>NC_142687.1:11250000-11875000 GCF_056320005.1 Nelumbo lutea
AGAAGCGCCAAATGGTTAGAGAGCCTGTTAGAGGAAGGAAAAGGCAACTAGAACTGATTGGCCAAACAAAACGATGAAGATAGAAAATTCAGCGGATTCCTGAACGACAGTCTCTTGTTTCTTTGTTCCTGTTCTCCTCGGCTTGCTCATACAAAGGTTAACTTCACTGGGAGGCAAATGTTTTCGTTGCTTTGTAACGTGTAAAAAATTTCTGAGAGGTACCGTTCAGATGACGCTGTAATAATAACCTTCAAGATTACCACAAAACGAAATAAACATAAAGAATGGGAAAAAGAGAAAAGGAAAAGAAAAGAATGGATAATTTGGTTTTAATTATAAGGTTATTTACTAAAACATTCGCTATAAGGTATAGTTTTATGAATTTAGTGTTTTATTAAAACATCATTTATAGTTTGTAATTAATTTATTTAATCTATCTTTTATTAGATGAAAATGAAAAATGACATTTTTAACACTAACATTCATTCAAATAAATTTAATTAAAAGAAACTAAAAACAAAAATGTCATTTTTATCCCTAATAATACACTGACAATCTCTGTTTTCTCTATATGATCAATTTTATTTTCAATACAAAAAAGTGTTAGGAGTAATTTTTAAATAAACAACCATGGATCCATACCCTTGAACATTTTCCACTTAGTTTAGGGTATTTTTGGAATAAATAACCATGGGTCTATTCCCTTAAACATTTTTCACTTAGTTTAGATGATCATGTTATTATTTTCAAATGATAAAATAAATAGGAGCAAGGTTTAGCTGAATACTTTGGTTGTTCAGTAGACTGTGGAACCAATGATAAGGTTCCACGCCAATAATAAAATACATGGGTTCCACACCTTTCACAGTGGGGCCCATGAATTTATTACTGGCATGGAACTTCATCATTTGTTCCACAGCCCACTGAACAGCCAAAGCGTTTACCTAATCCGAATTCAACAAATAGTTCTTAATGAAACGTCGATTAAGTAAATAGGTTACAAACCATAAGGGGTGTTTTAGTTAAATACAGACTATAGGGTAGGTTTAGTAAATCTATGAAATTATAAGGGGTGTGCTAGTAAATAACCCTTAATTATAACTTGCAATTGTGTTTGAATGTATCATAACTATATACTTGAAGACAAAGGTTAAAGCAATGTTTTCAAATTGTCGTTGACCTAGATGGTCAAACCATTCAGCTGGCAACCGGTTCCATTTTACTCCAAAACCGGTCCCTAACAAAAAACCGTTGAATTGATTGATTCGTTGACCCAAGTGGTTGAAATGTTGACCTGTTCAATGGTTTTTTGTCATTTTTTATTTTATTTTAATTTTTTTGTTAGAACGAGCCATCCATTTGAACTGTGGATGGTTGAACCACTGACCCAAAAACCAGTGCCCATAATGGTTGGGTTGGTTTTTAAAACCTTGAGTTAAAGTGAGTAATCTACTAATCTTAAATTTGAAAAAACAAGAAAATTGTAGTAAAAGGAAAAACAAATAAATTGGGCAAATTCAGACCCAACTCAATTTCAGATTGTGGTTGGACCTTATTTGTATCATTGGGTTCAACACCTTGGGTTATGTTAGGGTTGGCCTCAATTAGACCTGACCCTCTAAGTTCTAACCCTAAACAGTAACGATATTATGCTACCATATAATTTTTATATAATATTTCATAGGAGGGAGATGACTACCAGAATAGGTAATAAGAAAAACCTAGAAAGTAATAACTAAATTGTTTTTGGGTTGCAAGCAAGCAAAGAAACCAAGATATTGACCTAATTCAAATAAATAAGGGTAAAATACAAAAACCTCCCCTGAAATTTATGACAATCATGAAAACCTCTCTTATAGTTTTGCATTAATAAAATCTTTCTTGAATTTTTAAAAAATTTGATAAAAACCTCCCTTCCGTCAATTACTCTCACACAAAATGTCATGTCATGCATAATTTTGTTCCAAATACCCATTTTACCCTTTTGTAAATTAATTTACATACATTTATACTTAAATATCCTTGTCGACCTGTTATTCTCTTTTCCTCTCCGACAACCTCTTTCTTCCTCTTTCTTATCCTGGAATTCCACCGTCTGAAGAGGAAGAAGGCGGCAGCTCTTTCAATCTTTCGATCCAAATCGAAACGGAACACAACTCTTTCAGTTTCCTGCTTACCAATAAGAGACTCTCTGGCTATTGAGAAGGGACGCCGGTGGACCGCACAAGGACTTCGGTCATCGCCGGGCTGCGGAAGAAGCTGAAGAATCTGATGATGGACTTTCAGAAGCTGAGGCAGCAAATGATGACATAGTATAAGGAGATGATGAGCCGCCAATATTTCACAGTAACAAGAGAGTAACCGGAGGAAGAGGTGATAAAGAAAATTATATCGAGTGGGGGAGGAACGGGAGGGCAGGAGTTGCTGCAAAGGGCGGTGCAGGAGCACAGGAGGGGAAAGGTTATGATTCATGAATGCTACTGGGTTCCACATACGTACTCCATTGGCCCTGGGTTCCACAAGAAACTCATCGTTGGATACCTTTCAACGTTGAAGAAGATGAAGAGCTTTTTGCAGCCAAAGCTTGAAGGATTGGCTAAACAATAGATTGATTTAACCATTTAGAACTCAATTTCTAAGTCATTTTCTTTACTACACAAGGACTAGGAAGATGATTTCCTCCTGCACGTTTTTAAGTCCGCCTTCCGATTCTTCTTCCTTCTACTTCTCTTTCCATCGTTTCCACCCCCCAGTTCCTTCTCTGCTTAAATCTATTTTAGGTAGGTATAGTTCCAATTTTTTACTGTTTTTCTTCTAACTCAGACCTTTTTCGTGAAAGGTTTGAGCAATTAGACTGGGAGGAGCCACACTCTCCTTTTTCGTGAAGGTTTGAGCATGGCTCCTTTTTCGTAAAGCAAGAAGCCGCCTTCCTTTTTCGTGAGAGGAGGAACTACACACTCACATGCCATTAGATTGGAATATATATTTAACTCCGATGCGCAATGGCCTTCCTTGTAGCGATCTTTTCCCGCCCTTTTCTTCTATTGCGACCGGTGAGTGACGACGGTCCTGCTTCTCACTCTATTCAATCGTTGGAGTGGAGACAGAGCAAGGTAGACGTGAAGCCGACTGGCTAGTAGCCATCCTACGAAGAGCTTGCAGTTTGGCGGTGAGGCCCCCACCGACCAACCCATGGAGAGGCTGCAATCTTTTGATTTCTGTTTGCTCTGACAAAAAAACAACAAATGTGAATAAGATGCTCAATTGAGGGCAAATAAGGTATTTTACAAATTCATCAAATGACGTTTCAAGGGTAATTTCTTAAATATAGCCGTTTTCCATCTGGGTCATTGAGGGAAGGGAGGTTTTGTCGAGCTTTTTTTAATTTAAGGGAGGTTTTTGCTAAAGTGAAAATGCAGGGGAGGTTTTTATAATTGTCAGATATTTTAGGAGATATTTTTGTATTTTATTCAACAAATAAATAAATCCAAGGCCCAAATTGAAATGATAAACAATAGATCCAGTTTTTTCTTGGACTCCAACTTATTTACGGTTTAAAGGCATTATTTGGCCAAGGTCCAAAGTACTGATAAATCTGATGAAACAAATATGACCATTGGTTTTTAGAGACCAAAACTACTACTCACTCAGGGCGCCTCACACCAACCTCACACGCACATCCTATCATGCATTAAGAACATCTCCCGTACGTAAAATTATTATTCACAGGAGATGTTCAATGCATGGTGGATGTGCCTGTGAGGCGCCCATGTGTGAGGAGCAGATCCAATTCCTGGTTTTTGAAATAATTTTCTTTTTTTTTTTTTTTGAATTAACAGATTTGATATTCACTCTAATCTCTAATACAGATACAGTACGGTGTTTCAATAATTTGAATCTTTTATTTTGCAAAGCCCCAATATGTCAGTAAAATTATTAATGGATATGTTTTCAAAACTCATAAATCCCAAAAATAAGGTATAAATCATATAACCATCGATATTGCAAAGAGCATCAGGAAGACAATATTAAGAAACTTATCAGGATATGCTTAAAAAAACATTGCAACAATGAAAAAAAAACATTTAATGCTTGGCTAGGGGAGAGAAACAAATAAATTCCCAAAATATATCGGTAACAATGAACAAGATAGGTTCAAATAACTATAAATAAGATATAAATACATAATAAAAATATTTTGATAGTTTATTATCAACAATAAACTACCAAAATATACTTTAAAAGCTGGGTGTGACCTGTGAGAGTAAATGTCTAACACCATCTACAAGCATGAATAAGTAATAACTTCCATTCAATTCCCTCAAAGTCATATTCAAGGTATTAACTCTCATAATGAACTCTATGTTTAAAGTAGTTTTTTCTCACCAATAAATTCTATTAATTAAATGTATATCCAAAACTTCTAATAACATAAAATCCATATTTTTTTAAGCTAATTAAAATATAAAAATAAATTTTTCATCCAAGTGGTAAGAAATTCTACCATCCAACCAAATGGATCAACTCAGGATGTCATAGTTAAATAATATTTTTTTAAAATAAAAACAAATATAAAAAATTACATAAAATAAAGTTGTAAAAAATTTTGGGAACATCTCTAACATTTTTGCAATAATTATATTAAAAAGCAAGTATGATAAACAGGATGTCATCTAAAATGCTGCAAAGCAATCACGTATAAATTTGATTGTAAAATTATGGTTTGTGATATGAAAATTGTGAATGAGGAGGTTGAGTTTGAGTTTGGAAGAGGCACTTTGTGCAAAATATGCCAAAGGTTAGATGAGTAACCCAAGACCCTCTGGATAGTTGGGACTAGCGTTGGGTATTTGCCTTTTTTTTTTTTCCTTAAACAAATGAATACATGAGGGCACAAACGCGTACACACACATACAGGGAGGGAGGGAGGAAATAATATACAATATTGGATCATTCAATTACAAGAAACTATATATAGTGAATCGCTGAAGGCCATCTCAAAATTTGGGTGTGCTTTCATCACCCAAAGTCCATCAATATATTGTACACTTAAAAATACAATGCAAAACACATGAAGCACGGAATTCTCGCTAAAGCACCTCAGTGGGTCCATTGAGTTCTTGCGTGGGGGGGAACTCGGTAACATATAGCTGTTATTTCATTCTTTCTGTATCTTTATCTCGTCCTACTTGTGCAAAGCATTTAATTGCCTCTCCAGCTGCAAAATAAGCAGAAACAGACACATTTAGTTCATTGGTTCCCAATACTAAAAATAAAACCTACTGAAAATCAATTATTTAATCTTGTCCCTTTGTCAATGAACATGCTTATTTACTTATTTATTTATTTTGGTGGGGGCTGGGGGGTGGGGATGGAGGAAGCGCCCACCAGCACACCAAGATATTCTGGATGTGTTTCCAGGATCTTACATTGTAGCAGGGCAAGTAAACATGATCACCAGCTTTTCTTTTCTTTGCTCAGGGATCAGGAAGAAAGGAAGACTTAGTATGTTGGATTGGTATTGACATGATTGGATAGGGATTTGGTACCCAATTCTTAAGGTTTTAGTATTTCTGTAAGTCAGAAAATATGGAAACTTGCAGAATCTGTGACATCAATATGAAAATTGCGCAGATTTTGAATTTCAGCATGGAAGCAAAACTTAACACATAATTGAGGCAAAAAAGTATTTGATTCCTTTTCCTTCCCTTGCATTCAGCACTAATCTAAACAGAACCTAATGGCTTGGCTCTTGGATGGGCATGTCATGAAGGCAACCACCCCACTCCTGAATTCAAACATAACAGATTGGATGCAAGCATCCTTTGTTCACATGCAAACTTCCTTGAGCCCTTATAAGCTTTCAACCACTAGCAGCTAAAGGCACAACCACCAATTTAGGGTAAAAGGAGCACATCATCCATCTCCCTTAAACTAAAAGATTAATACCTGAAATTAACCTTCCCATCATGCACCAGAAATCTTGGAAAACACATGGGGCAATAAGTAGGAATATCAACTAGTTGGGTTCAGTATGGGTCTGACTCAATCCAACCCTGCTCCAAAGTCACCTGCTATTGAACCTGGGCCGCCTCGGCTTAATGCGATGGAATTACTAAACCCACCCCAACCCCATACCAATACCAATCTGCTCTACCTCGTGAACGGCACCTTGTTCTTGGTGAAGGTTATTGGTATATATTTAAAGATTTTCAATGTCACTATGTCACCAGCCACATGACCCTGTATGTACATGGTTACAATAACCCAATGGGTTGGAACTAGCAAAACCCAAAACCAACGCAGGTTATACTCATGTAACCCAATCCTGATTTGATAGGGATGGATCAAGGTAGCTTTACAGTTCAAACCAGACAGTTGACATCCCTAGCAATAACATTTATGTTTCTCCAACACGATTTTGCACTCACTTCAAGAGAGGAGATGCATACCTGAGAATTGATTATTTTCTGTCTCTGCAACTCTTCAACAAGATTTCCAATGCTGACATTAAAAATAACTTTCAGCTGAACATGGAATATCAACAAAAACAAGCTACAAATAAAAACCATATACCACATCTCATACCTTTGCTGGAGACTAATCACTTGAGATTGTAGTTCATTTACTCTAGCAGAAGCTGAAGATATCTGTATATTGTGAAAGACAATGAAAAAAGGTACAAATAAGCTACCAACAGCTATAATCTGAATAAAGTCGATCATGTTCTGTTATTTTTCTCTTTTCCCTTCTTTTTCTAGATAATTTGAAGCTGGCATACTTCAATCTTTTCTCAATAAGATATCCTCAAAGTTCAAATTATACTGAACTGTTCAAGCAATCTACCATCTCAATCTTAATTTTATTTTCATTATGACAATAGCTGATGAAAAGATGGAATAATAGACCTATATTTAAATGATACGGATAAGAATTGGACCTATATTTTTAAAACAAAATACCAGGATATTTCAAATTTCTATTTCTTGCCCTCCAACTCCCCCAGCCCAGTATATTTCAAAAACCTGCTGTGTTGAACACCCAGGAGAATCATATATAGCTATACTAACCAAGAAGTATACAGCTAAGAGAAGAAAAACAGTCCAAAAGAATGAGAGGACTGATTTAAAAAGTATGAAAAAGGGCAGATATCAGCAGCAAAGAGAGAAGAAGAAGTCAGCTATAATAGGGTTTTGGGAGACGAGCTGTTCGAACCTCCCTCCCTTCCCTAATCTTTTCGTTTAAAAAATAATTACAAAGTTTCGAAGTTTCGGGGTGGCCTTTGAACTACTTAGGGTTGCCATTAGGTGATAATCCCATGCAAGAGAGCTTTTGGAACCCGGTGGTGGAAAGGTTTGAAAAAAGACTGGTATCCTGGAAAAAGAACTACCTCTCTCTCGGTGGGAGAATTACACTAATTAAGACCACGCTTGCTAACTTACCCATCTTTTTCCTATCGGTGTTTAAAATCCCAGTGAAGGTTGCTAACAGATTAGAGAAGTTCATGAGAGATTTCCTGTGGGAGCCAGGAGAGGAGAAGAGGGATCACAGAGTTAGTTGGGAGATAGCGTGTAGGAGTAAGTCTTGTGGTGGTGTGGGGCTTGGGAGTATCAGGAGAAGGAATACGACTCTGTTGGGGAAGTGGTTGTGGAGGTTCCCTATGGAGAAGGAGAAGCTATGGGCTAGAATAGTGGCAAGTATACATGGACTGGAGGACAATGGATGGGACGCTGGAATCAGATCTAGGACCACAAGCAACTCTCCTTGGAAAGCCATTCATGACTTGCTACCAATTTTCTCCCCTAATAACAGGTGTGACTTGTGATGAAGGAAGATTTGGCCCGACCTCGTAACCACTCAACATGTGGCATAGGCAACAGCTCGGCACGACAGTACGCCCAAGGCACGAGCTCCGAAAGGAGGAATCAGCGGTCCGAGCTCCCCAAAAGGATCCCGAACTCTCCCTTTGACCCCGAGCCTTACGAGGAGCACAAAGGGCAACAACCCGAACTGGCCCGCCCCAAGGCAATTCGGGTCACACCTCTATCCGAACTCAAGACTTCACCTCGCACACCACTCCAGCACTTCGTCTCCAGGACGCCGAACTGAACAACCGTACCGTACCTGACACCAAAAGAGTCTGTATCCTTAGGCGGCACACCTGACTAACTTAGGATATGATGCTTGACAGCCGCACTTCAACGGCCACCTGCCACCGCCACCTCCAGTTACAGAGACGGCCCCGACAAAGAGAGTAGTGGCGGTTCTGTCCCAGTAGAGGTGATGACACCCGAACTGGCAGAAGTGCAGAGGTAATGATACCCGACCTGACAAGAGCTTGGGAGTGAGTGCGCGAAGTGGTTATAAAAGGCCCCCTTCCCCCCAAGAAGAGAGGTATGTGATAACTTTGCGCCATCTGGTTTTTTATCTTGCCTTTGAGGAAATACTAACTTGAGCTTCGGAGCACTCTCACTGGGTTCTTCCCCGGAGATTACTCGCTTTCTCCTCCGTTTCAGGCACCTTTTGCTCCAGCCAAAGGCAAGATCGTTGATAGCTAGGACCGGCCGGATTGCGCACCATCAATTGGCACCGTCTGTGGGAAACGCTTCTAAAAGTCTCCCTCTAAAACTCTTATAACCCTTTTTTTCCAAGAAACCCCAACACTCATGGCTTCTTCCAGCAATGTCAAACGTGGCATGGAGATGAATGCCACCGGGGAACAACTTCAAGTCCCCGTGGTGTGCATTGGACAGTTCACCATCCCCCTTCCGGTGGATGGGATCCCCAGCCGGAGTACGCCACGAACAGTGGCTCCCGTGAACCTTCCCGTCATGAACGTCCCCCTTCCTCCTCTCCCTGTCAAGACAACCTTTACCGAACCAACTGTTGTTCCCCTGACGACTAGCCAGAACCAGTTTGATGACTTGATGCAGTGCATGCGGGCAATGCAAGCCCAAATGCATCAGCTCCAACAGCACCAAGTACTGCAGCACATCTCTCAGTATCACTATCAACAGCAGTTCCCACAACTGCCTCTAAACCAACCACAGCTTCCACCTCGCAACCTGCTCCAAAGCCGGTTAAGCCCTCCCCTCAAGGCGGACGCCATCACCGAGGAGAAGCCTCCCAACTTCAGAACCCCCCCAAGAGACAGGCCTAATCCTCGGGCCGGGGGGAAAGGAAAATCACCCCCGCCTCGTAGCTCGCCGACGGGTCGGGAACCTCGCCTGCCAAGTCAACACCTCAGCACTCCTAATCTGAGCTCCCGCCCACAGAGAACCGATTCAGCGTCCTAGCGGCGGACTACCAATAGTTCGGGCCCATCGAGCTTGGCAACACAGAGGCAGCAGCGCTAGTATCAGGCCCACTCAGCAACGAAGATGCCGGCAAAGTCGCCAAACTGCCACCCGTGTCCTGCCCGAGCTCCGAGGTAAAGAAGAGACAAGCTCAGACGAGGTAAAAGTTGCCCCTATTCTCTCAGTTCCTTCCCCCTCTCATTAGAACTCCTTGCAGTCCCCATGCCCAGAGATTTCAAACTCCCCCCTTTAGACAAGTATGATGGGTCCTTCGACCCCAACGACCACGTCGATGCCTTCCAGTCCCAAATGCACCTAGCAAGGGCCAATGAATCATGCATGTGTGTGGCCTTCACTACCACCTTCAAGGGGGTGGCCCGCACCTGGTACAGAAACCTGGCCCCCGGGTCAATAAGAAGTTGGACCCAGTTCGTGCAGGTCTTCACCGCACACTTCGTTACCAACAAGCGGTGCCCCAAAACCGAGGAAAGCATCTTCGGAGTAGTCCAGAGGGAAGGAGAGTCCATCCGGGGCTACATCAAGCGGTTCAATGACGCGTGCTTGCAGATACCGCGACTAGACCCCGCGGTGAACCTCGCAGCGGCCAAGAGAGGAGTGACACACAAGGAGTTCAAATGGCACATGGTAGCTAGACAGCCCGCGACCGTAGCTGAATTCCTCAAGCTCGCGGATAAGTTCATGAGAACAGAGGAGATCAACCAAAGAACCAAAAGCGGGATCGAGAAAAGGAAGAGGGAAGGCGAGCCCTCCAACCCAGATGATAGAAGGAAAAATCCAGCCCGGGAGACGAAGCCGAGCCAGCCGTTCCGAGCTCCCTTAGCAGCTCGGACAGACTACACACCCTTAAACACGAGGCGGGCCGAGATCTTGATGACGAACAAAGATGCCCCGTACGTAAAATGGCCACCTCGCCCAAAAGGGAACCCAAACGAGAGGAACAAAAACTTGTACTATAGTTTCCACATATCACGGTCATAGCACCGAACATTGTAATAATCTCCGGGACGAGATAGAGGGACTCATCCGTCGCGGGTACTTGAGAAATTTTGTACAACATAATAATAATAATAATAATAATAATAATAATAAGACAGGTCAGCAAGGGGAGCACGGTAGGGATGCCCCCGAGTCCAGCAGCAGGCCAGCCGAACCGTCGCAAAGATAGCCTCCGGAAGAGAGGCCAGTTCGGGGAACCATCCACGTGATAGTGGGAGGTTTGGTGGTAGCAGGTTGTACTTCGGCAGTGGCCCGAGCGTCAGTTGCGAAGCTGCCTGAGAAGAACAGAACCCTCCGAAGAGGTCGAAGACGGAGGAACCGATATTCTTCACGGAAGACGATGCGCGAGGGGTCCACTACCCACACGATGATGCGCTTGTCATAAAACCAAGGATCAACGACTTCGAAGTCAAGTGCGTACTTGTTGATTCAGGCAGCTCGGCGAACATTCTCTTCAAGTCGGCGTTTGACCAGCTTCAGTTGTAGAGAAGCGAGTTGAAGCCCGCGAACACTCCTTTGGTGGGCTTCAGCGGAGAGGAAGTCAAGCCCTCGATAAAATAACAGTACTTGTGGAAGTCGGCACATGGCCCTGTGTGGTCAGACTCAACCACGATTTCCTGGTGGTCGCGACTCCCTCCCCATACAATGCCATAATAGGGTGACCAATCACTCATGTCCTACGAGCAGTGGTCTCCACCTACTACTTGGCAATTAAGTTTCCTACAGACTTCGGTGTGGGGATAGCGCGGGGCGACCAGCTTGAGTCCCGCAAGTGCTATGTTGCCGCCTTGAAGGGAAAAACCAAGGTTGCCGACAACCTCGAACTGGAGCGGCCTACGAAATAAGGCGAAGAACGAGCTTTGCCCACAGAGTAAACGGTCGCAATCCCAACTTCAGCTGCGGACCCGGCTTGGACGCTACAGATCGGTGCTTCCATCCAAGAACCTCTACGAATCGAGCTGGTGAGTTTCTCACTTCAAAATTTAGATATTTTGGCATGGTTCGCGGCCGATATGCCCGGTATTGACCCCAGCCTTATAACTCACAAACTTAATACAGACCCTGTAGTCAGACCCATTAGACAGAAGAAACGCAACTTAGCCCCAGAGCGTTGGAGGGCGGTCGACGAGGAGGTCGAAAAGCTCATAAGGGAAGTTCATTACCCGAGCTAGGTAGCCGACCCAGTGCTGGTAAAAAAGGCAAACGGCAAGTGGCGCATGTGCGTCGACTACACTGACCTGAACCGAGCTTGCCCGAAAGATTGCTTCCCCCTCCCCAGAATTCACCGCCTAGTGGACGCGACCTCGGGACATGAGTTGCTAAGTTCTTGGACGCCTAATCGGGCTACAACCAAATCAAGATGGACCAGTCCGATGGGGAAAAAACCACCTTCATAACCGAGTTCGGCATGTACTGTTACAAGCTCATGCCCTTCGGACTAAAGAATGCTAGGGCGACCTTCCAAAGACTTGTGAATAAGCTGTTTCAGCCCTTAATTGGCACAAAGATAGAATGTTATATAGGCGACATGGTCGTCAAGACAGTTTTCGCATGAATTAATACAAGACTTAAATTCCGTCTTCCAAATTCTGCATCAATTTAGCATGAAACTGAACCCAAACAAGTGTGTCTTCGGTGTCACCTCGAGTAAGTTCCTAGAGTACATCGTCAACCGGCGCGGTAATGAGGCCAACCCGGACAAGACAAATGCCATCCTAGATATGAGACCACCCCGAAAGGTAAAAGAGGTTCAAAGGCTAAATGGCCGCATAGCCGCTTCATGTCCAAGTCGGTAGACCGCTGCCTGCCTTTCTTTATAGCAATCAAAGGCAAAGGGTTCGAATGGACCCGAGACTGCCAGCTCGCGTTCGACGAGCTAAAAAAACTACCTCGCTAGTGAGACTGCCAGCTCAAACCAACAGGGCAGCGGTGCTGGAATAGTCCTGCGCGGCCCGGGTGCACGAAATTGGAATACACGCTACGCTTTGAGTTCGCGGCATCCAACAACGAGGCGCAATATGAGGCATTGATAGTCAGGTTGAACCTAGCACAAAAGGTAAGAGCAAAACACAGTTATCTGCAACGATTCCCAGCTTGTGGTCAACCAGGTTACGGGCGAATACAAAGCACGCAAGCTAACTATGATCGCTTACTTGGCAAAGGTAAAGAAGGCTCTGCTCAACTTCCAGTCACACTTCATCAAGCAAATCCCGAGGTCAGAGAACACTGAGGCCGACGCCCTGTCCCGGTTAGCCAGCATCAGTCACAACGCCATGAGAACCGTGTACATAGAGGACTTGCCTCGACCTACCATTCTCAGTGGGGCAGAGGTCGCTCCCGTCCTTGAAGCAGAGCCGAGCTGGATCGACCCACTCGCGAGCTTCCTGCTAGATGGGACCCTCCCTGCGGACCGCAATGCAGCCAGAAGGGTGCAGTGCCAGGCAGCCAAATATGTCATAATAGACGAACGGTTGTACCGACGGTCCTACACGCTCCCCTACCTGCATTGCTTGCGACCTGCCAAAGCCGAGCTCGTACTCCGCAACACTCATGAAGGTCTGTGCGGCAGACACTTGGGGGCAGGGCCCTCGCCCAAAAGGCACTTCGACAAGGGTATTACTAGCCAACGATGAAGGTAGAGGCCGTCGAGCTCGTCAGAAAATGCGACAGGTGTCAAAAGCATGCCAATATCCACCATCAGCCTGCCGCCAACCTCAAGTATCTCACCAGTCCATGGCCCTTTGCGCAATGGGGCATCGACCTCATGGGGCCATTCCGCCAACAACAGGTGGGAGGAAGTTCCTAGTGGTGGCAGTAGATTACTTCACAAAGTGGGTAGAAGTTGAACCTCTCGCAACAGTTACAGCTCGAAACGTACAGAACTTCTTTTGAAAGAACATAGTACGTCGCTTTGGGTTACCTCGGGTACTGATCTCTGACAATGGCAAGCAGTTCGAGGACATCAAGTTTCAGCAATGGTGCCAAGATATGGGGATTCAGCAGAACTTCACATCGGTCGCACACCCGCAGGCAAACGGTCAAACAGAAATGATGAACAAAGCTATCCTCCGCGGACTGAAAGCGCGACTAGACCGGGCTAAAGGTTTGTGGGCGGACGAGCTACCGAGTGTTCTATGGGCTCACCGAACTACGGAAAAAACCGCCACGGGAGAGACCCCCTTTAACCTCACCTACGGCACTAAAGCAGTAATCCCGACGGAGATTGAAATATCTACACTACGACTAGAAGCATATGACGATCAGAAAAACGAAGACGAGCTACGTACCAACCTCGACCTACTAGACGAGGGAAGAGACCTCGCATACATCCGGACCGCAACTTACCAACAAAGAGTAGCTCGGTACTACAATGCCAGAGTAAAAAAGAGAAACTTCCGCGTCGGCGACCTAGTTCTCCGTAAGATCATGGCACCCGAGCCCGGTGTGGGCAAAATTGGACCGAATTGGGAAGGGCCCTACCGAGTAAAGAGAGCGCTCGGGGGAGCATACGAGCTCAAAACATTAGAGGGCTAACAAGTACCCTGAGCGTGGAACATCGTTAACTTAAAACGATACTACCTATAAATTACCAAGCGAAGTGGACTAAGAGTCGCTACCAGAGCTTAAGGGCTAGAATGCCGAGCTAACAAGGACCTCGACATGGGCAAGCAAAGGCAAAAAATGCTAACCAAAAGCTTAGGCAAAGAGCTAACAGCGAACTAATAGGGACATCGACATCTCAGAGGCCAAGTGTTAACACCAAAATAGGCCGCACGAGTGCAGTAACCTAGGCAAAAAACGGATTGGGCATATGGTCAGTTTGGCAATCGGTCAGTTCGGAAGAAAGAGTGACCAACACTTAACCAAAAGAAAATCATTCCATTGCAAAATACTTTGTTTACATTTCCAAAAAAAAAAAACAACAGAAGCGAGCTCACAGGCCCAGAGGTGCTTCTTCACCATCAGAAAGCACTTCAACGATACCCAAAGGTCCTGCCTCATCCTCAGAATCTGGTTCACCGTCAGCAGCGTTGGCCATCTCCTGAGTAATGCGCGAAGTGGTTATGGCGCTAATATCGAGCTAGGGGTACGTATTCCGGATCATCCACCGGCTCAGTTTAAAGCCCCTTCTATACGAGCCCACCATCTGGTCGTCAAAGCACAGCGAGGCGATATAGTCATTGACAGCCTTCTTAGCATCCTCGATGCCTTGAGAAAAGATCATTGTCCTCTCCCTAATATCCTCTCGGAGGTATTCGACCTAATGCTGCAAGTCCAGTCTCAGGTCCGCCATATGCTTCACCACCACTCCCATGGCCTCGATGTCTCTCTGAGACCTCGCCAGCCTGGCCTGTGCAGCGCGAGAAGCCGCTTCAGCAGCCCGAGAAGCCGCCTCGGCTGCGCAGGAAGCCTCTTCGGCAGCTCGTGCCCGCCTCGAGCTCCTTTCCGCTTGGGCCGCTAAGGTATGATTGGAAGAGTTCACCTACAAAAAGGAAAAATAACAAGTATTCAAAAAAGCAATAGCAAGAAAGGTAATGACAAGGAGCCCGACAAGAAAGTCGCAGACTTACCACCATGACATGAGAGGCAGCACGCCCGACTACATGGTTCAAAGGAAGCTCGGTCCACGCCGCAACATCCTCAGGGTAAATGGCCTCCCTACTTTTTTGAAGAGCGTGGTTCGGCGACAACACGCTCCTGAACTCGCCTTGGCCTCCCGAGCCTGAAGGCCCAGCTCGCGTATAAGCAGACTCGGTGTAAGCAGGGTCCCCCGTATAAGCAGCCTCGGCATAAGCTGCAATCCCTACCGCTTCTTGTACTGGAGGGGCCATCTCGGGCTCCCTGGGCGGGTCCACTGACGGGTAGCCCGGTACCTCGGGCTCCGCATCCCGGGGCAGTTCAGCACGAGTCCGTTTGGCAACTCGCTTCCTCCTCTTCATGACATGAAACGGGTTCCCACAGCGAGTCTTCTCTACGTCCATCACACCTACAAAAAGAGCTCGACATCAGGAAAACGAAAGAACGGAAAGCAAAACAAAAGGCAAGCCTCTGAGCAAGGAACCTACCCGAACTCAGACCGGCCTCGATGAGCTTGGCCTCCGTCAGATAATGGTGGCATTTTAGCCCAAGCCGTGCCCATTCCCGGAGGCCCTTCGCCGTCTCCCTATCAAGCGTAACACCGGCATCCGGGGCAGCCGTCCCCCACCCAGTTTGGAACGGCCACCCCATTGCACTTCGCACCCCGAAGTAGTCCCGTTTCCACACCGGGACCTTGTTGGGTAGATCGTGTAAAAGCTTAAACCCCGAGCGAGGAGACAGGTAGTACGCCCAGGAAGGGGACCGACTTGCTTCTTAAGCATTAGAATGGAATAAAAGATCTCCAGGTCTAAAGGCAAGATCTATTCGCAAAAGAGGGAGATAGTCCCCACCAAGTTACGAATAGAATTCGGGTGAAGCTAGCCGACGGTAACGCCGAAGTGGTTCATAACCTCGACGATAAGGGGGTGGAAAGGTAGGCGCAACCCAACGACAAGCTGCTCCTGGAATATCACGATCTCATCGGGACCGTGTTCCCAAGGGAAGTCGCCCGAGGGTATAAAGTAAGTGTACTCCCTAGGCAAGTTGAACTGGGTGATAAGGGAGTAAAGCCCCTCAGGCGTCATGGACGAGGGCCCAAACTTGTCTAACGTCCGACCTCGACGAAAGGACGCCAAACTACCGAGGCGACTCGGCCTACGGGTTCGAACTCTTCCTCCAGCTCGAGCTCTACCTCGGGTTCACTAAGGCTGTCGGGGGATACAGCTCGGTTCATAGAACATGCATCTAACCCCCTCGAAGAATTGTCTGATCTATCCGAGCTAGACATCGGGAGGAAAAGGATACCAGGAAGAAAGTAGACTCACCCGGAAAAAAGGCAAACAAACTATGGAAACTTGGACGCGAGCTCAAGAAGCAAAACGCAAGAGAATGGCCAAGGCGCGAGCTCCGAAGGAGGAACCAGCGGTCTGAGCTCCCCAAAAGGAGCCCGAACTCTCCCTTTGACCCCGAGCCTTACGAGGAGCATAAAGGGCAACAACCCGAACTAGCCCGCCCCAGGGCAGTTCGGGCTACACCTCTATCCGAACTCAAGACTTCACCTCGCACACCACTCCAACACTTCGTCTCCAGAATGCCAAAATGAACAACCGTACCGTACCTGACACCAAAGGAGTTCGTATCCTTAGGCGGCGCACCTGACTGACTTAGGATCTGACACTTGACAGCCGCACTTCAACGGCCACCTACCACCACCACCTCCAGTTACAGAGACGGCCCCAACAAAGAGAGCAGTGGCGGTTCTGCCCTAGCAGAGGTGATGACACTCGAACTGGCAGAAGTGCAGAGGTAATGATACCCAACCTGACAGGAGCTTGGGAGTGAGTGCGCGAAGTGGTTATAAAAGGCTCCCTTCCCCCCAAGAAGAGAGGTATGTGATAACTTTGCGCCATCTGGTTTTTTATCTTGCCTTTGAGGAAATACTAACTTGAGCTTCGAAGCACTCTCACCAGGTTCTTCCCGGAGATTACTCGCTTTCTCCTCCGTTTCAGGCACCTTTTGCTCCAGCCAGAGGCAAGATCGTTGACAGCTAGGACCGGCCGAATTGCGCACCATCAACTTGAATTCCGGTAATTCCATAAAATTTTGGGAACAAACTTGGGTGGGGAGCGCCCCTTTAAAAGACCAATTTCCTTCTTTGTATGCTCTTTCTGATTTGAAAAATGAGTCAATCTCGTCTTTCATCACCCCGTCCTCTTCCACTTCTGGGATTGGGTGGAACTTGGGCTTAAGAAGGGATTTGAGGGACTCAGACCTCGACAGTATTTCAAGCCTTATTGCACTTCTTAATAACGTTGTCTTAGACCCCACTAGGGTGGATTCTAGAATTTGGACACCTACCTCCAATGGCATTTTCTCTTGTGTCTCGTTCTTCAAAGTCTTTCAGTTCACCAGTCTTACCTTCCCCCCTTTCCCTGTTGGTGAGGTTTGGTGCAGAGCAATACCTCCTAGGGTTGGTAGTTTTTGTTGGGAAGCCTATCTGGAAAGAATCAACACTAGAAAGAATCCAAATAAGGAAAGAATCAACACTGGTTTTCACCTACTGGTGTCTTGCCACTTTGCGAGGTTAATTTGGGATTGGGCTTCCTCCTTATTTGGATGTAGTTGGAATCCCCCATCAGACTTGTAGGGCCTTTTCTCCCCTACCTTTTTCAGGTGGCGAATAAAAAGGGGAAGGATAATGTGGAGAGGACTAAGGGCTGCAGTATGTTGGACATTGTGGGAGGAAAGAAACTCCTGGATATTCTCAGAAACCCAAAGAAGAGCAGCAGATCTGAGGGCTATCATACATATTAGGGCAGTACAGTGGATGAAATATTTGGCACTATTCACAGATTACACTATGGATGACATGTTGAGGAAGTGGGGTGAAATTGTAAACTGCACACAGACCAAGTCAGTAATGAATGTGGCTTGGACTCCCCCACCTAGTAGATTCTTGAAATTAAACTTTGATGGATGCAGTAGAGGAAATCCGGGGCAATTGGGGATTGGAGGTGTTTTTAGGGACGAAAATGGGGTCATCTCCGCCATGTTCTCAGGCCCAATTGGAGTGGATGACTCCCTTAGAGCTCAGATCTTTGCAGTTATGGAAGTAGTTCGAAAAGCTAAGGAGTTGAACATCAAGAAACTCATAATTGAAGGGGATTCAGAGGTGGTGATAGGGTGGCTGACTAAAGATCAAAATAGTTTATGGAAGTACAACAATGAGAGGAGGAAATTCATGTGGCTGGTGCGGGAGATGGAAGTTAAGACATGTTGGGTTAAAAGATCAGCTAATTCCCTAGCTGGCGTTTTAGCTAAACAAGGAGCAGAAATAGATTCACTGTTTTGGGCTAAGCTGTAACTTTAGTATATCCTTCTCTTTTCTCTTTTTCTTCGTTTTTCTTCCTTTTATGAGGCTCTTGGTGGCTCTTGGAAGATAAGTGTGTTTGTCTTCCTCCTGTAAATTTTCTAGTGATGATTTAATGGAAGTCTTATTAATCAAAAAATAATAATAATTACAAAGTTTCCGTAATTACAAGTAGGCCCTTAATTGGGCGACTAACTTAATTAAACAAGAAACATAAAGAAACATAAAAGGCCCATTAACAAAAAGAATAGGAACATAAAGAAATGAGAACAACCTATGGGCCATTCAGCCCATTCTCTCTACAGTCCCCCTCAAGCTGAGCATAGATATCGATCATGCCCAGCTTGCCAGTGTCATGTTGTAGCTTGGCCTTGGAGATTCCCTTGGTAAGAATGCCAGCTAATTGTTCTTCAAATGTAATGAATGGTAGACAAAGTTCTCCAGAAGCCACTCTTTCTCTAATGAAATGCTGTCAACTTCAATATGCTTAGTCCTATCATGTTGCACTGGATTGTGGGCGATGTTGATGGTGGCTTGATTATCACAATATAGCATCAATGGCTTATCATACTCAACACCTAGTTCCTTCATCAAGGATCAAAGCCAAAGTAACTCAGAAACCCCATGAGCCACAGCCATATACTCGGCCTCAATTGAAGATCTAGCAACAACAGATTGTTTCTTGCTTCTCCAAGAAACAATATTACTTGCCACCATGCTACAGTATCCCGAAGTTGATCTCCTATCATCAATGTTGTCTGCCCAGTCAGCATTTGTATAAGCCTCCAGTTTCGTATGACCATGCATAGCAAAAAGAATGCCCTTCCCAAGAGTACTTTTCAAGTAACATAAAATTCGTTTTGTTGCTGCCATATGAGTGTCGCTAGGAGCATGCACGAACTGGCTAATGCAACTAACAACATATGCAATGTCAGGCTGAGTTATACAAAGATATAGTAGTTTCCCTAGTAACCTTTGAAATACTCCCTTATCCTTCAACAGTTCACCATCAAAGGCAGAAAGTTTGTGACTCATATCAATAGGAGTCGCCATTGGTCTTGCACCCATTTTGCCTGTTTCAGTGAACAAGTCTAGCACATACTTGTGTTGAGAGATAAATATTCCATCCTTAGACCGAACCACTTCAATACCAAGGAAATAACTCAACTCCCCCAGATCTTTGATCTCAAACTCTGTATAAAGGAAGGATTTAAGATCATCAATCCTTGGCACATCAGTGCCAGTCACTACAATATCATCAACATAAACTATGAGATATACCACCAATGAACCTCTCCTCTTCACAAAGAGGGTATGATCAAACTGAGTCTGAATGTAGCCAAAGTTAACAAGAGCAGCCCTAAACCTTTCAAACCATGCCCTAGGCGATTGTTTGAGCCCATAGAGAGACTTCTTCAACTTGCACACTTTTCCCTCCATGTTTGTGCCATACATTCCTAGTAGGAGGGACGTATAAACTTCCTCATGTAGTTCTCCATTCAAGAATGCATTTTTCATATCCAGCTGATAAAGAGGCCAGTCTGAATGAGCTGCCAAAGATAGCATAACCTGCACAGATATCATCTTTGCAACAGGAGCAAAAGTCTCCAAATAGTCAATCCCATAAGTTTGTGTATATCCTTTTGCAACCAATCCCGCTTTGTACCTCTCAATAGAGCCATCAGCATGATATTTGATAGTATACACCCACTTACAGCCCACCGGCTCCTTCCCTTTAGGCAAATCAACCACTTCCCATGTGTCATTCTTGTGCAAAGCCTTTTTTTTAGTTCTCATAGCATCCCTCCATTATGGAATAGTTAGAGCTTCTGATACAGACTTGGGTATAGGGTTAGAAGCAACAAAAGAAAGGAAGGCATAATATGGAGAAAGAAGACCATAGGAGATATTTGGAAATGCAATGTGCAGTACACTTCCGTTTACCTTTCCTAATAGCAATAGGGAAATCAAGATCTGGGAAGGGAGGCTGCAAGGGGGTGGTATCAATACCTATTGTCTCTTCAGCAACTGGAAGTGTAAGAGGCTCATGTAATATAGAGGAAACAATCTACTCACTCCTGGTCCTTTGCTGCTAGTACTGCTTGTAATTAAAAAGGGGACGAGGAGGTAATGGAGGAACAGGAATACTGGAAGGAGCAGAAGATGATTGTTCCCCCCCCCCTTGATTCATCAAGAACAAAAGGAGACTCAAGTGGAGACTCAATAGGGACAGGAAGGGGGAGTGCAAACGACTGTGACAAATTCTCCCCCTGTGAGCAATGCTCCTCTCGAGATGAACCATAGAACGGAGTAAACTCAACAAAGGTAACATCCATTGAAACATAGCGAGACCCAGTGCTAGGATCAAAACAACAATAACCCTTCTGTGTGGAGGCATAACTAAAAAATATGCACTTGTGGGCCTTTGATTCAAACTTATGTCTCTGGGTACTAGAAATGTTTACATAACAAGTACAGCCAAAGACACGAAGGGGAATAGAAAAGAGGTCCTTATCTAGATAAAGGAGGTTAAAAGGGGACTTGAAACCCAACAATCTGGATGGCATACGGTTGATTAGGTAGGTAGCAATGGGAACAACATCCTTCTTGCAACTTCAACTATGTGATGGTTCTTCCTCTCAGCTACTCCATTTTGTTCTGGAGTACGAACACAAGAACTCTAGGAAATAACCCCAAAGTCAGTGAGATAATGCAAAATATTCTTTTGCATTATCGGATCTAAATATCATGATTCTTGTATCAAACTGAGTAAGAACAAATTCATGGAACTGCCTCACAAACTTGAGAACTTCATCTCGAGATCTTATAAAAAATAACCAAGTATATTGTGAGAAATCGTCAATGAACAAGATAAAGTATCTATAACCTCCCATAGAGGGTAAGTGGTATGGCCCCCCACACATCAAAGTGCACAATATGAAAAGGAAAAGAGGATCTTTTATTACTCAAGATAATTGTTTCTACATTGTTTTGATAACTCACAGGACTCACAGTGAAGGCTAAACAAGTTAATTCCCTTAAACAATTCTAGGAATAAATAACAAACGAAAATGACATGACATGGCACGACTAAAAGACTTTGAAGAAATAGATCCAAAAGTAGCTCTTCCATGTTGTCCTTGGCTTTGTCCAGGAGTATCCAGCAGATATATTCCATTCGCCTCATGACCACTCCCAATCACTTTTTGAGACTTCAAGTCCTAAAAAACACAATAAGGGAAGAAGGTTACACTGCAATTTAAGGATTTAGTTAGGCTACTCACTGACAATAAATTAGTATTCAGTCTAGGGGCATAAAGGATAGAAGAAAGAGAAAGAGAGTATGTAGCCTTGATGACTCCCTTGCCAGATATAGGAGCAAGTGAACCATCGGCTAGGGTAATCTTATCACGATCAGGAAGCAAATCATAAGAGCTAAACAAAGTGGAAAGGCTGGTCATATGATCAGAAGCACTAAAATCAACAATCCAAGGGATCTTACGATTACTTGAGATAGTTGCATGATTAGCAGTAGCACGTATACCTGAATGTGCAAATGCAGAAGTAATTGGATTGCCTGAAGAGTTGAAGGAAGAGGCTGCACTCTCAAGGTGGCTGATCATCCTCCCATACTTCTCATACTTTGGCTTCATAACAGCTAATTGCTCACTAACAGTCCTCTCATCTGTGAAACACTTGTCATTATCTGAGACTGTGGCTATGTTGGCACTTCCTGACTTCTCATTATCAACATTCTTTTGAAAACGAGGTGGAAGAAGTTCGGGATGCAGTTTCCAACATTTGTCTTTTGTATGTTTGGGTTTCTTGCAATACTTACATATAACCTCCTTCCCTGAACCACCTGAACTACCTGCAGTCACCTTAGGTTTCAACCCCATATTAGCAAAATGGACACTTGGGATAGTCCCTTGAACATGGACCAACCTCCTGCTCTCTTCACTGGTTACATATAACCTCCTGCTCTCTTCAAGATAAAGAAAAAGAACCCTTCAGTCATTGAGCGCCAAGGTGAAGCTCCCTATGAGGCCCGCAATCAGAATTCTCCAATTGATTAGGGTTTTGGGCAAAAAACTCCAAGGACTGTCAGAATAATGGCCAAGACAGCATCCTTTTCTCCAAAAAACCACTAACAACAAGGCTGAATACTTTCTTCAATCACTCATTTGATTCATCTCTCCATACACACTATGTATGGGAAAAAAAATGAAAAAGAAAGGAGCCCACTCTGATACCAAGAAGAGAAACAGTCCAAAAGAATGAGAGGACTGATTTAGAAAGTGTGAAAAAAGGGTAGATATCATCAGAAAAGAGAGAAGAAGAAGAAGAAGAAGAAGTTGGCAGTAGGCCCTTAAGTGGGTGACTAACTCAATTAAACAAGAAACATAAAAGGCCCATTAACAAAAAGAATAGGAACATAAAGAAATGAGAACAGACTATGGGCCATTCGGCCCATTCTCTCTACACTAGGATTAATAAAAGGGCATCACACAATTTATGTGAAAACTTTAAGACAGTATGGAAGCTCCTTATAGCCAAGCCTAGACACTAAGTTCTCTAACACAACCAACAAAGTCCTAGCCAAAGTAGAAAACTCAAAACTTTAGGTATGAAAAATCTTTTTTTTTTTTTCAACAAGGGTATGGAATATCATTTAGACAATGATATAACTAGATTGTGCCACGATCTTCTCTATCTTACAATCTTCAGGGCAATGTTATACTCAAACAACACAGGCCAACAGACATGCAAAATCTGTATAAAACATGATCTAACATTATTAACAAAATTGTCAGACATGGACTGGTCAACGAACCATTTTTTTTTGGCTTGGTTACAAGTTGAAAGGTTCAATCATTCAACTCAGTCAAATAAAGAATATGAAAAGAATAAAAAGATAAAAAAAGGGATAATGGTTCTAGATTATCTTTTAAAGCCATTCTACATCATTGGAGGATATAGCACATATTAACACATGTCAGTGGGGTAACAAAGACCAATCCGACTGCCTTCCTCTCCAAGTCTGACAACATCAATTATTAGGGCCAATATAACGAAGTAATATGAATTTACAGCATATCAGCATTTCTTTTACAAATTAAGACAATTCATCAAACAATATTTGAACCAGTGATCTTAGTCAACAATTATATGCATATTTGAGCTTCATAATTATAATAGTAGAAATGGATATTGTAGTTTACAAAGCCAGAAGGGCAGCAGATACCTGTGACAGGTCTCTTGTACAGGAATCAGCAAATTCCATGTGATAATGTCCTACAAGGAGGAAAAATATAAGCATAAAAAACAACAGTGTCACCCCATTAAGGGTGACTAACATGAATAATTGAAATACATATGTCACAGGAATTACCAGAGGTTTGCTCCAAACATTTTATCAATTTAATTATTTGTTCCTGTCAGCATTGCCAAAAAAAGGACATATGATCAACTGCAGATTACATATATGACAAGGGAACAAGTTTTTTAATACACACCCTTTGCATGGCATTCTGTTGCAATATATATTGCAGTGACGGAAGAATTGATGCAACTGCGACTGTGGAAGTTGAAGGAATTGCTGAACCTCCACAGACCTGGTTGGTTGAGCAATTTGCAGGAGCAGCCTGAATGAGAAACAAAGTTGGCAACGGTAAGTCATTGCCTGAAAGATAAAATGCTAAGTTCCATTCTTATTGTTAGCATGCCAGATGTAACAACTAACAAATACATTGCAAGGCTATCACATAACCATGATGGATGACCAAATAAGGTGATTAGCAGGAGAAAAAGAAAATATAAGTGTGGAGCCTGGAACAATTAATAGGCTAAGATACATAACTAGTTCTACAATTAATTAAAAACTTGAATGGTCAATGAAATCAAACTGAGGTCTAAGATAATTCAGTCTTCAACAGACCCAATTTCAAATAAATGCAGCAAAGAATGCAAACTAGCAGTTTTCTTTTTTCAATGTGTAAAAAATCATATTATGAATTATTACTGTTAGTGGTGTTAGTGAAGGGGTATTTCGGTCTTTGTACTTGTTGAGAAGGTTGATGTGTACTGTTATGTTAGTTCGAGTGCTTCTTACTTAAAGAAGGGCACTTAAGTCTTTTCCATTTAGTTAATAATATAATAACAGGTCTGGCCGAATCTAGGGAGATGAATCTTTCTCTAATTCGAACCAACCTTTCTCTCTTTCCTCATCTTTCTCTCTTCTTCTTTCTTCTCCTACTTTACTTTACTTTACTTTATAGTCAACGAACAAGACAGAATTCTAGGGCAGGTCAAACTTTAACATGGTATCAGAGCAAGGTTCAACAAATCACACTTGCTAAAATTCTGTCTTTTGCGCATTCGAAATAGGGTTTCTCTTGGGTTTCTCAGCTGTGAGTTGGAGACTAGGAAAAGGGCTGAAAAGGAGTGATCGCCCTCTTCCCTAGGAGGTTCCTATGCCTCCGATTGTGTTGTTGGTGATTGGTTGCTGTGGTTTCTAAGCCCTAGTTGGGGCTGGTACGTGTGG
Organism: Nelumbo lutea; assembly: GCF_056320005.1. Classification (NCBI taxonomy): domain Eukaryota; kingdom Viridiplantae; phylum Streptophyta; class Magnoliopsida; order Proteales; family Nelumbonaceae; genus Nelumbo; species Nelumbo lutea. Next base: position 11,274,806 of record NC_142687.1, read on the forward strand.
TGCAATGGTGTCTCAGCCCTTCGTGTGGTTGGCCTTCAGGCAATGAGGTAAAGTTTTTTTTTATTATCTGTTATGGAATACATGAGAGGTATAGTACAGTTCACATGATGGGTTTTCAGATTGCAGTATGCTAGGGTTTATGCTAGGGTTTATTCTGGTTTGTGTGTGAATCGAAGGGCAATAGTGTCTACTTAATGGTGAAACTCCCTATAACTATGGATTAGGGTTTGTGGTGTTACAAGTGTGGTTTTCAGCATTTGATATCGCTGAAATCAGTGTGTAGACTTCGGTGAGTAGGGGTTGTGGTGTTGCAGTTTTCAACATTTAATACTGCTGAAATCAATGTGCAAATTTCGGTGAGTAGGGTTTGTGGTGTTGCAGTTCTCAACATTTATTACTGTTGAAATCAGAGTGCAGATTTCGATGAAGTGCCTGTGTGTAGTGTGCAGTGTGTAGTGCTCATAATTCAGTGCTCAAAATTCAGTGATAAGGAGTTCGGCAATGGCAGATAACAATGATAGTAAACCTAGTGTCATGATCTCTACTGACTACCTGAATGTCCAGCCAAAGAGGTGTGGGATCATTACATGAAGACTGGCAAATAACAATGATAGTAAACCTAGTGTCATGATCTCTACTGCTAATTCTCAAGAGTATGAAGACTGGGAACAGGAAGATGCACAGATCATTACATGGTTGTGGAATAGTATGGAACCCAAAATTAGTGTGAACTTCATGTTTCTTGACACAGCCAAAGAGGTGTGGGATCATGCTAAGAAACTGTATTCAGGTCAAAATAATACCACTAGGGTATATCAACTGTATCAGGAATACTTCAATTTGCAACAGGGAAGTCAGAGCCTTGAGGAGTACTATGCCAATGTGAGGAATATCCGTAATGAGTTAAATGTCTATCATCCTCTCACTTCTGATGTCAAAGTTCAACAGCAACAGCGAGAGCAACTTGATGTGACACGGTTTCTGGTGGGGCAGAAGTCTGAGTATGAACCAGTACGAGCTCAGATACTAGGGGGATCTGCTCTTCCATCTTTAGAGGTGTTTGCCCGTCTTCGGAGGGCTTCCATTGGATCTATGGATTCTAATGTCTCCGATAAATCAGCATTTGCAGTATCAAGAGGTCGAGGTGGCAGAAGTGGGGCTCGAGGAGCCCAGCCTGGCAGAAGTGGTAGTGGTGGATCTACACATACCCATGGTGGTGGTCGTACTGGAGGCAGAGATTCAGGGGGAGCTCGTGGTAGAGGACGTGGCTCGGGTCCACAGAAGTGTACTCATTGCGGATTGGATGGACATACCATTAACTACTGCTACGACTTACATGGTCCTCCCTTGACGTGGGCCAACCATGCCATGACTAGTGACACTAGTTTCAGCTCTAGACAGGAGAACCGGTCAACTGACCCATTGCCTTCTACTCCCTCAGATGGCCCAGGCAAGGAGATGGTGAGTGTTCCTTGGGATGAGTATGAGAGGTTTGTTCAATCCAAGTCGCAGCAGAACACAGCTTCCTTTGCACACTCAGGTATGGCTTGTTTGGCATCCACACCCAACCCCTGGATTATTGATTCTAGAGCCTCCGATCACATGACGGGAACTCCAGGTGTGTTTTCATCTCTCACTCATTGCTCAACATCACAATCTGTTACCCTTGCTAATGGCTTCACATCATCTATCTGTGGTGTTGGTAATGTTGACCTAGACCCTGTATCCCTATCCTCTGTTTTATATGTACCTAAGTTTCCATTTAATCTTATGTCTGTTAGTAACCAAGTCCCTTAAGTGCTCCATCACATTTTACCCTTCTATGTGTGTTTTTCAGGATCTCAAAACAGGGATGAAGATGGGTGGAGGGCATGAAGCCGGTGGACTGTATTATCTTGATGGTGGTGGACGAACGTTGACGGCCCTTCAGTCATCCATTTCTCCTCTCCAGTGGCATTGTAGATTTGGTCACCCTTCGTTGAAAGTGTTGCAGTCCTTAGTCCCTTCGTTGAGTCAACTTTCTGTTTTAAATTGTGAGTCGTGTCAATTTGGGAAACACCATCGTGTTCCCTTTCGTTCTAAGGTCGATAATCGTGTGTCGAGTCTTTTTTCTTTAATTCATTCAGATGTTTGGGGTCCTTGTAAAGTGATGTCATATAATGGATACCAATATTTTGTTATTTTTGTTGATGACTGTTCAAGAATGACGTGGCTCTATTTAATGAAAGAAAGAAGTGAATTATTTGCCATCTTCCAGAAATTTTATGTTGAGATCCGCAATCAATTTGGCGTTCACATCAAAATTTTCCATTCTGATAATGGACGTGAATACTTGTCTTCATCTTTTCAAGAATACTTGGACCAACATGGCATTATACACCAAACTTCATGTACTTACACTCCGCAACAAAATGGGGTGGCTGAGAGAAAGAACCGTCATCTTGTAGAAACTACACGCTCCCTCATGCACCACATGAATGCTCCCAAAACCTTTTGGAGCGATGCAATGCTCACCTCTTGTTTCTTAATTAATCGGATGCCCACGTCTATCCTTGATGGTCGTTCTCCTTTTAGTGTCTTATTCCCCAACATGTCTCCGTTTCCACTTCCTCGGGTATTTGGGTGTGTCTGCTTCATTCATAATCTGGGTCCCGGGACTGACAAGTTAGATGCACGTTCCCTGAAATGTATCTTCCTTGGCTATTCCCGAACTCAAAAAGGATACAAGTGTTATCATCCCAGTTCTCGTCGTTCCTTGGTATGTGTTAATGTTACATTCTTCGAGTCTCCTCCATTCTTCGTCGGGTCCGGTGCTACTGCTTCCTCCTCATCACCACCTCCTCTTCCTCTTCCCGTGGCTCATCACCACCTCCGGTGCCACCGTCGGTTGACCGTCCACCCATCCGTCACGTGTATACACATCGCCCGCGTGTACCGGCTACAGCTCCTCCAGCTTCATCACCGTCAACAGATCCAGCTCCAGCTCCGACACCAGCCTCTGACCTAGATCTCCCTATTGCCTTCCGGAAAGGTAAACGTACTTACACCCTTCACCCTATTTCCGATTTTGTTTCACTTACCCACCTCTCCGCCTCCCATCGCCAGTTCATCTCTTTGTTATCCTCCGTGGTTGTTCCTAAGGATGTCTAGGAAGCCCTTACCTCTCCAGAGTGGTGTCGTGCTATGGAAGAAGAGCTCTCTGCTCTGCATCATAATCACACTTAAGATCTCATCGCTCTTCCTCCTAGGAAGCAAGCTGTCGGTTGTAAGTGGGTGTATAGTGTTAAGTACTTGCCAAATGGTCGTGTTGAGCGCCTGAAGGCGCGACTGGTTGCCAAAGGGTACTCCCAAACCTATGGCATTGACTACAAAGAGACATTCTCCCCGGTTGCTAAGATAGGGTCAGTTCGTGTCGTCATCTCTCTTGCAGCTATGTATGATTGGCCTCTCCATCAGCTAGATATCAAAAATGCCTTTTTGCATGGTGATTTGCTCGAGGAGGTCTACATGGAGCAACCACCAGGGTTTGTTGCTCAGGGGGAGGATGGCAAGGTATGCAGACTTAAGAAGGCTATTTATGGACTTAAACAGTCTCCTCGAGCATGGTTTGGTAGGTTTAGTGAGGTGGTCAAGAAGTTTAGTATGAAACAATGCCAAGTTGATCACTCTGTCTTCAGTTTTGACTGTTCAGCAGGCAAAATAATATTGGTGGTATATGTGGATGATATCGTTGTGACTGGGAATGACAAAATGGGCATTGATAGATTGAAGGCATTCCTACAGGAACACTTTCAGACAAAGGGCCTTGGCAAGTTGAAATACTTTTTGGGCATAGAGGTAGCAAGATCTAAGCATGGCATTAATTTGTGTCAGAGGAAATATGTGTTCGATTTATTGGAAGAAACAGGGTTGTTGGGTACTAAACCGGCTGAGACACCTATGGAAACAGGTTGAGCAGTGATATAGGCGAAGTATTTGAAGACCCTGGCAGATATCGACGGCTTGTAGGCAAACTAAACTATCTAACCATTACTCGGCCAGATATTTCATTTGCGGTTAGTGTGGTGAGTCAGTTCATGCAGAAACCTTTGGTCCCACATTGGAATGCAGTGCTAAGGATTGTGAGGTATCTGAAAAGAGCTCCTGGTCGTGGTTTATTGTACAGGAGTGGTGGAAAACTGGTAGTAGAAGGATACACCGATGCTGATTGGGCAGGTTCTATGTCTGACAGACGATCCACCACAGGCTATTGCACCTTTCTGGGGGGTAACCTGGTAACGTGGAAAAATAAGAAGCAAACAGTTGTGGTAAGAAACAGTGCAGAAGCAGAATATAGGACTATGGCACATACTGCTTGTGAATTAGTGTGGCTGAGGAACCTTCTACAGGAGATAGGATATGACATCAGTACTCCAATGAAGCTCTATTGTGACAATCAGGCAGCAGTTCATATCTCTTCCAATCCAGTGTTTCATGAAAGAACCAAGCACATCGAAGTTGACTGACATTTTGTGAGAGAGGTGTTGAATGGGGTGATAGAAACTACATATGTTAGTACGGGAAACCAGTGGGCAGACTTGTTTACAAAATGTTTGAGTCGGGGGAGAGTGGACTACATATGTAACAGGCTGGGATTATATGATATATACTCACCAACTTGAGGGGGAGTGTTAGTGGTGTTAGTGAAGGGGTATTTTGGTCTTTGTACTTGTTGAGAAGGTTGATGTGTACTGTTATGTTAGTTCGAGTGCTTCTTACTTAAAGAAGGGCACTTAAGTCTTTTCCATTTAGTTAATAATATAATAACAGGTCTGGCCGAATCTAGGGAGATGAATCTTTCTTTAATTCGAACCAGCCTTTCTCTCTTTCCTCATCTTTCTCTCTTCTTCTTTCTTCTCCTACTTTACTTTACAGTCAACGAACAAGACAGAATTCTAGGGCAGGTCAAACTTTAACAATTACCAAGTCCACTTAAATAAGCAACAAATGCCTTACAAGAAATTATATAAGCATATTCATGCTTATCCATAGATTATGCTATCAAAGTTTGAATATGCTTAAAAAGGGCAGCCTAGTGTATGAGGCCCTTGCCAATGCGGGGTCTAGGGAGGGGCTGAAAAGCTTGAATTTATTTACCAAAAAGGTAAAAGAAAAAGAAAAGCTTGCATATACTTTAAGTTCAACTTTAACTCCACCAGTGTGAGCTTGTCTTGCACCACCAGTCCCAAACCCAAATAAAAATGGGTTGCATTAGATTGGAAGCTGGCACCAAAATTTTTGCCAAACTCTCATGATCATGGATCATGATTTGTCTTTTAGTGCCCATGCAGTGCATTCTCCAAAAAACAACATGTGTAACGTGAGTGTAGTGTCAAATCGGCAAGGGTATGCTAGGATGGTCTTTGAAAACAATCCACCACGACAACGCCAGGTGGATGAATCACAGTTACTAAAAAACATGGTTTAGAAGGCAGGGAGATTTATGCCTTTAGGCTCGTCTTTAGCCAAAGCTTAAGGAGAACACCTTGAGGTTGAACCTTAAAGGTCACACCTAAAAAATAATGCACAGGTGATAATTACATCTTCAGGTGCTTTATGTCAAGATGTCTTTTATACAATAATTGAAGTAGGGTTCTCATCAAAAGAACAAACTAAAAATCAATTCAAAAATTTTTAAGGTATGTGCTTTTAATTTATACAAGTATTTAGAGCTTTCAACACCTTGAAGTTTTAGCCGCATAAAGATATTTCTAATAGTCTAAAATGATTTGCAAGAAAGTTATTCCATGCTGTAGTCCTTGCTTAGTAACTCATTTCTCTTATGTCTGTACTCATGGTTTTGTATAGTATAGCTGTGCACTTTCTTTTTTTTTCAATTCTGGTTTCTTGAAATATTAAGATCTCAAGAGCCTTAAGCCTCATAGGTTGATGTGATGCTTACACATGTCAGCAGATTTTATTGGTTTGCCCCATGCCTCCACTCTGCATTCTAATCATTAATTAAGAATGTTCTGGTTAGCAATCTTCAATGAAATGAAACAACCTAAGGATTCCATCATTAAAAACATCTCAATAAAGGTGCTGCATTGGATAAAAATATTAGAGGTGTCCGCACCATTCACCAAGGATGATATCTTTAGAGGGTGGCAATTCAACTCCAAAAGGAATGGTGTCCAATCAAATCAAGCAAAAGTTTGACAGGTGTGGGCCATGTGGCATAAGCAATTCTGGCATAGGAAATGTCTTCAGGATCAGCTATGGGGAGCAGAGTTTATTGAGGACCCATAGGTGTTGAAATTCTACAGGACTTGTACCGGTAGCTACCTAATAAGGGTTGAGTCTGGGCAAACCTTTGAGTTTCAGAAATATAGTGGTGGAAAAATTCCAAGGTAGTAGTAGTAGTAGGGTATTAAGAAATGAAAGCTAATGACCAGGGCAACACTGGAACACATTGAAGGAATACAAAAATGAGAAGAAAAAAATTCAGATGGATCACAAAGGACATGGAACTGAGAATACAGTGAGTGAAAAGAACAGCTAATTCGATGGCTGATGCACTAGCCAAGCAAGGGGTTGGGAGAATTCGAACATTTTGGGCACAAATGTAATTTTTAATTATAATTAAAGTCTAAGGGGAGAGATAAGAGGGCTTGTCTCTTTCCCACTTTCTCTTGTACACTTTCTTTTAAATTCAATGAAGTAATCAGTTATTCATCAAAAAACAAAAAACAAAAAATTTGGCAAGAGAGGTGGTTGATACTTTTCATTGGGTCCAAAGATCAGAAAATGGCTTGGCTGGTTCATTTACAAAACAGGCGATAAACAGGTAAAACTTGCACTGGGGATAATTACTTCATGCTGCATGTAAGCTGACAGCCATGGGGTTCTATGTTACCCAAATAAGGACACAGATGGGTAAGTATCAAATACAAAAATTTGTACTAAAATATTAAGTATTTGACAAAATACAGCACCTTTATTCAAGTATCCAGGTACAATAGATGGGGTTATTAGCTTTCCTAGCCTAACAAGGGTCAACCTACTTTTGTAAATAACGAATAATCCTTCTTACACATTAAATACAAATATTATACCTTACTTTTCAAAAATAGAATAAAAAAGTTATCAGGAAATGGCTTTGGAAGTTTCCTAGAGAAGATGTTGATCTTAGGAGGACAATTGCTGCTAAATATGGTGAACTTTACCATCTGTAAGCCTCTAGAGTGGACACTTTGATATACGGTGTTAGCTTTTGAAAAGTTATTATATAAGATTATTGAACTTGTTGTATTGACTGAATTCAAGCTTCGTAATGACACTGAGTCGGATTTTGGGAGGAAAATTGGAGTTCTTTAGGAATTTTAAGCTCTATCTTTCCCTGTCTATATGGGACACCCTTACAAATGCTAACTGGGAAAGGTGATTAGTGACTTCTTTCCCATTAAAGGTGAGAAGATTGGAAGGAGTCCCAAGTTCAGAAGTCATCTCCCATATAAATAAATTGATGAATATGTTTCACATTCCAAAAGCAAGAAAATAGTCTTGATTGGCATGAATAGCAGGATGAAACACTTGGAAGGAAGAACCAAATGGGATGTTTTCTACCAGAGGCTTCTATGTGACCCTTGCTTGAGAGGCCTCAGGTAGTCCCCCCCCCCCAGACTTGAGGCCTTTATGTGACTGGTCTTTGTTAACAAGGTTCTGGTAACAGAGCTTTAAAACCATAGGGATGTTCTGATACCCAATGTTTGTCTGCTTATCAAAAGAAATTGAGAAATCTGTCAAACACCTTTTCCTAGGTTTCCCTTTATCTTCTGGTACCTGGTACTTCTCATTCTTGTTTGAGGTAACTTAGGTTAGCCTGGATTCCATGCATTCCTTTGGGATCTCAAGGAGGATATGGTATTATTCATACTTGGCCTCCTTGTCCTTTGGGATCTCAAGGAGGATATGGTACCTTTTGTCATATGTTGGACCATTTAGAAGAAAAGAAATTCGCATAATTTTATAGAATAGAAAGATTTCCTACTTGCACATCTTTAAACGCATGCAGTATCCTATCAAACAGAGCCTTGTCTTTGAAAGATTTCAACACTCCTCAAAATAAGGGAGTGTCTGTTCAATTGGTCAGTTGTTTTAAGTGTAGGATCGTATGTAGGACCTTGGATTTGAAGGGCTCCATCACTTTCAAAATAGGAGTGCTTCTTTTTAGTTGATCATCTGTTTTGAGTGTAGAGGATCATATAATGTAAAGCTTTTGTAAAGAGATTTTCTCTTTTGTCCCCTTTTTGTACATCAATACAAGCATATATATACTAAGCATTTGATAATTCCCGAAAAAAAGTTGTATCCTTGTGAATCCAGGTAATCCAAGTATACATGGATCTTTCTAGTGACTGTTTTTTGGGTGCTTAGGGCTGCATCTTGTTACTTAGGAGAGTGGCAGTGGGCTAGCTAGTATATCAACTATTTTGGGAATTGTTTAAACAATCTCTTATTTTTCCTTTTTTTTTTTGAAAAAAAAAACAGCATTTCATTCAATCACCCAAAGGTACTACCCCAAGATATGGATAGTGGATAAGATAATAATTACAAAGCAATGCAGCAGAAAAAGCAGTAACAAAATATTCCATGTAGAATTTACAGTCTTTGGCCCAGGTTGTCTCCAAATAAGAGAATCAGCCACAACATTTGCAGACCTAGGAAGTAGGAACCCATCTCAATGAGCTACTCAGATTGTGACCTAAAATCTGCACTTGTCTTATCAATGGTCAGAATCTCCATAGAATTTCTTCTTGTTTCATCCAATTGATGAGAACTTGCCAATCCCATTTAATGATGATTCCTGTCAACCCTTAAGAAATTATTAACTGTTTTTTTTTTATAAGCAAGATTTTATATTAAAAAGGGAGACATTCCCTTCCAACAGTGTACAAAAAGGGAGATATTATTAATTTTAATCCTTCTCTTAGTGCCACAATCTCAGTCATCATTGAATTGCTGTGTCCAATGGGTTCTGAATAGTTGAGTAATGTGGTACTTCCATGACAAGGTTCAAAATATCGATACGCCGGTATGGGCGTATCGGGCAAATCGATACAGCTTTTGGTACTCTTTTTTTATTTTTTTTTTCGCAACTGGTTCAGGGGAGCCAGTTTAGGCCTCCTCCACACCCTGAACCGGTCAGACCCCTAATACGCCCACTGTAGGGGCGTATCGGAAGGGTCCCGGAACGATACGTATCGGCCGATACATGTCAATACTTTGAACCTTGTTCCATGATCTCTTACAATCCCACCAATACCAAATGCTGTCAGGTTCCCAATATTAGAACTTATTTCCTTTTCTATTTCTATAATTTTCAAACAAAACTCTCCTACCAGTCACTGAAAAAGAAAAATGTAACAAATTGAATAGCACTTTTCACTACAAATGTTATCCTTTGAAATTCCAGCATGTCACAATAGCAGTACCTGAGGAGACACTTTAAAAACCAGAATTTATAGATTTTTCCCTTGGTCCTCTATTCGTAAGGAATTTAAAGGGATCCATTATTTTTGCTTCAGAAACCACAGTGGAATATTTTATTTGGTGCTATACTATTAAAGAATTTATTGGGATCAAGTAATTTTTCCACACCAATAATGGTGGAATATTTTTAATGTTCCACATTTCAATGTATTAGCTTGTTTGTCCTTCTGTATAGCTAACCACCAGCTTGTATCTTTCGCATAGGAAGCATAGTCCTTTTGTTTGGAGTGGGGAAGGGGGATTGTCTCAGTTTCAATGGCAACTAGAACTTAAATCACTCAGCCTTAATCCCAAATATTTGGGATTGTGTAGATAAATCCTGTCCTGCCATTTTGCTGTATCAAGAGGCAATGTTTTCTGTCAAATTGTAAACCCTCGGATCATTTTTTACCACTTCAGGCAATATTTTCATTGTTCTTCTCCTTTCTCTTTTAGAGCCAAGTCACTCTTCCCCGGTGCAATCATCTATGCTTATAACCAAATCATCCCAGTCAAGCTGCCCTCACCTTGTCACTATTTGGAGCTACTTGTAAGTCCTCTCTAAACAATAACAAAATTGTGTAGTTCCCATCAAAGCAGTATTTATTCTTTGAGTTGCTGTGTTACAGAAGTTCATGCAGTATACCTTAGGACTGAGATCTGCTTGTGTGACTTTGAAACGCCCCTTACGATGGACAACCATTCCTCCTGATGTGTCCTCCACTATAAGTAGGGATGCAACACCACCAAAATAATGTGCCACAGAATATAAATAATTACCATAAAAGAGAAAATACTGAGAAAAATCATTAATAAATTTGAAAAAATTAAGAAATATAAATAAGAAAAGATATTATAGAACATACCAGATGTAGGAACATTTGTATCCTTTTTGTGACAGTATGACAATGGACCACTGTAGTTCCGCTCAGGTTGATATTTTGGCTGTAGATATTCCCTTCAAAATGTTTCAAGATTCTCAATTCACAATTTTACATGCATGAATTCTTTGTCTCAATTAACACGGTAATAGTGAAAGCAATCATAACCATCAACTATCAGACAAACATCACATCAAGTGTCAGCTATTTAAAACAGCAGTCCGCACACTTGTAAAATGAAAAGAAACATTTTCTGATCAGTTACTAATTAAGAAAAATTGAAACAATAATAAGCATATAAAAAACGTGCCTAGCATCCCTTGAAATGGGCTAGCATTGCTACATATCCCAAAGTTCTCTTTCTTTCAAATAATTAAACACCTCATCCTTTGGTAATCACCCCCTCCCAATAGAAATGGTTTCTTTTTGCCCCTTGTCTTGCCAGCTTATTAGCCAAACAATTGGCTGACCTATATGTCCAGGCAAAAGATACCCTGAATTCTTTAGATAGTCTCTTCTTCTTATATTATACCTGTAAAGACATGGTTTGTACTGTTCTGCTTGAACCATCTCAGTACTACTTTGGAGTCTCCTATCACCATATTGTTGAAATGTAAGAACTTCCCTAACCTTTTCTATACTGCTATAATGAGTTCCCAATTCCAAATAGCACCAGAAAACAACACTAATATAATTCATCGCTGATATCCAACAATAACTGATATCTCCAGATTGCCCAAACTGCAACAATCAAGTATAATTTAATACAATTCATGGCTGAAGGGGAACAAGATCTAATTATAGCCACTCTTGCTGAAGATGAATATGTTACATTTTGCCATTTCTAGATGATATCATTAGTAGAGAAATGCTGAAACATCTCCAAGAAAAGAAACAGTTAATGTGGGAGATTTCCATTGCTGAAGCAGTTAAAAATAGTTGCCTACACAAACTTTTTTCTCCTTTATGAGTTCCCATTATTTCAGAAGCTCAATGAGATAGCCAACAATTATCGACAAGACCCAACAAAGGAGACTTTATATTGGTCATCCAAAAGAATTACCATGTCACCTTGCTTCCAACTGAAGTAGGAAGTGAAGACATGAGAATGTGGCTGAAAGATCTAAGGGTAGCCTCAAGTAAGACCATTCTACAATCTGTTGATTCATGGAATACCATTATCCTTGCTTACAATGATTCAGGAAAATGATGAAAAAAGTGATCATAATAGGTTTCCACTTTGCATGATGCTTTCTCCTATCATTCTTTCAAGTGACTGGACCTTCTCCCAGGCATCCTTGAGGTGTTTGAGTAGTTGCCCATCTCTATCAGTGATAGGGGTTCTAATACATGGTCTTTTGTATCTTTGCATAGGAGAGTCTGCAAAGAGAGGAAACCCAGAATCTCCAGTGCTCACATCCCACAGATAATGGTGTTTTGCACATTGACTGGTCTCTAGCAGGGAAACTGATCAAAAAAGATATCCCAAGGAAATAGGAATGACATGGTTTTTTTTGATAAATAAGATAAATTTCATTAATAGAAAACTAATGCAGTTACAAGCTTCCTATGGATAGGCATGAGCTGCATCCTCTCCTAACAGCAGGAAAAAAAAGCAAAAGATAGAAAACAGATTCAGTCTACAGTTGAGCCCAATACAAACTTTCCCTGTTTACCCCTTGCTTTGCAAGACCATCAGCCATGGAGTTTGCTGATCTCCCCACCCATAGTATTCTCACTGTCAAGCTCCTTGTCAGGCAGTTGAATTTTTAAATTTCATTCCTAAAGCACCACACTATAGAGTCCGGGTTTTGTAGCCAGCCCACTACCACCTTGGTGTCCCCTTCTAATCCACACCTTGCAGTGCAGATAGGTGTGGAATAGGAATGACATGGTTAGTTGACAAGATGATTTATTCAACATTTATATAGTTGTACAGAGAGGTGTCTTTTACAGTTTACATGATAACATGAAATAATGTAGGGCATCTGATCCAATTCATATACCTTTTCTATACTTACCTAACAGAATTTCCTCTGTTAATGACAAAAAAAAATTGAGGTTTGATTTTTATAATAGACGGTTTTCTCACAAGTTTCTGTTTTCTTATTGGCCCTATCCATGATCCACTTTTTTATCAGAAACGGTAACTTTCTTTAAAGATAATTTTAAACTGAGATACAGGACGACACAAATGGATTAAAGAAGGGGACGACAATACAAAATTTTTCCATGCGTTAGCTAATGGGAGGAGATGAAAAAACTGTGGCCAAATTAGAAGTGGATGGGGAGGAAGTCACAAATCAAAATGAGATAGCCAAAGTGTTGGTGGATCACTTTAAATCAATTGCAGGGAAGCCATTGAATAATAGACTAAGGATGGAAGGTCTAGATTGGGCTAGGGTGTCTGAAGAGCAAGCAATCTAGTTAGAGAGAAGTTTTGAAGAGGAAATTAGGCGTGTTTTCAATGGACAGATCCAAAGCCCCTGAGCCAAATGGCTTCACCATGGCTTTTTATCAAGATTGCCGGAATGTGGTAAGAGAAGACCTGTGTGCTGTGTTTAAGGAATTTGAGGATAATAACAAAGTAAGCCCTAGAGTTAATGCTACTTTCATAGCCCTAATCTCTAAGAAGAAAGAAGCAAAAATCCAAAAGATTTTAGGCCGATTAGTTTGGGGACTAGCATTTACAAAATCCTGGCTGAAGTGTTATCTTTGAGGATTAAAGTAGTGCTACCCTCCATCATTAGTCAAGCCCAGGGAGCATTCGTGCAAGGGAGACAAATAATAGATCAGATTCTAATAGCTAATGAATGTGTGGAGAATATGAGAAAGTCCAGAAAGCAAGGTTTTGTTTGTAAGCTGGATTTAGAAAAGGCCTATGATCTTGTGAATTGGAGTTTCTTATTAGAGGTCCTAGGGTGTTGTGGGTTTGGAGTTAGATGGTGTAACTAAGGTTCAAAGTATCGATACGGTACAAGTTTCGGTCATATCGTATCGGCACTTAGAAACGGCCGAAACTCTATTTCTTTTTAGTTTTTTTTTCAAAGTTTGGTTTTTTGGAAAGCTTATAACCTGTTTTTTATTATTAAAAAAAATAATTGGGGGTCTAAAACACCTGGAAACAGGCATTTCGAACCGTATCATTTTCAAAAGATACGACATGATACGCCCGATACGGGGCGTATCGTATCAATACTTTGAACCTTGGGTGTAACTAGATAAAGGGCTGTATAAGGTCATGCCATTTTTCGGTCTTGGTTAATGGGGTAGTCAAGGATTTCTTCCTAGCTTTTAGACAATTAAGGCAAGGTGACCCCCTTCCCCCTTCCTCTTTACCCTAGTTGGAGATGTTTTCAGTAGTTTAATCTCTAAGGCAGACTTGGAAGGAGTAGTGAGAGGTTGGAGGATAGGAAGGAACAGTTTTTTCCACTCTCTAGCAAATGGGAGAAGACGGAAAAACCAAATTTCCAATATAGAGGTGGATGGAAGAGTGATAATTGCAAAAGAGGAAATTGAAAGATGCTTTGTGGATCACTTTAAGTCAATCCTAGCATCCTCTAATGAAAACATGGCAGAATTGGGAGATTTATAGTGGGACAGAGTGCTAGAATCCGAAGTTAACCTCCTAGAAAGAGCCTTCACTATTGAGGTCATACATGAAGCAATATTCTCGATGGATAGATCTAAAGCACCAGGGCCAGATGGATTTTCAATGGCTTTCTATCAGGATTGTTGGGAAATTTTGAAAGATGAATTAATGGATGTATTTGTGGAGTTCTATCAAGAAGGGAAACTATCGCCTGGAGCAAATGCAACTTTTGTTGCTTTAGTGCCAAAAAAGAAGGTCAAAACCCCGAAGGATTACAGACCGATAAGTCTTGTGGGTAGCTTGTATAAAATCATTGCTAAAGTCCTGGCTGGTAGGTTGAAGACTATACTGCCCTATATTATCTCTCAGAACCAAGGAGCTTTTGTAGAGGGGAGACAAATTGTGGATCAAATTTAGTGGCAAATGAGTGTGTGGCAGCTTAGAGAAAACAAGGTGACAAAGGTTTGATTTGTAAATTGGACCTTGAAAAAGCTTATGATATGGTGGATTGGTCCTTCCTGTTGAATTTAATGGAAAGATGGGGCTAGGTGAAAGATGGAGGATGTGGAGTAAAGAATGTATTAGCTCAGCACATTTTTCTATTCTGATGAATGGGGTAGCAAAGGATTTCTTCCAGGCTAAAAGAGGACTAAGACAGGGTGGCCCCTTGTCTCCATTCTTATTCACCTTTGTGGTTGAGGTTTTGAGTAGACAAATCACCAAAGCTAATCAAGAAAACCAGTTTAAAGGTTGGAGAATGGGTAGATCAGAAGTGGTGGTGTCTCATTTTCAATTTGCTAATGGCATAATTATTTTCTGTGAAAGTTGTGATGAAGCCAATTTAAGGAATCTGAAAAGGTTGGTGAATGAATTTCAGCAGGCCTCCAAATTGAAAGTCAATTGAGGAAAAAGTTGTGTAGCCGGAATCAACATTGAAGGGGGGATATCCAAGCCATGGCAAATCTGCTAGGTTGTGAAGTGAAAAATTGGACTCTGGAATACTTAGGAATGTCCTTGGGTGGGAATCCGAAAGCTGAAAGCTTTTGGAAACCGGTGGTAGAGAGGTTCATGAAGAAGTTGGCAATGTGGAAGAGAAATTATATTTCCTTGGGGGGAAGAATCACCTTGATAAAATCAACCCTTGCAAACCTTCCCACTTACTTCCTTTCCACCTTTAAGATCCCGGTGAAAATAGCTAGGAAATTGGAGAAGATTATGAGGGACTTTTTGTGGGAGCCAGGTGAAGAAAAGAAAGATCATTTAGTGAAATGGGAGCAGGTTTGTTACCCTAAGGACCAGGGTGGATTAGGTATAGGGAACCTAATAAAGAGAAACAAGGCCCTCCTAGGGAAATGGCTATAGAGATTCCCTTGTGAGGAAGAAAAGTTGTGGCACAAGGTCATTAAAAGCTTACATGGTGATGCAGATAACGGCTGGGATGCAAAATTATCCCCCAATGCAGCTCCATCCTCTCCTTGGAAGGCAATCTTTGAGGTATATCCAACTTTTCTTCAATTTATCACGTTTTATGTTGGTTGTGGCAACAAAGTTTTATTCTGGGAAGACCTTTGGGTTGGGGATGTGCCTCTTATGTTCAATTTCCCAGACCTCTACTCTTTATCAAACTATAAAAACAAACCTGTTGCTAGGTTTGGTGTGCTTTCAGAACCAGGGATCTCTTGGGATTTTGGCTTTAGAAGAGGGTTGAGGGAAAATGAGTGAGTCTCTAGTGTTGTTGATTTCAACACTTGAGAGGGTCTACTTGGACCAATCTACAACTGATTGTAGAGTGTGGTCCCCAACTTCTGATGGTTTATTTTCCTATGCATCTTTCTTTGGTTTGCTCACTCATATTAACCCTATGGGGGTGAACTTCCCAGTGAGAGAAATTTGGACTAAACCGATCCCTCCAAAAGTACAAGCTTTCTATTGGGAAGTGTTCCTAGGGCAGGAAAACACTTGTCATGTGCTACAAAAAAGGAGGCCAAACAATTGCCTCTCTCCTCATGTGTGTGTCCTTTGTTTGGGATGTGGTGAAACTCTAACCCTCTTACTATTATCCTGCTCTTTTGCTTCTGGTATTTGGGATGTTGTTTGTTCTCTCTTTGGATGCAGATGGGCTCCCCCACAGAATGTGGTAAGTCTATTCAGCCCCTCTTTCCTGTGTCAATGGAAGAAAAGGGGAAAATTTATATGGAAGGTAGTGAGAGCAGCTACAGTATGGACTATTTGGGAGGAAAGAGGAGGGCGGGTTGGGACTAGGGAATTTAGTTTTGAAGAATAAAGAGCTCCTAGGAAAATGGTTGTGGAGATGGCCCTTAGACCATGAGAGACTATGGCATGAGGTGATTGATAGTATACATGGCAATTCAGGAAATGGATGGGATGTTGGTGTATTGCGCCGAGCCACATTGGCAACTCCTTGGAAAGCAATTCAGAGTATTCTCCCTCTTTTCCTCAACTATATAAGGTATGATGTCAGTTCTGGTAATTCTGTTTTGTTTTGGGAAGACATCTGGGTGGGCAATTCTGCCCTTAAAGACACTTTCCCTTCTCTCCATTCCCTTTCTCGCTACAAGGGTAAAGCAATCTCACTTTCTTCCAACATCTATTTCTCCATCCTTTCTAAATTGGGACTTTGGGTTTCATAGGGGATTGAGGGATCATGAACTCTCTTGTGTTTCAGACCTTTTGTCACTACTTGAAAATGTTTTTCTGGACCCTTCAAGATCTAATGTGAGACTTTGGTCCCCTAATCCAAAAGGATACTTCACGTGTGCCTCTTTCTTTAAGTCTCTTTGCTCTCCCTCGGGACAAGTGGGTTTCCCAACTAAGGAGATTTGGTCTAAACCTGTACCTCCTAAAATTAGCATTTTTTGCTGGGAGGTGTTCTATAGGAAAATCAACACTTTAGACTTATTGCAGAAGAGAGAAGGCCTTCTATGTGTCTGTCTCCTAATTGGTGTGTACTTTGCAGGGCTAATGGTGAGGGTTGCTCTCACTTACTCTTGTTCTTTTTCTGATGCTATTTGGGGTTGGATCTTTGCTTTGTTTGGTTGCAGATGGAATTTGATCACAGCTGTAGATCAGATCTTTGACCCATCCTTCTTTGTGTGGCCCACAAAAATTGATAAAATTATGTGGAGGTGCATTAGAGCTGCTGCTTTGTGGACAATTTGGGAAGAAAGAAATGCGAGGATTTTCCAAGAGAATGAGAAATATTCAGAACGTAAAGGACTGCATTTTGACCAGGGCAATCCATTGGGTGAGATCATTGGATTTCTTTAAAATATATTCCTTTGATGACATTTGGAGGAATTGGATTGTTGTGGCTAATAGAAGTTACAGGAAGAACAGGGTACCATCTGTGTGAGTGCCTCCTTCAGAAGGCTGGACAAAGCTGAATTTTGATGGTAGCAGCCAAGGAAATCCGGGTCCATCAAGGATAGGTGGGGTGCTGAGAGATAAAGACAGTAACATATTAGCTTTATTTGCAGGCTCCGTGGGTATTGGAGATTCTATTAGAGCTGAGCTTCAAGCGGCAATACAAGGTATTCAGATTGCAGACCAGTTAGGAGTTCAGAATTTGCTTATTGAAGGAGACTCCAAAGTCGTTGTGGGTTGGTTAAAAAATCCAGCTTCAGTTATTTGGTGCTACAGGGATATTATGAAGAAAACCAATTGGTTTTCAAGGAACATGGATGTTAATTATTAGTGGGTGGGTAGAACAGCTAATACCATGGCGAATGGGTTAGCTAAGCAAGGGATATCAAAGGAACATTTATTCTGGGCAGCTATGTAAACTTTTTTTTTATCATTAAAGGAGAATTTTATTTGAAATTTAGGTTAAAAAAGTTTTACAACTTTGTGTATGGGGCTAGAAGTCCCACACTATTACATATTTCTGTCCCTTTTTACATTGAAGCCCAAAACAATTGTTGCCTCAAAGCCCCTTGTTTAGAGATAATCAGCTAGCCCATTTGCGCTCCTTCTAACCCATTTGAATTCTGCCTCTACCTCCCTTGTAACCTTTTCCACTTCCCTTACCACTTGTTTGAAAGTCTATGGAGTAGTTCTATTGTTTTTAGCCCAAGAGATGATCACCTTGGAATCCCCTTCAACCTCAATATGCCTCATTCCTATTTGCTTGGCTAACTTCAATCCTTGTAGTACTTTGTTATTGTTGTGTAAACTTTCATTTCTTAGTCTGATGTAGTACTTTGTTATTGTTGTGGAGAGGTACCAGCTTGTGCCTCTCCTTTGGGCAGGCTGTATTGTAATTTCATTTTGATTATCATAAATAAATTATCAATCATTTATCAAAAAAAAAAAACTGAGATACAGGAGTCAACCCTTATCAGAAGAAGTTTATCTAATAAACCCTTATCCATGATCCACTTTGTATGAGAAGTGTATATTTCATTTTGCTTTCCTCAATATAATTATGGTCGTATTGTTACCAGTTAAATGCTTACTGTTATATCACTTGGCCAACATTATTAATATAAATGAATAATATATTGGCAAGGACTTCAAGAATATTCAGCTAGAGGCTAACTACATGAATCAGGCCTAGACATGACACCCATTAAAGAGTTACTTGCAAAATAAGATAGCAACAATCACATTAGCACCAAAAGGAAACCCCCAGAAGTACAAACATTACCTGTCCCCATCACCATCAGCTTTTCTAGAAGGGGAAAGAACATTCTCTGGTATAAGTGAACCACTCAAAAATTTTTGACGTTCAGGTATGACACATCTAGATAAAAATCTACTTCTTTCCAAATTTTCACCATTGTCTTGTTTCATTTCCATGTCCTCTTCCCTTGCTGCTGGCTGTAGTTGAAACTGTTGGTCAGAATCTGACTGAACAACATCTTTCGAGTTTGGGCTAATGGCATTGACATCATCCTCACAAACATCAAAACAACCTCTGCATTCAACAGATGAACAGGATATTAACAAATATTAGTATAGGTACGGCATAAAATTCAGAGTCATTCTTTCTTTATTGGTATTTTTTATCAGCGACAGAATAGAGGTTCAAAATCATATAGAGAAGGCAAATGATGGGTGGTCACGACCTTATCACTGAAAAACAGTTGAAAGCCCAGACCAACTGCCTTGGACAAACTAGGAACTCACTGGAATGAGCTGATTACAAGTGTCTTTTCTTAATTGGTATGAAATTCCTTTTTCTTCCAACATGCACACACTGAATAACTGCTAAAGATAAACAATGATCAATAGCCAAGCATGGGCACAAATAGATCATATGCAATTCACTCTTGGCCTTGGGGCAGTATGTTCCATTTAAAAATGCTAATATCCTAGGGAATCTGATAAAGACACATCTAACCAAAAGCAATACCATGACAATTAAAAAGTAAAATAAAACACCAAATAACAACTGCACATACTTCAGTGCCTGAAGAGGGCAAATAGGAAATGAAGCAAGTGAATCCTTTATATTCTGAAAATCGTCGAGCACATCCTAATAAAAAAAAAGAATGTTAATAAATACAAAAGAATGTAAATTTATGTTCAAAAGCAACTTAAGATGAGAACCAAGAAATTAATAAGGCAGTAAAAGTTGTACTAGAAATTCATTTTATTTTGGTACAAGTACCTTTTGCACAGGTACTGCATTAGAAAGCTTATCACTTTCAGGGGACTGAGGCTCTGGTGCAAAGCCTACAACTTCATTATATCCATTCTTTGATTTTCTATTCATGTCTTGACCTTCTGTATTTTGGACTCCATCATCCTGAATCTGAAGACAAAGCATAACTGGTGAAAGAGAAAAATATACCACCATAAAATATCTTCAACAGTGAAAGCACTTCACTTACAGATATTCTTTTGATCACTAACAAGATAAGATATTTTATTAAATGTAACAGTAAGAAAATAAAAACAACAGGAGAGATAACATCCCTCTGCCACTCAACAGACCAGCCCCACATCAGACCCATTAATGTTAAATTAAGACTTCTAGTGCCTCAAATGCAACAAGACCACTGATCATTATTTCATTATCAACACCCTTCGTAAATACTCTTATTCAATATGGTTTAGAGTTATGAAGATATTTGCTGTCAAAGGTTGTCTTCCTGCATCAATTGAGAGCTTCTTGAAGGGGTGGATGCTGGAAGATTTGAACAAAAGAGGAAAAGTTAATTTGGAATACAGCAACAGCAGCAGTTTTTTGGATGATTTGGCAAGAAACAAATAAATGAATTTTTCAAATAGTTCAGCTGAAACAAATGATATCCTTGGGATAACATGTGCAAATTATTTTAAGAGATCACAAGACTTTTCTTTGTAATTGAAAATCATGTTCTTAATAGCCACGAGATGATCGTACAGGGTTTACTGATGTATCTTTTTGCCTATTAATGAAATATTATACTCTACCTTGTCTCAAAAAAATATCGACCCCCTACTCTACCCAAGAAATATTTTCAATTTCATTTTTTTTACACAGGCCGCAGATAAAATAAACAGAGATATACTTACAAGGGCTGCCTGAGCTTTCAAATCCTCCAAATTGAAGTTCCATGCACTGATTCCTCGTATATACTCTTGCTGCAACGCCAATCATTCAGGAACACATTTTATTGACAATATAAATTTGGTAGCTACGTTCCAGGAAATGCTAATTTCTGTAAAAGATTTTTTTTTTACAAATCAGGTGTGACTGGACTTAACTCTTTTTATACACATAATTGGTAGTGAAATTAAAAAAAAAAAAGATATAAAATGAAATTCAAGAAATATCTAGTTAACATAAAAAACAGAGCATGACAAATTAATACTGGGCAACAACAAGCAATGTTATTAGCAACAGAATTTGTTTTTTTATTGGAAACGGTAACTTCATTAATATAACTTAAGAATAACTTTCCAGATTTAAGTACAGCTGTCAACCCCTATGTAGGTGTGGAGCCCCCAGTAATCTTTCTTACAAAACTGCCCAGAACATTCTCTCCCTCACAGTCCCTTGTTTAGCCAACGTGTCAGCTAAACCATTAGCTGATCTCCTTGTCCATTTGAAGCATGCACCGATCTCCCTTGTTATGTTGAGGATTTCCCTTATGGGCTGTCTATAAATCCAGGCTCCCAACTTACTAGATTGCAGCCACTCAATCAACAATTTAGAGTCTCCCTCTATCTCAATTTGGTGTAACCCCAATTGTTCAGCATATCTTACACCTTGAAGCAAAGCCATCACCTCCGCTCCCAATGAGTCCCCCACCCCTATTGGTCCTGAGAACAAAGCTACAATTCTGCCATTCTCATCTCTGAATACTCCTCCTATACCTGAAGGGCCCGGGTTACCTCTTGAACTCCCATCGAAGTTCAACTTCACTCTTTGTTGTATTGGTGGGGACCACAATTCCTGCACAATAGGTTTCATGGAAGTTGTAGATGCCACCACTTCCCATTTCCTGTAAATGTCATCAGCTGAGAAATCTTTAAACAAATCCAATGTTTTCAACCATTGAATAGTCATAATAATTATCCTTTCTACAATTGCCTCGTTGGATTTCTCCACTCCTTTAAAGATGCTATTGTTCCTTTCTTCCCAAACTGACCATAAGATAGCTGCTCTTGTGGCTCTCCATCATATCTTTGTTGCATGCTGACCATGTATAAGAAGATTAGTGACCATCTTCCTAAGGCTATTCTTTGCAGTGGGTTCTACTCATTTCCAGACCACCATAGGTGTTTCTTAAGTAAAGCCTTCATTAATTTAGTGCAACACCTATAAACTATTGCAATGTTTCCCTTAGAACTGCAAAAGACTTGACAAAGAAAGCCTGTCCTTACCCCAAATCCAACTCCACTGATCAGACCAATTGACATCAACCTTTTAATCCAGAAGCAACTGAAGAAGCTCTGAAAACCAATTCACCTCCCAATCCTGAAAACCTCTCCTGACTTTTGGTGCCCAGGTTACACTTCCCCCACAGTTTCATAACTCTCCGCCACTGAAGCCTCTTTATCTTTTGCTAACTGAAACAGCTAGGGGAAGAGCCCTTCCAAAGGAACTTCTGCACACAAGGAGTCTTTCCAGAACCAAAGACTGTTCACATCACCCGTCTTGTAGGCAATACCCCTTGAGAGACAAGGGAGAATCTTCATGATTCCTTTCCAAAGCAAGCAGCCATAGAAAGCCAAGGAGTCAGCAGTCATCCACTCCCCTCTTTCAACACTATACTTAGCAGCAGTTAAGCTTCTCCACCAACTTTCGCTCTCAGTCCCAAATCTCCAAATCCACTTCCTGAGCAGAGCCTTTTTTCCAACCTCTACTTTTATGATGCCATGATAAAATTCGTCAATCCCATTACTTTAAAAAGAAATTAGAAATCATAAAATCACTACTGTCTACATTTCAAACCCTTTTCAAGAGATCAATAGTTATATCAGCACCTATAATTGTACTCACAAGAGGGCAAAAGATCTTTTTCATTTGACTTATCCACCAAGTTCAAAGACCATAGAGGTTTTTGGCTAATACCAGAATACGCAACAACAGATAAAGAATGACGGAGCAGTATTCTGTAAGATACACTACAAAGCAAGTTGTCTTCTTTGAGAAACTTGAAAGCAGAAAAGGAAACACTGTGAACTTCACCTGTGACAAATGCTCCTTATCTCCATACATCACCTTATTCTGAGCAAGGAAATCAGCCTCTTTTTCCTGTAAATATAACACAAATAAAATACAAAACAAAAATGAACTCATGCCTCCTGATATAGCTTACAAACTGTACATGAAGAAGAGCTAAGGGTGGGAAATGAACCAGACACCTTAAGCATCCTAAAACGATCACCAAGTGGAGCGAGGCCATCAAGAATAGTCCGAGCTAGATAATCAGTTGAGCGAGCATGCTTAAAGAAACTGTGCTTCAAAAGCTTTTCTGATGTGGGACGCTTTTTTGGGTCCTTCACTAGGCACATGGCTACCATCTCTTTAAAAGACTACAAAAGAACATGACTTTCAAAACAATACCCCGAAAGTGGTTACCAGTAAGTAGGTTAAAATAGAATTTAAATACCTTTGAGAATCTCTTGTCTCTTTCATAGTCCAGACCTGGCGGTGCATTCTGCAAGGTCATCAACAAAACCTGCGAACAGAGAAAGATAACAAAGAGTAAACAAAATTTGTTGAACAAGTACCAGTTGACATTTCTATTACATAGATTGAATGCAATTCTTTGGAACCAACGAATTTACCTTCATTGGTGGATATTTGGAAAATGGGGCATGGCCATGAGCAAGTTCAAGGGCAGTAATCCCAAATGACCAAATATCTGCTCTGTTTACACAAAACTAATCTTATAAGTCAGGATGTCAATGGCAACAAAAGTCCAAGAACTGATCCAATTATTTTGGATTCAGATTATCCATTACATGGATGAATCAGATTCGGATTTTTTAAAAAAACATGCAGTCATTTTATAATCAGATTGAATATGGATCTAACCCTGTTCGATCCAATTCCAATTAAATTTTATATAATGTGTAATATATTATATAACTATATTTTTTGAGAGATAAGTATTATATATTATATACATAGATCATTATGCATATACACATATACATAAATAATATAGAATTATTTATAAAAATAATATATAATTTTGTATGTACAAGTCAGAGAGTGATTAATTATTTATATTTTTTAGATTTTTCTTAATTTTAAAGATGGTGAAATGGACTCAGATTTAATCCAAAAATCTGGTAGGATCTGAATCCAATCCAAGACCCTCTAGATCTGATCAGAAATTGGATCAGATTTGGATATAGATTTCTAATCATTTGATGGACTCAGATGTGGCTTGATCCAAACAGATTAAAGTCCCGCTTATAAGGACCTATCTCAGTAAAGTACTATTCTATATTAACAAAAAAAGAAAAGAAATAAAGTTGCCACGTCAACAACTCACTTAAAGTCATATCCATGCAGCTGCTGCATGACTTCAGGTGCCATCCTGTGAAAAAAAAAATAGTTAAAATACAAATTATGAGCTTCAAGCCAACTCTAGAATTCGATAACCTGAAGTCTCAACCCAAAAATAGGATCTCAACAAGAAAAAATGAGACAACTGAGAGGGTCCAAAAAGTACCAGCATGGGGTTCCAACAAAAGTATTTCTTGAGCGTTGTCTATCACCAGTGTCAAACATGCATGCTGATACTCCAAAGTCTGCCAATTTGACTGCTCCATTGGAATCAATTAAGATATTTCCAGCCTACAAGAGAGTTGGATACAAGGGTATTGACTAAGAAAACAAAGGATAACATGCAGAAGGGAGAACTTATGGAAGCCAAAGTGCAATATGAAACACAACAGAAATCTCCCTTCTATTATTGCCTACACATTAGAAATACTAACCAGATTCAATAAGACAAAACATGAAGATTCACCGTTACAAGTCATAAACCAACCAGAGAAAAATAAAGAGGATAAAGAAATAAAATAAGAAAGAAAAAATTATTTCAGACAATGATATAAAGCATAAAGGTTGAACTCTTCAGAAAAAAACAAATATTTTATTCATATCTGGTATTTTTTTAAATGATGATAAAAATACTTCAGATCAGAGATTGGCACTGTGAAGGAACTTTTCTCGTTGTTTCTGAACATGCAACAAATGCAATTCAAGTTCTCAGTGCAAACCAGCCTCTAATTAGATACACCTAATCTAGAGAAGAACTACAGAAATCAGCAGAAACATAACGCTGTCATAGATCATACCTTAACGTCTCTATGAATATTTCCATGGGCATGAAGGTAAACAAGAGCTTTAAGAACCTCACGCAATAATGTTGCAATAATTGTCTCTTCAAATCCCTCTGGATAAGCAGATTTCATAATGTGAAGGCAAGATCCCCCAGCCATGTATGGCATTACAACCCACAGGCTGCAACCAGCCGTGAAAGAACAGTGTGCTCTTAATACAGTAGGATGGTCTATCAAGCTCATTGTTAGTACCTCCCGACGAATACCATCCTGCACACATTGCAAAAGAAATATGTAAAGGCCATCAATAGAATGTTAAAAATCTTTCATACATTCATTGCAATGGTAGTCTTGAACCTCTCAACAAAGACTCAGAACTTAACCCAAACCTTTTACACTTTACACAACTAAACTGCATTCTTCTCCACAAGACTAGTTATTTGACTTTCTCACCTGGTAAGCATTTTTTTTTTTTTTGATAACCAACAGAACATACTTCGTTAAGAGAGGACTATACTACTCACTAAAGCAGGCAGCAGGCCAAAAAGTACAAATCTTATCTCTTCATAAGGAGAGACTCCCAGCATAAAATGAGAAAATACCACCTTTTACAGATTACAGCCCGGCCTGGAGCAACCCCATTCTGAATATTCCCTTACAACCCCTAGCCAAAGAATCAGCTAGCATATTAGCACTCCTAGGCAACCAATTGAATAAGGTCTTCATGGAAGCATCTAGTGAGAGAGCCAGTCTCACCAGTGACCTATATTCCCATGGGATCTGATTTTGTCTCCTCATCCTCCAGATAATTGTTTGACAGTCACCCTCTATTTCCACTCCACCACCCTTTGTTGTCTTTTTATCTGAAACCAGCAATAATCTGCCACCCCCTTGGCTGGGGGGGAACACCTCTGAAATCATCACAAATCACAGCCCAATGAGCAGCCCTTACTTTTGTGGGTTTGAAATTTTCCACCACCTGCATGTCTTCAAATATCTTCACATTTTTTTCACACCAAAGCCCCCACAACACTGCCCCACGCACACATTGCCACAAAATCGTTTTCCTCTGGGTACGGAAACTTATCAAATTTGTTCTGAAAAAGTATACCACTTCAGCTGGTGCTAACCAAGTTCTTCCAAACAACAAAAGAAATAGCTGTCATGATCTAGAGGCATATGAGCACTATAAAAAAAGGGTGATTAGTGTTCTTCTCACTCTTCAAACATCAGATGATACATGAGAAGAGAGAGACCATTGTAAGTAAATCTAACCTTTGTAGTAGGAACCCAAACTCTATAATCATCCCCCAAAGGGGACAGGTTGACATCTTGAAGTAAGCTTAAGAGAGGAACCAACTCATTTGTTTCATCATCTCTCAAGGGCCTTCTCAATACCAAGTTCCACATCAGTCCAATATCATCCAAGGTCACCATTTCAACAATGGTTTGTTTTTGAAAGTATACAAGTTGTAGATCCTAGGGAAGGATTGACAAAAAAGAGAATTCCCCCACCAAGTATCCTCCCAAGACTTCACCCCTTTTTTCCTGAGACAACATCATATCTTATATATTACATTGAGTTAGGAAGTCTTTTTTTTTTTGATAAACAATGGGGCTACAATGGGGGATAGCCCACCCCTAAACCCATAGCCCCTCAGCCCTGGTGCAAGCAGGATTTGATCCCAAGTCTCTGCTACAACCAGCCAAAGACCTTCCAACTAGCCAGTTGGCACCTTGCAGAAGTCAAAATTATTTTCCAAGTGCTTATCCAAGTTTCACTCCTATCTGGCCTGAATCTCAACCAGGGATGGCAATTTCCCCATTTCCCCAATCCCCACAGCGATCCGCCCCTAATGGGGCAAGAATAGGGGTGGTTTTCCCTCCATGGGGGCAATGGTGGGAAAATTTCCATCCCCTCTAGTGGGGACGGGGAGAGCACTCCCCACCCCACGGCCACAGGATCCCCAATCGTCACCCCACAAGGATCCCCACTTGGTAATTGGTGATTGTGTTTGTTATTTGGGATTAATGTTGAGTATTTGCACTTTTCTTATGAATTAATTGATGAATTTGTGTTAATATATTTAAAAATATGTTTGAATGTTTTTGGATGTGTTTAGATATACTTTGATCTATTTTGATAGGATTGTAGATCGTAATTATTTCATTTTCAAACTTTTTTGGAATGAAGTGGAAATCAAAATAAAGTGAACTTGACATCATAGAAAAAAAAAAGGTCCAAAGCCACTTACCCAACAAGGTCAAGTTTTTTACTGGACTCTTCCTATTTCTAACCCACAGACCTCTTTTGATTGGCAAACCTCCTCCCACTTGAAGAGGTGACTACTTTTATTGTTCCATGGATCCCAAATAAGTCTAGTTATTTTCTCAATTCTCTTCACAATTTATAATGGGGCTTTAAACACTCACAAGAAATACATTGGGAGATTGGACAGTGCGGATTTGATCGAGTAACTCTCCCCCCATTAGAAATGTAATTCTTTTCCCATGAGAGCAACCTCTTGACAAACCTTTCAATAATGTCCTCCCAAAAAAGTTACCTCCCAAGGGAAGCCCAAAGTACTTAATTGGCCACTTCTGTAAGTTACACCCTAGAACAGATGTGCACTCCTCCAACACCACACTCTCCAATCTAATCCCACTAAAATGCATTATCTTAAGTTAATTTTCAACCCCAAACCCTTTCCACTACTTCCAAAATCCATCAAAGATCTCCCACATCCTAAAGTCCCCTAATTTCACCCAAGGTCAAGGTAATATCTGCAAACTGCAAAGTGGGAAACTACTTGATTTTGTCTCTCCAGTCTAAAACCTCAAAAAATATTTCTCACATCAGTTCTTTTCAAGAGTTCACTAAAGAATTCTACCACCAAAGTAAATAACACTGGTGACAATGGAACACTCTATCGTATATGCCTCTGGATTCCTTAAAGAAAACTTTTGGGGAGATATTGATGAAGATTGAAAAATGAATGTCTCCTAAAACATCCCATAATCCACTTTATCCACCTCTAACCAAACCCAATTTGCTCCATTATACATTGGAGGAAACACCAATCTGCATGATCATAAGCCTTCTCCAGATCTATTTGGAATTCAAAACCTATTCCCCCTGAGTTCCTAAAATCCTCCACTATCTAATTGGCTATTAAGGTTTGATCCAAAATCTACCTATCCTTAATAAAAGCCCCTTGTTCTTTTGATACCACCAAGTGAAGCACCTTCTTAAGGCTGAACAACAACACTATAGCCACTATTTTTTACAAATTCGTGGTTAGACTAATGGGTCTGAACGCAGCTTCCAGACATTTCAGAATTAGTGAGACAAAAGTTGCATTTATTCCTTTTCCCACTTCTCTCCTCATATAAAATTCATGGAATACTCTTTTCAAATCCTCTTTGATAGATTCTCAACACTCTTTATAAAAGGCCATAATAAACCAATCTAGCCCAAACGCCTTACAAACACTCATCCCCATTACAGGTACAGCCCTCTTTCTCTCCTCCATAGAGAATGGTTCCTTAAGCCTCGCAAACAACACCAAAGGAATTCTCTCCCACTGAATCCCCTACAATACAGGCCTTCGCAGGTATCTTCGTGCATACAAAACCTTGTAAAGAGAAAGTAATGTACTCTCAATTTGCTCTTTGTCTTGTGTTTCCTCTCCATTTACCAACATCCTAGAAATCAAATTTCCTATCTTCTTCCAGTTGCCATAAAGTGGAAGAATTTATTGTTGCTATCCCTTCCTTTAGCCACTTAGACCTTGATTTTTGTTGCCAAAAGATCTCCTCCTTTCTTATTGTCTCCAAATCAGCCTTCAAACTCCATCTGCTTTTATCTTCCTTCATCAATTAGCAATTCCACCTTCCTTTGGTCATCTTTAAATTTTTTGCATAAATTGAAAGCTAGCCCAACCCTCCACCTAAAACTCCTTCCATTACCTCTTTATATTTTCCTTAATCTTAGGATGAGTTATCAACATGTTTTTGAACCTGAAAAGGGTAGGAGCAAAAGATATTTCCTCAGATTGCGATAATAGCGATAATGATCCAAAATTGATCCAGCCAATTTTTTTACTACAACAGAACCAAAGTGCTCCTCCCACTCAGAAGTAACTAGGGATCTGTCTAACTTATAGAAAACTGCATTCACTTGTAAATTAGACTAGCTTAGTTGTGCATTCTGCAAAGGGAGGTCTCTGAGCATGAAATAATCAATAAACTCTTCAAAACTTATCATGCTTTTCATAATCCTTGAGGAATCCACATTCTTGTCTGCATTGAACCGGATCACTTTGAAATCACCAACTAGACACCTTGATCCCTCAGACATTTTGGCATTTTGCTAATACTATACTATTCCACCCACAGACTTTCTTTGTTCCTATATGAGGTGGACCCATACACATTAGTTAACCACCATTCAAATCCAACTTCTTTTTCTTTTAATTCCATAGTTATTGTGTGGGTCCCTACCAATTCTTTTATCATTGCACCTTTTTGTCCTCCCATGTAATCAAAATTTCACCAGAGGCTCCAATTGAAAGTAAGTAGGCCCATTGTTTGTTCCTCGAACCCCAAATGCTTCACATCCATGCACTATTAACCAATTAAATGGACCTATTTACTTGGTCACCAGAAGTTCCTCCAAGAATTATTTCATTCTAGAAGCACCAGAGTACATATTTAAGCCTAATGGAGAGATGTTGCATGGACTCTCCTAAGTGGACAAAATTTCCATATCAAGCACATGATAAACTCCCATGCTCCATGGATTCTTGAGGGATACTTCTAAAATTCATTTTCCCCTTCATTTTGCTTATCTCACATAAATGAATATGGAGTGTTCCTAAGTATCAGAGAACTTTTTAGATTTACTTATGCCCTTTTCTGTATGTATGTGATAATAGAATACACAAAATACGGACTTGCTATTGGTAAAAACAACTTTTTGGAAGCATTTCAGAGTCCCTTTTTTTCATCTCACCCACTCAAGACTCATATACATGTGAAGGTTTCCAGATTCAACCTCCATGTCCATGATACATTGGCAGATTGGCTAAGCAAATGTATTCAGCTCAAGGCAGCCTTGGTTTTAAGAATTGATCCCTCCCCCATCCCCTGTTTGTATCCAATTTTGAGCAGAGCAAAAATCAGAAGCTAACAGGTTTTAAGACTACAATTCTGTGATTTAGAAGATTTTGATAAACATGATTATGGATAAAATGGTATAACAAGGCAACAAGTACTGACAAATTCTATCAATACATTTGCCACAATGCAACTAAATACACAGAAATAATACAATAAGAAATTTTCTACGAAAAAATTACCATCTGAAATATGATGGATATAAAGATCTCAGGTTTAACAATGGCAGGAAACCCACATACCAAATCATTATTGCACTTTTCCAGGTCCAGAACCTTGATAGCCACTATCTTGTTAAAGGGAATGCATAGAGCACGGTAGACAGTGGCACTGACTCCTTCACCAACTTCTTCATATAAGTTATAATCTTTTGAATTGACTGGAAATTTCTTATCTGATAAATGTTCCATGGTTCTCTCCTATGGCACATCATTAACACCCTCTGTTTTCCTGGAAGTTTCATAGGACATAAAAAATAAAAAATAAATAAATAACAAAAGTAACTATGCGAAAGCCAAATTAATATGAAGCTTTTTTTATTAGTAGCACTTCCCTCAATTCAGAAGGAAATTTTTACATGAATCTAATAATTAAAACAATTTGATCTTTTAACAAATTCTTTCTCATACAAGACCAATTGACAACAACAACAACCTACACAATTTCAATAACCCATAATGTTCCTAGCTGATAAAAAAATCTCATTATATAACTGCATAATGTATTTTCAAATATGAACACAGTACAAACTATATTAAGTGTCAAATAATGAAAATTCTAAGTGATACAGCTTTTGAATACCATCATTCCAGGCAAGCACCAAGAAGAAACATCATCCCGCCCAGGTGCTTCAGAAAAGCACATAGATGGGTGAAATACATGAGCAAAAGGAAACTTCTTCGGTCTTTATCTGCAAAATCATGCATGAGGACTATCATTATCCAACTCCAAGTGATCAAGCTCCTGTGAAAATCCAGCAAAAAAAAACACATACAAAACAAAGAAGAAGAGCATTTAAGCCCACAAAGAGCAGATAACACTTCTGGAACCCAATATCTCCAATTTAGATAAAAAAAAAACTAACCAAGTAAAGGCAATCTACTGATTCCATAAAAAGAGATCTTAGTAGTGGAGGTGGGCACTGGAAAATGTCTGTTAAGCAGAATAAAAAACAATTGATATCAGACCACATCTAACATGGAGACACCATAACATCTGTTATCCAGATACCCAGACACAGCATGGATACAGCAAGATAAGGTGTTGGACATGAAAGCAAAACAAATAATAGATAACAGACCACATCTATGATGGAGCCATCAAAACCTCTATTACCTAGATACCCAGATGTGGCATGAACATAACCAGACAAGGTGTTGGACATGAAATCTACACAAATGCCCAACATGACACCATGTACTGGTAACTGGGTGTCATAGATCAAGAAAAAAAAGCCAAAAATCAATAGTCCTAGATGAATTAGTTTAAGTAGAGGAATAACTGATTCTGAGATACTGTTATAAATGGCTAGCAGCAAGTTTCACTGTTCATCATATAAGTGCAAATGGCCAAACCCTAGCAATTGCAGTTTGCATTATTCAAATCTCCATTTTGACTATCAAATTAACTGGTCCTATCAAACAAAAAAAACCAGAAACATGTAAACCTTGCTGGGTACTCACCGTTTTTTAAGCAATTTTAAAAAAGGAAAGATTAACAGCAGTGCTGATTAGAAAGAGTAAGAACTTATTTTGAAAGGTGACTTGCACATTTATTGAAAAAATAAAGAAATATTTACAATAAAAAAACAACAGGAACGACTAACAGCAGTGCTGCCTCAACTTTTCCCTGTGGGGGGGAACTCATACATGTTACAAGGTACCCAAAAACAAATTTTCCCTGTTTACCCCTTCTCTAGCCAATGTGTCAGCCACATAGTTTGCTGCCCTGTGTGCTATGTGTCCACAACCAAGTCACTCCCAACTCTCTTGCTAGAGTTAGAGCCAGCCTTAGTATGTATCTATATTGCCATGTTCCTTTTGAGCTGTTCGTCAACCAACTTATCACTACCTTAGCTTAGAGTCCAGTTCAACCTCTAAATTGTGAAGATTAAGATTCTCGCAAATTTTTAGGCCTTGGAGAACTGCTTACAATTCTGATGCTGTGGAGTCTCCTTCACCTATTGAGCTAGAATAAATAGCAATAAATGCATCCAACATGTTTTGGATAACTCCCCCTATTCCTGAAGGGTCACGGTTACCCCAGCTACAACCATCAAAGTTAAGTTTGAAAGGCCTTGAAGTTTGAAGCACACACTCCTTTACAACCCTTGGTCTCTCAGAACTTGAATCTGCTATCAGCTGCCAGCCCCTTAAAATATCATCTTTAGAGAAAACCTTATAGACCTCCAAAGTCTTCACCCATCTCACTACCCAAGAACATTCTCAATAACCTTCTCCATTCTTCTTTTATTATTGAAAATTATGTTATTCCTCTCTTCCCAATTTGACCAAAGAGCAGCATCCCATGCACACCTCCAAAGAATTTTCCCTCTCCTTTTTTCTAGGGTTAAAAAAAGGTTGTGGAGAAAATAGATCTTAAGTCTTCAAGTGGTGACCATCCACACCCAAAGAGAAAGAAGATATGTTCCCACATGCTGGAAGCAAAAGTGCAGGAGATTAGTTGGTGTGGCATAATTTCCCCTACTTGATTCATAAAAAGAACAAATGTGAGGTGAGAGGCAACAAAACGATATCCTTCTCTGCAACATATCACAAGAATTAATCTTCAAATGAAAAGCTTCCCAACAAAAAGTCCTAATTTTCATAGGGTGTAGCACTGGGGCTCAGTCAAAAGGATTTAGTTGGCAATGACTATGAGGCGGAGATAAAGAAGAAATGAAAGAGACGGAGGAACAAGGAAGAGGAGCAAGAACTGGAAGACTTATAATGTAATGTAATCCAATATTCTGTTACTGGTGAATAGTTTCACAGAAAGGTAATATTACTAAATATCCAATATGATTCCACAAAATTTAATTTCATTCAATTAATGGAATCTAGCCTACCAGAGCATCTCCTGATCTTGTTCTGGAATGGGCCTTCTTCCATCTTAATGGAAGAAAGATTCGCACTTTAAGGAAGAGGAAAACTACTCTGAATGCAAGGCATGCAGAGAAGCAAGTAGGCAGTAAGGAAAGCTGAAAATCAAATGGTAGCAATTGATAGTGCACAGAGTCAACTAGGTGACCAATTTGTTTGGCTGGGGACCCTAGGACTGCAACAAGATATTCATAGACACCAACACCTAGCTAAGTGCCCAGTTACATAACTAAATCCCAAGTTGGTTACTTATTGATATTAGTAAGATGGTGGAGGAACTAAATCAAAAGAGTTAACTTGTCACCGTAATTCAACTCAAGTAAGCCTTGACTTGGGTCAGCTACACAAAACCTGCACTGCCATTGTGCTATATCAAGAATCGTATAACTGATTGAGGACTTTTTCCTGATTTGAAGAATTAACAGGATTCAAGACTTAATCCAGTTATATAATGTAGAAGATAGCATCATATATCAACATACTAGGTGTTAAAATAGTTTTCCCAATTTACTAACAGTATCCAGGAAAAAAATGCCAACTCTTAACACAGCAAGTAACTCTTCAACAATAGTAGGAAATCATATGCATTTAGCAAAACTTGAACCAGAACAAAGCAGACAGAGACATGCAAATAGAACCCAACATGGTTCTCAAACTATCTAAATCATTTTAGAAGCAACATAGAAGAAAGATCACCAAAATTGTAGATATCTATTCTGTATTCTTAAAATGCAGTTGTCCATGTCAGCTTATCCTTTTTCCTTCCCATTTTTCTTTCCAGTCCCCTGAGAATTTTGTGGTTTTTTTAATTAAAAATAAAAATATCAAACATGGAGCTACTTTAACTCATCCAGAACCAATTCAGTTATTTTTATTAGGAAACTAAATGTAATCACTCCACTATAGAATATGCACATCTTTTAACACCAGCCTGTGCATTGCACAGGTCTGTTCTAGTAACTTCCTGAAAGGCATCTAGTTTACCCTTACGACAATCCTTTTCCAAAACACGACCATCTGCTTGGCATCAACATTCAACAGTCAAAACGGAAAGGTTCACCCGTGAAGAATTCCTCAATTTTTCATTTTTCAATGCAAATATAATTATTGCGGTACAATTCACTTCTAATTAATATGATTTTCAACATCATATGATTGATTGGTTAAAATTCCAGTGTTCAACTAATCAAGAAACTAGAATCAAAACCATTCCTCCCAATGCGGCTAACAAGAATGAAAATATCAAACTTCCGGATAAAATGAGCACTCTGGATCAGAAACACTCGTGCATAGATTCAAGATCTCAATCACATGAAGAGAAACGAAATTGAATCAGTTAAATCCCAGACCAGCAGGTGTCTTCGAAGACGATGCGAAGCTAGGGTTTATCGACCAGAGAAAAAATTACCTATTTTTTGGCTCCGGTACAGTAACAACTAAGTCCGGCACGTTTGGCCATGAGAGGACAACCGAACAAAATACACACACTACAATAAGAAAGTCCCTGTGTATTTGATCGTCTTTAACTATTTCGCCATGGACGTCGACGGCAGAACAATCGCACGAGCTCCTTTTAACTATGTATTATGCGATCGACGCTTTCGACATTAACCCCTTCGTCTTTCTATGTCTCTATGCCACTTTGTGTGCGTGAGTTTTTCAGTTGCAGGAAAAAAAAAAAAAAAGAAAGAAAAGCAAGGAAACAATGATCGCGAAAATATAGATATGTGAGAGCCAAGGGCATGGAGGGGAGACCGGATCTGCTCCTCGTACCTGGCGCCTCACAGGCGCCTCACACACATCCTGTATCATACATTGAGAACATCTCATTGTTATTATTCACGGGAGATGTTTTCAATGCACAGTAAATGTACATGTGAGGCGCCCATTTGTGAGGAGCAGATACCGTCACCTTAGGAGATAGTCGTGGGTCCCGCCAAGATGTTTGAGCTCATTAGGTCAATGAAAACGGGAAACAAATTATCGGGAGTTTAGCTGGAAATGGAAATTAATTCGTAATTGAGTTAATTTTCCATATGTCACGGCGTTAAATGCATCTCTCGTTACTCGTTTCCTAGACCGCCCATAATAAATCAAGATGATACTGCGTGCTGCAAACAGAAATGAAATTAGAATAGGTCCCACAGTAGAGAATCAGACGGTTGATCTCAAAATTACTACTTGATTGATGGTTGTTGTCCATCTAACGAACATTTAACCGGTACAAAAATGTACGCTTGTCGTGTCTGAAGGGCGGAGTAAGATAGATCAAGCTTCGCTAGGCGGGTAATGGTAGAAAAAGATTCTCTAGACGGCCGACCTAGATTTCTGCCGCTTGAAGGAATGTGAGCTGGTGAAGGGACAATATGGGCAGTCCAGGCTGTCCATCAGATAAGGAAAGTCCAGTCTCCGGTCTCTAGACACTAGACTCCAGTCTCCTACAATGTGTGTGACAATGTGAGCGACTCCCAGTTCCGTTTGTAATCTGGCCATGACGTCGAGTTCAAGTTGTCTACAGTTCCATTTGTAATCGGGACCAATTAAGATGCACCATGTCAGGCAGGGGCTTCTGGCTTTGCAGGGTGGTGGGTCCTACACCGACAGCATATAAATTATTTTGGTGAAGATGCGAAAAGTTCAAATATTTTGTCGTCCAGTAAAAACAAATAAACTTCTTTTGTTAATCTTTTAGAGCAATCAAAGAAAACAATTCGATAGAGAAATTAAATATATGCATATATTAATATTAGGGGTTTTAACCGTTCAGTGTAAGATTTATACGGTGGACTCAATCCTGACCGTGGATTGACGCCAAATTCAAGAAAATAATGCGGTTTATAGGGAGGCTATTAGTAAATTAAGAGAAGGCTACATTTTCATATTTGAAAGGCGGATTGCAGTCCACTTAATAATATCATTTATATTAAAATGAAAGTTAATCCATCTTTGTGTTGTGTTGGTTCTAAATTTGTATTTTATATCATTTATAAAAATAATTAGATTTATTTTTTCTTTAATATAGATAATTAACATAAGATTTAATGTAAAATAAGAATTAATATAAGATTTATTAAAAGGAATTTAAATAAGAATAAATATAATAGTTCAAATTACATTTTGTGCCTTTATTATTATAGAGGGATCAAATTAAGAAGTAAGGGTATTCTAGTAAAGAATAGGATTCAATGAATGTTAGTCAGAGCTAACACCTTAAATATAAGACTTAATGTAGGCGCTTTTAATAGTAGTATACATATAGATTTATATTATAAGAAATTAAAACCAATGTAGGCGCTTTAGGCAAGCCTTTGGCGCACTATCACATGGCTAAGCTCGGAGCCGGTCAACGCATCGTACAAGGTAGGGGGTCAGTGTTCAGCGTAGGACCAATGGTGCAACAACACGCGGCAGTTCTCGGATGTCCTCTCGTCTAGGGCTAAGATCGCATCCTAACCGCCCGTAGTGTCTGCCATCAAGCGACCTCAAGTATAAATAGGGCAACATTCCCCCAAGGTAAGGGATCCATGATCCTGATCAGAAACCTACATTCCCAATTCTAGCTCTCCAGCTCCTGGGCGACCTCGTCTACCCTCTTTATTCCACCCTACTAACTTGATTGTCAGAGTCCCCGCCTCGAGTCCCCACCCGAGGCATCTAACGTCTCCTTTCTTCGTAGGACCTGATCCTCAGAATCCTTGGCACTTCTCGGATCCTGCTAGTCCTCAACCTCGGCACCCCTTGGAGTCCTCAGAACCTGTTGGTCCTCGGCCATACTCCACCAGCCCTCAACCACAGTGTACCTCGGTCTTAGCAGGTCCTCGCCCTCAACAGATCACCTTGGATCCTCTTAGCCAGCTCGTCTGAGAGACAAGGTAAATTTATTGTGTTCCTCAACCCATTTTGAGCATCAACAATTAGTGCCATATGTGGGAATGACTACTAAGTCTTCCCCCCCAATGCTATGACACAACTTCCAACAAAATGGCTAGGAGCAAGGAAACTAAGCAAAATTTGGTCACCAGGGACCAATTCCAAACAGTCCTTGACCGGCTCGACAACCTCACGCAGAAGTTGGACAAGGTGCGGCAATCAATAGAAGGTCGCCCGTAGGGTGGCTGTCCTGCTAAAAGCCGAGGGCATCACCGTGGATGCCCTTTGTGGGCTTCGCTAGCTAAACGCTTGGTCGGGCCCCCCTGGGCCGACCCCTCAAAGCTTGGTAGAAGCAGCTGGAGTGTGGGTCAGCCGTCAAGGACCCTCCAACCTCTCGATCAAAGGGAGAACGAAATCAGTACGACCTTGCAACCGATGAGCCAAAAGGAACCAAGATGCAACCAGCCCGTCCCTCGACCAACAGACCACCAACCTATGGGCACAGCTCGGCACGACGAAGGATGAAGTTCGGCAAGTCAAGGAGAGTCGAGTTGACACCTCGGCAAGCCAATACCCCTCCACCAAGATGGACGCCTTCACCGCCGCCATCACCTCAGAACCTCTTTCGCATTATTTCATAGCTCCCACACTGGAAGCTTACGATGGCACCTCGGACCCAGACGAGTACCTAGAGAGCTTATGCACACTCATGCTCCTGTACGGTTATTCCAACGCATTGATGTGCCGAGCTTTCTAGGCAACCTTCAAGGGGGCAGCTCGACGCTGGTTTTCCAGGCTCACGCCCTACTCCATCAGCTATTGGGACAAGTTTGCCCATATCTTCCTCGTCCACTTCGTCAACAGTCGACGACACCAGAAAAGCATTGTCTCACTCATGGCCGTCTAGCAACGGCACGGCAAGAGCCTACAGTCCTACATTGATCGTTTCAAGAAAGAAGAATTGGAGGTCCACGACCTCAACCCCATGGTCTCCATGTACACAGGAATCCATGGCTTCCTCCCCGGGTCAGCCCTCAAACGCTCTATTGTCGGAACGCCACCCAGAACCAAGGCAAAAATTTTCAAGAACACACAGAAGTATATCGCCACTAAAGAAGCCTCGACTGGTGAGCACCAAGGAGGAGAGGCCGACCTTGACCATGGTGACAACTAGTGCAAAGACAGTTGCGGCGACGACTACAATGACAGAAAGCAATATGTTGGCACTGATCTCATTGCCTCGTCCCTACAGTAGTTCCCGTAACCAGCCATCGTTAGCACCTCGGCCTCGACTTTACCCGCAGGCCAAACCATGCAACAACAAGAGCTCGGCTCCAGCTGACCATGTAAACACCTTCTTGTGGTAAAGCGAGTCTCTCTTACCTCGCCTCCAATCCTCAATGTATACATTATCATCTCAATCGAGCGCCCTCCTGCAGCATACAACCTTCATCAAGGTTACACACTTGGACTAGATCTCGATTCGAGGCACACAACCTTTGGAGGTCATACGCCTACTTGTTGGTCACACCTTGGCAGTCACACCCCGACAGTACTTATCCCCTCAGCGGCCATACCTCGACGGTCACACCCCGACAGTCCTCAACTCCTCAACGGCCATACCTTGGCAATCACACTTTGAAGGTCGCACCTTGACGGTTACACCCCGACGGGCCTCAGCCCCTCAGCGGCCACACCTCGAAGGTCGAACCTAGGCGGTTACACCCCGAAGGTCGCACCTTAGCGGTCACACCCCAAAGGTCATACCTCGATGGTTACACCTTGGCGGTCACACCCTGACGATCGCACCTTGACGATTAAACCTCAGTGGTCACCCCTCGGCCCCTCAGCAACCCTTCAGCTTGAAGCACCTATATGCGACCTGATGCCCACCTCGGCACGGTCCAAACCTTCAACGTCGAGACCCATCTTGTGTGCGGCCATGACACACCCACTCATCGTCTATATCTCACACAGTGGTGTCCGACGCCTAGCCCGCTCACGGACTCATCAGTTCATCTGAAGCACATAACTGGGGGGCACGTGCATCTCGTACCCGTGGATAACATGGTACCAAGCTCTCTAGAGTCAAGGCCAATGCCTTTGTGCCTCCGTAAACTCTTGAAGGAGCGAAAGCAGCACAGTGGATAACGAAAGCCCATCGAAGCCGAAGACAACGTCTACGCACGCCCGACTAGCTCTAACAAAGCCTCGGTCGCTGCTGACAACTCCACACTCTCAAGTAGGGACTACAAAATCAGGACCAACACTTCCTTATCCAAAGACCGCTCTCTCCATCTCGGCCTCAATTGAGTTCCTCACCACGGAAGGCCACTCAACGCCCGCAAGCAAGAATGACACTCTCTTCGGCCAAAGCCGAGGTCCTCAACTAAGACCTCCACTACGACATCGAGAGTGGGGGGCAAATGGTGTAGGTGCTTTAGGTAGGCCTTTGGCGCACTGACACATGGCCGAGCTCAAAGATGGTCAACGCGTCGTACAGGGCAGGGGTAAGCATCCAGCGAAGGACCAATGGTGCGACCACACACGGTGGTTCTCGGATGTTCTCCCACCTAGGGCTAAGATCGCATCCTGACCGTCCGCAACGTTCGCCATCAAGCGACCTCAAGTATAGATAGGGCGACATTCCCCCAAGGTAAGAGATCCCCAATCCTGATCTGGAACCTACATTTCCAGTTCTAGCTCTCCAACTCCTGGGCGACCTCGTCCGAACCCCTTGGACTTCGTCCGCCCTCTTTATTCCACCATACTAACTCGACCATCGGAGTCCCTGCCTCAAGTCCCCACCCAAGGCCTCTAACGTCCCCTTTCTTCATAGGTCCTGGTCCTCGGAGTCCTCGGAACCCATTGGTCCTCGACCAAACTTCACTAGCCCTCAGCCACAATGCACCTCAGGCTTAACAGGTCCTCGCCCTCAACAAATCACCTTGGATCCTCTTAGCCAGCTCGTTCGAGAGACAAGATAAATTTACTGTCTTGTCCTCATCCCATTTTGAGCATCAACAAAAACAAAAAACCTTGTTCTTCTCATAGATATCTTCATTTTAAATTTGGTGGTATATGTATCAAAAAAAATTGTCGTGATATCCAATTTTACCATAAAATCATGACAAAGATTGCAAAATATAAATATAAAATATACATATAATCAGAAGAAAGTTTTGCATATAAATAAAATGTATAATATGGATGTATATATGCATATGTGTGCATGGATGTTAATTTAGCTTTATCAGTAACATCATCATCATCATTACCACCATTCGAGCCTTCTCTCTTGACTATGTTAACTTATCATGCCATTTCATGCCACATCTATTATATTAAATCACAAACCATTAAAATCATTTCTTACTACCTCAACGCATGTCTTTCATTTTACTGTAATGTAGATGGATTTCTATGCATATGACCAAGACATTCTTTACTTTTAGGCTAATTAATGATAATGTAAATAGCATAGAAAATAAGGATGTGATAATATAAAGTTGTAATCTAACAAAAAGAACAATAAATATAAAGTAATATGCATATTATAAATGGACAATATATACATTTACACACACACATATATGGATGTGTATAACATAATGTCAAACAAGCTCGAGTTGGATCCACCCAAATTGTAGCCTGTTTTCTTTTCTGTATTGCTTAACTTTTTTACTTATTTATATGAGGCAAACTTTGGTAATTGGATTTGGGAGGGTAAAAGTGGGAGTCAGCCTCATGCAATGTTATTTTAATTTTACATGTATTCTATATACTTAAAACATAGCTGTCACTTCAGTTTATTCTATTTCTGCTTACATGTTGCTTCCTACCCCCTTAGAAATTTTATGATCTTTTAATTAAAAAATAAAAAAATGGGAATATTTAGATTCACTCCAATCAATTCAATTTCCTTTTTAGTAGGAGATTAAATGTAATCAATCCCTTATGGGCATCTTTTAACACCAGTCCATACATTGCACATGCTTCTTTTAGTAATACTTAAACCCATGCAGCCTTCCCCATGAGTGATTTCAGTTCACATTGTTAAGAGAAATCAAGAAACCAGTATTGACTCCGTTCTAACTGACCTCATGATAACAAAACAATCATCTCAAACTTTTAGTCCATTCATTTTTCTCTCCTCTCTCATAGAGATGGGTTCAGTCCTCAAAAAACAATCATCTCACTTATAGCCGTGCATTTGGATTATATCTTCATTGATAAAAACATATAAGTATGGAGATATTCCCAATTGACGGTTTCAAGTATGGTGTGAGCACCGTATTGTGAAGACTGAACCAGAGTTCCTCTCACATGCATTTGTACATGCCACTAAACTAGATTTTGTTAAAATTCAATAGAATGATCTATTTAAGAGGATGAACAGATGCTTTAAAATGTAAAACAACATACAAAATACAGCTAGAAAACAAATAAAAAAGCAACGAAACAAGAAAAACAATTCATGTTGTAGAATACCTCCTAAGGGTTGTTTCATAATGATTGAAGTAGCTAAACTGTATGACTTGTTTTTATTTTTAGTTGACAAAATAATTAAATGATAAAAAACATTTAAGGGTATGGCAATCAACATAATATCAGGATCTCATATCCTCTTTATTAACTTCATCACTAAATGGCAAAGAAATGTATCATTCAATTCAGCCACTTTGATTGTTACTAGTAAACGTATATGTGCCTTTGCATGTGGCAGAATCTCTAAGACAAAACTATTTATAATCCATGGACAGATATATGCCCACTATATGCTTAGATATGGGTGTAGAAAATTCCAGAAAGAAAGGGGCATTTGATCCTTTATAGGTAGTATAGATAATTGATTCCTAACCAAGGTTCAAAGTATCAAAATGCACCACACTATTACGTATCAGTTCTTTAGGGTCACCACTAGGGGTGATCATTTCAGCTTGGCTTGGATATTCCGGGCTTAGGCCTGGGT
Organism: Nelumbo lutea; assembly: GCF_056320005.1. Classification (NCBI taxonomy): domain Eukaryota; kingdom Viridiplantae; phylum Streptophyta; class Magnoliopsida; order Proteales; family Nelumbonaceae; genus Nelumbo; species Nelumbo lutea. Next base: position 11,316,668 of record NC_142687.1, read on the forward strand.
TTTGTGTTCAGACTCGGCCCACATATATTTAAGCTTACACATTTTGTGTATAATTTATACATATTTTTTCACATTATATTATATATTTTATATATAAATATTATAACATGACATGTGTAATTTATATTATATGTAATATTTTATATTATATAATGTATAAAATAAGTTTATATACATATTATGTCATTTAATATAAAGCATTATAAATATATAATGTTTTATATATGAGTGACATTGGCCCGAAATCAGGCCCGGCCCGGCCCGACCCATGATCACTCCTAATCACCAATATGCTAATTAGTGGGATTCGAGACATGTATATAGTGGCTTGCTCTATGTAACGTGCAAATCGATAGTTTGAACCTTACCCCTAACCAAAGTTTTGGTGTCAAATAAGTATAATGTGGTGCACACTTCTTCGATGTCGTCAAGGCTTTGGCAATCAAATGGGTTCTCATATAGAACCTTATCTGCGAAGTTTCTAACAATAATAATAGAATTTGATCCAAAGGAGATTCTTGATAGAATCAATGCCTCTGTAGATCAAATGCGAGGCTTTATGATTAAGATATAAAATTATCAAGCCAGTTCAATAATGTTTTTATTCAATTGGGTCAGGACTTCTAGCCGAGTTATTGTGGATTGTGGTTGAATTGAGGGATAGGATGGATGTGAAGCTTTTGGTCCTCCCTGGTTAGAAGATTTAATAGCTTATGAGTTGTGATAATTGATTCCTTTGTTAATTATTTTTGTTCTTTATGTATCAAACAGATAAAAAAATAATGCAATATACCAATATACCATATAGGTGCCTTTTAGATTCTAATGTGCTGCCACCTCTATTAGCATGCAGCATAAAGGGGTGAAAGGAAAAAAAAAAAACACTATTATTCTCGTACAAACAGAGTTGAATGCTAAGCTCACATCTGAGTGTGACGGACCGATACAAATTAAAATTGGCATTTGAGCAATAAAATATAAAAGTTTTGAATTTAAAACAATGAGAATCACATCGATGTTAGTGATTACTACGTAATATATTGATGGGATGGGATATCAACTATTATTCTTCAAAGAGCAAAAGATGTTCCCAAGGTTCTAGGGAAAAATAAAATAGTCAGGTAATGAGATTCTTATTTTGTATCTCATTTTTATATTCAAGAATTTTGAAAAACTAGTTCGGATATGCATCTCACACACAGATGAATAGCATGCCTCATATCGACCTGATAGCACATTTCAACCGTGCATTGGAAATATTTCTTCAGAATAAAAATTTATAGTTATGAAGATATTTCAGATAGGGGTGTCCACGGTTTGGTTAATTGAAGCATGGCTTTTTTGCAAACTGAATCGGTGGTATTGGTTTTTCTATTTTTCCAAATCGAAACCGAACCAGCACCACCGGTTAATTGGTTCGCCGGTTTTGGTTTTTTATATTTATAATATATTATATAAATATATGTATAATATTATATTATAAATAACAAATGATATATAATATATTATAAATATTTTAAAAATATATAATATTTTTATAAATAGATCATTATAAATATAATATAAGTATATATTTATATATAATGAATATATATTTATATATAATATATAGAAAATTTGTGACATATATTAAAAATATATAATATACATTATATATATATATATAATATATATATATCGGTCGGGTCGGTTAATTGTCGGTTTTTTTGTAGATTAAGTGAAAATTGAATCGGTCCTTTGGTTTTTCAAAAATTACAAACCGATCGGTTTGGTTAACCACATTTTGCAAATCGGTTTTCTCAGTTCAGTTCGATTTTTTGTTTTTTCATGGACACCCCTAATTTGAGATACATGGCTGAAACATGCAGGTCGGTGTGAGGTATGAATAAATTCAAAGTCTTGAAAAACAAAATCCCTTCCTCTTAAGGTCTTATCACCTATTTTACTATTAAGGGAGCATTCTTTTTTTTTTGGATTTTGAGGCGGAGGGGGGGAAGTTGGTCAATAGGATTTTGGTTCTTATTGATCAAGAATCCCATGTTCATTTTTCATATTAATGTGGGGACCAAGGAAAGTTTATTTTCTTAGGTAGGAGGTGGATAAATAACTTTCTCACATATGAAGAAAGTTGCTAATACTTGAATGAGACAAAAATGCCCTTTTTAATAATGGATTTTTATGACTAAAATGGTCATTACCTTATTTACTTGAGAAATAAAAGAACATAGATAAATGCACTTACCCGGGTAAGTATTTCCCAAGAAAAACTTACTTACATTTACTCGAATAAACAACTTACTAAAAAGCAAACGTCGCCTAAAGTGCAAATAAATTTTTTATTCAAATGTGTGTCCCTGAATTGTTGGATTAGATAGTCTATTATGGCTCTGAATCCAATGAGGGGAGGATCCCGTAAAGGTCCATGATATCATGCCAATTCATTTAAGTTAATTGGGAAACGGGGTTGTGATAGGTCAAAGCGCTTTTAACATCATGTTGAGATGGAATCTCCCAAAAGCAAAAATAGTGAAAACACCTTGAGAGCATGCATCCAACATCACATGGGGAATGTCTCCTCTTAAAAGCAAAAATAGTGAAAACACCGTGAGAGCATGCATCCAACATCACATGGGGAATGTCTCCTCTTGAATTTAACACAAGTATAAGAGATATTGCAGTATTTTCATGATGTTTGCATGATTTTTGCTTTCAAGAGATGTGGGCTCCTTTCCATTTTCTAATATTACCACTAGTTGAATGTCAAGTCACAATTGAATAAATTGGCATGATATCATTGGACGAGTAGAGGATTCTCTCATTGGCATAGAGAAGATTAAGAGAGGTCTATTAATCTGATACAAGGGGTCAATCAACCGGTGGCATGCATCCTATACCTCTTTTTCTCAAGCTTATTATTGCTGACAAATTTGACATCGAGGACAACTTAGTAAATTCCAAGGTCCAAAGGTTGAGGGTCTGACTTACTAAGAGTGAAGATACGTTAGAGGCCCTGTGAATGTTCCGAAGGGTGAGGAATCGACGGTCAAATTTGTCAAAAATTGAAGGAAAGATGAGGTCATAACAAAAGAGTAAAGATTAATTAAGTGTGTGCATGCATAAGTCTACCTTTAGGCTGTGGTGTTCCTTTTATAGTCAGAGTCACCCGGGAGAGGAGTGACGGGTGGTAGGTAACTATCTCGTGAATTAAATTACCCATAGTAATGATTCGTAGGAGTTACACTAGACCTCGAACGAGGATGAAATGGCAAAAATATCCTTGGATGGTGTCACATGCCATCATTTGATGAATTGACTGAATATGCCTATCACCTTTTTCTCGTGCACCATCACAAATTGAATTGAAGTGCAAGAAAATAAGGTCTTTTGCTTTGCAAAATGATTAGTGTCTAGAAGAATGAAATTTGAGTGAAAAATGTATGGTTGTGTTTGGATATATTTAACGATTTGTGTTTTTAAATCCCTAATGCACAAATCCTAATTTCAAGCGTTGTGATTTTGAGCTTGAAAGTGTTTTGACTTCAGATCAAGGTTCAAAATTTTGATATGTAATGGCCAATATATCACATCAGGAGACTATACCGATACGCCTCTACAAGGAGTGTTTCAGGGTGTGACCTTGTTAAGGGGTAGATGGCCTTAAATTGACCCCTCTAACTAACTTGAAAAAAATTAAAATAAAAGTGAGCAAAGATACATGCCAATATGCCCCAACCAGTGTATCAGCCTGTATCAATATTTTGAATTTTGCTTCAGATTATGTGTTCAAAAGAAAAACTTACCAGTTATCAATCTATCACAATTTTACTTACCACAGCCGAAATTTAAAAGCAAGAATTTATGCAAACATAGCCTAAATCTTTAGATAAGTTCCTAATTTTTTAATAAAAATAAGATAATTTTATTCACAATAAAATATGTCAAAGTGGATATAAATAAAGAGCATGATGGTAACCTATGAGTAATGTGGGTTTGACAACACAAAAAAGGCTTAAAGACTTAGAAAACTGGATAGAAATACAAAGAATGATGGTCAACTATCAAAATGGTCTAACTCAGGGATATCTAGGGTTGTTCATAAGAATGCCCAACCCGACCCAACCTGAATCGATCGGGTTTTCATTAGTACCGGTCGATTTCGAATTGGGCAAATATATAAACCAATATATTGGGTCGGTTTCGGTTTTCTTGTGTGAAAACCGAAACCGAAACCAATCCGACTCGAACCGAACTAGTCTTCTACTAGTTCGGTAGTTCCTAGTTTGAGTAGTTTCCTACTTAACTATAACTAGTCTTCTACTAGAACTAGAAGGCCCATTAGGCAATTACAATTAGAATAGACAATATATCATAGTTTCTAACTTTCTATAATCTTTTACACCAAATAGGCAACCCATTAGGCAATTACAATTAGAATTCAATTAGGTGTCCTTTTGTATAGGAGCAAAACCGAAACTGACGCAACCTGACTCAAACCGACCAGGTCGGTTTGGCCTATCAGTGGATCGATTTTGGTTTCCACCTCAGGTAACTCGACTAGGTCGGGTCAATTGAGAAAACCCCAATAAACTTACTCAATATGACCCGTGAACACCCTTAGGGATATCGTTGATTTGAGAGCCAAAAAATAACTTAAAGACCAAAACGTTCAATCCATGGGTCATTATGTTACATCGCCCATCCATGAAACAAGAGAATTAAATTGTCAAGAAAATAGGAATCATCACTAAAGTCTATTATTTGGGGCACGCTATACTCCTTATTTTATTGGCTTTGTTCGAGGGTGATGGCCAGATCCATCTGGACAAAGTGTAACTAGTGCAGGTTCTATTGTCACTCGATTAAGTTATTTCCAATGAAACATATAATATGATTAGATTTTAATATGCTGAGAGAGAGATCAAGATCTTAGAAAAGGACCGGCCCAGAAGAAGTTGGTGAAGTTTTATTTAATTCTTTTAGTGTATAGGCAATATCCGTTCAATCAACAGAACAAAGGTTACATGAAGTTAAGAGGGATCTAATCCCTCATAGAGCCACGATCTGTTCCTCACAGAACCACCTAACACTCCTACAACCATACTTTCAAGGAAGCGAATTTCACAGCTGATAGGCTGGCGACCCTGGGTCACGAGATCAATATATACTAGTATTAATCAAATTCTGGGGTGGGGGTTGATTGGTCAAAGCCCACAACATAGATTATATATGATGATGATGATAATATTGATTCAGTGGATATTGGTCTATATAAAGCCATTGTAACAAGAAGTTTCTTTGAATTACGTATAGGGCACTTTGAATTTTCTATTTTTAATAAAGAATGTGAAACAAAATCTTTACAAAAATTCCCCTCCAACTAAATTTGTGCCGACCAGGTCTTCTTTATATTCAACTTCCTAGTTTAGTCCTAAGTGGCCTTTCAAACATCGAGTTGCATTTTTTTATTTTACTATTATTTAAGATTACTTCATAAAAAATTAAGGAGATTTTTTTTTGTTTTATTTTTCTCTCTTATTACTATTTTTTTTTTATAAAACAAAAGAAGAAGAATTTTATTTTTATTGTTTAATCAATTTATTTAATTAAATAAAGAAGCATTCTTTTTACTTTTATTGTTTAATTGATCATACCTTTTTGATCAATCTCCCTTTTTTTTTCTATGTAGACAGATGTAGGAGTGTCAATTGAATTGGATTTGGTCCAATTCAATCCAGCTTAATGTGAGTCCATTACAAATGGATCAGGTCCAATCCAATCCAATGAATGTTTTGGACCGGTCTAATTCAATGTCTGAACTGCCCAATCTATTCAAATTTGTTTTAATTTAGACTAGTTCTAACCTAAGTCTGGTCCATTGACACCTATATTCTTATCTTCTATCAATAGACCAGATATTTGCTCAAAACAACCAAATCCGATATAAATTCATTATGGATGGACCTAATTCAATCCAATCTAATAAATACTTTGAATCATTAAGTAGATTAATCCAATTTAATATTTCTTATTGATCCGTTCAATTTGAACGGAGTCCCATCCAAAACCGGTCCAGTGACACTCTTAGACAGACGATATTGCAAAAGATTGTATTGACCACAATATTGATGTCGTGTGGAGTGTAGACTTATTGAAAAAGAAGGCTTCGGGTATTTCTTTGGGATGCACATGGACGGGTCGTATGAAGTGAGCATTAGAAGTTCGTTAACTTGGGATTTGGGCCCGAAGTTTTGATTGGGCCCCGGCTATTTTTGGGCCGTAATTCTTTTTCTCTTCCATGACATCGAGAGCATTGCATGATCAAGTGTAGGGGTGTCAATTGGACTGGATTTGGTCCAATCCGATTCAGTCCATTATAAATGGATTAGGTCCATTCCAATCCAATGAATGTCTTAGGTCAATTTGGACAGATCCAATTTTATATTTGAACCATCCAATCTGTGCAAATTTGTTTTGATTTATATTGGTTTCAACCCAAATCTGGTCCATTGACACATATATTCTTATCTTATATCAATAGACCAAATATTGGCTTAATCCAACTCAATTCAATATAAATTTGTTACAGACGGACCAGGTCCAATTCAATCTAATAACTATTTTAAACCGGATTGGTTCAATCTAATGTCTTGTTGGTCCGTCCAATCTGTCCAAATTGATTTTGGACTGGACAGGATCCAATCCAAAACTGGTCCATTGACACCCTTAATAAAGTGTTTAGGCATTGAAACTATAACAAATAACTTTCAACTGTTTGCTCCATATAATTTCTTTCCTTGCCATTTCAATGATCTTTTTTGGGGTTTGCCCGAAAAATATGATACCGGAAAAACCTACAACCAATCAATCAACTTCATAAAATTAATAATCAATCAGTTGAGTTTTCATCAAAATTCACTGAAAGCCCTTGGGCTGGTTATTTTAAAATGAAATATGAAATCCAATATTCCACTCTTCAACCCATTTGGAGTTAGGCCATTCACTTCCCATAGTAAGCAATCTCTGTATGACAGGTGTTTCATCATACATGATATGTGTAAAAAACTCTTACGTGTGGGAGTGATAGATTCAAAGTATTCGACACCGAGTTCAGATTTGTGCCCTATGTCTCATACAAGCTCTACATTCACATCTCAGTGTGTATTGGGAACATCTGTCTTATTTATCAATGAAAAGTGTTTTAAATACATGATTGATATTTGCTTTTGGGGTATAAATCCGATCTCCTCAATAAGTGTTATACAGATAAAATAATTGCTTCGTCTAGAAGTGCGGAAAGTCCCTATGTTGTAGACTATGGTGGTATTTGGAATTGATACTGATTTTTCAGAAATCGGTGTTACATTAGAGCCACATCAGTGATTTTAAAATCGTTGATTATTTTGTTGTAGGGTTGGTCGACTTTTAAACTCAATAGATTAATAAAAAATTGATTATTAATCATAAAAAACGATGAATCCTCTTTTCAAGTTGATTGAGATTATTTTTAAATGATGTATCATTTGACATGAATAAGGAAGATAATTCCTATAAACACAAATGTCATAGGAATCAGCATTGGTCCCAGTATCTCCTATGTAATACTAAAAAAATCTCCTAAGTTAACTTTCGATGCTTTTTCGTTTTATTTTTTTATTTTTGAAAAAAGAGGGAATGTTGTTAGGACGGCGGATATAAAGCCACGTCATTGGCCTTATTATGAAAATCTTAAAATTTTAAGAAAGACGGGAGTTGTTTCGCTATCGCTTACCCTTGACACTTTTTGTTAGTTCTTCACTTTCGTTTGCTTTGATTCTAGTATACGTAAAAGGGAAGAAACAAATTAGTGTTGCACATCGACGACTAGTGCTGCTGTCAAATTCGAGGAAGTTGCCACGTAACTCACATATGTTCAATCAGCTTACGTGCACATGTCCCCAGCACAGGCTAACGAATAATCAGGGATATCATTTTCTTTGTAAGAAGGAGATGGTAACCGTCTATTTAGTCCCCATTATACTTGTAATTTTGCACAAAATATTGCTTTTTTTTTTCTGCTTTATACATTAAGGTTCCGTTTGGAAAGAGTATAAATATAAATATAAATATTAATGTGTAAAGTGCAAAATCTTATATTTTTTTATGTTATCGGATAGTTTTTATGAATTAGAGTTGATACTTGGCTCACTGATTTGAAAGTATTAGGGAAAATTCCACTTTAGTATCGTGAACTTTTGGGGGATAGTGTCAAGTTAGTACCGGAACTTTCAAATGTTTCATGCAGTATTTAAATTTTCAAAAAGTGTCAAATTGGTGCTTGCCGTTAATCAACCGTCAGTTGTTTGTTGAAAATGTCAAAATTACCCTTTAAAAGAAGACATTGTTCATTGTCTTCTACCTTGAGACTGAATATGTTAGTTTCAAAGAAAAAGAGAGAAAAAAACATGAAATACAATAGAGGGAAACAATAACTGAAAGCAAAGAAATAACTAAACAATAATGTATTTTACATCTAAAAGTACAAGACAATGATTTCATTAGTCTAGAATCTCAAACACTTCAACCGGTTCAGTCTCAAGGTAGGAGACAATAAACAATATATTCTTTTGAAGGGTAGTTTTGATATTTTAAAAAAAATAGCTAGTGATCGATTAACGGTAGAGACCAACTTGACACTTTTTGAAAATTTAGATATTATATCACGTCTTTGAAAATTCGGATACTAACTTGACACTACCCCCAAGTTCAGGGTACTAAATTGAAATTTTCTGGCATCAAGAACAAGTATTTATGCAATTCATAAGAATATTTAGTGCAAATAAAATGATGAAAATGAGAAAGTAGATAAGCAAAGGAGACAAGTTATTATGGTTTGGTAATTATTACCTATCACTTCACATATTTTTTTAAAAGGCCTCTTAGCAAATTCATTCATAATCAAACTCGGTTTACGTTTCTTGTACAATATTATTGTAGAGGAAATCAGGTAATTGAGACCAAGTTTTAACTCTTATATAAATAGTAGCAAATTTAGCCAATTTATGGGCAGCCATATTAGCTCTTCTAGGAATGTGATAAACTAAGTAACTTGAGAACAGCAGCTGTTTGAATCCAACGACCAAAATGCTAATAAACCACGATGGATTTGACTGAGTCCACCAACAAACATCTGTTTAAAGTGAAGGCATTACTCTCCAACCATGATGTGAAAAATGCCCACCTCTAAAGCCAATTTCAGACCCTCCACCATTGCCAAAGTTTCAGTGATCAAAGGGCGTTGTTTTTGGTGTAGAGTTGCTCTGGAGAAGAGAAGTTCACTAGCACTGTTGCAAAGAATCATACCGCCACTAGAAGAAATGGTTCCAAGAGCACCATCTATGTTAAGCTTCACCACTCCCACCGGTGGACCACCTAATTGTGTTGACAATCAAAGGGGAATGCGGCATGTTGTGAGCACTAGCTTCATGGAGTGTGTTTTGGATAATCACGTCACCAAAGATTTGGACCCAATTGATAATTGAAGATAGGTTGAATTTTGAACCCTTAAAAACCAAGTCATTACAGGGCTGTTCAGGTGAACCATAACAAGCTTGTTCTTCTCAGGAATATATATTTTTCACCATTTTGTTCCTTGTTTAACTCCATCAAACGTTCTATCCAGTTATTGATAAGATGGCAATCTTCATTGTTCATGCAAATATTCAAATTGGAACCAAACTAGATATGACAGACCAGTTGACAACCAAAAAAAAAAAAAAGTGCTAAACTTTTTCCTCCTGTGAATTCCATATGGGGCATAACTTATCTGAAATGCGGTGGAGCCTGAAGAGATTAACTTTAGTGGGTAGAAGATTAGAAACACTCTTCCAAATGAAGAATAGAATATTGGGTGGCAGTAACTTGGTCCTCCAAAATGACTTCTAATTAGACAACATACCACTGTTAGAAGAAAAAGAAATTTCAATTAATAAAGCTTTCATTCCAGATGAGGAATAATTACCGCTGGGCGTTGGGAGTCAGACCAATTTATCAACAAAATGAGCTTCTAGAGCAAACAACCGGATTGATAGAATTGATTGAATTGTGTTGTGGTCAAAGAGAAGGGCCAGCTTGTCGTGACCTCACGTTCTCCTCTCATGGTTGATGAATTCAGCTACTTTAATTTTAGAGAAATCTTCACCTACTTGGGTCCAATCAGTATATGATGCCTGGGATTCAGTTATCCACAAGCTTGATCCTATTAACCATCTGCTTCACATTGATTCCGGTCAAAAAGCTTCACTTAAATCTCAATTCGCAATTACAACTACAAATCCTTAGCTTTTTCCTACTACTTTCGATATAATGGAGTTTCTCTCATTAAAAAGAAAAACCCTAATTACTCCAAGGGGAAATACCCACTCTGAATTCCTATGAAGTGAGAGGCTAAGGTTTAATCTTACAGCCCATGAGACACTGCAAATTTAAAATATCGCAGGTTAGCTAGTAAAGCTTAGGAAAAAAAAAATACTATTTAGTGGTATACAATGCCGAATGAATATTCATCCCCAAATTAATTAATATATAAATTACAGATTAGTATCCTATTCTTTTGGGGTTATTTTCACTTTAATACCCAAATTTCAAAGCGTATCAATCATGTTTGGACGACTTATGTTGCAATGTAATCAGGAGACTGCATGAGATTGACTGAGTAGCTCCCTCCTCCCTGGATAAACAGGGCAATGGTCGCTTGTTACTATTGGGATTATCGTTACGAATATAAACATTCATCAATCATTACCACTCATAAGGGGAAATGAATGAAATTCGTGGCGAACTTAAAAGAAGATTCGTAAGACAAATACCTACTTCTGTTGATGCCATCATCAGTTTGCTTCTTTATATTTCAGATAGAAAAGAACTGCCAATGAAATTGGGACTGATCATTAGCTCTCTAATCATTTATAGAGTGTAATCAGCGATTTGTCAATCCATCCTTCTATTGATCTATTATATGCTAAGTCCTGATTTTTCCTTTTTTTTTTTTTTTTATAACTGGATTTGAGTATTAAAAAGGCATGATGTAAAAAAAAACTTGTAACCAATCAATCGTATCATAAACAATCAATCTAATGGTATTTATCAAATGAGAAAACCTATGATGTCAAAAAGGCTTTGACCAATTACAATCCCGTAAATTTTGATAAAAACCCACTTAATTGATTACTACTTTTATAATGTCAGTTGTTTAATTATAAGTTTTTCCAATATCATGTCTTTCCCAATATCATTGTGGAACTTTTATCAAAATTCATTAGAGTTTTGATTGATCAAAGCTCTTCTTCAAATATCACATCTTTCTGGCAGCATACATATTTCCTTTTTTTTTTTTTTATTTAATGCACTAGCAGGGGATGATTTGCTTATTATATTTGTAAACATTATTGTGAACTACTCTGACTACTAAGTACCAACTAAAACAACAAGGTTGACACCGGCTCCCTATCTATGTCAACATACTATCTTTTCTATTAAGCAACTTCACTGGCCCACATAAATCTCTAGGCAACTTAAAATCTTAGACAATAATTAAGCCAGAGCATACTTTCAACAGACTGTTATGTGGATTACTTGATTATAAGCATGTCACATTATTGGAGAACCGAATTACAATTAAGCCATCATTTTCTGTTCTAACTGTTCACAGTAAAATATTGTGACTATGCCATTAAGGGACCTTTATTTTATGAGATTTTGAAAGGGGAAGGTTGGTCGTTAGATATTTATGGTCTTTTTTTCAGATTTATATGACGTCTATAGAAAATTTATTTTCCCCATCAATTAGATGAATAAATTTTTCATCAGAGCAAAAGTTGCCAATTTTAAATAAGATAAAAAATATTCTTTTTAATAATAAATTTTTATAACTAAAATGATTATTATCTTATTTATATAAAAAATAAAAGAACATGAATAAATGCATTTAACCAAATAAATAACTTTTCGAAAATCAACCAAATTTAAGTAAAACCAAAATAAAATACAGAATTCATATGACACACCCTATATATAATTGAGATAATGCTTGGACAATGATGATAGTGACAATAAATAAACTATTATAATTTTGTCCACAAACCAACCATAAGTGGCATGATATAAATGACTGAACTATCGTGGTTGGTGTTGAAATAGACGTTTTCTGATTACATGCCACGTCATGTTATACAACACCTCTTGGTATGTGGTATAGTTTAAACTGGGTGGTTTTAATTACAGAATAGTGGATGCCTCTCTATAGATGTATCTCCAGAATGAAAAATCACAATATGGCATTGGGATCCAATCATCATGAAACTACTATTACTTAATACCATCATGAGTTAAAGCTAAATGAACCGATGTGAGAGAGAGAGCACTTTATACAAATTTATATGGTTTTGTGTTATCTTCCACCGAACGAAAAGGAGTCCCTTTCCTCCATGCCGCACATCGCATGCGGGGAAGTTGTCGGTGACAGTGCCACTCGGAGGTTTGGGTCGCCAAGCATTATTCGGAACCCGTTTTGGCCTCTCGGATCCAATGAGCCACGTAGTTTGCTGACCACTGTAGCGACAGTCGACAGATGAAGGAAGTGGACGCCAGGAGGCCCAGGACGGCAATTACGGCCAAGGACAGGAGAATTGCACGGTTTGCACCACATGGATAATCATTTGATGGCGGTCCGACCAATAAATCGCTCTTCTCACACGATCCTTCCGTGGAATCTACAGCGTCCTGGTCCAAACTCATATCGTAGGAAGGCCCAGACGCCAGACACAAACCCTGAGCATGTAGAATAAAGGGTAGAGATGTTAATTTGATCTATTATCGTGGGCATTGTTTTAAAAGGCTTACTCGTGGGTTAAAGGCTTAAGCCTTAAAGAGGCGTGGCATAAAGATTTTGTCTCATGGCTTAACTCACAACTTTCACTTGAGGTTTAAGCCTTTATCAGAATGAGGGATAAGTTTCAAGCCTCAAGGTGTGAGGGTATTCCTCCTATCCTGAGGCAGTAACCACAAAAAGTTGCAAGTCTCAAGTACCAATGAATCAATGATAATTTAGTAAATTAATATAAAAATATATATTTTTATATTTTAAAGTATATAAAATTAGAAAAAAAAACATCAATAATTATGGCTCAAATAAAAAATAAAAAGAAAAATCAATAAGGTAAATAAAATTTTATTAGTTTTTCTTAATATTTTAAGAGAGTTTCGATGCAAAAAGGACTAATCAAGTTTTTAGTTTTATTTGGATAAATTAAGTGAGATTTTTCTTATTATTCTAAATGTAATGTCCCAAATTTGTTATTTTTCTCATTTCTTCTATTAATGGATCTTTTTTCTTTTTAATAATAATAATTAGTATTATAGATCAAATGAACTAAGTTGTTTCCTTTATTCTAAATTGGTTTTTTACATGAAATGTAAAATGTTTACAATTGTTAGTTCATTAGTTATTATTTTATTTAATACTTAAATGTTGAAACTTATTGCTTATAAACTTCTAGTTTATGGACATGTGTACTTTTTATCATTTTAATTTGGCATATCATGTTATTTGCATCAATTTACAAACTTAAATTAGTTTTTCCTTAAACTTTGAGGCTTATGCCTCACCTTTTTAGGCCATTATGCCTCAACTACGCCTTTAGCCTTTTAAAACTTTGCTCATAGGGTCCACCCTGTTTGCCCTGGTCGGGTTGGGTTTTTTTACTACTAATTGGGGTGGATTTTTAGGGAAACTTGAAAGGGATGGTACTTATCCACCTTGACTCGACCCTGGCCAGAACCCACCCCGATACATATGTTGCAGTGGTGAGGCAATGAAGGTTGGTAAAGTCTTCGAAGGTTTGAAGAAGATGACATGAAAGAGAGAATGTCGGGAGGAATACTGATTATTGGGGACGGTGAGAGAAGATAAGAGAAGGAAAAATGAGAGACAGAGTGAGTGAGCTCCTCTAAGAAGCCCTAGGGTTAGAGTTATATGGTATTGTCTTACATGGGGGAGAGTTATTCCCTTTTTTATAGATATGACCCCAAGACTATAAGGAGAATGATCTAAAAGAAGACCTTTCCTATTAGGAAAGGGGATCTTTATGTCATCTATTAAGGGAGCACCATTGGGATTTTGCCACATGTCTAGCAATATCCTCCAAACACAACTTTTCCTTTCTCTTAAAGATTCTCACGTGGCACGTGTAGGCTATGTCTCCTTACAAGTTTCCTAGTGGCTACGTGTTAAAGAACAAGATCTACCTGGCAATGTTATTACAAGTCTTAGGCGATGCCCATTGTTCACCGTGGGTCCCAAGAGGTGTTTTATGCTCATCGCAAAGTCTTGGATGGCCTTTCGTGCTTATCACAGATCCTGGGTAGCCTTTAAGCTCATCGCAATTTTTTGTGATGGATATTAAGTTCATCGCAAATATGTGATGGTTGTTAAGCTCATTGCAAGTTTATGGTGGTTATTAAACTCATCGCACAAGTCTGTGATCGTTATTAAGCCCATTATGGGTTCTGGGAGATTCCACGTGTTGTTAGATTTGTGCTCATGACCTTATTTTGATATCTGCAATGTAATTGGAGTGATAAAGAACTACATGTACTTACAATATGAAAGTAGGAATGACTAGGGCAAGGTGGGACAAATTCGAGGATCCCTGTTCCTTGTAGAGATGGGAAATGGGGTTAAGATTTTTAGTCCCGATTGGGTTCAAGGGTGGGACATTTGAGTTTTGGGTTGGGGCATGCCAAACCCGACCCCACACCATCCTATTGCCATTCTTAGGAAAGGGCTTTCACTCCTGGTTGACTATAGTCTACACAAGTGATGGAAACAAGAACATGATCCAGCACAAAAACCATTCAACGATGTATAGCGTAAGGAGCACAAATTGAATTGTCCGTTGTAAGGTAAGAATGGCAATGGGGCGGGTTCGGGTTGGGGGTCATATTCATATTCCCCATCTTCGACCCTAATCTTCATTGAGGATAAAAGTTGTCCTCCATTCCCAATCCCTGACGTGGACGAGTTCCTCGCGAGGACCATGGATGGGGAAAATTGCCATCCCTAGTGTAGGGATAGAAACAATAAAAATGATTGTGAGCCTTCGAAAAGCAATTGCTCTATAAAGGGCTATGAAATTAATGATAATGACCCACATCAGTCATTAAATACATATGGTTCACAACTAATGTTTTCAAACTGCCATTGACCCAGATAGTCGGAGCATTCGGATGTATAGGAAACCAGTTCTATTTTGTCCCAAATCTGGTCCCTGGCCAAAATTCGTCGAATTGGTCAACCACCAGTTGACTTGGACGGTCGAACCATCAACCCGTTCAATGGTTTTGACCATTTTTTATTTTTTTTCGTTGGAAGAGGTCGTCCATTCGAACTGGACGGTCGGATTGTCAACACGGAAACCAATGGCTAGAACGATTCTGGTTTCGAGTCGGTTTTTAAAACCTTGTTCACAACCACCAATCTCTCACCTAACATTTATATCTCATTTGGTTTGTAGGAATAGGGGTCTAAAATCATGATCGAAATAACCTATTCCGATTTCAAGTGTTGGTTGGGTGGAATTGAAATCTCATTCCCATTCCTGGTGGAATGACTCTCCCTTTGGAAATAAAATCCCATTCTTACTGATTCCAATTTTCATTCTCATTTTTATTTGAACCAAACAGATTACGGAAATAAAGCATTCTAATTCCGATTCCGATTGTAAACCGAATGGACCATTATAATTGACATGGAATGATGCCATTGGTTCCACAATACGGGTGATCATAGGCTAGACTGCGATTTGCATTTGTAATAAGGGCTATAACATGGGCTTAGGTTCCCAACATGAAGCATACGATCTGATTACATGTCAATGTATTTTATTTATAAAATACTGCATATTTATAATATTTTATCCATTATGTAATATACATTATATAGATAAACATATATCAATGTTTTTAAAAAATGACCTAGAACCGAAATCATTATGGCCGCCGGTTTCTGAGTCAATGATTTGATTGTTTGGTTCAAATAGACGACCTGTTCAAATAAAAAATTTTTAAAATAAAATGGCCAAAAATAATTGAATGAGTCGACGATTCAACCATGCACCCAAATAAACGAGTTATTGATCGATTCAACGGTTTTTAACTAGAAATCGGGTTTGAGATAAAACGAAATCGATTGCCTAAACGATTCCCAAACCAAACAGTCTGGCTGTCTAAGTCATAGCAGTTCGAAAACCACAATATATATATATATATATATATATATATTCAACAACTTATGTATTAATTCACAATGGTTGAAAAGTATTCAAGCAAACCAACCATCTGATTCTGTGGCAGGCAATTCTTATAGGATGATAGGAAGCAAAAAAGCAGGAATATTAAAGATATTAATGTATTCTGTGATGCAAAGGCAATAATTGATATTATAAATGACCTCTGTAAACTGTAGTTGGTTGGAAAAAAATGTATAAGGATAGTATCTACTCTATTAGGTGTTTTGATACCTGTAATGTTTATTATATAAACAGAAAACAAAACATCCTAGCTGATGATATAGCCCAGCAAGTATGTAGGAGAGGACCACGATTGCTTCAACCTCTCGAAGGTTTGGATGTAAATATTTTTAAGAATATAATATAATCTATTTTTTTTAAATAATATATTCATAATGTATTACATATATTCAAACATGTACAAACCTGGGCAAGGACCGGGCCTGAATACAAAACTTAGATCCAAGTCCACAAATTTTGTAGGCCGGGCTGAAGCGATCAGCTACCTCTACGTACACAACCGTATCGTTCAGCTAATACGAATTCTTGAAATACTCGTCTATGGACGAGTACCGTTGGATTGGAATTCTTTATTAAATTATTTTTATCAAACAGGTGTTTTTAATCCTGATTATATCGTGACTGTACATTATGACTAATTGACCATGAGGCGTTCTTTATTCTATTTTGAGATATAAATTATTATAAAGAGTTTCAGTCCAAATCCAGATCAGACCCTACCGCTAATGCATTACAGTGACTTCTGGTACATACCGTAGTCCTTTTCTCTGTAGTCATCATAGCACCACGTGTACGCTGCCTCTGCTAACACTTCACAGATCAACAGGCTACAGTCTACAGGTGGGGTAGTTGTTTGACTTCCCTTTTATTGCGTGATTACGTCAATTCCGGAAAAATTGAGACGTGATGATGTCCAATTGAGATGGACAAATTCATCCCTCCTCCTTTTGGTAAAACCGTTAGAATGGAATCTTTTCGGGCTTTGGATCGGATGGAATGTGTCGCTTCTCGCTACTACTGAAAACCAAGATTGTAGGTGCCGCGCATTGGAGCGGGCATCCTATCATCGGGGCAACGGCAACTCTTTCTCCAATGTGGGGGACTGTCTTTTTTTTCCCTTCTCTTTCGTTATAAAGCTGGACTAGGGGGAGGCAGCCAAACGAGGACGTTTTGAACTTAAAAAAAAAGGGGCACGTTTCTACGTGAAAAGCGATTGCACGCTGTCGAATTCGAATCCACATCTGTATCGTATCATACCCTTTGGATCCGGATCCGATAACGCAGAGTTTATGACTTGACTTCATTCACATCTGACATCTCGCATAAGAAAAACATGTTCTACTAGACGACGACGACGACTACTACTACTGCCACCGTTAACCCTTGGATTGGAATCTTACGAGTAGCCATGCTTAATCGGATTCCAATCTGACAGCAGAAAGCTGCCCCGTACGCAAGCACGCGCATCCTGAATCATTTTCTTCTTCTTACGGGAAATATATAAATAAAATGAAAAAAATAAAATAAAATAAAGCTTGAGCAGGAATTGCAAACGAAAAAGAAGCCATTAGCCATGGCGTTTGTCCCATCGGGGGAGTTGTACGGCAACTGCCTCGTTCGTCTTATTGTTGTAATTTTGCTTATAAAACCGGCAAAGCCGGGAACAGATGCAAAAACCACCGCACTTGTCTTTCTTGTGTAATATTCGCTCCTCATCCGCCCCTCCACACACACACGTCCCCAGCCGACGCTGAAAGCAAGAAATCTCTTCAACTTCTACCGAAAGTAAGGAATTCTCGAGATCTTTTAGCGTCTAGGGTTCTGCTCATTTCCCGTCTCTCTCTGGGTCTGGGGACCTTCTACATAACGAGTTATGTTTAGCTTTAGCTTAACTGAAGTTTATCTCACATTTCTTGTCAGTCGTTCTAATTTTCTTGAAATCTACCCAACTCCCGCCAAGTCAGATCAAATTGAGCTTGATTTAACAGTCCATAAGCTCACTTGCTCTGTTTGAAATCAGTGGTATGATTCAGAAACTGATATTATTTCGTGTTGTATGTATTGGAACCGTATATTCCTGTTTCTTTGTAAGTTTTTCGCTTAAAGATCTGTATAGTCGGACCGAGGCATACAGATATAGTTCAGTTTTCCGTAATTCTTTTTTCTTGCTATAAGTGGAGTGTGGCATCTTTAAACGGGAGTCTCATCCGAAAATGCTCTTCTCTTAGAGGAAAGGAGGAGAGAAATGGCAATGGCAATGGCAAATGGTAGCAGAGTTTGATCTACTCTTTTCTTGGGAGCAAGAAGAATTAAATCCACCGTTCATTTTGTTATTGGCGGAAGATGGCAGGCAGACGAAAGAGAACAATACGCCTCAGCAAGCTCTACACCTTCTCGTGCCTTCGGACTTCCTCCAAGGATGATCATTCGCAGATAGGGCAGAGAGGTTACTCGAGGGTGGTGTACTGCAACGATCCAGACAACCCTGAAGCGATTCAGCTCAATTACAGGGGAAACTATGTTTCTACAACTAAGTACACGGCAGCTAATTTTATCCCCAAGTCTTTGTTTGAGCAGTTTAGGAGGGTTGCCAATGTTTACTTTCTTGTGGTTGCCTGTGTTTCTTTTAGTCCTTTGGCACCGTACTCGGCTGTTAGCATTCTTGCTCCTCTTCTAGTTGTGATCGGAGCTACAATGGCCAAGGAGGCCGTGGAAGACTGGAGGCGCAGAAAGCAGGTAATCATTACCAACATTTCTATCCATTTTAAACCTGAAGGTGTAGCTCCATGATTTACGGTGCACTAAACATTTTAGTTGTAATTAGCTTCTTATTGTGGATAATTCACTTGGAATTGCTTAAAAGAAACCATTGAGGTTTATAATGACCCAACCAACTGATACCACCATAATTCAATAATAAAACAAACATCAACTTAAAGCTGAACTAGCGTGGATGGATGGACTGAGCTGAAATGAAACTGGACCTTTAATATGGTTGGAAGGGATCAACTCAAGGAGTATTACTTGGCTTTAAACCAGAAGAACCCAGACAGTCGGATTGGAGGGGGAAACTTTATGTCCAAATTGATGGCAGGTAGACAGGTCTCATTCTAACATCCACCAAACTTCATGCTGATTGAGTTAGTAGCAGTTATTACCATATCTAACATCCTCATCCCTTTTACCAAAAAAAAAAAAGGAATCCTCATCCCAATATGGTAGATCAGAGGTGATTGCATCAATGCAAAAAAGTAGGCTCTAGACAAACTATGCAAAATAGAGTGTGTGGATAAAAACCTTTGAAAAGATCATGCATGAGGAGGAGAACTCCATTGGTTTATTGTCAACTTGCAGCTAATGAGGATATGAATTTATTTTGGCAGAGCCAGTGACAATGGCCAAATTGGTATTAAAGTTCACATTTTGTAGAAGGCTTGGTCAGGCATGTAGAGAACTAAACGCATAGTATGTTTAACGATGGGAAACTGAGCTACAAGCAATCAGAGGTGTAACTGTGTCCATGATTTGCATAGGGTAGGAGAGGGAAGACAACCACGATGGTCATTATTTTTTTAATGAAAATCAGAAAATGATTCTAATTATTATCACAAATGGAAATCCCTGCTAATTAGGTGGCACTAACAGCAGGGAGTTGAGACAGCTTAGATACAAGACAGATTGGCACTGAACAAACAAGGGAAAATATTACAAGTAGAGAATCATGTCTGCTCATTGACCCAATGGCCTGATTGCTCTTCCCCTTGCAAGTTCTGGTATCCCAACCCAATTTCTGGCCAATAGCTAAAGCATTAACTGATCTACAAACTCACTTGAACAAGCTGTTCAAAGGGAGGCTAATGCCTTGGCTTCTCTAATAGCAAATCTTAGAGCTCAAGGACCATCTGCATCAGAAGTAATCCAATTAGTCACTACTCAGCAGTCTCTTTCAATTGCAGATCTAATGTAACAGTTGAGCCCTTAATGATATTCCCTCATCAATAGGGCCTAAAAACATAGATGTCAACATTATGATTTCTAAAAGTTCTGATCACCTCAGATAGCCCCAGTTTGCCTGAGGCACGGCCATTGAAGTTAAAAATTTGTCACTCCACTTTCTTCAGCAGTCAGTCAGTCAAATCTTGAATTGATAAAAAAAAATCAGTCAACTCTTGAATATAAGAATACCTTTGGTGAGTTTGACCTGCTACCACCTGCCACCTCTTAAAACAATTAATATTTTCTAATATTTTCCAAATAGTTATGTTAAATGATCTTATCTGATTATTGTGAATTCAAAGGTAATATAAACTACTACATTTTAGTTGCTCTTGATAGTCTTAGAATTGAATATCGTAATTGCAGGATATAGAGGCCAACAATCGGGAGGTCAAAGTTTACAGTCAGGATAATACTTTCCATGTAACCAAATGGAAGAAACTCCGAGTTGGAGATGTTGTTAGGGTGGAGAAGGATGAATTCTTTCCTGCTGATCTATTTCTGCTGTCCTCAAGTTATGATGATGGGATTTGTTATGTTGAAACCATGAATCTTGATGGCGAGACAAACCTAAAAGTTAAGCAATGTTTGGAGGTGACGTCTGCATTTCAAGATGAGTGCTCCTTACAAAACTTTAAAGCAGTTATCAAATGTGAAGACCCAAACGAAAAGTTGTATTCCTTTGTTGGGAGTTTGCACTATGATGGTAGTCAGTACCCTCTATCACCACAGCAAATTCTTCTGAGGGATTCTAAACTTCGAAACACTGAATATATTTATGGTGTGGTGATTTTTACTGGGCATGACACAAAGGTAATGCAGAATGCTACAGATCCTCCTTCCAAGAGAAGTAAGGTTGAGAGAAGAATGGATAAAATTGTCTATATCCTTTTCAGTACCCTGGTTATAATTTCTTCTGTTGGATCTTTTTTCTTTGGAATCAAAACTAAGAATGATATGAGTGGTCTAACATATGAAAGGTGGTATCTTAGGCCAGACAATACAACTATATTTTTTGACCCAAGAAGGGCTTCTTTAGCAGCATTTTTTCATTTCTTGACAGGCCTTATGTTGTATGGATATTTGATACCAATATCCTTGTATGTATCCATTGAGATTGTAAAGGTTCTGCAGAGTATATTTATTAACCAAGATCAGGAAATGTATTACGAGGAAACTGACAGGCCAGCGCGTGCCCGCACATCAAATTTAAATGAGGAACTTGGGCAGGTCCATACCATACTATCAGATAAAACTGGTACTTTGACATGTAACTCAATGGAGTTTGTTAAATGCTCCATAGCAGGTATTGCTTATGGTCGTGGTGTGACTGAAGTGGAGAGAGCTATGAAAAAAAGAAGAAAAGATAGCTTGCCTGATTTTTGTAACCCATCAGCTGAACTAGGGGACTATGGTGATAACATTACGGACTCAAGAAATGCAATAAAGGGTTTCAACTTCAGAGATGAACGTATCATGGAAGGAAAATGGGTAAATGAGCTTCATTCAGATGCCATACAGAAATTCTTTCGTGTATTGGCAATCTGTCATACGGCCATTCCTGATGTAAATAAATATTCGGGTGAAATTTCTTATCAAGCTGAGTCTCCTGATGAAGCAGCTTTTGTTATAGCTTCTAGGGAGCTTGGCTTTGAATTTTATGAAAGGACACAGACAAGCATCTCAATGCATGAGTTAGATCCCCAGACTGGGGAAAAGGTTGACAGGTAAAATTCTTCAAGATTGTATGTTTTCCATTAAATCTGATAACTTCTTGAGATTATTGTTGCATGTTTTGTGACTTGTCTTCTAAATTTCAGATCATATAAGCTTCTTCATGTCTTAGAATTTAATAGTTCCCGCAAACGGATGTCCGTGATTGTAAGGAATGCAGAGGATCAGTTATTGCTCTTTTGCAAGGGTGCAGATAGGTCTCATTCTTCACGTTTGCTTCTTTAAAAATAGACTGTACAATGTTGATATCTAGTTTCTAAACCCAACATCTTTGTTGCCTCTGTTGTCTGCATGAATGTATGCAGTGTGATGTTTGAAAGGCTCTCACAGGATGGGCGGATGTTTGAGACTAAAACCAAAGATCACATCAGCAAATATGCTGAGGCTGGTCTGCGAACGTTGGTAATTGCATATCGTGATCTTGGTGAAGAAGAGTACAAAATATGGCAAGAAGAATTCTTCAAAGCTAAGACTTCTGTAACTTCAGACCGAGATGCACTAGTGGATGCTGCAGTGGATAAAATTGAGAAGGATTTGACTCTTCTTGGTGCTACAGCTGTTGAGGACAAACTGCAGAAGGGGGTGAATATCAAATTATCTTCAAATTGCTAGTTTAATGAGTTATGGAGCATGCATCACCAAATTCTATCTGAAGTGGTGTGGTTGTATGTCTTGTACTGTATACCTCTGGAAGACAACTAATAAAGCCCTGTATTGGTCTCATTATGTGCATATTTCCAGTACACATGCATTTTTTTATGTATATAGATAAGTAGATGCTTCCTGCAAATCATAAGCTATTGTGTACCTTTATCCTATATCCTAACCCTACATAAGTGCAGACTAGCTCTAAGGCTTTTGAAGTAAATACTTCAAGTCTTGATTTTAGTATTTAGATGTATTTTTGCGTGATTAGGATGATAAACTTTTGAAGCGAATACTTTCTCTGGTGTGCAGGTCCCTGAGTGCATTGAGAGGCTTGCCCAAGCTGGAGTAAAGATATGGGTCTTAACTGGTGATAAGTTGGAAACTGCAGTAAATATTGGGTGAGGTTTAGAAAGCTTTCAATCTGTTGTTCATTTCTACAGTATGAAAAGTATGGTTGATGAGTGTTCTTTCTCTAACTTACGTGTTGTAATTTAATGGCATTCTGCAGGTATGCATGTAGCTTGCTGAGACAAGAGATGCAGCAGATTATTATCACATTGGATACACCAGATATCAATGCCTTGGAGAAACAAGGGGACAAAGATGCAGTTGCAAAGGTATTGGGAATGTCAGGATCCAAGTGATACTGATTAACACACTTTTTCCAGAGAAAGTTCTTTGAAAAATTTGACCTTTCATAGGCCTCTCGTGAGAGCGTGATGAAACAAATACAAGAAGGAAAAAATCAAGTTAGTTCAGCTAAAGAGAATTCTATGGCAACGACTCTTATAATTGATGGTAAGTCTTTGGATTTTGCTCTTGCCGGTAATACCAAGAGCTTGTTTCTGGAGCTGGCGATTGGTTGTGCATCTGTTGTTTGCTGCCGTTCCTCACCAAAACAGAAGGCGCGTGTAAGTACTAGCTTGATCATACTGGCTTTGAGGATCTATTTTATTTCTGAGAAATTGTCAGTTACTTTTGTTACTGACATTGAAACAATCTGATAGAAATGTAGAAGATATGCAGGTTACAAGATTGGTGAAAGAAACAGGTAAGACAACACTGGCAATTGGTGATGGGGCAAATGATGTTGGCATGCTTCAAGAAGCCGACATTGGAGTTGGTATTAGTGGTGTGGAGGGGATGCAGGTTAGCATCTTATCTGTTCTCTTTAGATTAGATATAGAGGCTGGACTCTGTATTTATTTATAGGTGCCTTTGTTTGGTGTATTGGTAAAATCTTTAGTTAACTAGTGTGAGAACACGGGTTTTGAGTCCGAGAGGCAAATTTATTCAAAAAAGTTCCCAAGGTTAGGTTTGTATCCAGTCTACCCCTCCCAAGACCCCAAATTGCTGGGACCAACATTGGGTAATGGCTGTTTTTGTGTATAATCTTTGTTAAGATGGTGATCGTTTATATTCTCTATTATTGATCTATATCGTGGTAATTAAAATACCTTAATTTTTTTTTGTTATTTTTAAATTTTCTATGTAATGGTAAACATCATTTGATTGGTTTTCCTAGGAAGTAGGAAAGAAACTTCTTGTGTCTGTCATTACTCAATTGTCTCACAGTATTAGACCTCTTGGGCTTCTGTAATATGGTCTGCTTGTTTGGACTGGATGATACAAGCCGCAAAGACATGGGTTGATCCCAGTTTTGATGAGAGGCATTTTGCCACTGAAGATATTAAAAAAAAAAAAAAACAAAGCTCAACTCATTTTACTTTAACAAAAATACTACATATGCCATATATGGAGAGAAACAGATTTTTTAGTAAATTATACTTTGATACTAACTATGATATACAACTTTTGCTTACTTGGACATGTATCCACTCTGGTCTTTGTGGCTTGTATTATCCAGTCCAAACAAGCAGTCCATAATACAGAAGTCCAAGAGGTCTAATACTGTGAGACAGTTAAAGGAAAGTCCTGAGACTAGAAAGCCTTTCCTTTAGACACAGCATTCTATTTTTAAAAGAAACAGTATGCAAGATGTGGGTACTTTCCACACTCAAATAGAATCATTCTTAGCCGGGGCCCAACCTGATCCACAAATTTTCAGGCTTGGGCCTAGGTTTTGAGTACACCAGCCTGGGCCCAGATATTTGAATATATATTTGTAGGCCTAGTCCAACCCAACCCATGACCACCCCTACCCGGTACTTCATTTTCTTCAATTGCTATTTTGATGCCTCTTGCTGAACTTTTCTTGTAAACACTGAATGAGATCATTAGATTATTTATTTCATTCTGTGGCCTATTCCTTTCCAGTGATATCCAGATGCGGCCATTCTGTTTTCATGTTTGAGCAGCAATTGTCTATATGCAAGCAAAGCTTAGCTACCCCCCACCGACCCACCCACAAGAAATAAAGAAAGTCAACTTGTTTTATCAACAACTATTGAAAATCCTGACTATTTTTTCATTTGATCTTTGACTACAGGCTGTCATGTCCAGTGACTTTGCAATAGCTCAATTCCGTTTTCTGGAGCGTCTATTGCTGGTGCATGGCCATTGGTGTTACAGGCGAATAGCCATGATGGTAAACTATGCATTTAAGTTTTTCCTCGTCCTGTTATAATCCAGAGGAGATTTTCAACATTCCCAAACTTTACTCTCATAATATAAAGCATTGACTTAATTAACATTAAATTCTTTATTATTTGAAGAAAGTGCCTGCCACTAATGCAAGGCCAGTAGGGGTTACAGACAAGAAAAACTAGGTATATGCTTTCACTGCTATCATGGAAGCAAGAGAAGTTTGAATCAATCTTTGTCCAACTTAGCTGGATCACAGATTAATTAGTAGTTTCTTTGGTGGCTAGGGGCCATACTTGGTACAATGGTAAAATCTAGGCTGGCAAACATGAGAATGTTGGTTTGAGTCTGATGCTGGCCTCTTCATGCAAGAAAAATGCCAAAGGTTAGGTCCATATCCAGTCCACCCCTCCAAACACCCTAAATTTTCAGCACTAACAGTGGTCCTGGACTTTTTCAGGTTGAAGGCTTGAAACTCTTTTATTTGGTATCTTCCATATATTCAAGGAGTTACTGTCCTTAAATAAAAATCAGTTTATTTGTATAAGAAAAACCAAAAAGCAAAAGCTTGTAACTCTTTTCCCTCTGGGTAGTGAGCTGGACTGCGATGTTGGTGGGTTTCAATTCGGCTCCAGTAGTAGTTGACTCTGATACCCAGATACCTGTACTGTATCGTGTTGGATACTTCAGGTTGTATATATCATGGAGTCTAGATAAATCATATCTTAAGAAATATGAATAAATCATTTTTATATTGAACTATTTTTGAGCTGGCAGTATGGTTTTCGAAGTTTGACCTGGATTTTTTTTGGTTCTTGGTTTATTTGCTCTACTCAGTCTAGATAATTCTACAGGTTGTATACATCATGGAGTTCAAGCATGACCTAATGATTTTGGTTTTCTTGTCAATATAACAGAAGCATGAAAAACTGAGTGAAATTGTTTATACTAGAAGAAAGCAGGACTTCTGTTTGTCTGTTGACAACATTCTACAGTTTGAGTTTGATGTTGGACTTTTGATTTGTGTGCAGATATGTTACTTTTTCTACAAAAACATAACATTTGGGTTTACCCTATTTTGGTTTGAGGCTTATGCTTCTTTCTCTGGTCAACCAGCTTACAATGATTGGTACATGTCCTTTTACAATGTCTTCTTCACTTCGCTCCCAGTTATAGCCCTTGGTGTTTTTGATCAGGATGTTTCTGCACGCCTCTGCCTCAAGGTACCCAATTTAGTTGTTATTTGAAAAGTTAGATCTAATAGGAGTTCCTGTGACAAGTATTTGGTTAAAGCATAAAATTTGCACATGAAAGGTAGCTTGTTTGGCTTACATGAATGCGCACTGTAGTAATACTGCAATGTCTTTACTTGCAATAGGTTATTCTAATCTGAATGGAAAATGGGATTCAAACTTCAAGCCTATAGTTAATGGTTTTACAGGCATGGATAGGACAGCAAGTTGGGTAGTTCAAGTTGAAGAACTTTAACTACATTGGGCTTGGCTTAGAGTTTGGGCCCAATGAAAACTTTAACAAATTCCCGGCCCAAGTTGCACCCCTACTTCCATGTGACAAGAAATTGATTTTGTTAGCAAATTGCCAAATGATTCTCTGCATCTCCTTGACAGTCTGTTAGGGAAAAGTTGCATCCCCTGATGTTTTTTCTTCGTAACTGTGAACTCTTTTTTATTCCCTTGATAGTTTTCAGCTAGAAATTAGCACACCTCGGCTAAATACCTCACTAGCTATGTCATACACAATATTTGTTATTATTTAATTTAATTGTATTTATAGTCAGTTTCATTTTGGTTTTACAGTACCCTCTTTTGCATCAAGAAGGTGTACAGAACACCCTTTTCAGCTGGGTCCGTATACTTGGATGGATGCTGAATGGGGTTTGCAGTTCCATAGTTATCTTCTTCTTCACCACTAACTCCATCCTTCACCAGGCCTTCAGGAGAGATGGGAAAGTGGCAGGCTTTGAGATTCTTGGTGTAACAATGTATTCGTGTGTTGTTTGGACGGTGAACTGCCAGATGGCTCTCTCTATTAACTACTTTACATGGATTCAGCACTTCTTCATCTGGGGCAGCATTGCCTGCTGGTATGTATTCTTGGTGATTTATGGGTTGTTCCCACCAACAGTATCCACGACAGCATACAAGATCCTTGTGGAAACGTGTGCTCCGAGTCTTCTCTACTGGTTGGCCACTTTGTGTGTCGTCATCTCGGCACTGCTACCCTATTTTCTATATAAATCTTTTCAGATCAGGTTTTTCCCCATGTATCATAACATAATTCAAAGAACAAGATTAGAGAGCTCAGAGAGTCAGACTTCGGTTGGGTTCTCCGCTGGGATTGAGGACGTAATTCGTCCGCTGAAGGAGAGACTGCGACGTAGAAAGTCATGAAAAAAATAAAAAATGGCTGGCATTCCCATTATTCACCATGTACTTGTAAGATTTGTTGGTAAGGTGCAGCCGGAGGTGGAGTTGTATGCTAAACGTGAGGCCCATTGACATTGAGAGGTTGTGAACTGTTGTATAATATACCCGATTCAATTATTTTAGCTTGGGTTGCCAGGCAGGTGCTGGGATGCTTTCAGGGAGGGGGTTCAGTGAAGGTGAAAGTCCCCACTCCCCAGCCCAACATACAAAATTGTAAAAAGTCTGTATAAATACAGTGCAGGCACATGCTTTTCCCAAATGGCGGAGACTATCTGATATAACTTTTCCTTTTTTTTTTTTTTTTTTCCTTTTTCTGGTTATCCCCAATCATCAGATGGATAATGGGTCACAAGTCACAACAGAGTTGAGGAGAGCAGAACCCTTTTATAGTTTAATAATGTTTTGGTTGAGGACACTTTGTGAAGGAGGTTATTTAAGCAGGGAAATGATATTAGCTTTTGACTTTTGATGAAGTGAAGACTGAAGTGACAAAGGCAGTCTTCTTTTATTTTTTTTACTCCCAGTTAACATCCGTCAGAGGAAGCTCCTTACTCCTTAGGGTGTACAATGAGACATGAGTAGGTTTATCCAGTGGGAAAATGCTAATTTGGACCACGATAATCCTTGGATTGCCGCTTAATCAGCGTTCATGTGGAAACATCTATAGAAAATTCGTGTGTTGACTTCTTTTTTTTTTTTTTTTTTTTTAAGAAAGCATCTCAAACTGTGATTTTTTAAAGATACAAAAATGTAAATATTTAGGGAAAATGTATAACATGCAAATAATATGGATTTTTGAATAAAGAGGGACAAGCTTTTGGAAATTTTAATTTTATGTTTAATTTTAAAAAATTAAGAAAAGTTTATTTTTTACATATGCATATATTTAATATATGATATACATATTTATAAATAAAATGCCTTTTTTATTTTAATGAACTTTTAAACGAAAATGTAAATACATATTATGTTTATTTGACACATAACCATGCCTCTCTTTGCTCCATTACCCCCACCCTACATTCTCCCTATTCTCTCTCATTTCCCCTTCCTCCCACTCCATTTAGTCATTTCATCATTCTCAACTCAACTACCTAAAAATATTTCTAGAATCTCTCTCATAAGGTATCTCCTCTAAACCATTAAGAATTTATCATGTTACCCGACTCCCCAATCAATTCTTAAAATCTCTTCCTCCAACCTCTATCCACTTTCTCTCATTTAAAATATTCATATCAAATCATAAATAGTTAAATACGATTAATATTTAGTCCAACCCATATTCAATGAGTATTAAATAGTATTATTACCAAAAGTTATTAAATACAGTTAGTAAATTACCAAAAATTAAATACTTATTATTATGGTTCATGGCTTTTTAAAGTATTTTGGGTAAATATTGTTATATCCATGTTAATTAACAACTTGGAAACTCTAACTAATTTAAACTCTAACTAATTTCTATAATATTGAGAATTACATTTAGCAATTATCAAAAAGTATAAAATTTTAGTTATTGTTATTATTATAGTTAATGATTGAATGCATATTGGGGAATAAAACATTATAATTTTGGAAATGAAATTATTAATTAATTTATATTGGAAAATAAAAGATATATTAGTGTAATTTTGTTAGTAAGCTATCTAACAAAAATAAATATTTAATAACAATTTAAAATAACTTTCAATAAATTTGCATAATTACACAAATGTAATAAAATTTTCAAAACTTTTCATAAAACTACATTTTCGTAAAATAATATTTTGGAAATGAAAAGATATAAATTTTCGAAAGTTTATTTAAAATGATTTAAATAATTATTGAAAATTAGTGGAATATTTTGGAAAATTTAGAAAAATTTTAGCACATTTGATAGATTTTGGAATTATGTAATTTTAATTGTAAATGATTAAAAGATAAATGAGTATGGGAAAGGGAAAACTGTAATTTGAACCAATAAATACATAAATTATTAAGATAGTTAGTATAATAATGGAAAAAGGAAATTATTAATTAGATTATATTAGAAAATATGAGATAAATTAGTGAAATTCTGTAAGTAAACGATTTAAAAAGAAAATAAATTATTTAATAACAATTTATAAATAAATTTGAATAAATTTTCAAAATTACACAAATGTCATAAATTCTCCAAATTTTTCATAGAATTACATTTTTGAAAATTAAAGACAACTTAGTGTACTTTTAGAAATTTACCATGTGGTTGGTAGTTGATATATCCTTTTGATCAATTTTGTCATCAAATTGAACATTGGGTTGATGGGGAGTTGGTGCCTTGCCTTGAACTTACCCAACATTAGGAATGGGGTGGGGAAATTCGAGGATTCCACATCCTTAATGAGGAGTGGGGAAATTTGAGGATTCCCCTGTCCTTTACGAGGAGTGGTGCCTTGCCCCGAACCTGCCTAACAATGGGGGACAGGGTGGAGATGGGGTAGAGTGTCCCGACTACGGGGCGAGGATAGGGATTGGGTGCCCCACTCTGAACCCCCCGATTGGTATTCCTATATCTGTATACTTGTTTAATATTATGCATCTTTTCAAAAGTAGGTGGAGGAGCAAGTGAACAACCCTATCCGTCCCATTTTGATGCTTCTTTTGCTTTTCTCTGTTCAGCCCTTGACCGTCGATGCATCCTTGAACCCGGCTTAATTATCAATAAACTTTCAGAGCTTTTGAACGTTGTTAACTAACTTGATACCCCAGAAAATTGATATTTTAAATACATGAGTTCAATGGTAACGAGGAAGCCTTTCTTTAATTTCCTTCTTTTTTGACTGGGTCTTCCCTCTGGACTCTCAAGTCTGAACAACCCATTCTTTGAATGGAAAATGTCTAGAAAAAAAGGCTTCATGTATGAAAACAAGTCACAAGGCACTGACACACAGTGGGTGCGTGTCGCCGTGGCCTCGTGGGAGAGTGGGACGACCATTTACTCATATTTTTCTCCGTGAGGCAACAGAGAGAGAAGTACGTACGTATCGGCCGACCTGAACATTAGTATAAATGAATAATGGAAAGGGAAACTGAAACTGAAAGATTCCCATCAGGCATCAGGCGGGTCACTGGTTGTCGTCTCGACTCCAATACTACAATTTATAATCGGTTCCAAGATGCTGCTACATACGGTGACGGTGTTTCTTCTTGGTGCAATAGGTGTTGTATATATGTTGGCCCCGCGCACAGCCCACCCGTACATCAACTGTTTGTTAAAAAACCCTTTTCTTTTTGTCAGAATTCGCAGGGCGACCGGCGAGTCCGTCCGTCCGCAGTGGCAGTCGGCATTGCCGCATGCGATCACCACCCCAAGACCAACCAAAGCAGCTGTGTAGCCTGTACTGTACTGAGAAATTAGAAATATACGGAGCGACACTCTTATTCTGCTCTGCGTGGAGTTCGAGCCGCCCCTAATTAATTCGTAGGGAAAATTCTCGATCAGTTATCTTGTACTTTGCCTGGACTGATAATTCGGTCTCTAGTTTTAAAATGCCATAATCCAATATCCCAATTTTATAACAATCTTGTACCTGTCGTCAATTCACCGTCAGTCAGAGTCATCATGTGAGATCAAGTGCAAGTACAGTTTAAATAATTTTATAAAATGAATTAATCCTTATGATAATATTCAGACCATTTTACTCTATTTCCCTTTCTCTTCAATGTTGAACGACAGAGGAGAGTTGGCGTTAATTGACCGACTGTTTCAGCAATTTCAAGTATTCCTGCTTTGCACATTCCATATATTAGGCAGTTGTATATTTTAATACTTGGTTCAAATGCATTACACTCAAGAGTTTTAAACAGTTCTGATGTAGCGCCATCCGGTGCTCCTTGCCTTGAAGGCAGTTGAGAAGTTGGATTGCTATGTGGAAGGCAGTTGAGAAGTTTGGATTGCTATGTGGCTGGGTCGAACTGCAAGAAAGAGAGATCAAAGGTTTTGGTGTAATTTATTAGGTATGGGCACTCAAATGCTTAGATTAACGTGAGAGATTGTGAAGAGTTGAAAATAACACTGCTAAAGTATTGAGAGAGCTGAATTGTGTATACCTCGTCAGGTTAGAGGCGATGCCTTTATATAGGCGAGCTATCGTAGGCCGCATAAAATGTGTCCAAGATCACTGGTCCGTCTAACCTGGAGTCCATTATACACCCGAAGATGGACGCCGTGTAAGCTGATAAGGCTTATCCAAGTCTGTCCTCAGGCAGGATAGAGATAAGACCCGTTGACATGCGGTATGATCCTGAGAAAATTGGAAACAACTGGCTTGCTTTTAAAAGGAGACTACATGGTACCTCGGCAAATCGGTGATTGTGGCAAGCTACCCTGGCCTCGGTCTTAACTAAGTAACCCGGAGTGACTTGGACTGCTGAGGTATCCAAGGATATTGAAGTGTCACCAAATTGATGGATCACTTCACATGTCATTATGTCACTGGTTAGGCCAAATTATCCCTCATCTATGGAACCATCTTTACAAAGGCCATCAATAACCATACTGTATGTAACTACGTTAGGCTGAAATCTACCACCACCAATAGTTCCATTCACCATTTCTCTGTGCAAATTCAGTGCTGGGGTTATATTTCTTGACCTACATAATCCATTAATCAGAGTCCCGTATGTGATATGGTGGGCATGCAGCCCTACTTAATCGTTTTTGGAAGATCTGGGCAGCTTCATTGGTCCAGTTCTCCGTGCACATCCCCTTAATCAGAGAAGTGAAAGTGAAAGTGTTGGGGCCGTAACCCCGTTTCAGAATTTTCCCGAAAACTGCTAAACCGGATGGAACATGACTAGAGTTACAACAACAATTTAATAGAATATTTAGCGTAATGAAATTGGGACTCGGGAGAGACACCAATTGGATTCAATTTTTTGTAGAGAGAAACAACAGCAAAGTAGTTTTTGATCTTGGCAATTGCACCTAAGACAAGATTGAATATCCTAATGGGAGGCGGGGGTTGCACAAGAAGCATTTGATTAAAGAACCCAACTGCATAATTTAGATGGATATTTCCTGATTTGCACTTATCCTTGAAATTTTCGATTTCTGTTTGACCTAAATTATGGGAGAAAGAGTATTCTGTAATAGTTTCGGAGGTAGAACCCGAAACAACAGGCTGACAGGTTTATGAACAAAGATGACAGTCTACTTCCCTTGGCACATCTCAAAGAAGATGATGCAGCAGCAGAAACTGAAACTCTCAACACCATTTGGAACGGAAGTAGCGCCATGTCGTGCCTGGGTCGCGGAGTTAAAACACTTGAAGACTGATGTTCACTTCACTATGGGGATGTATCGTGCTGTAAATGCTGTTGAAGAATGAGTGAGCAGTTGAGGACTGAACAATTACTCTTCGGAAGGTTAGAGCAGTGAACAGTGGTTCTTACTCGCAAAGAAAGGTTGTTTTTGTTATTTTGAAAATGACTCAAATTTGATTATCGAAAATGAGATAGGCATTTACGCCTTTTTACCACTGACTGACGATGAATTAACGCCCATTACTGAATTGTCGCAAATAAAAAATTTAAATATTAAATTATTGCATTTTAAAATTTAGGAACCAAATTATCAGTTGAGCCAAAATACAGGGTACCGATGGTGAGTTTTCCCTAATCCATAACAGTAATACTTGGCCACATTGATGAATTGATGAGCGCTCATAATCATACCTTACGTATTGCTTGTGTCATCATCTAATGAAACGGACACTCAGTTCCATTCAGTAATAGTAGAAGTGGCCCGTTTCTCTGCAACACTCCACTACAAGTCTACAACCCTTTCTTTCTATTCAAGGCCTTTCCAGTTTCCAGAACCCAGTTGGTCACATTTGCAATCCAGTTGGTTTAATTCGTGCAGGCCGGAGGACAAAAGACAATTGCCATGGAATAATGGTGGTCCAGGCTGTCCAGCTGAGCAGGACTAGACATTCCCCTAATTCACATTTGTTCCTTTGGATTACTTGATTTATTCGGATTCTTTTTTTAAACATTCATGATACAAACTAGCTAAGCTCCAGCTTTGATATCTTTGTCTCAAAGCTTACTTACTCCACCTCAGACCAGACCCGGGTGGACCAGAAATTACACTTTAATAATATTGCATCAGTTCTTCTGTACAGCCGACACATTATATTCATGTCTTGGCTCTTGCTTGCATATAAATACAACATGACACTGTCATCAACCCCGCTGCAGTCAAACCACTGGCCCCGACCGGGCTGTTGCCTGGTCGACCCAACACTACTTACGTAAATGTCGTCGTAACATCTCCACCCAGTGGGACCATCATCTCAGTGTTATGCCGCTACGCCTCTCGTCAACATTTTAACATCAACCGCGTCTCAACTATACACACGTACCTGAACTCAATTTGTCTTGCTTCTCGAATTTTGACAAGGTCGCTCATATTCTGCCCTAGCTTTTTTTATTTTTTGCCGTGATCAATTTTATGGTTCTCCCCTGCCCAGCTGGCACCAACTTGTTATTGACCAGCTTAGAATTCAACTCCACACACAATAATGTTCCTATATTTAGTAGGTTATTATGATTAAGGTAGTGGTTGGATAAGTTTCAGGGTTTGTACTTTCAAAGTCTAAAATCACAAAATCCCAATCTTATAGACTTTGTCCTTTAGGGGTTTATGTTTTTAGAAACAAGCCCCAAAACATCTTCTGACTTATTTTTGTTTCCTACGGACCAAAGCTCAAAACCAAAAGCTAAGTCCAAACAGAGCCCAACCCAAGTGTTATCTATTCTTGGAATGGACCATAGAGATGGAGGGAGATAATGAATATACTCTCAATCTCAGACAAATCTAACACCATCTAATATTTCCAAACGGGTAATGAAGTGGAACTGGTTAGATGGGCTTTTTATTTTTGTCTCGTTGGATCTATAAATTTTATTATCAAAACATGGTTAACGACCTCTCTATCTGGCCCAACTTCAAACCGATAGCACAATCCGACTCCGAGCCTAATCCAGTATTTTCTCCGATCTCTGTCTTTCGTGCACAACCTTCAAGCTACTAATAACATAAGCCGTGCTGCTGTCAGCAATTAGGTTGGGTTCTGAATTTATTTTAAGCTTTTTTCAACAATTAAAACAAGTATCTCAACAAAACAGTTGAGATGTAAATGTTCGGTTCCTCCCTTCTTGCTAACCTTTGTATCCACGTGTCATTTTCAATCGTCAAACAGGTGACACCTGGCAACTGTCCCCATCCTTCTTTATTGAGCCTCTACGCCAACCACATCCCAAATTTCTTGTTCTAGAATCTGAATCCAGCTCCACGTGAGGATTCATCTTCTTCTAGATCCAACCTTCTAACGTGGCAGAAAAACAAGTGTCAAAACGTGAAACAAGAGTACAAGACCTTCCATATGATGCACGTGACAATCCATCAATCTCTCACGTGTGCTTTGAGTTTAACGGGGATAGCAATTTTTACCTTACTTGGTGACTGTTTAGCACTCCCTACCACTGCTTGAAGAATAGATTTTGGGGTGGGGATGGATTTTAGGATTCTATAGAGTATAAATAGGATATGGTATTAGGTTAAATCTGATTTTTTCAAACTGTATATTATTAAAAAGCATATAAATTTTATGTATTAAATCTTAAATTTAGTAATATTCTAACATGATAAATCATAAATAGTTTATACGTTTCTTATATGCCTTAATCAAATAATTAGAATTATTTATTTATTTATATGATAAAAAATAAAAAAAAATTACATGCGGATTCTAAACCTAATCTGCCCGTACCCTTGAATGAGGAAAGGGTAGGGTCAGAGGATTTTATATTTTCATATGCAGGAGAATCCAATCCGCTATGAATTTTGGGGTAAAGATGAAAAAGGCTTAGAGAGATGGATAAGATATAAAATTTACAAAACCCTATCCGAATTCGCCCTGTTGCCATCCCTATGACGCAACCCATTTTAGACTTTTTAGTGTGAACTGTGCAATCAGATCCACATTTCACCATTCATCGATTAGTGGTTTATGACCTAAAAATATCTTTTGAATCACCGTAATACCCTCCACATTTCATAGATTTCCAAAAGCGCTGCCAAGTGCCAAATATAGGGTCAGACGTAACAAGGAAATAAATATTAAAAAGGAAGAAAGAAACAGGTAACAACCAACCCCGAGCTCGAGGGCATCAAATACATTGTGATTAAATTAAGTAATCGATAATCCGTTGTGATTAATTAATTAATTAAAAAAAGCCTTCTAGAATTGTTTAAGCTCGTAGTTTCTACACGTGCGAAAGTGCTAGTCCGAACTCCGAAGGTTTTATGATGTACACCTACCGTCTACCGATAATTTCGTGGCACGCGCAATCGCTTCGGCCTCTCACCTTTTAACCCCGAGTGACCGAGACCCTTCCCTTCTCTTCAGTCTTCTCTCGAGGACTACGGACTCACGGAAGGACTCTTGTTTCGAGACGCCGTTCCCGTTTCTCTCGCTTTCAGCTATAAAATCAGAACCCAACTCCTCCATCCTCCCTCAGAGCCAAGCTTTTCGTTCGCCGGGAATAAACGAGAACAGCGCCGGAGACAAGAGAGGAAGGCAAAAGAGAGTGGGGTTTTGTTCACAGCAATTGCTCCAAATGCAGCAGAGTCTTCAGGGTCCAGTTCTTTCCCTCTCCCCGAGTTTTAACAGTTATTCTTGCAACACATTTGCAGAGATCGCCGCTAAAGTTGGCGAAGAATTCAGCGAACAATCAGAGCTTTATGTCTCGGATAAATCAATGGAAAAGCCACCGTCTCTACAGAACTCAGAATATCAATCTAAAGAAGTGCAGGGGCAAGAACAAATAGAAGGCGACAACGACGACAAAGACGATGAGGATGAGTTCGAATTCTCCTTTTGTAGGGATAACGACGAGTCTCCTATCTCAGCTGACGAGATCTTTTTCAACGGTCAGATCCGGCCCATCTTTCCCATCTTCAACCGGGATCTTCTTTTCTCTGACGGCCAGGACGATGATTCCAAGGCCCCGGAGGTTTCGTCCGTTCGGCTTCCTTTGAGAAAGCTGTTGATCGAAGAACGCAACCCGCCGTCTTCGTCTTCTTCGGAAGCCGACGAACTCGATGGAATACCTCCTGGAACTTACTGCGTTTGGGCACCGAAGTCGGTTCAAGCGTCTCCCGAGAGATGTAAGAAGAGCAATTCCACTGGATCATCCAAGCGCTGGAGGTTCAGGGACCTCCTGCATCGAAGTAACAGCGATGGGAAGGATACCTTCGTTTTCTTAACTCCTTCCAACAGCAACTCATCGTCTTCCAAGGCGAAGAAGAGGGACGAGAAGCCTGAGAATTCTGAAGGGAGGAGAAACTCCACCAACCTCAAAGTCTCCGGAAAAACGAAAGCTAAGGGAATCTCTGGCGAGGCAGCGTCGGCTCATGAGATTCATTACGTGAGAAATCGAGCATTGAAAGAGGAGGATCGGCGGAAATCGTATCTTCCGTACAGGCAGGACCTCGTTGGATTCTTCGCTAACGTGAACGTGTTGAGCAGAACTCTCCAGCCGTTCTAATCTCTCCCCCCTTTTAACCTCGCCTCGCCTCACGCCTCAATATCCATTACCGTAACGATATAAGGTCCATAACTTTCCGGTTTTCTTTTCTCCCCCCTCCTATTTTATTTCTGTAAGTAAAATTACTTAGGAGTGGACGGAAACCTGATCAGGTGTTCAGGTGTTCTTCTTTCGGAGTCTTGTATTGACTGTACACTTTAGTAATTTCAAGCTAAAATTTTGTTTTTCTTTTCTTTTTTACTTCCGCCGGCAATCTGGATTTGAACTCAGATGGTTGTTGGAAAAAGAAAATATATTGCTTGATAAATTAGGAAGCAAAATGTGTGAAGCTGTAAAAAATAATTAAAAAAATGGAATGCTTTGTAATTGTGTATTGTTTAGCGTTTCCTCTTGAGCAGGGATAAATTCTCTGATTCTCTCAAATCTCAAGCTGTTTTTCTGAGAGACCAAGTATATGTTTGGCATCGATGGTAAGTAATTTTTTTTATCAAATTTTTTGTTTGGTATCAATTCTCCGAGCTAATATTAATACTTCGAACTTTGGCTATGCCTTCTAATTTTTAAGACTTAATTTAAAACATCGATTTTTTTATATAAAAAAACGGTTTCAAATATATGATTATTTTCTGGAGCACTGTTTTACCTACGTTGCGCTGATGTTGTACTCCAACAGAAATGATGTCAAACAGACGCCAAAAATTCCAATCCAATGTTTTCTAGACTTCACATCCTACGGAAAATATTCCGAAATAATATGATGGTCCCACACGACATGTGATAAGCCCCAACGGACGATCTCTCAATCTCTTTCTTTTTTCTCTTTCGTACCCCCTTGATGATACGAAATCAAGTGGAAGGAGCAAAGCAATGTGAAGCGATGAATTGTGAGAGGAGGGGATTGGGAGAGGTTCTAAGGTTCCACTTCCACTGACGACCACTTTACTTGATTTAGCTTTTTTTTTTTTCTTTTTTTAAAGGGAAAAGTTTTTTGTTAGTCAGTGCTTTTCTGAGTGAGTGAGTTTGATTAGTGTTAAAGAAAGGGGATTAACTGGTTTAGGTATTTTATTACATTACATCACTTCACTTTGATGAGGTGTTTGACTCGGACGATTACAAGTTCCAAATTAAATCAGGCTGTCGTCACGGCGAACGACAAACTCAAAAACTATTCAAGGATTGTTGAAATCTCAGAAATGTTTCTAAATGGGGTAACTCCAAGCTTAAGTAACTTGCTGTAAGGGCTCAGTTTAGAAAGAGTATAAACTATAAATACCTATAAAATAATGCAAACTACAAGGATTTACACTTTATATATATATGTATTTGTATTCTTCCTAAACTGAGCCTATAATCAAAGAAAGCGAAAGCCTAGAATTTGAAAATTTCCAGAATTGGAATTCCTTGACCCAATTCCCCAGTTCGATTCCGCCAATCAACCACAACGCATGTTTTTTTTTTTTTTTTTTAATTCTTCTGCGGCGGCTCCATAGGTCGTCAATCTTATTTGCATGACAAACTTCTGTGTATGCATATAGTAAGGAGGAGAGCCTTAGTAGTTTTGGTAAAGTGAAGTGGGCACACGAAGCATTAGATGAGAGTATGAGACTGAGTCACTGTACAAGTGGCAAGCGGGTTAGTGGGTTGGCAGAGATAAAGAGAGACTTAGGTATTGTATCCTTATCCTAAGAAAAAGTGGTTGAATGACGAATTAGTGCCAGATTGTTACGGTTCAAAGCAGGCTTAGCCTTGCCTACGCTTGGCAGGCTTACGTTAGGGACATGCCCGTCATTTTCGCCTGTAAGACTTTTGGGAGAACTGATGTCATCTTCAGGCAGACCACCGAAAGCTTAACGTACTCCTTGAGAAGGGGTGGTCAACCTCCTTGGGTGCCTAACCTTGGCACTCCTAGACCATCATCCCCTTGCGGGGTGGCCCTGGTTAACGGCTAGCATGGCTACCAGGGTTCCTCATGGGCGCACACTAGCTCATGGGGATAGTGTTGGACCGGCACTGCACTGCCGACACTCAAGGGAGGCTTGGCACGCGGGCCTGGCTCAAGCATGTCCCTACACCTCGCCAGCCCCTTGCCCAAGCTGATTGAGCTATCCCGTTGCCCCTAGCGCACGGGTGGGTTCCGGCCCAAGCGGTTGCCTACCACCATGGCACACAGGTGCCTGTCATCATCGGCATACAGGAGACCTTACACATCGGTGCCAAGTCACCTCATCGACGCATGGTCGCCTTCCATGATGGTTGTTCCCCTTTAGCACGTAAGCGGCGCCTCCCATGGACCGGTCTAAGCCAGAAGAGTGCCCCGGCCATTAGACTTGAGGTCATGATCCAGTGCTACTGACTTTGGTGGAGCCATCCCATCGGGCAACTCCTAGCCTCTAAGCGCAGAAAGGTTTGTCCTGGCCTGCCTTGGCCAGGACGCCGCACGGGTTTCTTCCGCTGTAGATTTACCCCCGTGACAAGATGGTAGGACATATAAGATTGCCCTCTCGGATTTGGTTAATGTTCCAAAGGGGTAACCTTTGTTCAATCTTACCTTGTATTTATTGTTTGTGAGTTGTGACTAAGCGCACATGTGAGCCGTTGTTCACAAGTATTATATCAAGGGAATGCCATGTTTTTAAATTAAGCAGTGTTTTGCAGCCAATCGGTTCCATTTTATCTTGAATTCAGTCTTTTGCCAAAACCTGTTTGAATTAGTCAATGATCTATTGATTTGAGTGATTAAATTGTTGATCTATTCAATGGTTTTCGATTATTTTTTATTTTAATTTTTTAATTTAGAATGAACCGTTTATTTAAATTAAACTGTTGAACTGTTAACCCGAAAACTGATGGTTAGAATGATTCTAGTACAGGGTCAGTTTTTAAAACCTTGAAATTAAAGGTCTTGAAACAATCACGAATTCATGTTTAGTGTCATTTCTGCTTTGGTTTGATCAGGTTCATGGCAGAGGGCAATTTGGTAACTACCCTAGATGAGTTAAGACCGGCGTTATACCGAACAATTACATGTTAGTTAGTAGGGACGGTAACGGATACTCGGTCGGGGATTAGAAATGAAATCCCCATCCTACCTCGATCTCGATTATAATATATATATTTAAAATATTATTTATATTTTAAAATTAACCTTTAATTTAAGTAAATTTAATTTAAAAAATATTATTAATTAAAAAGTTGTAAAATTTTGGATACCTGCGAAAAACTAATGCCTCTCATGGATTGGGAATAACGGATAACTTTTATCGCAGGCAAGAATTAAAGTTAGGGATATAATCCTCGCCCCGTTCTCATTTCTAATAATGGCCACGCTACTCATCTCATCAACACCTAAAAGGCTCCACTGGTGTAACGGGTCCATGTAAAGCCAACATGTATGTTGTGGGGCAGAAGAGGCAGTCCAACCTAGGAAATCATTACTAGGCTTGCCTCCCCTGCCTTTCAATAGCTCCTTCACCTATAAATAGGCCAGGACAGATGGTACAACTCTCAAGAGTCAGGACTCCCTCTACCTTACCTCCTATTCGTTTTATAAAAACTCTATTATTTTTCACCTTGGCACTTAACCATCGGAGTCCTGAGTCCACACACGCAAGACCTCTAACAACTGTTTCCGGTCTTACTTTCTTTCGTTGCCAGCATCAAAGTCCAATTGTTATAAGCTTCTACCTGAAATGATCATCATATTTAATGTAATAATACATATCTCTTACTAAATTTGGATTGATCAATCCAAAATGTTTCACCGGAAATATCAATCATATCAAACACAACTTAGAAGGTGCAAAACCCTTGAAATATGACTTTCATTAAGAATATTAGTAGGTTATGTTTGGTTTGAAGGAAAATGTAGAAAAACCTTTATAATTTTTGTATTGGTTTTCCTGTCTTTTTTTTCCTTTTCTGACTTTTTTCCTTCAAACCAAACATAGTCATACTATTCATAAGGTGGACTGGTACAAGTTCATTAATCCCATTCAAATGACTTAGGATTAGACCTGATAAATAGTTGATCCAATCAATGAACCTGACTCAACCCAACCCGAAAAAGCAAGGTTAGGGTCTCATATTTAGCTATCCGAATTTGAGAATGACCCAACCCGAAAAAACATGGGTCAATATGCTGACCCAATTGTTATGTCTAATTGGGACTATTCATGTATTCTTAGAAGCTTTATCTATTTCATCTTTACTATTTAGTCTTTACTTTTTATTTTTTACTCTTTGAATTGTTGAATGTTCCAATTTTTTTAATTAATGTTTGCAATTTTAAGATTAATTCTATCAATTTTAACACTTCACATGTGTTTTTTCTTTATTTTATAAAATTACTGTTATTTTTAAGAATAACCCAAATTGACCCATGGGTCAACCCTATCCCGAATATTTAAGATTAGGATCTAGCATCTACCGACTCAACCCAACCAAAAATTAACCCACAGTATCTTGACCCAACCTAAACCCGACCCACCCAACCCAATCGCCAGGTCTACTTAGGATGGATCGATGGAATGTGTTGGAGTTGGGCATACTTGGGATGATTTTGGGTTAGGTTGGGTTTTCAAACCCGACCAGTTGACATCCCTGAATCCAATACTACTGGTATTTAATTCATCCAAGGCATATTGCATCCATTGCCATGTGACACAGGTGGAATGGGATTGGTGCCATTCATTCCACATGTGTCAGTTTGTATTGTCCGTTTTGTGCTATATCAAACATATATCAGTTGGCATGACCGACTTTTGTTGTGGAGTGATTTATGTTTATTGGTTTCACTCTTTTAGCACATTTTCTCACTTCCACTCTCTCTGCTTTTCATCCCAGTCTTAGATGGTTGTAAGGGAGTTTCAATATACATAAACACTTAAAAGGCCACATTATTAAAAAAAAAAAAAAAAAGCTCACTAAAATCACGAATATACAAAAACAAATATTGATTTGTTGTTGGATCCCTAATGTTTCTGCTTGTATCAGTAGATCTATGAAATTTATTGTAAAAATGAGAAATCTGAAAATTAAAATTTTATTTTAAATGGTTTTGATGGTAGGAAAGAACTATACGATGGATCTATGAATGATCTCTCAAACACATTGATCCATCAACGATTTATGTCCAAAATTGATTTTTAATTTTTTGGCAACATGGAGAAATACAAATAATAAAAATCGAACAATTATTTAGTAATTAAAATTTATGAATTGCAAATGATATGATTAATTAGTAATTTAATTTGCAATAAATAAATAACAATATATTGATCATTTACAGAAATAAAAATTATTATTTACAGAATTGACTTAATTTATATTTGCTAATTTTTAAAAAATAAACCAATTGACGAAATGTTTTTGGTGGTTATAAATATATAAAATTTTGATTTAAGTAATTAAAATATAATAATTGCCTTTTGATTTGGGTCTTGGATTCTTTGATTTACGGATACTATCTAATATATCCTTAGTTTAATTATATAATTCATTGGCAGATATATTATTAATAAAGCCATTATATATTATCAATGTCGCAAACACTTGTTGATTAAAATATGCATTTCTTCATATAAATTATTAAAATATGCATTACTTACATGTGTATATTTAATACATGCTTACTTTGTTCTTGGGTTCAGTATTATCAAAGTATTTGTGGGATTTTCTTAATTTATTTAAAATTTATTGTATCCTAAGCCTATCGTGATAAGTGCGGGTCAATAATAAATTCATAGGCCTTATCATTGATTCAAGGCATTGATCCCGGACGGTCATTGGATCGTTGCACTTGCAATTAGTCTTTGGCAACCCTACCCGGCTCCGCTCTATTCGCCATCAATCAAGGGGTATTTTTGTCAATGCATATTAGATAAGGGACAATGGATAAAGCAACAACATTTTCTTCGACCATAGTGCCCCTGTTACATTGTACCTTTTACCCTTAGGCATTGGGATTTTGCAAAATCTCGACAAACAACTGAAACAGAAATCCCTTTAAGTTAAATCTCTTCTTACTTTTATTCGAGGCTGTGATCGGATAAAGTTGTTTCTTTGGAAATTGGAATTGGGTTTGCCAAACGGGTTTCTAGTCGATAAGGGCAACCTTTTGCCCTTAATATTAATAAAAATAATAATTAAAATAAGATAGCTTTTTAGAAAAATATCAATTAAGGGCAAGCAATACTGTTGCTCATCTTCCTCAGCTAACAAAGAAAGAGTTTCTTGTGCCAAACTGAAAATCTCAGGATCTGGATTCGAAGAGACTAGGCAAAGTGAAGCCAGGAGCTAAATCGATGAACTATGAGGAGTGCGGTTTTTGTTTTCCATTGAAATTCCTGATTTTCCGGCGTTGGAACACCAGTTCAGAGAGGAGGTCGATGTCCAGATCCTTTTTAAGTTATTTTCCAGAAAACAGGAGTGGTTTGAGCCTCTTTCAATTGTGTTTTTGAACCTTCACGGAGGTCGATGTCCAGATTCTGATATTTTTCATGATTAATCGTACGGACTTTTCTTTCGCACACAAAACTCTTTTTGATAATGCAAGATGTGGAAGCTCCTCGCTCAAGAACTGCCTTGACGTACTCGCATGGCGAGCTGGATGAATATG
Organism: Nelumbo lutea; assembly: GCF_056320005.1. Lineage (NCBI taxonomy): Eukaryota > Viridiplantae > Streptophyta > Magnoliopsida > Proteales > Nelumbonaceae > Nelumbo > Nelumbo lutea. The sequence goes on from NC_142687.1 coordinate 11,360,572, forward strand.
TAAAACAACGCTCAGAGGGACCGGGGTGGAAGACCTGGTGAGGTTGCTCCGATGCTTAAGTCAGCATTCTCTGGGTTTGTGAGCTAAGTATAGATGATAGAGAGCTTGAATGTGAGTAATCGTGCATACCTTTTTGTGTCTTTGGGGTTGGTGCCTTTATATAGGCTTTGTTTGGTATGGGTTTCACGCACCACATCCGAGATTTCTGGGAGGTTGCCTAATCGGTCCGAGATCCCTGGAGGTAACCGCCGCACACGTTGGCCATCCTCCGGAACACTCAGTACGTGGACCAACTTCCGAGAAACTTGGGAGTGTTGGCATATGCATACCAAATTTGTCAGCGAGCACAACTCGCAGGTCGCCTCCTGGACCTCAGTCAAGTCGGCAAGCCCTCGAGGGAGGTCGCTCCTCGCGTCGACGTCACATTGACCATTGACGAAGTGCTACAGGTCGTCCCTAGATGAGGTCTTTTGTCAGCTTGACACCATAGCCCTTAGGTTCAGGGAGTGACTTATAGTCCTCTCTCCTTATCCTTGGTCTTGCCCATGCCGAAAAAGCGACTAGGTCTCATGTGGTGCCGAGGTCTTTTATCATCTTGGCACTTTAGCCCTTAAGTTCTGGGAGCGACTCACGGTCCACTCTCCTTATCCTTATTTAACCGACGTGCGGCCTGACCTTTCCGCCTAAGCGAGTGGTCATTCTGTAGTAACTTCTCATATGGCTACTTCTATGTCATCCCATGGGATTATCTTCCTGGATGAGTGCTTGCAAGACCACAACGTACATGTTCTACCCCCCCTTGCGAGGGCATAATGTTGTTGTCGGTGTGAGTCAGAAGTTCGGGGCCACGGTTGCGCTACATCAGCCTCGTAATTACGCCGGTCATCCACTCCTATGAGAAGCCATAGGGAGCTTGACCTCCGAGGACAACTCTACTAACTGTAGGTCACCGACTCGCTCGAAAGCCTTGAGGGGCTCGACCCACAAGGGCGTTTGCATAGTTCATAGGCCGCTAACTCCCGCGGGAGCCACAAAGGGTTCAATCTATAGGGGAGACCTCACGAAGATGACTGGTGAGGCTTATCCATGCTAAAATAAAGTCAGTAGAGCTGCTTAGTCTGTTGGCTATCAACTTCCTGCAGGAACCATGACTGGCTCAACCTGGGGGGACATCCTTACTCCGAGGTGCCTGTCGCCAGACTACTGGTTGTTAAGGTCATTCTATTGTTGCCTATTCTGCATCGACATGCATACGTCAATGGCTCTACCATGGGGAGAGGGGCGTTCACATGCGACATGCATACATCGAGCTACTCCCATACTCACATCTAGAAATTCATGCTTCATCTCATGGAATTTCCGTGCTTCAATCCCGGTGGGAACTACTGATGGATCTATCACGGTGAGAGGGGCGTTCACATGCAGTAGCGGGGTATTTATCTGGGGCATTGGGGATGTTGAGTTTGCCCTGAACTTGTTTGATTGTCACAGGGGAGTTCTCTAGTTTCATCATAGATGTTTTTGCCCCCCAGTAATCGGTATTCATGATGGGTATTGATGTTGCTCAAAAGTTCCTTTGAATTCATAAAAATGGAAATTAGAAAGTGAGAACTTTAATTTTTAAAAGGTGAGATCTTTAGTTTTCTGGAAGATGAGGACTTAACTGTTTAGAAGGTGAGAACTTAGTTTCTTGTAGTGTTTCCCATAGACGGCGGCAATTGATGATGCACGATCTGGAAGCTCCTAGATGGAGAACTGCCTAGACGTACTCGCATGGCGAGCTGGATCAATCTGCATGCTCAGAGGGATCAAGGTGGAAGTCTCGGTGAGGTCGCTTCGATGCTTAAGTCAGAATTCTGTGTGTTTGCGAGCTAAGTATGGATGCTAGAGAGCTTGAATGTGAGTAATCGCGTGTACCTTTTTGTGTCATTGGGGTTGGTGCCTTTATATAGGCTTTGTTTGGCGTGGGCTTCACGCACCGCATCCGAGATTTCCGGGAGGTTGCCTAACTGGTCCGAGATCCCCGGAGGTAACCGCCATGCACGTTGGCCATCCTCTGGAACACTCGGTACGTGGGCCAACTTCCGAGAAACTTGGGAGTGTCAGGATATGTATACCAAATTTGTCAACAAGCACAACTTGCAGGTCGCCTCCTGGACCTCAGTCAGGTCGGCAAGCCCTCGAGGGAAGTCGCTCCTTGCGTCGAGGTCACATCGGCCAATAACAAAGTGCTGCAGGTCGGTCCTAGATGAGGTGCTCCTATCCGGCCTAAGTTATGGTTCAAGTCGCTAGGTTGGCGGTAAAAATAGGTCGCCGGGTCGAGGTGAAGACGAACTACGATCTAGGACTCCAAATCATCGCCTAAGTGGCATCTATGTGTCATTCAGCTGTTTCGAGATGCCATGTATCACAATGTCATTGGAGGGACAAATCTGCCCTCATCACTTTTTTTATTAGCGGAAGAAGACGAACAAAAGTAATGTATAGTGCCTTTAATTGATATTTTTCTCAAAAAATTATCTTATTTTAATTATTATATAAAAATTATTATTTTTATTGATATTAAGGACAAAAAGTTGCCCCATAGGTTTCCGAAATCAGTATTTCGGCATTTTGGGTTTTTCTACCGGATTTCATTCTGCAACAGATATTGGTTTATTTCAATTCGGCTGAATGTTATGTGGTGGAATATATGGATGGAATTCCATTCAATTGAATTCCACCTCGAATTCCGCAGTGAGTAAAACGTACTCGAACGCAACATATGCGGAGGCCATCCCAAGACACTATGTATTGTACGCCCTCTTCAAGACTTGTGTTTTATTCAGAGCATCACTCGGAAGAAATCAGAATACATGTTTCGGATGGTCTACGAATTTCGACGAGGGAACGGCCTGCCATCACTACAAGTCTATAAGGGAGTTATTTTCTACATTGTTTTCTCAACATAACTTAGTTCTAGGCCGAATTGATAGACAAAATCCAATCCCTATTCCTGATTTCCTTCAAGAACGAAACGTCGAAATCCCGGTAAGATGCGCAAAAGTGAACGTTTGGTTTTCCTTTTTGGGTAGTGGGAATTTAGGAAAGCGGAAGATGAAAGGGCTCTGTCACAGGCTCACAGTCACAGACTCACAGCCAATCCAACCAGAGATTTGGAAATCCAAGAGTCACCCTCAAGTTCCCTAAGCCTAACTTTTCGTTTGTTTTATTTGGCATTATTGTGGCTTATCCGTCACAATTAGAAAGTCCCATATTTAATATCTGGATAAATCTCTTAAATTATTCATATTTTTATGTAATTGACAAACTGTATCTTTACTGTTTACATATTATCTTAATTAATCCTTAAGTTTTTCGACAATTGATAATCAGTAAATATTAACAGAGAAAAATGAAATATCAAATTTATCCTTCACAATTTACCAAAATTTCAAAATAAAACTCAACAGATGAAAAAACCCTAATTTCCAAAATTTTTTCAAATATAAATAAGGGTTTTAGAGAAAATGATACACAACCCTTCCTTAAATCAATTCTCTCTCCTCTCTATCACCTCCATCGCACACAGTATGATGTCAAGGAAGCTATCATCACCACCGCTGCAACCACTACCACCACCGGCGTAGATTTTCTTGCTGACAGAAATAGCTAAGGAGATGGTAGAGCCTCCGTGGATCGTTACTATTGCAGAATCTCTCTCTGATTACTATTCAACCCGGAGCATCCGGAGCCGCAAGTAGCTATCCGTACGGATCTTCACATAGGGACTCTACTATTACTGGAAGGATGTTCACTGTAGTCCAATCAAACATTGGGCTCCACTACATCCCTTGGATGATAAAACCCATATGGGGTCTTCTCATCGATGTCTTCCCGGTCAGAGGTTACCGACGCCGGACGTACTTCAATCCACCTCCCGTGACGGAAAACAAAAATATCAGCCAAATTTTCCAACCTAAAAAACCAATAGAGAATCAACTTACATCCATCACCTCCAACAGTTGGCAGAGGACCCAAAAACAAAATATATACATCTGGACTCAGTACAGATCAGAAGATGAAGCAGAGTCCCCCCTTACTCCCTTAGAATCAATTCAGTCTTCCAAGAAACTACTTAAACCACAAATCAGGAAAACCCAATTGAAGCAATCCTTGCTCGTCATACTCACATAGCCCATACCCATCATCTCCCTCCAGTTCAAAGGGATTCAACAACTTATACGATAAATCCGATGGACTACCACACTGCAATTGATCAAAGCCACCTAATTGATCGTACTCATTCTTCAGTCCTATCCCACGAGTATTTGGACCCAGCATCCCCTATAGCTCCTCCATATCAAACAGTTATTCCAATGAAAAGTGATGAGGGTGGATTGTGCCCTCCTATGATATTGTGAGACATGGCACTTCAGAACAATTAGATGATACCCGGCACCATTTTGGCAACAATTTGCCTTAGCCAATTTGATGGTGTCCCACCTGGTGGCCCAGGCGCGACATGCGGCCTGGCCTAGACACGAACTGGCCCTGTTATGAGTTGGCAGCCTAGCACAGGCACCGACCTGGCGGCCTGGCCCAAGCGCGACCTGGCAGCCTGGCACAGGCACCGACTTGGCGGTCTGGCCCAAGCGTGACTTGGCAGCCTGGTGCAGGCACCACCTGGTCAATCCAACACCTCACAAGCAGATCAACACCTCACAAGCACTTCAGCACCTGGTCAGCTCGGCACCTCACAAGCAATTCAACATCTGGTTAGCCCAGTATCTCTTCACCTGGTCGGCCCAGCACCTCACAGGTAGCTCACCACCTGGTTAGCTCGGCACTATAGTCAGCTCGCCACCTAGCCTGCATAGCTTGAATCAGCTCGGCAACCAAAGTTCTCCACTTCGGCCTGAGTCATCGGCCACTTGGAACCGGATTAAATGATGAGGTACTTAGCCAAAAAATCGATACATCAATAAAAATCAATTCATCAAAAAGTTTTGCACATCATCAAAATGATTGCATCCACTCTCAGTGAATTGAGTTAAGTGACCAGAATCTATTGGTCCTTTTGAACTAATCAGGATTCATTGGTTCCACAGGCTGCTCTTCTTTCGGCGCTTGCTTAACTATATTCATTGGTGCTGGCGCAGCTGCTTCCATTGCAGTACAAGGCTGACCGTAAGTCCCCGACTCACACTACTCTGGCTTAGGTTCTACCTTTGGGAGACTCACCTTCAATTACTCAGCTAAGCAAACTTCAGAATAGATGGATGAAGTGGTAGCTGAGTATGAAGATTCCATCAGTGCAGAGCTTTCAAGAAAGTTGAGACGTACACAACGACCATACATTGCTTTGGCAGCCTCATCGTAAGCAAGAGCAGCTTCAAGAGCGGTGGAGAAGGTTCCCAACCAAAGTCGGCCTCCTCTGTTCGTTCTCGAATCTCGGCGACCCGCTACCATGTTCGCCACCTGGTGCCTCTGTAGTCAGGCAAAGCCGGCTCCATGGGAATCACTTGTTTTCCGCTTCTACAGTCATTCTCCCCAACCAACATCACCGTTAAGAGGAGAGCTCCATTTGGAAGTTGTAGTGGTCGCCGTTACCTGTAGCTAGACATGTTCATGGGTCGGGCCGGGCTTTTGCTCTTTATTAACATAAAATTTTCAGGCCCTAGCCCGAGCCCGATCCGACCAACGGGCCTAAAACTTGGGCTCGAGCCCGGCCCTCATAAAAAGCCCGAAGCTCGGGCCCGAGCCCGAAGCCCGACTTGGGAGTCTGAGCGTCGGTGCCCTCTGAGGTATGAGAGAATGGTGCTGTTGAGTTCACCGATTCCTGGGAGACTGAGAGTGAGAATAGAAACCCAGAAAGTGAGAAAATAGAAGATGAAAACAATGCCGACTAGAGAGAGAGAGAGAAAAAGAGAGCTCACCGCGAGAGAGGCGATCTAGATCTGGTGGTGCTAGCCGCCGGTGCCTGAGTTCGCAGAATGAAAATGGTGTGCCTAGGTTTTGGTGGCGCCGGTTGGAAAGAGAACTGAGAATGAGAAGAAGGAAGATGAAAACGGTGCCAGCTAGAGAGAGAGAGAGAGAGAGAGAGAGAGATCACCGCCAAAGAGATAGATGACTAGTTCTAGTGGAGTCAGCCGTTGGTGACTGAGTTCGCAAGTGCAGTTGGGTTCACCGGTTCTGAGAGTTGAGAGGGAGAAATGAGAGCCGCCGCTTCTGAGAGTGAGAGTGAGAAAGGAGAATGAAAAGAAAAATTTTAAATATTTAGGGTTAGGGTTAGGTAGTTTAGGAAAAGTCGGGCTGGGCTTTTTTAACAAGTCTCGAGCCTGACCCGTAAAATAGTTGGGCTCGGGCTTTTAGGCCCGAGGTCAAACCCGCGGGCTAAAACACATGCCCAAGCCCGTCCAGGGGCCGGGCCGGCCCATGAACAGGTCTACCTGTAACGATGATACCAAAATCACTGCTACCACTGCAATTTTCAACAGCAGCGGTGAATAATAGGGGTATTTTAAGAATTTTAAAATAATTAATACGCACGTGATCTCATATATAAACGAAGTATGACGAAAAGTTAACGGTAAGAAAAGTTTTAAACAATTATCAAAAAAATTAAATATAACTTAAGATAACATGTAAACAATAGTTGAATCGTGTATGGAACACAGGACCACTCCCTAATTTAATTTATCCTTAACATTTTCGGGCGCAAATATCTAAACCTAACATTGTGGGTGGAAGGGTTGAATCGTGTATGGAACACAGGACCACCCCCTAATTTAATTTACTTGAGGTTTGAGATTTTGGGTTTCATAACTTACCTCGGGTATCAAATAAAATAAGGTTCCATCTTGGGAGTAAAACCAAAAAGGGAGATTGGTGACATGTATTTGAACCAATCTGACTCCTACGTTTTTTTTTCCAGAATTTTTAAGAAGCTCAAAGAGATTTCTGTTGGGAACAAAACAATTGAATCATTACCTGTCGTCTGCATACCATAACTGCTCGGGTAAAATAAAACAGAATCCACAGGCAGCAGAGTCCTGACCCATGGCCTTCTCAGAAAGGAGAAATTTGAAGGAGACAGAAAAGAAATCTCCCAACATAAAGAAATTCAGTGCCAGCGTTTCTTTTCGTTGCTTTATTTGTTTCAGAAAAATAAATTTATCAAAGATTAAGGGACTGTTTGGTTTGCAAGAATAGAGGTTTGGAACTGGCATTAGAATGAGCTATTCTGATTTTAACTGTTTGGTTGGACGAAATTGGAATCCCATTTCCACTGATTTTAACTGTTTGGTTGGACGAAATTGGAATCCCATTTCCATTCCTGCTGGAATGACATTCCTCAATTTAAGGGAATGGCTATACCCTGCCTTTCCCTTGGGAATGAAATCCCATTTTTACTGATTTTAATTCTCATTCTAATTCTTGTCTGAATCAAATAGACCACGGGAATGGATTATTCAGATTCCAATTCGGGAGGATTTTAATTTCGATTCTAATGCTGATTCTATCTATAAACCAAACGGACCCTAAGGTATTGATTGAATGTTCCTGACGAGAAGACAGTCAGTCCATGTGCTGCAGAACCTGCATCAATTCTAATGCTCATTGGAACCCACACCAATCAGCACATTGTGATTAGCGATTTGATGCAGGATTTCGCCACTAGATGAGACACTTCTTAAACAAAAGAGAAAAACAACCCTCTTTTTTTTATTAAATCTATTAGTGAATGATTGGTCTCAGCTCATCAGTCATCACCTTCCGAGAGAGACGAACCAGAAAGTAGAAAGTAGATTGAATTCCACAGTTTGGCTCCTCTCCATTTCATTTTCTTCTTTTCAAAACTTACATTGCCTAGTCCTCAAGGTCGAAAGCCAAGAAGAGGCCCAAGACAGCCAGATTTCTTGGGTTCCCAACCAAATCCTCATAGGGACGCATTGGAATCCATGACAACTTCTGAATCATTCTCTGCGGAACCCTTTGTACACATGAAACTTTTTCTATTGCCTTCATTGTCATAGCTATTAAATATTTATCTGATCAATCTTCTCTAATGAATCCCTGTCATCCTCTCTCATAAGTCATTAATGGGAAGATTTTCCATTAGGACATTTCCCACTTCCCAGAACTTTGAAAGACTCACCAATTCTATAAACAATTACTTCTTCACTGTGAACAATTCTGTAATTTATAGTGATTTTTGTTAGCCGCATGCATCGACGCGTATCTAAGTCCACCAAATTAAATGCGTGTGATTAGTTTCAGGAAACTTTGTTGTATTGCTCTCCACTCAGTTCTACATTGAGAAGGAAAAGTTAAAAACAAAATCAAATAAATAAAAATATATTCCATTCTACTTTTTCGAGAGATTCCTGGAACACGCTCAGATCTAGAAACAAAGGTGAGGGAATACGACTATATGAGATTAGATTTAGATTCCTCCCTTCTTTATTTTTCTCCCTTTCTGCCATTAAAGTAATAGTGTTTTGACCGAGCTGTTTGCTTGCAGAGGCAAGATTTTGAATATGGGTTAAGCTTTTATCTCTTATTCAGTTTTAAATAATTTTATGATTCTCAACTACTATTACCAACCCCATTTTTTGTTTTGTTTTGCTAATCAATTTAGTGTTGCTGTTGTTGAAAAAAATAACCCTTGTTCACTTAGAAAGAACTCCATTCATACATTCTTTAATGTCGATTGATTGCATTTTGTAGAAGAACCATCAAAATCAGCAATGGTTTTGATTATGAAATTCATTGCAAATGAAACTTGAGCAAATGGGTGGGTCCAATAAAAATGGGTTGGTGGTAGAGATATTCATCCCAATTTCCAAGCACCTTCTATGTATCAGACAAATTGGATGCCTACATAAGATTGGTCTGCCTCATACTTTAATAAACTATAGGTGCCGTTTGGCAAAGTCTTTTTATAAAGACCTTCCAGTAGCGCAGATGTCTAAAAGATATATTGAGTTTTTGCTAAAGCCCAGAAGACGGTGCAAAAAGACTTGTCAAACGCAGCTTAGCCCATGGACATGGGCCCAATTCATTCAAGTTTTCCGATCCGGCCAGAATGGACCAGACAAATACACCAACAATGACCAAACCCAATTCGCTGCCATTGCCAACTTTAGTCCATCACCCGTCAATAATTAAAGAGAAGATTCCATTGCTGCCTACCCCAAAGGAACCTCTCCTCAGATACTGATTCGTTTTTCATAAAGGACTGTTTGGTTGGCGTTTCTCAAGGAATGAGTGAATGGCTGTACTCTCAGGCATCCACTCACTATGTTCTCCTCTTTTAACTCTTTGACAGAAGTGGCAGACACTTCCACGTTCCTGCACATGCTTCCTCTGCATCCAATGCCGAAACTCAAAAGCCTGTACACAGACTAATGAGGAGAAAAAGAAGTTAAGTCTAGATTAATTATCACCTAGAAAGTAGAAACCATTGATTTCCTTTTATCAGACTGCCTAGATAGGAGGGGACGGAGGGAGTGGCAGACAAATTTGTATAGGGCGAGATGGACAAGCTAAGAACAATGGCCTTTTCTTGTTAAAAGAGTGAGACCCACCAAACGATGTTGTCTTCGGGTATGGGCCCCGAATTACTTAAAAGATAAGATGTAGGCCCATTTCGTCAGATAAAGATTCATTTCGCTGTTCATACTCTAAATAGTAGTTAGTCACTGATTTTGATGTCACAGGAACATCCGGATCCAGCCAGTGCATAAATGTGATATGTGCCTGCTGGAAGCAGCTTGGACGTTCCAAAACCAGTGAATATAACCTGGCATGGTTCCGTCCTCGACCGACCATCACAAGGTGGCCAGTTGGGCTTGGTCACCTGGTTTGTGGCCTAAAACAAGGCCATTCAATTTCAAGGTCCATAGTATCTAATATGTGGGCCATATATTCATGTCTTTGTTGGACTTTAGTTACTTTTTAAGCCATATTATTTCTTTTGGTAAATTAGAAAGAGTCCATTTTGCTTATACTAGGAATCGGAATCAAAATCCAAATGATCTATTCTCGTATTCTTATAGTCTGTTTGGTTCAGATAGGAATTGAAATAAGTTGGAATAGGATGTTATTCCCAAGGGAGGGGGAGGGGATGGCCATTCCCTCACATGGGGGAATGTCATCCCACCCAATCAAATGGTTGGACTCGGAATGGGCCCCAAGTTTTTTGCAGGTAATTCGTTCTCAGGTAAATACATTTTTTTTGTATTCTTTTAAGCAGGAAATTTATTGGGCAAGTTACAATTTTTACTTGTATATTCTAATTCTTATAAGGGGTAAATTTGTCTAATATTTTGACATCAAAGGTTGATTAACTTTCCCATTAACCAATTTTTCCTAACTTATGAAAAAGCAAATGCACCCTTATTTTGGTGCACGTAGAGTGAATGATTTATCAATTATAATCACTGTTTTCAAAATCGGATCAGACCGAACGGTCGGGCCGGAAAAACCGGGAACCAGTCCTGACTGGTTTCGTTTTCCTCCAAAACCGCTTTTTTCCCCAAAACCGTTGATTTTGGTCAGTAAACTGTTGAGCCGGCCAGTTAACTGCTCAAACGGTTTTGATCGTTTTCCATTTTTTTTTTTGTCAGAATGGGTTGGACATTCGGGTCGAACAATTGGACCATTCGAACCGGTAACCGAACCCCTGACCGATTCGATCACTGGTTCGTTTTTAAAAACCATAGTTATAATTAAGGTTTTATTTTGCCTCTAAGGTGTCAATATGGTAAAATATCTGAGACAATTTTAAGGGATAGAAGGGGATATATATTAATAATACACTACAACGACGAGGATTTGTAAAGATAATTAAGGCTGTCCCAAAAATAAATAAATAAGGCTGCAACTTAGGTTAAAATTTGAATGGGCCGGAGGAAAACCACGTAGATCAGGCACATACATTGATAACATTAATTCTACATCTCAATTGATTATAGTGAAAAATCCTGATTAATACCCTATACTTTGGGTTTAGTGTTATTTGGTCCCTGAATTTTAAAATATAATAATTTAGTATTCAAACTTTTAAAATGCACCAATCCAGTACCTGCCATTAACCAATCCGTTAATCAGCCATTAAGTGGTATTTGAAAAGACACAGATGCCCTTTGAGTGTCATCTAATTCTCTTTATCAACCATCTAAATGTTGACAAAAAATGAATAGTATCAAATCCTTTATCAACCATCCAGATGTGACCCCGATTTTATTGAATAGAAGATGCAAAGATTTAGGACTGCTTATTTTTTATTAATGTTTGGATAATTGATAAAGAGAATTAGATGACACTTGAAAGGCATTTGTGTCTTTTCAAATACCACTTAACGGCTGATTAATGGGTTGGTTAACGACTGATTGGTAGGTAATTGACACACTTTGAAAATTGGAGTACTGAATTGTCATGTTTTAAAATTTGGAGACTAAAATGATTCTAAACCCTTGAGAATTTTCCCTAAAATAAAAATGAATAAAAGCAGAGATACTTTTAGTTCGACTGGGGGCAGATCCCATTTTTTTATGAACAAGCATATCCCTAGTAAAAAGACCCAAAAAAATATCCTCACGGGTAACTATAAAAGTCAAAACACATGAGTGTTTATGTCTTTTAAAGCACTTCCTTTATTAAAAACAAGTCCTCTGTTATTCAAAGTGGGATTTGCCCAAATCACTTCCTTTTGTTTAAAGTAATACATTTTAATGCATTCAACATCTAATAATATATTATATACATGAAGGTTGATATATACTTGCACTTTTTTAAAATATTATTAGATAACTCATTATATAATACTTTTGTTATGTTTTAAATAAATTTAAGAAAAATAAGAAAACATAAATTGTAACCACATGTTAATTGGATAAAACTAATTTTGTCCTCGTGCATGTAGACATAGAAAATTTGTTCTTTTCTCATTTTTTTTCCTCCAAAAACACATGGAAATCAAGCTCTGTCAATCTGTCATCGTTAAGGGAATGAGGGAAAACGATTTTATACATGGACGTGGTGTTTTGGAATTTTCTCGTCTTCTGGTTTTTAGTTTTCTTTCCCCTCTACTTGAAAAAAAAAGTACAAAAAAATTATAAATCAGGTTGCGTGATTTGAAGAATTTCAACTACATCGAAATCAGATAAGGGTTCAGGTCCATTAAAAATTTAATTTTCCAATCAAACCCGATTCAAGTTGCATCCCTTACCTGTGTTGCTAGAGATCACCTTTGACAAGAATCCTTGATGCCAAGGCTTACAAAATTGGTTCTAGTACTATTAATATGGTTGAGGCTTGGGCTGCCTCCCACAACGTGATGCTTAATTTCACCAACAAAAGATCTCATCATCGAAGGTGATTTACTAGTAATTGACAGCTTAAACAACTGTGCGATCCTCTGTGGAGATCGAAGACTATCATAGAGGATTGCAGGTCTCTAAGAACAGAGATGGAAGGGTAAATGAACGCAATAAAGCTGCAGACTACCGGCCAATTTTGCACACATCAATGATATTTCTGGTTGTTTTTTCGGAGTACACTGCAGAATTCTGAAATTACAATCCCCATATGCTATTAATAGCCCTCCTTTCTATAAACCGCATCCTGCTGGTGGATTTGACATCGATCCACGGTCAGGATTCATCCCACCTGTACGATGGGAATATGAATTCTAAGGTGGACTGAACAGTCATTGTCTCTTTCTTTTTTCCCTAAGGCCATGTTTGATTTGAAGGAAAATGTAACAGGAAAACCTATACAAGGCTTGTACAAGTTTTCTTACCTTTCTCTTCCTTTTCCTACTTTTTCTTTCAAACCAAACACAGCCTAAATCTCTAGATTTTATTTGTTGTTGTGATTTGAGTGGTGGTTCTACACCCTGTCTCGTGTAATTCTTGAAATTAAAAAAAATGGTGAATACATCGTATAAGAACATTATCATAATATTGACATCTGTCCCTTCGAATATACTGTGTAAGCACATTACCTGCTAGCCCACTTTAAAAGCATTTATCAAGGTTCAAAAAATTCATACACATTGATAGGGTGTATTAATACTTTGAATCTTGTGCTTTTTATATTTTTTAGTTTGTATTTTCAAAATTTTACAATGGAGCAATTTTTATGTTATTTAATTATTAGAAAAAATCTACAATGACAGAAAGACTTTGACCAATCAAAATTCCCTATAAATTTTGATAAAAAATCATCTAATTGATTATCAGTAGAGTTAATCAATTAGCTTAACCATAAAGGTAGTTTAAAAAATTTACCTTTCTAATAATAATCTGCTAGAATTCCTCGTCGAATTTTGTCTAAATGCATCAACTCGGCAATCAGCATGATAAACTGATACGATCTGTCCAATTTAGTCCACACTCTTCTTGACAGTTGAGGAAAATTCAGCAAGGAGGGTCTATAAATTTTGATAAAAATTCATCTAATTGATTATCAGTAGAGTTAATCAATTAGCTTAACCATAAAGGTAGTTTAAAAAATTTACCTTTCTAATAATAATCTGCTAGAATTCCTCGTCGAATTTTGTCTAAATGCATCAACTCGGCAATCAGCATGATAAACTGATACGATCTGTCCAATTTAGTCCACACTCTTCTTGACAGTTGAGGAAAATTCAGCAAGGAGGGTAAGAAATTTCTGGTGGACTGACCTTCAATAGACAAGCCTCCTTTTATGGCTGAGCTTGGATCATCTACCGTTTAACTCTTTCCACATCCCTACCTACAATGTATTAGGAATTTGTTATTCATAGGGAGATGTTCCTAATACAAGGCAGTAGTATCATGTGAGTAGAGCCGTGGGGAAAGTTTGTGGGTAAGAGGACCGGAGTGCCCATGTGACGTGCGTGTGTGTGCACACGTGCCAAGAAAAGATTAATACCAGGAATTGGGATTTGCTCCTCACAGCCACATCCCACCATGTGAGTCCAGATCTGCTCCTCAGTGCACACCTCACACCGACCTCGCGTGTATTGGTAGCACATCAGGAACATCTCCCATACTTGTATTTGTTATTCAGGGGAGATGTTCCCAATACAGGGTGGGATGTGGCTGTAAGGTCAGTGTGAGGCACGCTCTGAGGACATCCCAATTACCACAATGTATTGGGAATATCTCCCATAAAGGCATGAATAATAACATTTGTGCGGGAAATATTCCAATGTGCGGCTGGAGCATACTGTGAGGTTGTTTGAGAGCGCTCCGTGAGGAGCAGATCCCAACTATACCAGAATCCCTCCACCATTATTGACCAAAAAAAATCCCTCCACCAACACCACCACCTACAAAAACAAAAACAAAACAAAACAGAGGAAAGTCATACAGATACAGTTCATTCGGCTGCTGTGTTCGTAAGAGGCACTACTTTTCCGGGACATGGGTGGTGGTCTGCATGCATTGGACCTCCATCCACTTCGCCTGCGTCACGTAATTATATCAGAAACATCCCCAGAGAGAGAGAGAGATAAGCCATTATATTATAATTGGAGCTTATCGCAGAAAGACTGCTTAATAAGATTAATCAATCCCTAGATATTAGGTTTCCACTAATAGATCTAATATAATTGCACGATATTTCTTCATTTTCTCTTTTCATTGCCATCAATGAATCTTCTGCTCGTATACATGATCCAGTAAATACATTTCTCTTCTCTAGAAGAAGAAAATGAAGATGAATCAAAACTTAATTATTCCTTGTAATCAGTATAATACAGTGGTTGATGCCCCGTCGCCACCTGGTCTATACCGGTTCCACCTTCAAAACATCGTCTTAGCCAGCTAGGCTTGCTGTGAATCATGCGAGGACTGGACTTAATCCGGATGATGTTTGTAAACTAGCAGCAAATTCACGAGCCCACAAATCATAATGTATTATCTCCTCAAGTGACGGGTTGGCCACTAATTCTGCCTGGTGCTTCTCACATGTAAGTTCCACAACCTTGAAAATATCGAGGTAGTTGATTCTGGAAAGAAAGATACAATATCAATCAGCTGATGAATTATAACAGGAAGCACCTATCCATACTCATCATAAGAAGCCTGCAGCATTGATCAACATTATATGTGAACTGTGTCTTGTTGACTGCAGAATTGGTGGGGATCCAAGAACCGTAGTCTTGGTCTCTTGGAGAAGTTTCACTGTGCACATGAAATTTAGATTTCTGGCATCAATAAGATGGTTTAATTTCTTACGAGTAACAACCTAACCATCACAGGGAATAGGTTGCTGTCAACTAAGCAAGTATAAATCTAGGATATCCAAGTCATTTCAGGAGGCTGAACTCCTTCCTTTTTATCTGTTCTTAGGCTGAGTTTGGAAGGAGTATAAATACAAATATGTAGAGTGCAAAACCTTGTATTTTGTATCATTTTGTATGTATTTGCACTGTACATATTTGTATTTGTACTCTTTCCAAACTGAGCCTAAGGTACTGCGGAATACCCAAAAAGATATAGTAGTAATGATCATAACATGCCCAATTCAGCCCTCAAAGATTGTCAGATCATGCAGAACTTCATGGATAGATCGTTGTCAATTTCTAATCTTATCTTAAGAAAAAGAATCAAGTATCATCTAGAAAGATTTTTAATGCGTCGTTTCATGACATTTCCAAAATGTATGGTCGATAACTACAACACAACAAAATAATTTAGAAAAAAGAAAAAGAAAGAAGAGGGAAAAAGGTATTGTGACATGGTAAAGAAATTCATACTTGCATGCGAATATGATAGCATTTCTGTGTGTCCAGTCTCCATGACTTGCATCCTAAATCGGTTACTACATATACATGTGACACCACAATCTGGGAAGGAATGCGGTAACATGACATGTCATGGTTTTGAATATGTCAAGTCTCTTCAATATAATGTGCTTCTCTGTATAGATTGTGATACCTTCTCATCAGGTACTTCCATATGCTGGTTTTTTTCATCATTTACATTTGATGTCCTTATTTGACACCCATACTTCTCTAAATGACATGGAATGTAAGATAAGAATGACACAATCTAATGATGTCAAAATTATTTGGATGTCTTTCTGATAAGCTAATTGCCTTGTATAAATAACAGCAATAAGGACAAGTTTGCCCATCCAACTTAGTAATATAATTATTCATTCTCCTTACCAAATGTGTGCGTGCGTGTATAATTTATTCTCCTAGACATTTTTATCCTACTAAGTGAATGATACATAAATACCACTTCATTTATTACTATAATAATTAATTACCCTCATAAACTTGTCTAACAATTTACCCCAAAAGTAAATAGCATAATGCTATTACTTTCAACATTATTTATCTTTCTTATCTTCAAATTTGAAACACCACCTTTTTCCTACACCTTTTATGGTGGATAATTATAATTTTAGGCCAAAAAACACTATAATTTTAGTTTGTAACTTTTCAAAACATATAAAAAAAAACCATTAGACCCTTGCACATTGAGAGCTTAACTAGTAGTATAACGAAATTTCAAATTCTTCAAAATATCTATACAAGGATTAAAATATCTAGTGGCAGGCCTCTACAGCTATAGCAGAAACCTAGAAAACTTGTCTACAGACCCTTCAGGACATGAATGTGATTCTAGATTTTTCAGCCATTACTAATGAGACATAAGCAATAACTTGATCATTTACCCAAAAAAGAAAAAGGAATAACTTGATCAGGTAAAGAGAACAGAGGAAGAGATAGAACCAAGACGGTTGAAAAGTGAGGATGTTTATTTACTTTTCATCAATGAACAACTCAACGGCTTTCTCATTAGCTGCACTAAGAACTCCAGTCATTGTGCCCCCAGCCCGTCCAGCAGCATATGCAAGATCCATGGATGGGTATTTTACAGTATCAGGAGCTTTAAATGTCAGAGAACCCAGCCTGCATCAGCCAATTCAAATTTCATCTTATCCATTGAAGGAAAAAAAATGATAAACTAGTATTGGCCTAATATTTTTAACTTCATAATAGAAATTGAAAAAATGTTACTTCTGGAATCAGTACAGAATAGAGAACATTGAGATAAATCCACTTAATAACTCTAATATTCATTACTCTGCATGAAGTTCAACACTGGATTTGTCAGTCAGTTAACATCAATACTTAAAGTTCATAACTTGGGAAGTTTAGACAGAGATAGGATGTGAATCTAAAATACTTGCAACCCATTATACAGCTTTAACAAGCCAAATTTTCCACTGGTTTGGCAGATCTTTATAGATGATGAATAATCTTACTCATTTCTTCAAGGTCATTCATTGGTACAATGGTAAAATCCAGGGCTGACAACTTTGAGAACACAAATTCAGATGTGAGAGCTGCCACCTTGTGCAAGAAAATTCCAAGGTCCATATCCAGCCCCAGATAGCTAGGACTAGCATTGGGTAGTGGCCCTTCAATTCATTTCTCCAATTATAAGAAATTCAGCTTATCCTTTCTTTCTCATGAATATAGGATTTTTTTTGGTATTCTCATGACCTAATGTTTTAGAAGCACCAAACACTTCTAAATTAACAAACTTGACTTGAGCCTGAAGTTGATGGATGGTGCTAAATCAGTATCATAACCGTAAGACTCCGTGTCCCTGCTCAGTTTAACAAAAGACAAACTCCAACTGAACACCTCCCCATGGCCACCACCTCTAATAAAAAGAAGAAAAGAGGCATAAAAATCATTCTTATCTTTTTCCTTTTCTTGAATAGTGAAAGAATAGTTTGTAGAAAGAGGGGAAGAGTGTACACAACTCAAATCAACAAAGCCATATTCCAACCATTTGGGACCAGTTACATGAATCCTGTTCAGCCATTGCACCCTATCAAGAGCTATGTCCTCAGACAAATTATAGATGTTCATTATCATACAGAGTACATGCCTGCTCCCACAAAGATGGAAGGGACAGGTATTAGTACTTACCTTTTTTTGTCAAATACTTATGTCATCCCTCAGGTTTATCTAATAATTTATACCCCCTTTGACCATAAAACAACAGGGAGTTTGTTAACAGAAGAAACAGAAATAGGGATTTTATCAAAATTCCCTTAACAATAAAACATTAATTTTATCTACAAAACATATATTCTGAAATTGATAAAAGAAACTTCATTTATAAACACTAAATACAGTTTTACCATCTCATATTTATAATTTATTTCTTGAAGCTGTTTTTGACTTTTCATTCCCACCTTAACCTTATGGTAGAAAAAAAATGTCCCTTCTAGTACAAGGGCATTTTTATCCATATAATATGAAATGATCTAAACAGATTTTCTCTCCGGCATTAATAGAACCATGATTTGGCAGATTATCTCCCTACTTTCATCTTTTTCTCAAGGACCACAGATGACTATACAATGACCAACTTTTACGGCAAAAACAATGTGGCATTTTCTGTATCTCTATGGAAAGAATAGCAATATGGAACATTCATAGAGGAACGAATATCTACTTGCAAACGATGAAAAGAAAGAACATAATATTTTACTTGCAAAGATCAAGGCGAGGCCAAGTTATCTCAGAACAGTAAATTCTGTCTGGCCATGATAGTGTGTAAATAATTGGCAAGCGCATATCGGGCCAACCCAACTGAGCCAAGACAGATGAATCCTGAAAACGAACATTAAAAGAATGAATAATATAAGAACCTCAACCCACCATGTATTAGAATGTGAAGAATCAAATTAACAAGATATTCACAATTTTAATTTCTGCCACTGGAATCTTTTTCACATCTTGAAAAAATGAAATTTAGAAAAAATTTATTCAATAAGCAGCCAAGATGATAGAATGAGGGAAAAGAAAAATAAATAAAAAGAAAGTTGAACTTGAACCTGTGTTTCAACCATTGAGTGTATGATAGATTGCGGATGAATCACTATTTCAATATTGTCATATTCAGCCCCAAATAGATAGTGGGCTTCAATAACTTCTAGACCCTGTTAAGATAATATATTAAAAATTTCTTTAAAACAACAATTTCAGTGGGAAAATCAAGAAGACAACATGACAAGGCATAGGAAATTCTTTAAAGCAACAATTATAGTGGGAAACCTTATTGAAAAGGGTAGCAGAGTCCACTGTTATCTTCTTGCCCATATTCCAGTTTGGGTGCTTCAAAGCATCAGCAACTTTCACGTCTTTCAGTTTTTCAACAGCCCAATCCCTAGCAGGGGAATCACAGTCAAATGGTAAGGCTCCAAGTTCATACTGGTGGATTGTGAGCAAAGGGTAAATATGAGATGGAATATCAAAATTAGACAGGAAAAACAAAGTTAAAGTAGAGATATGGACATAGAAGACAAAGTAAAACCAGATAGACCCAATTAATTTAATATCTTTTCCCTGAAAAAGGAGTTCATGAAGTTCGGAAATGCAAGATTCAGGTATCAAACTGTGGATTCATGGGACATTTTGAAAATTTCTTTGTCTGTCTATTGGGGGTTGGGGGATCAGCAATCAGGAGCAACTTCAAAGGTAAGATCAAATTTTGTCATTCTAGCCTCCTGCATTTGGGAGAAAAAAAAAACATGGGAATAAACAACATAGCTGGTTTGAGCCCATTTTAGATTAATGCAAGTACTGGTATTCAATATTTTTGTAGACATATTTAACCATAAAAGCATCTTCAGTTTTCTGTGTTCACACCTGAAAGCCCCTCCTGATGCTGTCAAAAGGATACGCCTCAGTGCACCCTCTGGCAAACCCTGGATACACTGGAGACAGGAAGATCTCTCTCAACTTCTCTAATCAGTATTAATGAAAGAATGCTTAGAAAGTAATGAAAAGGTTGAAGGATAAAACAAACATGGAAATACGTCTTTTCAAGTTGATGAAAACAATGAAGCAAGTGATGAACTAGAAATATCCCACTAAGTCATCTGTAGTTGGTAGGATGAGAATCAAAAGTTTCAGATATGGCAGTGTTCAAATAAATTTTAAAAAAAAAAATGACCTGCTTACCTGAAATATGGCAGAATGTTCTGAATCAGCAGGAAGTATTTTTACATTATGCTTGTGTGCTAAAGGGAGAACAAAAGGGCCCCCAGCAATCAGGGTCTCTTTATTTGCCAGTGCTATATCCTTTCCTGCTTCTATTGCAGCTACTGTAGGCTACAAAATACAAGGAAACAGTCAATCTTCTGATATGACACAAAGTAAAGAAATGTATAAAATTCAGAATATTGCATTTCTCGTGTGACTACAGCCACTTTTACTGAAAGTAAAGGAATATATCAAAATTCAAAATATCATATCTCTTTTGTAGTGAAAAAATGTGACGATTTTTTTTTTTTTTACATTTACAAGAGCAAATAAGGTGACAATATATAACTAAGAAGATTATGATGTAAATCATGAACGAAGCATAGGCCAGAAGTTAATTTGGGATAATTTTACAGTGCATCGCCTGCAGGCAAGCATGATAAGATGTTACATGAGAGGAGGGGGAATATCATAGTAGGTATGTGTGTGTTGAGAAGCACTGGGGGAAGGGGGGTCATTGTGGTCACTGCAGAGAAAACAAAAGGGTCCAAGAGAACAAGCTAACCAAAGGTTGTTCTGGATCACTGCCTTACCATCTAAAAATGGATGCTTGCAAGATTCAGAAGCCCACAATGTTTGAAGTTCCCAAAGAGGTTCAAGCGTGTATTCCTTTATATTTTGATAGTGAATAAATTAATTAAGAAAAGGAACTCTAGCACAAAGATTTCTGGATCCTGTTATCAGTTATTGATTACTCACATGTTATGAGAGAAAGTAAATAATCCCTAAATCTTTGACACCTAATCAAACTTGTCTGTTGATAATAAAAGGTTTTTAATGGCATTATAGCATTTATCAACACTTCTGTCAGATTTGGCCACAGATATACAACACTGGCAGGAAGTATGCAAGCTGCAATAAATGGGTCTGTCTGATAATTGTTGCATTCCATGTTAACTTGGAAATGATTCATGATGATGTCATTCTCAGGAAGATAATACACGCTTTCTTCCATAGGTTAAAACCATAGGTTGAGACTTTCAATCTGAAAGATTTATTTGATGGGAATTCTGACTGAGACTGAAGGTTCCAGTACAGCATTCTCATACATGGGCCTACAACCATCACCGAGACACATCTACTTTATCAATTCTCTATTGAAAAGTATCGAGCTAACAGTTTCAGCCTTAAAGGAGAATCTCTTATGACTCTTGTGAGAAAGTCTGTCAGACAAACCAGAGAAAAGGAATATTGGTATTAACAATAGAACTTTGAAAAACTTTGCAGACGAGAGCTTTTAGGATTTGTAAGTAGATGGTTTGGCCTTTGGTGATCTTTGATAAATGATAGAAAAACCAAGGATTGTGGTTCAAGGTTAATAGATTGAAGGTAAGGAAACAAGGCTCTGGTTCTTACAGAGAAAAGCTTGGGACTGTGAATTGATTGTTGGGTTCTTGGGCCTGCTGATCATATCCTCATGATCCTACTTCTAAGACCATGAAAAGAGTTGACTATGCAGGTTCAGTGCTGAGAAGAAACAGATTGACCCTCACCTTGCTGCTATACCCAATTGTCTCATTTCCAGTATAAGTGCCCATTCCTTTTCCTCCAGATAATCCCCACTTGGGCCTCTGGAACATCTCCGCCTATCTGTCACTTCTGGTAAGTGGTAACAAAGGTAAAGATGAATGGGAAGCTACCATTCTATGCATTTGCCAGTTTGCTTTATAGAACATTGTAACTTGCAACGACAAAAATTACAAGACAGTTTGCAAATTTGCATTATTGTAGGATTTCAGTTGATCTCTGCCCATCAAAACATGTCTCATTCAATTTGTAGACTGAGTCACTACCACAAAAGTACTGTGTACAACTATGAATCATGGTCACAGCCTGCAGATTCATAAGAGCATAGATATACATGAACGTGTTTGCCATCATTTTGTTGTAACCATGTTCATTTCTCACACTTTAGATTGCTTGGTCAGACAGCAGTAATAGTCCTTACCAACATGGTTTGGAGGGCACATTCTGGAAATCATGTGATCCAGATAAATCAAGTAGGTCCAATTTAAGGTGAATAGGGGGTGAAGAATTCCTGATTCAGAAGAAACAGAACTAAACTCACATGGATTATGACCCAATGCAGCTATTGTATCTAGGAATACCTCAGAAGCATTCCATGATACCTGTAGTCATACAAAATTGCAGTGTACATGTATGGACATTTGGACAATTTATCATGTTAAAACTGATGAATCCCATTTTGTATGCTAAGGGACAATGTAACAGGTTGCATCTTTGTCATGTTTGCAATTTTTTTATTTTATCCCAATCTTTTCTAAACTTTTATTAGGACCTAAGAAAATGTTTCTCTAGTAACTATAATATGTGAAAGAAAACAGGCGAAATATTCTGTATTAACAATAATACCCAACTTAATTCAACAAAGCTTTCTGCCAATAAATGATACCCGGATACCTGTACAAGGGTGTCATATCATGTCAGTTACTTTAATTTTTAGTGTAAATTTCATATCCAATATTGTGTCCAGCTCTGTCCTTTCCATATCCGGGTAACATAGCTCCAAACTATCTAGTTTGCTACATAAATCCTTTTATTACCTTACTCTGTTAAGGGCCATATCTTTTGTTGAGTTATGATTCCTCACACCCTTTGTAACTACTTCAATTCACGTCTTTTCAGCCTCTTCCTAGCACTTTAGAACAACCCTCAACTTGCACCAAATCACCCCTTCTTACTGCTACACCCATTGTCTCTCTAATGCAAACATGGAAAAACCATCTCAATTTCTGATGTGGTTATTGGCCTTACACATGATAAAACAATCTTAGTTTTGTTAAGTTGACTGATTTTATGTATTGTTGGTTCGGCTGATAAGTGTACATGTTAGTTAGTATTGGGCTTTAAGCTGTTAAGTATTGGGCTTTTGTTATTGGGCCTAAGTCTGTTTAGTGTTTTAAGCAGTCTGGGTGTCCCATCACTAATCAGGGGCATTCCAGACATTTCATGTAACACTGCATTGTACTCTACTATAAATATTAGTACTGTCGACTGGGTTACTTAGTTCGACATTCTCAGCACTTGTTTGCCTTCACCTCTCTTCTACTACTTCAGCTACAACCTTCCAGCAAACATGGTATCAGAGCATTGAGCGATCTTCTGGTTACAGCCGACGCCAACTCTTCTCTCTTGCTTTCTTTCTCTCATTTCTTTTATCCTGGTTGCTGCGGAGAAACCCTAGGGTTGCTGTAGAACAGAACAAGGTTCGAACCTAGGGTTTCCCTTGGTTGTAGGGCACAAGGGAAGTAAGACCCAGAAATTGATGTCCTACTAGACTGCTCCTAGTAGTTAGTAGCCATTCGGCTGCTAAGAGAGGTCTGTATAGGACAGACCTAGGTTGAGGACTGATTTCAGCAGTCCTAGTATTAGTCGTAGGGGTGAGCCCAAGAGAAGTTTGCATGGTGCAGTAGTGGAGAGCTCTCAATTTCAGGTCAGTTACTAGCTCACAGAATACTTCTTGCTGTTGTAACTGGACCATTTCAGAACTGTGACAGTCTCGGCAAGTCTGAAACAGTGTTACGAGCTGTCAAAACCTTCTTCACTACTGTAACTGGTCCACTTCAGAACTGTGACCACTTCGGCTAGTCTGAAACAGTGTTATCTACACAAAGTCTGCAACCAAGATGTCTTCAATATCCGGAGAGGTCTCTTCTAGGGATAACAGACCTAGTGGGAGGTCTTCAAATCTGGAGAACCCGAATCTGCACAGCTTGCAGATTACAAGTGTGTTGCTGGATGAATACAACTTCAAGGAGTGGTCTGTTTCTGCAATGCTTTTTATTACTTCCAATGAACTCACAGGTTATTTAGATGGGAAGAAGAAGGAACACGAAGTTGGTAGTGTAGAGTTTGCAGTGTGGCGCAAGGAGAATGCCACAGTTATGTCCTGGCTGCTTGCTTCTATGACTCCACGAGTTGCCAGGACTGTTCAACACTTTCCCATAGCAGCTAAGATTTGGGAAAAAGTGTCAAAAACCTATGGACAGAAGAAAAACAATGCTAGAATTTACAGGTTGAACCAAGACATTGCTGCTTTAAGGCAAGGGGATATGACAATTGCAACATATTTTGCAACTCTGGAAGGACTGTGGGAAGAACTTGATCATCACTTGATTCTGGATTGGGAGAATGCCAGGGACAAGGAGAGACATGATAAGCAGATTGAAGAGAGCAGAGCCTTTAAGTTCTTGGCTGGCCTGGACCCAGTGTATGAGGGCATAAGGTCACAAATTCTTCGAAGAGATGAAATGCCCGAGTTACATCATGTTTATTATTTGGTAAGGAATGAAGAGGTCAGGAGAAAGGAGATGCAAGTTAACACTCAGATGCATCCAACTGAACAATCTGTAAAACATTCAGCCCCGATTTCTACAAATCAAAAGGGGAACAGACATCCAGACAAAAGGCATCTTAAGTGCACTCGTTGTGGAGGTGAAAGACATGTAAAAGAAATGTGTTGGGTCTTGTATCCTCACCTGAAGCCAGCTGCATTGAGAAAAGACAAGAAGCAACAAAAGGGTCAAGCGGCAAGTGGGAACCTCGTCACTAGTAACAATGGTGATAGCTCACAGAGTATACCAACAGTGGCTTCTTCTTCCATGGGGCAGGTTGCTAATTCCTCCGGAGCCAGTACCTTGGGCTTCACTACTGATGAGGTAGAGGTCCTTAGCCAGGCTTTAGCCCGTCTAAGGAGTAACTCTTTTGCTTCCACCTCTCTTGCCAGATCAGGTATAGTCTCTGCCTTTAGTGCAACTAGTCCTATTGACTCTACTACTTGGGTTATTGATTCCGGTGCAACTGACCACATGACACATATGTCCCCCTTATTCTCTTCATATCACTTGTTGTCTGGTCAGGATAAGATGAGAGTTGTTGACGGGTCTTTCTCCACCATCTCTAGCAAAGGGGTGGTTGACCTAAGCAAGGACCTCTCTCTTAAATCAGTTCTGCATGTTCCTAGTCTTACCTCAAATCTTTTGTCTGTTTCAAAACTTACCAAAAATTTGAACTGCAACATAATTTTTTTCTTACTCATTGTGTTTTTTAGGACAGATTGATGAGGAGAACGATTGGGAGCGGTCATGAGTATGGAGGCCTCTACTATTTTGATGCAGACATCGGTTCAGCCTTACAAGCATCTGCTGCTAGTGGTCCGGAGAATGTGGAGTCAATAGCTAGGTTGCATAGGTCATTTACCTTTCTCTTTATTGGAAGTGTTGTTTCCCGAATTGTTTAAGGACATTTCAAGTCAGGGTTTAGTCTATGAAGTATGTCAACTGTCAAAACAATGTAGAACTGTTTATCCAGTTTCCAGTAATGAAATTCAAGCTCCTTTTGATTTGGTTCATTCTGATGTTTGGGGCCCTTCACCTATTGTTTCTATTGATGGCTTTCGTTACTTTACCAGTTTTATTGACCACTATTCTCGATGCACATGGATCTACCTGTTAAAAGGACGAGATGAATTGCCACGGATAACCATGGCATTTTGCAAAATGATTGAAACATGATTTAACAAGAAGATTAAGCAATTCCAATCAGATAATGCTGGTGAATATTTTGAAAATCCTTGAACTTGTTCGTGGAAGATGCTGGCATGCTACATGAATCATCTTGTGCTAATACCCCTCAACAGAATGGGGTTGTTGAGCACAAGAATAGACATCTATTAGAGACAGCTCAAGCCTTACTATTCCAGCACAAGGTCCCCAAGCACTACTGGTCTCAAGCAGTACTTACTACATCATATCTGATAAATCGGATGCCATCTAAGGAGTTGGGTATGAGAACCCCTTTCTCTGTTCTTTGTCCTACCCTTCCAGACTTTCTTCTTCCTCCTAGGGTTTTTGGTTGTGTATGTTTTATACATGTAAAGCATCCAAAGAAGACCAAGTTGGATCCTACGGCCATGAAAGGAATTTTTTTGTGGTACTGTCCTACACAAAAGGGTTACAAGTGTTATGGTCCTGCCACCAAAAGAAAGTATGTCACCAGAGATGTGGTCTTTTTTCAGTCTCAACCCTACTTTCAGTCATCCCAGAATCCTCTTCAGGGGGAGACTAGTGGGATGGAAGAGGATTCTTATTATCCCTTCTTTTTTGTTCCCCTATCTGCCCCGGGCCTTCCATCCTCTCCTTCTACTCCTCCAAGTTGTGGCATCACGGGTGAACCTAGTGAGGTTCCCACTGTGCATGTTATCTCTCTTGATACTGCAGATGTTCCTGAGGGCTCTAGTAAGCAACAGAAAGATATAAGAATCACCTACAACAAAAGGAAAAAGAGCCATCAAACTCATGATAGCAACTAGTTGGACTCGGATCAATCTGTCTCCGCAATCCAAGGTAATCCCAACACACATACTTCTGATTTGGATCTTCCTATTGTTCTTCGTAAGTCTATCCGTTCTTGTACTACTCGGCACCCCATTGCTGATTTTGTTTCTTACTCATGTTTATCTCCATCCTATCACTCCTTTGTGTTTGCTCTTTCCTCTATACATGTTTCTTCTAGGTACTCAGAAGTTGTGTCTGACCCAAGGTGGAAAGAAGCTATGAATGAAGAGATGAAAGCTTTAATGAAAGCAAGGACCTAGGAATTAGTGGATCTGCCAGAAGGGAAGAGCATTGTCGGGTGCAAGTGGGTGTTCACTGTAAAGCATAGGGAGGACGGGTCCATTGAAAGGTACAAAGCCTGGCTTGTGGCAAAGGGGTTTACTCAAAAGGAAGGGATTGACTACAAAAAAACCTTTGTTCCAGTAGCGAAGCTCAACACAATTCGTGTTTTACTGTCATTAGCAACAAATTTTTCATGGGAACTCCATCAGCTGGATGTGAAGAATGCCTTCCTAAATGGTGATCTTCATGAAGAGGTATTTATGGACCCTCCACCAGGCTATGACTTTGATAGAAATGTGTGTAAATTGAGAAAAGCATTATATGGCCTAAAACAGTCTCCTCGTGCATGGTTTGAGAGGCTTTGTGGGGCCATGAAGAAAGTGGGGTACACTCAGAGTGTTGCAGACCATACCTTGTTCATAAGAAGACAAGATAGCAAACTTACAGCACTCATTGTTTATGTAGATGATATGGTGATTACTAGGAATGACCTGGAAGAGATCAAAAGACTAAAGGAGTTTTTAGCTTCTGAATTTGAGATCAAAGACTTGGGCCATTTGAGATACTTTATTGGGATTGAAGTTGCTAGGTCAAGAGAGGGGATCTATATATGTCAGCGGAGATATGTACTTGACCTCCTAGAAGAGACAGGCATGATAGGGTGTAGACCAACAGATACTCTAATAGAACAGAACCATGGTCTACAGAAATCAGTAGGGGAGGACTATTGTGATAAAGAGAGATACCAAAAATTGGTAGGGAAGCTGATATATCTATCTCTCACCCGACCAGATATTGCTTATGTTGTGCATGTTGTCAGTCAATTCATGTACTCTCCAAAGATCCCTCATATGAGAGCAGTTGAAAGGATTCTCAGGTACTTGAAGACTTGCCTAGAAAAGGGAATTCTGTTCAGAAAACACAATAAAATTGAAATTGAAGCTTATACTGATGCAGATTGGGTCGGTTCTGCTGGGGATAGAAAATCAACTTCAGGATATTGTACATTTGTTGGAGGGAACCTGGTTACATGGCGGAGTAAGAAGCAGAATGTGGTTGCTAGATCAAGTGCGGAGGCTGAATATCGAGCTATGGCTCATGGTGTTGCTGAACTTCTGTGGCTTAGGACCCTTCTTGGTGAGCTTGGCATAAAAGCTGGGGGTCCTCTCAGGCTGTACTGTGACAACAAGGCTGCCATCAACATTGCAAATAACCCAGTGCAACATGACAGGACAAAACATATTGAGATTGATCGACATTTTGTTAGAGAGATAATAGTCTCAGGAGAACTCTGCATTCCTTATACTCCATCCGAGATGCAGATTGCAAATTTGCTGACTAAAGGGTTGGCTGCAAAAAAATTCTTGGACCTTCTTGGCAAGCTAAACATGACTGACATCCATGCTTAACTTGGGGGGGAGTGTTAAGTTGACTGATTTTATGTATTGTTGGTTCAGCTGATAAGTGTACATGTTAGTTAGTATTGGGCTTTAAGCTGTCAAGTACAGGGCCTTTGTTATTGGGCCTAAATCTGTTTAGTGTTTTAAGCAGTCTGGGTGTCCCATCACTAATCAAGGGC
The DNA here is from genome assembly GCF_056320005.1 of Nelumbo lutea. NCBI lineage: Eukaryota > Viridiplantae > Streptophyta > Magnoliopsida > Proteales > Nelumbonaceae > Nelumbo > Nelumbo lutea. The sequence continues at coordinate 11,388,848 of NC_142687.1, forward strand.
ATTCCAGACATTTCATGTAATGCTGCATTGTACTCTACTATAAATAATAGTATTGTCGACTGGGTTACTTAGTTCGACATTCTCAGCACTTGTTTGCCTTCACCTCTCTTCTACTACTGCAGCTACAACCTTCCAACAAACAAGTTTCTTTTCTGAAGGCTACTTTCTCAGGTAGCAGAGAACAATTGTTAGTTGCTATGCATTTCCACTTCAGAAGAATTCCATGATAATGTTTTTTTTTTTTTATCAATAACAGAAACTTTATTAAGAATTAAGAAGCCTTAAGTACAAAAAAGGGGGAGATAAAGAGTCTTATCTCCCCATCAAAAAATTACAATGAAAGAAGATTAAAAAATAGCCCAAAAAATAGCCTCCCTATTCACCCCTTGCTTGGCCAACCCATCTGCAAAAGAATTAGTAGTCCTTTTCACCCAGCTGTATTGTATCTCTATGCCTCTACATAGCCATAAGAATTTTTTCTTTTCATTATTGTAACTCCACAAGCCATTGTCCTCTTTCTTCAACTAGCTAATCACCACCTTTGAATCACCTTCCAAAATCATCCGACTGGTATTTAGTTCCCTTGCTCTTTGAACCCCTTCCAAAGCTACAAGGATCTCATCCCTAATAGAGTCTCCTTCTCCAATAGGGCCTGAGAACAGAGCAATAACAATCCCTTCTTCATTCCTGAAAACTCCCCTAATCCCAGAGGGCCCTGGATTCCTTATGCTATTGCCGTCAAAATTCACTTTTATAAATCCGAAGGGAGGAGGGGACCACAAGGGACTAAGAGTCCTCTTATATAGAGTAGAGGTTGCTATCTCTTTCCAATTTCTTAACAGGTCAGCAATAGGAAAGTCTAAAAACAGTTCCATAGTTTTTAGCCAGTGGGCAGCCCTTAAAAGTATTAGGTCTAATAGTTCTTCCAGGGATCTTTCCTTTTCTAAAAATATTCGAGAGTTTCTTTCCTCCCATAGTGACCAACACATGGCTGCCCTAATACTCCTCCACATCATCTTCCCTCGCTTCTTAGGCCATCTGAAAAACGAAGGGGAGAACAAACCTTGGACACTCTCAGGAGGGTTCCAACTACACCCAAAGCGAGAAAGTACCCACTCCCAAACAGTTTTAGTAACTTTACAAGAGACCAAAAGGTGGTAACCGGATTCCCCAACATCTTTACAGAGAGAGCATCTATTAGGAAGTAAACAAGAATTGGGTCTCTTTTTCTGAAGTAGATCATTTGTATTTATTCTTTCCGGGAAAATTTCCCAACAAAAAAACCCAATCCGAGGAAGAATGGGCTTGCTCCAAAATTCCTTAATCGGAAAAGACACACCATAAGGGACAGATGGCTGAGTTAAGGTTTCAAAAAACGAAGCACAAGAGAAGGTTCCTGAAGTAGAAGGGATCAAAATTCTGGTGTCTTCCCTATTAGGATCAAGGAAGATATTCTCAAGGATGGCTAATAAAGGTAAGAGGTTGTCCACATTTGTATCCCTAATTGCCCTTTGCAGACCGAGGTTCCACCCAAAACCAGAAGTGGGGTCTGAAGGAACGAAAAAAGAAGAGATAGGTTCATTTTTCAAATCTGACAGAGCATACAAGGAAGGAAACTGGTCCTTCAGAGGTGAAACCCCAACCCAAAGATGTTCCCAAAATTTTATTCGATTGCCAGAGTTAACATCATACCTGATCCAAGGGGAGAAAACTAGAAGTAGATCATGGATGGATTTCCACGGAGAAGCAGCTGTAGCCCTTGCCACAATTCCAAAATCCCAGCCGTTGTCTTCCAACCCATGTATGCTACTCACGATCTTTGTCCACAATTTTTCCTTTTCCACTGTGAACCTCCACAACCATTTTCCCAACAACACCATATGCCTTTTCTTGATGTCTCCAATCCCAAGACCTCCTAGTTTTTTACATCTAATTACCACCTCACATCTCACCCTATGATAATGTTCCAAATAAGTTTTAAAAGTTTTATGCTTAACGCTCCAAGGAGAAAGAAACAAAAATAACAACTATTAGACAAAAGAACTTCAGTTTTTACCTTCAGCCCTGCACAACCTACTATTCCGGTTACTACTGTGACAGCATCTGGATGGCGAGCAACCTGAAGGTAAACTAAGGAAATGTTAATGAAGAAATGAGATAAACATTTATCATCCAAATGGCTCAATCCTCAAGAGAAGTTAGATAACAGCTGACCTCTATGAGACCTTGTTCTCCAGGAATTATTTCAGGTTTATGCTCAGCACCGGACAAGGCTTCTTTGAGTTCATCAAGCAATGATTCATTTCTAACAGAAACCAACTTAGGTTTGAATCTTTTCACCTGCCACAAATTACTTTTATGCATTGAATACCCAGAGACTCCCTTGAATTTAAACAACAACCAAACTGCTGACAGTTTGTATCCTTTATGTTAGAAGATCTTATGATCACCTGATCAGCAAGAAGAGTCACATTGGAACCAGCTGCCAATGCCACAACTCTGAACTTGTCTGGGTTTTCTGCAACAATATCCAGAGTCTGAAAGTACCAAATCACAAAGTTGTCTAAGAAACTGAAGAAGTAAAAAAAAAATAATAAGGCAAAAAAATCAGGTTATCTGGAATCAATTTGCATTGGGAAAAAAACAAAAGCAAGACGGCTTTTCTACCATGGGGAGAAAATAGATAGCACTAAGAGTGACGGAATTAGGTCAATAGAGCGCTATTCTATCTGAAAAAAAAAATAGCAGCTTGTCGAAAGATAACAAAAGCCCAGATATAAGAAATTCTTTTTATAAATGTGATACCTGAGTTCCAATGGAACCTGTGGATCCAATGATAGAGATGGGTTTCGGACCATCCCAACTCTTACGTCCTGGCTCTGGAACAGCCCGTCCCGGCCAAGCTGGAGGAGGTGGTGCCTGTGCTGAACAATGGGCTCTTCTTCCAAATGTTACTCTATTCTCCTTCCTCTTCAAAGTAAATCCCCCTGAACTTCCCCGAGAAAAAAAAAAAAAAAAACACAAATATTAGTCCTCTCTACAACATCATACCATAAGACATAATGAATGTGAAAAGGAAAAAAAACGGTATTGCCAATTAAAAAGCAGTACATCTGACATAAAGAACTTAAACATTAGACTTCCACTTCAAAGCAGCAGAAAATCTTCTACTACTACAAATACCCTGTAGGAGGAAAGCAATTGGAAATCGTGTTTGTGAATTGATAGGTTAATTAACATAACATAGAGATAAAACAAAGTGAAGATGTATTTTATTATACTTCAATAGCAGTACATCTGACATAAAGAACTTAAACATTAGACTTCCACTTCAAAGCAGCAGAAAATCTTCTACTACTACAAATACCCTGTAGGAGGAAAGCAATTGGAAATCGTGTTTGTGAATTGATAGATAAATTAACATAACATAGAGCTAAAACAAAGTGAAGATGTATTTTATTATACTTCAATAGCAGTACATCTGACATAAAGAACTTAAACATTAGACTTCCACTTCAAAGCAGCAGAAAATCTTCTACTACTACAAATACCCTGTAGGAGGAAAGCAATTGGAAATCGTGTTTGTGAATTGATAGATAAATTAACATAACATAGAGCTAAAACAAAGTGAAGATGTATTTTATTATACTTCAATTCTCGTATCACACTACAACTCATATTTCCCAAAATAAAGTTACAGAACCAAATAGAATACAATTTGTTTATCTCAAATTCTGAATAAAATGCATAAATGACGAAAACTACAAGAAGATAATCATCCAGAACAGCATAATTCAAACATTACAAGAAAAAAAAAAACATGAAACCAGTAACGATTTAAAACTTAGAGCTAGAAAACTCCATTATTTTATGACATTATAAAGCAAAAATAAATACAAGAAACTCAGCTGTCATCTGTTTCACTTGATATATAAATTACTTCACTACGGCAACAAACAAAGCCGAAATTAACTTGAAAATCAGAGAAAGTCCATTTTTGTGTAAATTACGATCGGGAAATCGGCACAGACCGTTTGAATCAGTCGATAAATCATTCTAGTAACAAAAGTAATGAACTTAAAATCAAGCCAGTCAATCCGGAAAAAAAAAAAAAAAAAACTCTTAAAAAGGGGGAGGAGGAATATGTGAAAATGACAACAAAAGAAGCGTTGAAAGAAAGTGGAAAATGCATGAAAAAGGAGGGAGGGAGAACAGATTGGACCTTTATGTTTGAAAAGGTCGGCTTTACTGGAGTCCAAGAAAGAAATGCCCCCGATTTCTGTGGGAGACGGAAATTTCAGAGCCATCACCGTTCAACAAGAATACCAACAAATGATGAGAAAATTCGAAAAATTTTAAAAAAACCCAAAAAAAAAAGGATTAGTAAACGTTCTTTCGGGATTGAAGAAACAATTTGTATTAAAAGCTGGGAGGAGTCAAGAAGATAAGACGGGGGGGCTGCAATAAACCAGTCTCGTGGAGTATAGTGATCTTGTTTTTGGATTTTATACCTGGGAAAGCCTTTTTTCTAAGTGTGACAGGCTGACAGCCGTTTACGAAATAAAATATAGCCCGAGTATGGTACCTTAAAAAACTGATAACCAAAAACAACCGTCAACCGGTATCATCAATCAAGAATCAACGGGTTCATTCGAATTCACGTGGGTTTCTGATAATTAATTGGTTAAAAGTATTAAAGTGGTCAGGTACCATATCATTCACATACCACTAAAGATAGAGACCGGATCTGTGCGTGTGAGGCGCCTATTTGCGAGGAACAGATCCCGTCACCTAAAGATAATGGTTAAAAGCTAATAATTAATTCATTTAAAAAATATTTGATGAATCCTGATCTGCATCTTATAGGGCGCTTTTCACATTAACCTCACAATGTCTCTCAATCGTGCATCGGTTTCATTTCCGGTATTTTGTAGTTTATATCATGGTTTTCAAAATTGAATCGGACTGGATGGTCAGACCAAAAAATCAGGACTGGTTCCATTTTTCCTTAAAATCAGATTTTTGTAAAAAAAAACCATTGATTTATTTAGTTAGCAAACTACTGATCTAGATGATTGAATCGCTTGAATTGTTCAACAGTTTTGGCTGTTTTTTATTTTTAAATTTTTTTGTCAAAATGGGTCAATCGTTCGATTCAAATGATCAAACCGTTCAACCTGAAAATCGAACCCCAGACCAATTCAATCTCTAGGTCAGCTTTAAAAAACTTGGTTTCTATTAAATAGATGTTATCAACATATGGTGAGATGAACTCAGATTAACTGAACGCTTTGATTGTTCAACACTGAAACCAATGATGAATTGGCATGAAACCTTATCTTTAATTCTAGAGCTGGATGAATGAGACCAAATCTACTCCTTACAGAGGGCACCTCACACACATCCTACCATGCATTAGGAATATCTCATACTTGCAAGTTATTTTTCATGGGAGATGTTCTCAATGCACGGTGGATATACATGTGAGGCGCCCAAGTGTGAGAAGCAGATCTCATTCCCAGTTGAACAGCTAAAACGTTGAGCTAATCCTTGCTCCGGTTAGATAGGGATGTGAAGTCAGTGTGAGGTGCGTTGTAAGGAGCAAATCCCGATTAATATTTGATGGGATTCAATGTCTCCATATACATGGTGGGCATGGGATTCACTTCCCTGTGGGGGTCTTCGCTTTTCTAATGCTGTTGGCTGTTGTTGCGTTATGCTGTGTGGATTAGTGGCCAAGATTCCGCTCCCAAAGTCCCCAATCTCCAATCGCTTTCTCGTGCTTGCTCCACTTACGTAAGAAGAGGCGAGGGAGTGCTCGTTCCTGTAGACCACGCTTACCACTTTGTGGGGCTTATAAATTTGGATAAATTATAAATTACCACTTTTATTTTTGGATTGTGACATTTAGTCCCTAATTTTTTTTATTTGTGACAAATACGCCCTTTGAATTTTCAGATTCCAACATCTAACCTCCCCTTTGTTAATAGGAAAAGTTAATTTATTAAAATGTCCATTTGACCAAAGTATGGACGGAAAAAATGGGTAGGATATATTTCTCATTCACTTCACAAATAGTGAAGGAAAAAGAAAAGAAACATTAGTAAAGGATATATACAAATATATAAGAGAAAGGACAAAGTAAAATTGCAAATTAAGAAATTGGTAGTTTAGAGAATAAGAAATGTTTAACATGTGCATGATGATCAAATGAAAATCTTTTTTAAAATTAATTAGTGGATTGTTAATAGAAGTTCATCAAAGTGTTAGAATCTGAAAGCTAAGGTTGTATTTATTTTTGTGTAAATGCGAATTGGCATTTAGATGAAAATTTGCATTTTCAATGTAAATACAGACCAGTGTAAATCGATGCAAAACTTCCTATCGATTGACTTTTTCATCGATTATCACATTAAAAAGGTTCTAACGAATCACTAAAATTTTAAACTCATCAATTGAGTTTTACATCAATAAATTTTCATTCAAAAACAAACGCAGCTTAAGGGAGTTCTTTGTTGCAAATAAAGTTTTGGGAGGTTAAATGTCACCATCCCAAAATATGGCATGTGTAATCTGTAATTTACCCTAAAAAATTTAGTAGAACAAATATACGAATAAATAGACCTGGATACCATCAACGGAAACCTCTGTGAGGAACGCTAATGCCTACAAAAGCATCGGATTCTGATCTCCCGGGAATATTTTATGGGCTACATGTGTTGTTATCTTTATCATGAGAAAATTTGTAATATGGGCATCGGATTCTGACCTCCTGGAAATATTTTATGAGCTACGATGTGTTGTTATCATTATCATGAGAAAATTTGTAATATGGGCACCTCTCATCTTCCACTTGCAATTTGGGACTCTGGACTTTTTTTTTTTTATCGCCATCTATTACTAATTAAAATGGCCTTTGTTTTTGTTATTGTAGTCAATGATGATATTGTTTCTTTGTTCTCTTCTATCATTATTTTTCATAATTATTTAATTAGTCACTTAAATAACATTATTCTAGAAAGATAGCTAGGATGGAAATGTGTATTTAAGAAGGATTTAGGTAGAGGGAAATCGGATCTGACAGTATTTTTACCTTTTTTTCATAAAAAATACAAGAATGCCACTCTCTCTCTCTCTCTCTCTCGCTTTTTTTTCTTTCAAATTACAAGATTGTCACTCTCTCCTTATAGGTGTAAATCGGGCCGTGGGCACCACGGTCCACGGGCCATGCCAGGCCCAACATGATCGTGCTAGGCCTAGGGTTTTAGGTCTACAGGCCGGCACAAACCAGCCCAACACAACACAACCCATATATATTAATTATATATATTTATATATTTATATAAATTATAATTATATAATAATATATAGTATATAATATATTAATAAAATAAATAATATTATTATACTAATTTATTAATTATTGTATATATAAGCAATTATATACACAAAATTCATATAAAATTAAAAATTTAAGTTTTTTGTCAATTTTTTTAAATAAATAGCTTTGGCTCAATGCACAGCCCAACCTGGCCCAAGGGCCTACAGCCTACAACACAGCATGGGCCTGGGCCATGGATCGTACCGGGCCGACCCCAAATTTTTCACCAGGGAGGGCAGCACGACCCGCAACGGCCTACAAGTCGTGTAGTGCTTGCTCGACAGAACCCACTTTACACCTTTATCTCTCCTACCAACTCTCTCTCCCTCTCTCTCTCTCTCTCTCTCTCTCTCTCTCTCTCTCTCTCTCTCTCTTGCCATCTCTCTCCTTGTAAATTATAAGAATGCCACTCTCTCCAATTAAGGGAGACCTTAGACCGGTATCTTAACTACTAGGGGACTTGCAATCAAAGGTAGTTGGGTTCGAGCCGAGTCAAGTTCGAACTTTTGAGCTCAAGCTCAAGTCTCTAATTTGAATCAAGCTCGAGCTAGATGACACCTCAACCACTGAGGGAGACATCGGCTCTACACCTTGGTCATTGAGGGAGTTCTCGGCTCAACACCTCGACAAATGAGGGTGACCTTAGCTCGGAACCTTGTCAACTAAGGGAGACCTTAGCTCGACACCTCGCCTGCTAGGGAAACCTCAACTTGACACTTCAGCAGCTAAGGGACATCTCGGTTTGGTACCTCTACAATTGAGGGAGACATCGGCTCGGCACCTCAGTTGCTTGAGAAACATGCAATTAAAAGTAGCCGAGCTCGAACTTTCAAGCTTTTGGCTTGAGCCGAGTTCGAGCTCGAACTCAAGTCTCTAATTCGAATCGAGCTCGAGCCTGATAGTTTATGAGCGAGCCCTTGCAATGCAGGGCCTCTCTGCTAGTATTGAAGTAAAACAAAATGGGATTTGTGCTTAACACATGACTCGATTGGTAATCAATAACAAGATATTGTCCTTTTGACCAAGGTTCTAAATTTTGGAATCCTATCATACCTTTTGAAGACCAACATGCATATTTTAATGGGTTTTAAGAAATTTTTTTATTTTATAATAAAATAACATAAAATGGGGCCTCTCTAAAAATAAAAAGGTACCAACTTGGAATGTATCAATATTTTGAACCTTAGGCTGCATTTGGTTGTAGTGAAATTTTATTTGCACTAATATAAGTACATGGGAATGCAAATTCTCTTATAATTTTGTTTTGGGTTTTACTTTATTATGCTTTATGTCTTAATTTACTTCATTTGTATTGCAATCAAACAAAATAAGCTAAAATTTGAAACATAAATAGGTCAAAATTTACACTCAATTCATTTACACTGTCATAATTTTGCATCAATGCAAATTTATTTGCATTACAACCAAACACAACCTTAGGCTCAGTTTGGAAAGAGTACAAATACAAATATGTACAGTGCGAATACATATAAAATAATACAAATACAAGGTTTCATACTCTACAAATTTGTATTTTTACTCTTTTTCAAACGGAGCCTTATTTTTAGAAATGGGAAAATAAAAAAGGTAAGGATGTTCTTTAAAAAATGGTGTCAAATTGGACTTGCATGGGTTTGTAATGTTTTTAAACATGGGAAAGATTTTTCCACCAATTGTCTGAGTCTGAATTTAGATAAAACCTAGGGCTCAGGTTTAAGAATCTGTCAAAATTAGAATGAGTCCGAATCCAACACAATATAAGTTGGACCATTTAGGAGAAACTAGTAAGTGTGTACCAGTTCTAGATGATGATAATTATAGTAATAATGCATCCAAAATTTTCAGAGCTTTATGTATTTTTTTATTTTTTGTTTAATATATATATATATATATATATATATATGTATATATTATTTTGCTTTTTATTATTAATGAGATGCAGATGCAAATGCATAATGCAAAATCCAACTCTGATTACATAAACATCTCATCCAAATATGCGATAATCAAATTGAATTGTAAAGTTTCAAGTATCATTGGTAGGCCTACATGCTTGGCTAGATTCATCTTTTTGTAGTGTTTTATCTTTTCGGTGTATCTTTTTTATTTTGTTTATTTATTAAAAATGTATTATTTAAATAGAGGGAATTGAATGAGGTGAAAAATAGTAGTTCAATTTACAATTTAAACCTTAAACAATTAAATAGTGAATAAATTAAAAAATGAGTATTTTAGTCAACGCTTTAAAAACCGGACCAAATCGGACGATCAGATTGTTTGGCATGGGAATCGGTCAAGTCATCGGTTCCGTTTTGGCCTTGAACCACTATTTTACAAAAAATAAAATAAATAAAAAAAATAAACATTGAAATGGTTAGAGAATCATTGACCTGGGCAGTTTAACCATTAAAATGTTTGACATTGTTAGTGGTTATTAGGTTGCTTTCAAACTAATTCCATTTTTTTTTATTTTAAAATAGAAAGTAGAAAATAAAAAAATGAAGAAAGAAACATTTATATCTCATAATCTTCTTCTTTTATTCCGAATTGCCAAAATTAGTTATGGTTTTTAGTTTTTCTATTTTGATTTTTAGTTTTTTCATTGATGTGATTCTTTTTAAGGCCCTTCCTTTTAAGTTGTAATAGCAAAAAATATACAACTCCAATGAAGAAATCGAAAAATTGATGCAAGAGATGATATATTAAACACTAATCTTATATTAGAAACCTAAGATAAGATACAAATGAAGCAAATAATTTGGAATTTGAGAGAGATGAGAGAGAGATGTAAGAAGAGGGCAAACAGTGCTATAACAACGATGATGATGAAAATGGAGATAGTCATCAGTGGCAGTTCCTTCTCCTCCTCCTCCTCCTCCTCCTCCTCCTCCTCCTCCTCCTCCTTCTTCTTCTTCTTCTTCTTCTTCTTCTTCTTCTCACTTATCAACTTTAACCAGTTGTCTCATTCTCAAAGTTTCACACTCCCCTCTCATATATATATATATATATATATATATATATATATATATATATATATATATATATATATATGGCCAAGGGTTTTAAAATCGAACTAGACAAGGAACCATTTTAGGGACCAATTTCTAAGGTGAACAGTCCGATTGTCTAGTTCAAATAGACTACTCGTTCTAACTTAAAAAAAAACAAAAATAAAATAAAAAAAGGCCAAAACCATTGTCCAAGTTGACGATTTGACCGTCTGGGTCAGTGGGTCACCAACCAAATCAAAGGTTTTTGGCCAAAAAGCAGTTTTAGGGTGAAATAGAACCAGTTGCCTAACCGATTTTTGGTTTTTCCAGTCTAGTCCAGTTTTTCAAAACCATGTGGTAGACTTTAATCTAATCCTAATCTAACAATCAAAATAAAAAGTTACATTATATTTTACATCTTATTGGTTTGACCCACTCAAATTGGATAGTTGAACCGTTGACCCAAAAACCAAAAGCCAAAGTGTTCCATAATCTTATTCATATTTGTAATAGTAGTGTAAATATAGAATTATATATGCATTTTATTTTTTTTATAATTTTTTTGTATTTTTGTGTGTAAAAATAATTTTGATATGTTACACTTACTTTTTGTTTAGTATGATAAATATATGATATTATACATTTGCTTGCATTTTTTTTTGCAACTTTTTTTTTATTTTGTATTTTATTAAATTTTAATTATATATTTATGACATTAAAGGTTAAAACATTTAACCCAAAAGTTGAATTATTTATTATTAATTTTTGGTTAATCCTAAATTATGTTTTCATTTTCATTATCAATAAAAATAATTATTGTTTATTACACTTTTTTTAATTTGATTAAAAAATACCATAAATGTGTCAAGTTTTTCTACATTTTTTGTAATTTTTTATATTTATTACTATTTTAAAAATGTTATTACCTAACTATGACTTCATTGGTTGATCAATTTCAGTCAGATGGTTAAATTGCTTAGCCACCACTTGAATAAAGAATAGTTTTGTTTTTTTGTCAATTTTAAAATATATTGGTTTATATTGTTAAAATTATTAACATAGATCTAATTAGTAGCATTTATTAATGAAAAATAACTTAAAAATATATGATTTAATAAGAGAAAATGGGATTTAATACCTTAAGTATAAAGCTTAAGACTTAATGAGAGGGGATTCAATTAGGTGGAAAATAATAATTGAAGTTACATTTTAAACCCTTACAATTAGAGATGGATTAAATACACAAATATCGCCATTTTAGTAGCCATTAAAGTTGGCATTAAAGTTATAATAAAATGGGTTTTATACCCTTTCTCAAATAGGGAAATAGAGGATAATTTTAGTCCAAAAAAAATTCACACTGCATTAACACTTTTATATATAGTACAAATTACCTAAATTTATATGAAAGTAGATTTTTATGACTTACATGAGCCTATTTTGAGCTTTTCAAAAAACATAGCATAATAGCTTTTTAGATTTATCGGCTCATATAATACCAAAAGCTACTGCGTGAAAGCTCTTCCAAATGATCACCCACTCTTGTAAAGCATAATGAATTAACGTCTCTGATATTGATTGCATGCTAGAAGGACGACATAGGAGCAAGGGCCGAGCCAAATATATTGGTAGGGCCATAGGGGGTTCTTGAAAAAAACATATTAAAGTGGGTCCTTATCTCTTTAATATTACTCCAATTCCCAAATAAAAAAATTGTTTATTTTTCTTTAGAAAAATCTATAATAAATCCAAACTTTTTCACCCTATTTTTCTTGAAATCTTACTCTTCTATTCCCTATTTCAGTTTCTTATTTAATTTAACCCCCCCCACCACCACATATATATTGGGGTCGTTGGGCAGATAAAAGCCTAAAAGGTGGTTATCCTGAATTCCTAACTTGATTTGATCATTTGAAAGTGGAGGTCACCTCATCAATTTGATTGTTTTGCCTTTATTTTTATCATAAATTAACAAATTTTTCATTCTTCAAGCACTCTCCTTCTAAGCCAGTAGGCAGTAGCCACCATCTCCTTTTCTTTCACTTTTCGGTGTTGCCGGCTGCCGCCCCACTCAGAATAAGTAAGCGTGTGCAATCCAAACTTATTGAATCATCGGTTTTATTTACAAAGAGAACCAGTTGTAAGTACTGAGTAAAGAAGCGCGTCTCCAAAATCCAGATCTAGAACAACGCTGCTGCATGAAGAGCACAACTCAGATGTTGCTGACATTGTTGGAAGTCATGCACCCAATTATAAGAACTTAAAATTAGAATGACAAATAATGAGCCCGATTCATAATTTTAAGATCTTAATTAGGTGTTTGGCATCGGTGCAAGCCTTTATTTCATAAAAACAGTGTTGGGCATGTGGATTTCTATGTTTATTTTTTGTTTGGAATTGGTGTTGTTATATAGGCGTTTCTTTTAGAAAATACTATTGGTTTTATTTGGTACTAATGCTGACAGTAACATTTTTAATATTGATCTATATTATCCAATGTCTAAGATAACACCACATTATTGCACCGCTGACAATAGTGCACCGTTTTCTCATAAAAATTGAGTATATGTTTGGTATTAATGCTGCAGATACAACACCATTTTCTGGTGCTGCTGATGTGTGGGTTGGAAGCACCACTTTTTGAGAAAGCTGTCTTTTTTTTTTTTTTTTGAAACGTTGCTGCCAGATAGAACATTTCCTGGAGCAATAACAATGTTTTTTGTTTGGTTCCAATGCTCCAAGAAACATTTTCAACACTAGTACATATTATCCAATGCCACGTCATGTCCCTATCATTGCCACCTCATGTCCCTGTTGGTAATAATGGCCTGCATTTCCAGGAAACGCCAAATTTGGCGTTTCTCCAAGCCATGCCTTCCCGATTTCCAAAACTTGGAGCACCGTTTTTTTATGGAAAAATGGTTCCAAACAAACAAGTGTTTCCTGGAGCACCGTTTTTTCCGATGTGGCACTTATGTGTCACCGTTTTCTGAAGCAACGACATCGATGCCAAACAAATGTTGAATTTGGCATTGCTCCAAACCACACTTTCTTGATTTCCAAGGCATGGTCTGGAGCAACACTTTTTTTTTTCCTGAAAAAGTGGTACCAAACAAGAAGGCGCTATTTGAATCACTTTCTTTGATGAGGTGCCATTTTTCTCAAAAAACTACATCAATGCCAAACATCGCCTAAGATTTTCTTAAGTATAAATTTTTTAGAGGTAGATGTCTTGATGACCTTATAATAAAAGGAACAGTTTTATCAACTACAAATAAAATAATATCATAAGCAACTTGTATCATCTTTTTAAGAAAATTTTAAACATGTTACAGTTTAGCCATATGTCACTATGGCTCAATTTGAAAAAATTAATGCAAATGTGAATATGTACACCACAAACTATCATACATTTCTGGCATCATAGTTTTACTTAAACAGACTGCATGCTCGACCCAGGTAGATGGCAACGGGTCCCCATTCTGACCCCAATTCTGAAATTAATCCTATTCCCATTTTCGATTCTCGCCAGAGATAAAATTTAGCCTCCATCTCTAATCTTCGACATAAATGAGTTCCTCGTGGCCACCTGAATCTCCAATTTTTTTTAGATTAAAGTATTAAAAATAATAAATTTACTTAAAATAAATAAAAAATTTAATTTATAAATAATGTTTTAAATATATATATATCCATCCCTGATCCGATGGAGTAATTGGATCCCCGGATGGAAAATTGCTATCCCTAAACCCAGGCCAGCTTGTTAAATATGTAAATGTGAAATTTAGGCCTGGCCTAGCATGTTGACCTGATCCCACGTTCCAGTGGGCCAATTGGATCCAGCCTCCATGTGCATCTTCACTGGCTCACTGCATGTGTGATGTGTGAAGAAGGGATGCATAAGCATATGCATTTGATAATAGAAGCATGAATAATTTGTTGACTACCTGTCTGACCATATGCATAGTTTCTCGACTCTCTCACTCTCTCCCTCAAAGAAAATGCCTCTTGCGCCAAAAATTTGGAATAGCACAACTGGGCCCAGACCAAAAGATTGGTCAATGTAGAGTCACGGATGTAAATGGATCGGTTTTGGGTTGGATATGTCTACATCAAATAAAAATCAATTTAGACCGTTTGATGAATCAATGAAATATATTGAATTGGACCAGTCTAAACTTAATAATCCAAACTATTTATTAGATTGAATTGGATTCAATACATCCATAATGGATTTATATTAGATTAGTTGGATCATATCATTTTTTGCTTTAGACTTTACTCATTGGGAAAATCTACACTGCTGGAAAGACATGATACTACAACCCTCCACCCAACCCCTCACCGTGAATGTTGATAAATACCACCTGATTTTTTACCACTTACTTTTGTGATATCAGCTCATTTATTATAAGTTTTTTCTATATTATAGTTGAATCCCGTAATTAATCACCATCTTGCTTGCATTCTATTTCATATAACGTGTTAGCATTATTTTACTTCTTTAAACCAGAACTTACACTCCTTAGCAAATACATATAAAATAATACAAAATACAAGGTTTTGGACCATACATATTTATATTTATATTATTTCTAAACTAAACCATAACTTCAATTTGAAAAGAATATAAATACAAATTTTTAGAATACAAAACATTATATTTTATATTATTTTATATGTACTTGTACTGTAAATATTTGTATGTGTACTCCTAACTGAGCCTTCCATACAAATAAAAATAAATGAAGCCTAGGGAAGATATTTCATTCGAATTCTTAAAGTATGGACTCAGCTAATAGTAGTTTTTATGCAAATGGATCTACCAACGCATATATCACATGATCAAGCCCAAATCTGCTTTTCACAAAACGCTGGCCACGAAATCCTAGAGCCAAAAGTCAAAAACATCTCATACTTTACATTGTAATTCATGAAAATATATTCCGGATGTGCGGTTACAGTGTCTTGAGGCCAATATGTGGCCAGCGTTTTGTAGTCAACGGATCCGAACCCCACATGAAGCATGCTACAAAGTCTCTTTCATCCTAAAAGTACAATACAAAGTTGTCGGAAACGCTTTGAAAGATAAAGCGCCAAGATCTAAGTTTTTTTTGCTATACAGCTACAGTGTCAATCGGCCGGTTTTGTTTCGGATCTAATTCGATCTAAATCTTATTAAATCATATTTGAACGGTCTATTATAATTATTGGATTGGATCAATCCAAAATAAAGTGGTCCATATTCTTATTAGTTTGAATTAGACCTAAACTAAATTACTAATAATCCGATCATGAGGTCAAACCCTTATCCAATTTAAAAACAATCAAATTTTAAAATAGCATAAAATCACTTTTATGAAAGTGTTTTTATACAAACACTTTTATAAAAATAATTTTGTGAAAAATAATTTTATGAAAGCACTTTTATAAAAATACTTTTATGAAAACATTTTTACTAACTTTTCCACTTGGGGGAAGTTGTCAACACTTGGATGAGACAAAATTGCCCCTTTTAATAATTATTTTTTATGGCCAAAATGGTTATTATCTTATTTATCTAGGAAATAAAATAACATGAATAAATGCACTTACTCAGATTGGTAATTTTTCGAATAACGGGGCCTTAAAGATAAAATGGGTTTAGACAAAGTTCAAGAACAAAATAAAAAACCAGGTTTGCAAGTAAGAATGGATTGGGTGGGACAAGACAAATTTGTGGAACCCCATTCGCCACGAGAATGCGGATGGGATTGGAATTTCTAACCCTGTACAGGGCAAGGGTAAGGGTGTGGTATGTTTATTTGAGGTCGGAAAAAGGGCATGCAAAAACTGGCCTCACCCCACCCTATTGCCATTCCTACTTGGCACCCTAAATATGGAGGCATGGGATCAAATAGGTGTAACCATATGCTCTCTCTTACATATGGGGTCATATGCACCCTACTTCCCTCCGCCCCCCCACCCAAGACATAAGCCTAAAAACTTAAGTAAAAAATTAAATAGTAAGAACAACATATATAGACTAAATTAGAACCACATAAAATACAAATATTTATAAAATAGAAGTTTATAAGCAATAATCTATAGCCTTTAAGTGTTAAACAAGATAATATCTAATCGATTAACAATTATAAACCTTTTAATTTCAAGTTTCGAAATCCAAAGTTCTCAAATTATTCAAATGACCAATCATACTGTTTTAGAATTAAAAAAACTCTCCACTATTAAAATTGTTTTCACATGAGATCATATGATGAATTATTCATATAACTGATATTAGATTTATGGTCACCCAATTATTTAGAAGATATTATTCATATAACTCATATAATTGGTAATTACAAAAGTACATATTCAAATGACCAATCATAATTGATTTGATTGCAAAAAAAAAAAAAACAATAAAAATAAAATAAAGAAATGAGACAAATAACAAACTCTAGATATACCCACTTGATTTAGCAAAGAGAAATTAAGAACTTTGGTCTTATTGTTTGTTTTTTTACTCCTTTTATTTGGTCCATAATTACTAGGGTAACTCTCTCATATTTTTTTGAACCATAAACATACATAAAATATGTACTTTTGTAATTAAGTCACTTAGTAGTCAACGATTCTTTAGGCTTGCACCTTTTTTACACCTCATGGTATGCCTCACCCCTTGGAGACCAGATTGCTCCTCACACCTAGCGCCTCAGATGCATATCTTATCATGCATTGGGAATATTTTAATTATTATTCACGGGAGATATTCTCAATGCACGGTGGATGTGCATGTGAGACGCCCATTTGTAAGGAGCAGATCCCGCTTCCACCCCTTGAGGCTTGAGGCGTATTAGGGGTGAGCACATGGATATGTTTTATTTGGAATCAAATTGAATTGTCCTTGAACCAGCTTTGAACTAGCCATACCCAATCTATTACCTGGTAGGGTGTGGAACTGATCCCCACTTAGGTTAACCTAGGGTCTAGAGGTTTACTATACCCAAACTGACATGGAAAACTGACCTTAGAACCAAACTTGTCTTGAAATAAATTCTAACATACTTTAAGCTTAGTTTGAAAGGAGTACAAATACAAATATATAGAGCACAAAACTTTCCATTTTATATTATTTTATAAGCACTTGTATACATATTTGTAGTTGTACTCTTTCCAAACTGAGCCTTAAGGATATGAAGATTCCAATCAATGATCCAATGATCTTACTTGACCACTGAGTCACTTAAGTCATTTGTTAATTTTTATTCAACTTAGGCCATATTTGGTTGAAAAAAGAAGACAGGTTTTCCTAGCCTTTCCTACATTTTTCTTTTGAACCAAGCCCAACCTTAATACTTGAATTTGTATAATAAGAAATATAAAAGGTAATATTTATAATGATAAGTTTTGAAAAAAAAAAGTGATATTTACAAAATTTAAATTACAATAATAAGTTTTGAACTACATATTAATATATTATGATAATATATAAATTAAATTATTCCATTCAATCAATCAACATAATTTAAGTTTTGAAATATATTATTATTATTATTATTATTGATAATAAAGTTTTTAAATATCAGTTTTCTTTTGGGGGGGGGGTATAGACCGTAGAACCGATCTAACCCCTATAAGGTAAATTACAGGTTTTACCTTATAACGAAACCAAACTAAACCATGTGGCGTACACAAGGAAACAAGCCTTACAACAAAGTTATTAGGTATAAGCCTCTATATTTGCGTTACCTCTCAAGGTACGTGTCTCACTCCTAATTTTTTAAAACAATGGTTTGGAGTTTGGACCAGTGATTTGCTCTTATTTCTCCCTCCTAATAAAAAACCACTAAAATATTTACCATGATATTGAACAATACCTTCCACCTGTTTTTATTATTTTTTTTTAATTTTTATTTTTTTGGTAATAAACGAATCATTTTACAGAAATGCATCAAAGGCCACCTGCGAGGAGAAATCAGCTACTCCCCTTTGAGGAGCGCTGGGTTAAAACCATTCAATCGTGGCCTTTGATGCATTTCTGTAACCTTAGGTTGGCTATCAAGGGCCGTGATTCGCGGTATTAACCCAGCGCTACTCCACCGAAAGAAGTTGATGTTTGGCGTCGGTTGCTTAGTGCCGAGTGCCGGAGACGAAACCCCTTTCTAGTGTTGGGCGCGTAAAACACAAAGCCAGAATCAAATATCGCGTAGATACAAACAAAAGCTCCAATATCTCCTGGATGCAGACAAATCCGCTAGGTCCGGTACAAGTGAAAAGACGGGTGAGTAGGGTCCACCTTTACCCAACCAATCAGAAATTTAGAATCTTCATGTTCACAACTTGTCCTAATAGCCTGTCCTACGTGTCATACATCAGTATACGTGGAATGCAAGCTGCGGCCATCCTACGGGGAAATGCTAGATAACGACTCGATTTTCGCGTTAACGGGCCCACTTAAGTGACGTGGAAATAGACGTGGCTTCCCTTCCTCATCCCCGAAGCAACGCCAACGCCAACGCCAACGCTCCCCGCCCGCTCCCACTACCAGGCCAGCGACCATTTTCACATCAACCTCCAAAATGCAAAAGCTCAAACTACAGCACACCACCTTTGTAGACTAGATTTCTTGAAGAATCCCTGACGATCTCCTGTCGAATTGTCTCTCCATGTCTACTCTGCAGCTCTCTAGTTGCGGAGCTTTCCATGAAAGCTTGTCTTTCTGCAACTTCGCTTCACCCGAGAAGCTTTCTAAACCTGCGTTCTCTTCTTCTCTATGGGGCAGGGAATTGTGTTCAACTAACGGAGGTTTTAAGTTCACTGTTAGACGGAAGCTTCATTTCAGTCGGACGACAACTACTAGGGTTTCCGCTTTGTCCAATGGTCCCTTTAAGATGAATCTCAATGAGTATATGGTAACACTTGAGAAGCCACTAGGAATCAGGTTCGCGCTTTCCGTCGACGGCAAGATCTTTGTTCATGCTCTCAAGAAGGGGGTCCGTTCATTATACTTCATCCAAATTCCTTGATTATTACCTATAATTTCATTGTTAATGGCAACAGCTTGTTTCCGTTTGGGAGTGTTCTTGGATTTTTTTTCTGCACGGAGGAACTTAGTTGATTTGGTTGAAGATCTTGTTATATCGAAACTCGGATGCATCTTTCCAAATTTGCACGATTAGTTCTTCAATTGTTATTCTGGAACATTTAATTTGATTTTGTGGAATTCATTATTCTTTTCTCGGATTGCAGTCAGGTTTATGCTGAGGAGTATTTTGCCATTTAATTTCTTGGTCACTTAAAATATATAGACCTATTTTGCAGGGCAATGCAGAGAAATCAAGAATAATCATGGTCGGTGACACTTTGAAAAGAGCAAGTAATGTATCAGATGGCAAGCTTATTGAGATGAAAGACTTCGGCGACACACAGTATGGATTATGGAACTTACCTTTTCTTCGTGTTTTAGTGACGTCTAACCATGAACTTTAAATTGCAGTCGTAATAATATTGTCGTATTGTTAAAATATCACCGGCCATGTTCTGTAGTTAAAGCTGGTGATACACATCTGCCAAGTACTAACAAATAATGGAAACCTCATCTAAACATCTTTTTATTTTCTTTTTATTGCTAGAAACCATATTCATTGTGCTGATAATTATAAGTATGCAATTTCAAGGAACAAATAATGGAATTCACCTTTTATTTGTATCTATTCATGTCATAGCGTGTTACGAATAGCAAATTTTCTTTCTTCGTGTCCAAGTGATGTTTAACCATGAACTTTATGTTACGGTGTGATGACATTGTTGTATGGTTAACGGATCACTGGTCATGAATCATGTTTAACCAAGTAAAGCTGGTTGTGCACATCTGTCAAGTGCTAACTAATTATGAAAATTATATCTAAACAACATTCTTTTCTTTTATTGATAGAAACTGTCTTCAGTGTGCTGATGGTTATGGGTATGCAATTTCAGGGGAGGTAAAATGTGTTTAAGATTTGCATCTTTTCTTCCTTCTCTTCTATAATACATTATTACATACTCAAAATTCTAAATATTTAACATACTCTTCATTTATGCCTGCCTCTGAAATGGATCATAACATTCCACCTATTTGAAAGAACTCCATCATAGAGGCTATAAATTGCTTGAGATCCTCTAACTAACAAAACCTTCTTGCACCTTCACATGACATCCATTAAACTGTGAATACCATTAGGATAAAGGCAGTCATTTCTATGGGACTTTCTTCCAATAGGTTATAGATCAGATTGTTGTCCCCAAGTATTTTCCTTTCCAATACCCTGATCCTTAGTTACTAGTTGCACTCAAGGCCATTAGTTCATTAAATTACTCTGCCACAAATTGGTTTTGAACCTAGAAAAGCATGCCAGATTTTTGAACATTTTGTTTTTACTAATATGACCACATGAAGGGAACTCTGACATCTAGAGATATGCCACTTTTAATTATATTTCATTAACCACCTCACGAGGCAACTTGTTACCTATCAACCTGAATAAAATTTAATCAAGTCTAAGAGAAGCTTGAGAAACTAAAATAGTTTTTAAATCACTGACGTATTTCCATATGTGTCTACCTGTTAAATTACATCATGACAGTAGGAATATGTACTTGCTTTTGTAGATAACAATCAGTACTGCAAATAGAAAAAAAAAGAACTAATTCATGTGAAGTGTTCTACAGAATCTGATGGTAAACCAAAAGTATAGAAAGTGTCTGATCTGATGGAGAAGTCTAGTGTCTAATTTCCACTCGGGAATTTCATTTTAATCTGGCTACATGCAGGCACTTTATTTTATATAGCAACTAGGCTTCTACATTTTAATTTCTCTCATATATGCTTCTGCTTCTTTTTTCTTCTGGGTACAAAGAGTTGATGCAAGTTCAAGACATATGCTTGTTGGAATTTTGCAATAAAACAACAATGAGTGAAATTTGAACTGCTTTCTGCTTATAAAATACAAGGAGCCTGGTTAGTTAACATTTAACTACTGATATGGATGGTTAGTTAACATTTAACTACTTATATGGACCTATTCATATTGAGTTGTATCATGCCTTAGGCACGTTTTTAACGAGTTACATGTCTTGGAGCATTCTATTTGCTTGATGGTCTTCAGTAGAATAATGCTTGGTGAAGCATGACCAAATACTGAAGTGTGGCATGATATTTCAAATGGCCTCTATTGTGTATTTGGTTGACAAACTGGTCTAGGACTATCATTCAATGGCCAAATCTCTTGGTTTGGACCATTTGGTTATGACCAAAATCATCTTGATTAAATGACTGACCAAAAAGGACTTTTCCTGGATTTTTCAATCAATAACTTAGAGGTTTAGTGATTTTCTGGATAAATAGAACCATCAGTTTGGCTGACATTGCGTTTATCCAAGATTTCCAGTTGGAATCTACATGCTAGAAAGCCTAGGATATACATTGCATTTGTATGAACCACATTGTTTGGTTCCAAAATCAGAGTGTAGAAGATCATGAAACTACTTTATATCTTTATGCATGTTTATACTTTATGCATTTTTCCAGCAGTTGATTCTTAATCATGCACCTAGACAGACCATTTTGTCTTTAAAATAGTTCATAACTACATCTAAAATAATTCTTCAGTTGCTTTATTTTTCTTTTTGTTTCATTTGTCTAAGCTCAGCTGGTTACTTGTCTTCAATGCTTCTTCAGGAAGATGCTCAAGGAGAAAACAGGATCCCTTAGCCTGGTCCTAGAGAGACCCTTTTCTCCTTTCCCAATTCAACAATTACATTTCATCAATGATCTTGAGAATATTTTCAACAGAGGTCGGGTTCCTGTGGCTACTTGGAACAGGAATATATTGGCATCAAATTTGCATCCATCATCCGAGGGATGTGGAAATTCTGGGTTTGTTATGTTTTCCACAAAGTTCCTAACATCACAAGGGTGGAAGCTTCTAAATGATCAAAACGGTCGTTCTGATTTGCATATGAAGAACAATGTTTTTCCTGCACCCATAAGCCAATTAGTTTGTATTTTCTCAGAAGAAGAGTCTGGAGATGTTGAGTGGGCTCATGGAAGTTTCCCCTTGGAAGAATATATTAAAGCACTTGATCGTTCTAAAGGCGAGCTATACTATAACCACTCCCTTGGTATGCGGTACAGTAAGGTGCGATGATCTATATATTTTATGCACTACAGTGGAGAAAAAGGAGTTTATCAATTGTTCAATATGATTAAAGTGCTAATATTTAGCTATTTTTCAATTATTGGTTATGTACTTATTGTTTTTTGGGTAAGGTTTAAAAAAGCATACAAGTCTTTATACAATGTTGTGACTCATTTTTTCATAGTTCATTGAGATTTTATAGAACGATGCTCTTTTCAAGTGAACCAATGTTGTGATTCACGTTTTGATTTCTTGTGATGGTGTTATTCCAATCCCCACCCTTAGTTCATGGAATAATTTTTTTTCCCAGAAAACATTTTCATGTTTTCAAAATATGCTCTCTTAATGGGCATTTTAATTTAATCCAATGTTTATCAATGCAAGAAAGATTCGAATCTCATCATATACTTAGATCCTACCTGTAAATGGCCTATATTATTGGAACATGTTGGATTTACAAGACCTTGGTGTTGTTGCATAGATAACTTAATAGCTTATACAATGATACCAAAATCATGCAAACTAGAGAAGTTTTGACCCTACAAGATAAACTAAAGGAAGTGATGTAATTGCAACTTCAAGTTTTCAGGCTTTTTTTCATGCTCTCTAGACTTTTTAAACTAGTTTGATCCTTATTAGCCCTATTGATATGAAACCCATAAACTAAGGAAATAACTTCTGAAAAACTTAAATTTACCAAAAGGCAGATAACCCAAAAATTACAAAATTGCTAATGATGCAAGAATCTGAAGGAACTAAATTTCTTTTTCGCATGGTTTCTTTCCTTTTTTCCATGCTTGCATGATTAATGCTTCCCTAGATCACTTCCCTGGCATTGCTATACCCAGTGTTTTGCAGACTTTTGTAGGTGAAGACATGTCCATGTTGGGCATATTTCAGTTTTCGAAAAACCATGGATTCCTGTTGGACACTTCTGGAGTATGTATTCATTTCTGTTTCTTGCTTGTTTGAAATGAATGGGAATATAAATTATTCATTCCATCTTTTGGTATAAATGTTTCCTGATAAGAATAATATACATGTCTATGTGTACATGTGTTCATAAGGCGCTAGCTAGCCTGCTAGTAAAGTCTTTGGCTGGTTGTAGCCAGTGTTTTAAAAGGTGTGGGAGGCATACGCCTGGAGGCACGCCTCCAGGCGAGGTGCTCCCAAAATGCCTTGAGGCATATGCCAGAGGCGCTGACACCTCTGAGGCATACACCTCTTGCGTTTTTTTCATGAGGTGTGCTAGAGGCGTACGCCTCATGCACATCTGATATAAAAAGACAGAAAAAAAAGAAAAAAGAAAAAAAAATGAAAGGAAAGGAAAGGAAAGGAAAAGAAAGGGAAGGGAAAGAAAAAGAAAGAGAAGAACAAAAAGAGAAAAGAAAGGAAAGGAAAGGGAAGAAAAGATAAGGGGAAAGAAAGTGGTTTGCCCCTTGCCCCTTCAGACTAATGTTATGCATCTTTATTCTTCTTAATATAAAATACTTTTATTAAAAATAAAGAAAAAATGAGATCCCCCCTTCCTCTTCATCCTCCTCCTAACCCCCCCTCTCTTAAGGAGGCTTACGCCTCCTTGTGTTTGGGAGACTTGCGCCTCTTGCATTCTGCACTATGCCTCACGCCTCTAGGTAGTGGAATGCCTCGTGTCATGCTTCCGTGTTTTAAAACATTGGTTGTAGCGGAGACCTAGGAATGAGTCAGGCCTTTGCCCAGGTTGGGAGGGTCTAGGGATTTGGGGGAGGGCTACCCCTCTGTTGTGTAGCCCATTTTCCTACGAAAAAAATGTGCAAATGTGTTCATTGTTCATTAGTGAAAATTTCCTGAACTGCGTCCTATAAGATTTTTTTTTTCAAATTTCTTGTTAGATTCCGTGGTATGCGTTCATTGTGTTGGATTCTGATGCTTGTATTTGTATTTATGCAACATCCAACCTAAGTGGGTGAACAACATAACTCCTGTTCCTCCATTCCACTATGCTTTATGCCATATCTTCTGTTAAAGAATGAAAATGTAATCTAACCAATATTGGGTCCTATTTGATCCATTAGACTGACAGTTATGCCCTTCACGCTTAGTTTAGCAGATCTCATTCTACTATTCATTTTTCTGTTGCTGATGGTTTTGATACAGATAACAGAGCAAATATATGTTGGATCATGCATACAAAGAGAAGCAGATGCGGAAACTCTGTCTAAAGTTGTGGTATATGCTGCTGCCCTTGTTGTTGTTTCAGTTCAGTTGTCTTGCACTTTGGTCTATAATGTTAGAAATCCATGCTGTTGAGATCCAAACTTGTGAATTCTTCTTCTTCTTCTTCAAAGAAAAAAAACATAGAGCTGTTACAGTGTTACTATACGAAAGGGCCTCATCAATCCCAGATTTAGAAAGCCTATTAGCCTTATGGTTAAATTCTCTCTATCCTAAAGACTTAAAAGATGCATCACTAAAGAGGGGATGGGATAAAATACCTTAGGAAACCATCTATCCTAAATAATTCATATATACTTGAGAATTGTTGCTGAAATATCTTCTTATCCATAATCAGGATCCTTAAAGAATCTCAGATTCAATTGATCCTCCCTCATTGCTGTCATATAAATAAGGACAATAACAAGGTTTGGACAAACTTAATGCAAATAATGATAAAGAAAGGTTGGCTGATCAAAGGTACAGTTTCATCATTTGTAGAGAAAGACAAAGACTTTGTTCATTCAGGCATTTCAGTTCAACCAAGAGATATAGACTTAGAGGATGATGTAAGACAGAAAATTCTGACACTTAGTAAGAAATTCCGAAAAAGAAAAGAAAGGTTTAATAAGAATTTTCAGTATTCTGACTGAGGTGGTAAACGGTCCATGTGATTGGAAAGGACATGATAGTGGCTCTCAGACTTGACAGTGGACCAAAAATAGAAGGCTGCTGCAGTGACAGAAAATTCCAACACAAATCTTGAAGAAAATATTATATGCGTGGAAAGGGTGTTAACCCATATCATACCTTTTCTAGTACACGTGTAGGTTCTGATGAAGAAGACATCATCATTGAATAGTTGTGGATTTTACGTTCTGAATTTGTATATTTTCATCCTTTAAGTCATAGTTCTAAAGCATGTATTTTTTATTCTAGTAAATTTAGTTTCTTTGTGCAGTATGAAACCAAATTTGCATCTTGATTCTGCTATTATCTATCCGTCCTACATACTTCATTATTATATTCTTTTCCTTTGTTTCTATTTCCTATTGATACAGTGGAATGTTCATTTCATGTGTGGTTCATGATTTTTTGTTCAATGTTTTCATTAATAACAGTTAGGGCATGTTGCACCAGGGAGTTACTGCTATCCTTAACTTCCAGAGTGAAATTGAATCTACAAATTGGGGAATCAATTCCAAATTAATCAATGATGCATGCTATCGACTTAATATCCTTATGATCAACTATCCAATAAGGTAATTGATATTTATTTCATATACTTATTGATTATATTTAGCAGGTGAATTTTGGCATCCTCTTTTTTGGGAGTTAAATACTTAATAGAAAGTAGAATTATTATTAAGTCCTGCATTTCTTATCACCATCTTTCTGGTCCCTTCTAGATGGGAAATGGAGATTATTGGGTCTATTTTTCACCAGATATATTTCCAACTTAAAGGTCTGCCATTTCATTTATGTGATTACAGGTGTTGAATTGCTAAGACTGTTTTAATGACCAAAAACATGTATTTTCTATTCTATTGAAATGCATGTCCACTGCTTGCATTTTTTTGACATTCCTTTATTTTCTTTAGCATTTAGTTCTATTTAATTATTAATTGTTGCAATTTTTAGAAACATGATGGAGGGTTAAGGCAAGGTGTTTGGACCTTTAGATTCATGAGGTGTAAGCCTCAAGACATGGGGCTTAAGTGTCATAGGTTTCCAGTTTTTAAGAAAGATATCAAACTAATATGAAGTATAGAAATATCTCCATAAGAGGATATATTTTTTTATACAACAAAAGCATATAAATGAACAAACAACCATATAAAAGGAGTTGAGAATATTAGGAGCTTTAGAAGAAGCCATCACATTCTTACAAATCATTTAATAACTATTAAGAAGCTCTAAATGTTAAAATAATGCCTAAAAATGGCTTTAAATATGTAAAAACATATATATGAGGACTTATATCCATAAATATACATATACCCATATACACATAAAGGGCACCTCAAGGAGTGTTGAATGAACTTGATACTTTCAAGGGTGTGCTTGAAGATTGAACCTTGAGGTGTTCTCCTTGACCCTCACTTTGAGGTGAGCCTGAAGGCTAAATTAGAGTTTCTAAGGGGAGATCTGAGTTCTTATGTCGAGTCCATAAACAGAATCATTATATTTGAAAAAAGGAAAGTTGGTTTGATAAGTGAAGTTTGGTTTATTAAATTCTTGGTTCTTGTTGGCTATTTTTTGTTTCTCTCCTTTTCCTTTCTTAGTTATTTCTTCTTCTAAGTGATCTGTCTACTTGTCATTAATCCTAATAGCAATGGTTCTTTTCCTTCTTTCTAATCTTTTACTCATTCTTTGGTGGGCAGCAAGCTGTCTTCTTGCTTCTCCATCTCTATTCTTCATCATTAATTACCCAAATCAGCTTTCTTCACCCTACAAAGCTTACTGCTAGATCTGAAAGTTGTAGGACTCCCTACCTGTTTCTATCGGTCTCATATTATTTTTAAAACATTCAATTGTTGAACTTACTGGCTACTGCCATAGTGTCATAGTCAAATATTATTTGTATGTTTTGAAAACTTGCAGATAATGACCTCAATAATTTTCAGAATGTACTTTTCATTGTATCATATTAAGTGGTACTATTTATTTCTTTGCAGGGAGGTAGATTCATTTGACTTGAGGAAGAAGCTTCCATTCTGCGTTGGTCTATTGTTACGGTTGTTGAAAAAGAACCTTCGAGTTTTTGTGACCTGTACCACTGGGTTTGATAGATCCCCAGCTTGTGTAATTGCATACTTGCATTGGATGACAGATACCTCGCTTCATGCTGCTTACAATTTTGTCACTGGATTGTGTGCATGCAGGCCAGACAGGTTGGACTTGCAAACTTTATGCGATACCACATATAATGGTTACTGCCAATGGTATAGGGACTTACTCAAACAAAGCCCAGAAAGACCCAGGATGATGCTGATGCTCCCAATTTAAACTCACTGAGAATTTGGGACTGCATGGCCTTTTTTCAATTAAATGAAGTGTATAAAATATTGTTTGAAAAATAATGTCACTCAAGTCGATATTACATGTACATGATGACTGAAGGTTCTCAGAGTGTATCTATCTTGGAACTGAAATCTTTTCTTTTGATGTTAACTGATGCATATTTAGCTTATTGTGTATATGTAGAATATTTCGTTATATTCTGCTAGAACTTTGATCTGATTCTTGTTAACTGCATATACTTCTGTTTTAGGAAGTTGTGCAACTTACATCTTATAGCTTACCCCATATGGTTGGGATAAGGCATGGATGATGTGCAACTTGCATTTTATGCTTTTGAAAGATGAACTGCAATATTAACTATTTTAGTAGTGTATGCTTTTCAATAGATGTTTCCACATGTCCATGTTTTCTCACCTTGCCAATTCAGCCTTTTGGATGCATGTTGGAGTGTTCGTGTCCATGTAACATTAGTAGCAACACAATTAACTAATGATCAAGAGTGAGTATGAACATGATTACAACATCTGCAAACAGGAAACTTAGTGGGAAATACCAGAACAGAGATAAATACATATAACCATACAACCACAGCTGGGATGAAGCCCCAAAAGAGCAGGTCTACAAGTCTGAAATACATAGAAACTAGCAGAAGCTTTATGGAGATATCAGCACTCAAATTAAAACAAACTCATCATTGCTAGGCTTTCCCGTAGCAAGACTATTTGCAAATGAATTGATGGTCATGGATCCATCTAAACTATAGATTCACTCTGGAATCCAAGTCTCTCACCTCCTTCATATGATGCATTGAACAATCAAGGTAACAGGCCATCAAAACCATTTCACATCCATCCAATAAACACTTGGTGAATCTCCCTTTGCCTTGACTTTCTCAAAGCCAAGATAAAATATTAATACGAGGCCTTGGAGTAATGAAAAAGCAGAGCTTCTATTTCTACATCAGTGGCTACAAGGTAGTTATGAGTTACTATTTCCTCTTTCTCAGGCCAATCTTTGTGTGTATTACCATGTAAGATTTTAAGATTTTGTGCTTGGTCTTCCTATTGCATCTTCAATTTAAGGGGTTGAGTGCTTTCTAACACAATTTATGTGGTCTTGTATCCATACTCCTTGATTTGGACAACTCTATATTATTATTGACATGGTTTTCTTTAGATATGGCTGCAATATTCTGGTCTCATTTATTGGAGGTGGATAATGGTGTTCGGACCAGCCACTTTTTGAGATCTTTCCATCCCTTTTTGCATTGATTCTAGTAAGGATGGGGCGGTGAAGGAGTTTATGGAGGTGGCTAATGGTCATCCGGTGTGGGCTCAGATTCCAGAGGAACCTGAATGATTGGAAGGTGGAAAAATGGCTATTTTTTTCTACTAAATTTTGTTATAATGCTCTGCGGGGGCCATGTGTCAAGATTGCTTGGTCTTGGATCTGGAAAGCCCATGTTACATCCAAGATTTCTTTCTTTGTGTGTCTAGCTGGTAGGAAGAGGATTCAGACTGTGAATGCCTTAGCAAGACATGGTATGGTTTTAGATGGTACCTGCTGTTTGTTTGGACAAGCTTCAGAGTCTGTCCATCACCTGCTAATCCATTGTTCATTTACTTATCAGGTGTGGTGCCACTTTGTTAAATTCTTTCAAATCCAATGGGATCCCCCTCGTGCTATAGCTGATCTGTTATCCCCCTGGAGAATGGGTATTCTCTTAGCTAAAGGGAGATATCTATGGAATTGACTTCCTTTTTCCATCAGTTGGGCAGTTTGGAATGAGTGGAACCTTGGAACTTTTTAGGCTAAATCTGATCCTGTGGAGGCAACCATTGGCAAGGTGGAATGGACATTGAGGAGACATGCCGGTAGTTCAAAGCTTTTTGTGGGAAGCAGATAACCATTTTGTGGATCAATAGATGTCTGTCATTTTTTTACTTCTTTTGTATAGGTTCTGAATGTTGATGATCTGTACATAGTTACAGACACTTCTTTCTACGTGCTTTTGACGGTTTCTCCCCCTTCTTTATAATTTATATTAATACTTTTACCAGTTATTTGGTCTCATTTAGGTAAAAATAAAATTTGGAAAGAGCAACAAATAATGTCTTTCACCTTAAACTGTTGGGTGGTGTGATGTTTGGAATTGTTTTTCTAATTATGAATAACTGCACAATCAGAGTTTTAATGATTAATTGCATCACCAAAGATTCTACATTGTAATTATCCATAGAAACATGTTGGCATCATGAAAAGTCACCGGTAGTATCATAAATATTGCCCATCTTGACCTAAAAAAAAAGCTATTCAATATCTATACTACCAAAGAGGATTTGGTTGTATTGTTCTGGTATTAGGACAGCAATTTTCTTGATCCAAGTTTATCTTTTGAATAAATACACTGTAAACAGAACTTTTATTTTTCTATTTGTCTGATTTACTGCAAGCAGAAATTCTTACCTCTATGTATTAGTTTATAAAAGCATTATGTTGGGCATCTGAATGCAGACCAGCAATTGCCTGGGCAACATGGGATCTTATAGCTATGGTGGAAAAAGGGAGGCATGATGGACCTGCAACTCATGCTGTGACATTTGTGTGGAATGGACAAGAGGTTAGTATGAACTTCTTTGTTCATTTCAAAGTTAAAATCACACCCACCTCAAAATAAAAAAAAGAAGATAAAATAAAATGAAGAAGGCTAAACTTTGAGACATGATAAAATTCGTAAGATTCACCCTATTATCATTGCAAATGATTTAACACTTTTGCAGGATTACAGGACTGTGAATGCTACTATTGTTCTATATCACTTATTTCATTCTTCTGTTTATTATAGGGAGAGGATGTATACTTGGTTGGAGATTTCACAGGAAATTGGAAAGAACCAATTAAGGCTGTCCATAAAGGTGGCTCAAAATATGAGGTTGAAGTCAGACTTACACATGGGAGGTAAGTTTCACCGAGTTCTATTACCTCTTTTTTCTTCCTCTGAAAAGTCCAAAAGTAAGTTTCCTATTTGACATGCCCTACTCTACCTGGCTCACAAATATCCTATAAATTTATATTCATGCACCTAGGATTTTACCAGTCATTTGATTTGACTAAAGATTGACTTTATATTACTATGCATTGCATTTGATTTTACCAGTCATTTGATTTGACTAAAGATCGACTTTATATTACTATGCATTGAATTTTTCTGCACATTTCTATTTCCTTGTTCGCATGCTGCATTTCTATTTCCATATATTATTGATGGCATCTTATCACCAAGGGAGTAGGGTGCAACTTCTGCAGGCTTGGGTTGAGCATTAGTTAAAATTTGAATGGGACCAGGCCCCTGATGCAGTGTAAATTCTTGAAATTGGGTACCCAACTTCCATCCCTACCAGGGAGAATCTCATATTTTGCTTGTATTTTCATTATGTTAGTTACTTAAGACAGATGGCAAGAGAGGTATCCATTTGCTTGTGCTTGATTCTTCAGACATTTTAAACTTGAGACAATTCTAAGTTCTTATTACTCAAGTGGGTTGTTGATATTTCATAGACAGAATAAAGTTTTGAACAGCATGAAATATGAGGTCCTTTGAAGGATGAGGGCAGGGTAGGAGGGTTTAGGTTTAGGAGATTGAAATTAAGCAGATTTCAGATGAGAAGTACATGGTGGGTTAAGCTACATATGAATAAAGGAAGACTAGAGCAGTCATACCTACACTGCCAATTGCCTAGCTCTTTGAAACAGCGAGATTGAATTGTCTAATCTTTTGAAACAACCTAGCTACCAGGCAGCTGTTTTTAGCAATTGGAAGTATATCAGTATCGGTCTGATATGTTGCCAAGTACACATGTAAGCTACAGCCATTTAGGGTTTTATTTAATGTTTACTTTACAACATTTAAATTAGAAAGGGAGACAAAATTGGTGCTTTTTAGCATTTTGCTTGGTTCCTTGGGCTAAAGTTGCTAGTGACTGGAGAAAGTGGAGCTGCAGGGAACATGAATCTCATCTGTTCTTTTACCTAAATAATGTAGGACTGCATGCTCTAACACCAATAGACCGGTATCAAACTAATGAAAGAGCACTTGCTCTGATACTAATGTTGGATGGAAATGGCCCAAAAATGAGACTAGGAGAGTGACAATGGTGTGAGGAAGGTTTAGAGTTGGTTGTAGGACTAAAAGTAGGGATTCATTGGATTTGGAAAAGTTCTGGTCAAATTGTTGAGAATTGCAAATTCTTTGTGGGATGGTGAAAATATAGAAAATTCAAAAACCAAGTGTTGGAATGAATTTTTTAACAAAACTTGTCATGATGAATAGACAAGATTTACAAGGTTCAGCATATTGAGCTTATTATGTCCATGGAGGATCCTTGTGAAAATTTCACTATTTCTCAATCAACTATTACAACCCTATCAAGAATGCAAGTATTTATATTTCATTGAGTTAAGGTTTTTCTTTTTTTTGGTATTCCAATTATACTCCTGTATGGACATTGTACATGCAAATTTCACTGACATTCCCTAGGTTCCCAACACCTTCAATGTGAACCATGCTGAGTATCTTGTACAAGGGAGGTTCTGCTCCTCTCCATCTTGTTTACTTTGCTCACTTGCATACACTTTGATAGAGCCCCCCTTTGCTAATGCTGTTTCCTTGTCCTTAATACAAGGCATCCATTGCCAACAGAGTGGTGGCTTGGTTGGCATGTAACTGGGAAAGCCCCAGACCTGATGTGGTTTCGAGCCCCGCTACTAACAACTCCAAATCCACCTTTGCGAAAAAGTATAATCGTGCTAGATAAAGAATTGCGGTACTATGCCACGGGAATTGGATTATGGCCTCTATGGGGGTAAAAGGCGAGTAATCAATACCAAAAAAAAAACAAACAAGACATCTATCGTAAATATGAAGCAATTTAATTTGAAGGCACTAAACCTTTGGGCGTTAGTGCATTATAGTTTTTCATTTTGTTCTTGATTGTGTTTTGGCTTTTGTAGCTGGAGCTTTACTGGAGCTGCTCAATGTAGCATGCTAGCGTGCATAGTAGTTTTTCATTATGTGTCATAGGCTTTACATAAAAGGATGAAGAACTCCCTTTATGAGAAATTGACATAATTTTCAAAGCTAGGGTTTTAGGTGGAATTTTGGGATGAAATACGGTAGAATGAATGGTGATTCGAACTTATGGGGGGAGAATAAATATAAGGGCATTCTGAAGTGGTTTGGCACAAAAAGGATGAAGCTTGCTAAAGAAGAAAAACTTTGGGTTTTGATAAAAACTTGAGGAAAGACTTAGATGATATGATGATGTAAACTTGAAAAATTTGCCTCGATTAACTTTAGTCCTTGAGAGATGAGTGAATTTTTAATGAAGACTGGGATGTTAATGGCTGTAATGGCTGCTTGCAGTATTAAAGAGAAGATAGAGAAAAAGAAGAAAAAGAAAGCACAGAATCAGACAACAGGCACCTAAAATCACTCTTATGGTTTATGAGAATCATTTACCATAACCATTGACTCAAATATGAATCATTAAATGAAACGTAACTAAACTATGATTAGACAAATCAAACTCTTAGGCTGCAACCCCCCTCCCTCCCATCATGCAAAATTATCAAAATTCAAAATACCCCATTGTCTAAAATACATAAAATGTTCAATGTTGATTCTCCGGCTTCTGCATCACTGTGTGCTAAGGTAGGAACATCAATGGTTTACTGAAGAAAATAAAGAATTTTGGCAATAGTTCATTCAGTACTTAAGTAGTTTGAATCTGGAAGAGGGGAAGGGACTGATGGTTATTTTATTCTGGCTTCTTTTGGTCCAGTGGGAGAGGTTGATGCATCATTAGTCCTGGGCCAGTGGGCTTTATCGTCAAAGTAAAAGGGTTTGGACACATTTTAGTAGAGGGTCATTCAAGCTATGCTGTTATTAGTCTGAGGTGAAGTTGTAAATTTCCATTGAGGATGCCTCACTGCATTAGGGAGATGCGTTTTTGGTAACAATGATGCTTGTAAAATGGATCTCAAAGGAATTTAATGATTTAGCTGACTCTTTGGCTAGAAATGGGATGGGGAGCAAGTGATTGTATGGTATTAACTTGATACCATTCTAAAGCTCATTTGAAGTGCTTTTGCTTTCTACCCTGTTTTTTTTGTGTTGTATAGTCTTTCATCCTTGATGCAACTTTGCTGTTATGCATAAAAGTAAAGAAAAATGGAAGAAAAAGAAAGAGACAAGTCTTTCTCATTGGACTTGAGTCTATGTTGTCTTTTCTTACTGGAGTTGATATACCTGTTGGGGTTGTCTCATTGGTAGAGTTCTTCAAAGATATTTCATTACAGTCTTAAGAACCATTAAAAATACCATTATACCACTTTAATTCTTTGGTCATTAATTCTGAAAATTCCAAGCTTTTGTGTGATCATCATGTAGCAAAACATTTGATGACAGCTTACTCTCCAGAACAATATGAAGTACTTAAAC
Source organism: Nelumbo lutea (assembly GCF_056320005.1). Lineage (NCBI taxonomy): Eukaryota > Viridiplantae > Streptophyta > Magnoliopsida > Proteales > Nelumbonaceae > Nelumbo > Nelumbo lutea. The sequence continues at coordinate 11,423,099 of NC_142687.1, forward strand.
TGTAACTTACTTTGTGTACTCTGGAATCTGGACTAGAACAACGTGCAAGTACTTAAATTGTAACTGTACTTTTGTGTGACCATCATTAATTTTATTTCTATAAATTTGTAATATAAATTGCTTTCAGGTACCGCTATAAGTTCATTGTCAGTGGGAATTGGAGGCACTCAACCTCTTCACCAACAGAAACTGATGAACGGGGAAATATCAACAATATAATTATGGTGGGAGATATTGCCAGTGTAAGGCCTTCTTTTCAACACCAGACAAAGGTAAGCCTGTTTTGGCAGCTATTCTTATTTTACTCTCTTATTTGAGTTTCTAAACTTTTTTTTTTTGATAAATGAGTAAAAAGTTTTATTAATCCAACAGATAATAGTTATAGGCAACCCAAGGAAAGGCATGAGATGCGACCTTTCCTTTAAGATTGATCACAGAATTACAATTTCAAAATGAACAGGAGTTAGCCATTTGACTTTTTTTAAGGAGATCTCTATAGCCCCAGACCACAGAATCCGGATTCAGAAACCACCCTACAACCACCTGCGAGTCCCCTTCAATAAGCAAATGCTCTATCCCCACTTGGGATCTGCTACCCACTAGTTGTTTCCACATCCCTATCCACAGAGCACCACCACTGTGTATTGGGAATATCTCCCCATGAATGACAAGGGAGATATTCCCAATGAGCAGCTCTAATGTCTCGTGGGTAGAGATGTGGGAACGGCTCATGGGTAGCAGATCTGAGCCCCTCTATCCCTAGCTGGTTTGCAAGCTGGATTCCTCGTATAGCAGCAAGCAGTTCAGCCATTGTAGTCTCTCAGACTCACGGACCTGAATATAAAGAGATGATACCATTGTCGTTATTTCTTAGAACTCATCCTATGCCCAAAGGTCCAGGGTTACCTTTTTGTTTTTTGATCAATGACAAAACTTTCATTAATCAAACAAAATAAATAATTTCAAAGAGGGGGAGATAAACTCTCTTAACTTCCCTAACAGAGGCTAGAGCCCCCAAAAATAGAAAAACCAGAATTACAACTGAGCCCAAAATATAGATTCCCTTATCACCCCTTGCTTGGCTAACCCATCAAGCAAATGAGTTAGCAGATCTCTTCACCCAACTGAACTTTATTTCCATGTCCTTAACCAACCATATGAATTTCCTCCTTTCATTGTTGTAGTTCCATAACCCAACATTGTCTTCTTTCAGCCACCCTACCACCACCTCTGAGTCCCCTTCAATTACAAGCCTTCTAATGTTCATATCCTTTGCCCTTAGGCACTTTCCAAGACCACAAAGATCTCAGCCCTGAGAGAGTTACCTACTCCAATTGGTCCTGAGAACAAGACTGAAAGTCTCATTCTAGTCCCTAAATACACCCCCAACACCTGAATGCCCAGGATTCCCTCTATTCTACTGTTAGCATAGGGGTATTTCTGTCTTTATACCTTGATTGATGTTGATGATTTGTAATGTTGTGTTGGAACATGTGCTCTTAACTTAAGTAAGGGCACATAGGTCTTTTCAGTCATGTTTTAATAATAATATAAATACTTACTGGCCAATTGGGAGAAGTCAAGTTGACTCTGTCAGTTCGAACCAGAATTCTCTCTTCTCTCTCTCTCTCTCTCTCTCTCTCTCTCTCTCTCTCTCTCTTTCTTTATCACCTTTTCTTCTTCTACATAACTGAACTCAGTCAGGCCGAACTCTAAGGCAGACCTGAATTATAACATGGTATCAGAGCTAGGTTAAATCTGCCTAGATTTCTGCTTGCCTAGGGTTCATTCTCTGTGCACCCTATCTAGGGTTTTCCTCTTTTTTTCTGTGTTCGATTGGAGATAAGGGAAAGGGCTGAAAAGGAGTGATCGCCCTCTTCCCTTGGGGGTCTCTATGCTTCCAGTCAGGTCATATGTGGTCGGTTGCTGTGATTTCTGAGATCGCCCTCTCCTAGTAGAGGAAGAATAGAGAACCGAACTGTGTGGGCAATGGCTGTTGTGTGTGAAGCGGCTGTTGTGTGTGGACTGCTCTCCTGCTCGTATGGGTGTTATTTCAGCGATAAGGTAAGAGATTTCAGTGCATGATATCTGTTATGGATTAAATAGGAAGTGTGTTTCAGACCATATGCTAGGGTTTCGGATTAAATAGGAAGGGCTAGGGTTTATGCTGGTTTCTTTGTGCTTTTTGAAGGAAGAGATATGATCATATAGTGGTGAGATTTCAGGTAGTTGTAGGAGTAGGGTTTGTGGTGTAAAGAGCACACATTCCAGCAACAATTAGTGCTGCAATCAGTGTGACAGGTGTGACCTAGTGGTGTGTAGTGTGCAAATCTCAGTGATAATAGAATTCAACAAGTGTGCAGAATTGGTGATAACATAATGGGAGACAATAATGATTATAAACCTAGTGTGATGGTGCCTACAGACTACCTAAATGGTTAGATGACCTCCATTAAGTTAAATGGAGAGAATTATGTGCTTTGGGCTAAATCCGTTGAAGTCTTTCTGAAGGCAAAGAAGAAGGTAAAACACATCAGAGAGGAAAAACCCTCATCTAACTCTCACGAGTATGAAGACTGGGAGCAAGAGGATGCTCAGATCATCACATGGTTGTGGAACAGTATGGAACCCAGGATTAGTGTGAACTTCATGTTCCTTGATACTGCCAAAGATGCGTGGGAGCATGCGAAGAAATTGTATTTGGGGCAAGACAATACAACCAGAGTTTATCAGCTTTATCAAGAGTACTTTAATCTGCAACAGAGCAATCAGAGTCTTGAGGAGTACTATGCCAACATGAGGAACGTACGTAATGAGTTGAATGCCTTTCATCCTCTCACTTTTGATGTCAAGATTCAGCAACAACAGAGAGAGCAGCTTGATGTGACTAGATTTTTGGTGGGACTAAAGTCTGAATATGAACTAGTACGTGCTCAGATATTAGGGGGATCAGCTCTTCCGTCCCTAGAAGATGTATTTGCTCGACTTCGAAGGATTTCTATCGGATCTACTGAGAACTCTCATATCTTAGATAGATCTGCCTTTGCTGCATCGAGAGGCTGTGGTGGTAGAGGTGGAGCTCGGGGAGCTCAGTCTGGCCGTGGTGGTGGTAGTGGTTCTGCATATGGACGAAGTGGCAATGGTGGGTCTACTCATAATCGTGGTGGTGGTCGTACTGGGAGTAGAGATTCAGGGGGAGCCCGTGGTAGAGGACGTAGCTCTGGCCCGAGGAAGTGCACTCATTGTGGTATGGATGGACATACCATCAACTATTGTTATTATCTACATGGTCCTCCCTCAACCTGGGCCAATTATGCTGCGACCAGTGACTCAAGTTCTAGCTTTAGACAGGAGAATCATTCATCTGACCAGTTGCCTCCTACATCCACAGATGGTCCCATGAAGGAGATGGTGAGTGTTCCCTGTGATGAAGATGAGAGGTTTATCCAATCACAGCAGAACACGACGACTTTTGCTCACTCAGGTATGGCTTGTTTGGCATCTACACCCAATCCTTGGATCATTTACTCTGGAGCCTCTGATCACATAACTGGAACTCCAGGTGTGTTTTCCTCCTTATCTCATTGCTCAACATCACAATCCGTCACCCTTGCTAATGGTTCCACATCCTCAATTTGTGGTGTTGGTAATGTTGACCTAGATCCTGTATCCCTCTCATCAGTTCTGTATGTTCCTAAATTGCCTTTTAACCTTATGTCTGTTAGTAAGCTGACCAAATCACTTAACTGTTCCATTACTTTTTATCCTTCTATGTGTGTCTTTCAGGATCTCAAGACGGGGATGAAGATTGGTGGAGGACATGAAGCAGGTGGACTATATTATCTTGACGGTGGTGGTGGTAGAACTTCAACAGCTCTCCAGTCATCTCTTTCTCCTCTCCAGTGGCACTACCGATTTGGTCATCCATCGCTAAAAGTCTTGAAGTTCTTGGTTCCGTCCTTGAGTCAGCTTTCTATTTTCGATTGTGAGTCGTGTCAGTTTGGGAAACACCATCGTGTTCCCTTTAGTTTTAGGGTTGATAACCATGTGTCGAGTCATTTTTCTTTAGTTCATTCAGATGTTTGGGGTCCTTATAAAGTGATGTCGTATAATGGATACAGATATTTTGTCATTTTTGTGGATGATTTTTCAAGGATGACGTGGCTCTATTTAATGAAAGAAAGAAGTGAATTGTTTACCATTTTTCAAAAATTTTATGTTGAGATTCGTAACCAATTTGGTACCCATATCAAAGTTTTTCGTTCTGATAATGGCCGCGAATATTTATCCTCATCGTTTCAGGAATACCTGGACCAACACGGCATTATACATCAGACCTCGTGTACCTACACCCCGCAACAAAACGGGGTGGCTGAGAGAAAGAATCGCCATCTCCTTGAAACAGCAAGATCCCTAATGCATTACATGCATGTTCCCAAACCTTTTTGGAGTGATGCAGTGCTTACCTCTTGTTTTCTGATTAATTGGATGCCCACGTTCATCCTTGATGGTCATTCTCTGTTTCAGGTCTTGTTTCCCACTTTGTCTATGTTCTCTCTTATGCCAAGAGTTTTTGGGTGTGTCTGTTTTGTCCATAATCTGGGTCCCGGGAACTACAAGTTTGATGCCCGTTCTCTCAAGTGCATCTTTCTTGGCTATTCTCGGACCCAAAAAGGGCATAGGTGTTACCATCCTGGTTCTCGATGGTCCTTTATGTGTGTTGATGTCAGTTTCTTTGAGTCTACTCCGTTCTTTTTGGGGTTTGGTGATGCTTCTTCCTCATCACCTCCTCTTCCACTTCCCGTTGTCGATCCTCCTCCCTTTGTTCTAGTCGTGACCAAATCCTTGCCTCCGGTGCCACCACCTGTTGAATGCCCACCTATCCGTCATGTGTATACACATCGCCCACGTGCACCAACTACTACTCCGGCTACATCTCCGTCGACGGATCCGACACCAGACTTGCACTTAGCATCTGAGATTGATCTACCCATTGCTTTGCGGAAAGGTAAACATTCTTGCACCCTTCATCCCATTTCTAATTATGTTTCTCTTACTCACCTTTCCGCTTCTCATCGCTAGTTTGTTACCTTGTTATCATCAGTTATTGTTCCTAAAGATGTCTAGGAAGCCCTTGCCTCTCCACGGTGGTGCCATGCCATGGAAGAAGAACTCTCAGCCCTTCATCATAATCATACTTGGGACCTCACTGTTCTTCCTCCTGGGAAGCAAGCTATTGGTTGTAAATGGGTTTATACGGTTAAGTATTTGCCTGATGGTAGTGTTGAACGCCTGAAAGCGCGATTAGTTGCAAAAGGGTACTCCCAAACCTATGGCATTGACTACATATAGACCTTCTCATCGGTTGCTAAGATAGGGTCAATTCGTGTTGTGATCTCTCTTGCAGCCATGTATGAGTGGCCACTATATCAGCTTGATATCAAGAATGCCGTTTTGCATGGTGACTTACTCGAGGAGATCTACATGGAGCAACCTCCAGGGTTTGTTGCTCAAGGGGAGGATGGTAAGTTGTGCAGACTAAGGAAGGCTATATATGGGCTTAAACAGTCTCCTCGAGCATAGTTTGGTAGGTTCAGTGGGGGTAAAGAAGTTTGGTATGAAACAATGCAAAGCTAACCATTATGTATTTAGTCATGACTCTCCGGGAGGAAAAATACTGTTGGTGGTGTATGTAGATGATATTGTTATTACTGGGAATGATAACATTGGTATTGACAGGCTGAAGACTTATCTGCAGGATCATTTTCAGACAAAGGATCTGGGTAAACTGAAATACTTCTTGGGGATAGAGGTAGCGAGATCCAAGTATGGGATTAACCTGTGCCAGAGGAAGTATGTGCTTGATTTGCTGGAAGAAACAGGCTTGTTGGGTGCCAAACCAGCTGAAACACCCATGGACACAAATATTAAGCTAAGCAGTGATATGGGTGAAGTGTTTGAAGACCCTGACAGATACTGACGACTTGTGGGCAAACTGAACTACCTAACCATTACCAGACCAGACATCTCGTTTGCAGTTAGTGTGGTAAGCTAGTTTATGCAAAAACCTCTGATTCCTCATTGGAATGCGGTTCTGAGAATTGTGAAGTATCTAAAAGGGGCTCCGGGTCGCGGTCTGATATACAAGAGTGGGGGAAAACTTGAAATAGAAGGGTATTTTGATGCTGATTGGGCCGGTTCTATGTCTAATAGGCGGTCTACTACAGCATATTGCACGTTTCTGGGAGGTAACCTAGTGACATGAAAAAGTAAGAAGCAGACGGTTGTGGCAAGAAGCAGTGCAGAAGCAGAATATAGGGCTATGGCGCACACCGCTAGTGAATTAGTGTGGCTAAGGAACCTTCTATAGGAAGTAGGGTACAACATTAACACTCCAGTGAAGCTCTATTGTGATAACCAGGCTGCAGTTCATATCTCCTCTAATTCAGTGTTTCATGAAAGAACCAAGCACATTGAGGTTGACTATCACTTTGTGAGGGAGAATGTGCTGAATGGAGAGCTAGACACTACACATGTTAATACAGGAAATCAGTGGGCTGACTTATTTACAAAAGGCTTGAGTCCGGGAAGAGTGGACTACATATGTAACAAGCTAGGAGTATATGATATATACTCACCAACTTGAGGGGGAGTGTTAGCGTAGGGGTATTTCTGTCTTTATACCTTGATTGATGTTGATGATTTGTAATGTTGTGTTGGAACATGTGCTCTTAACTTAAGTAAGGGCACATAGGTCTTTTCAGTCATGTTTTAATAATAATATAAATACTTACTGGCCGACTGGGAGAAGTCAAGTTGACTCTGTCAGTTCAAACCAAAATTCTCTCTTCTCTCTCTTTCTCTCTCTCTCTCTCTCTCTCTCTCTCTCTCTCTCTCTCTCTCTCTCTCTTTATCACATTTTCTTCTTCTACATGACTGAACTCAGTCAGGCCGAACTCTAAGGCAGACCTGAATTATAACAATTACCATCAAAGTTAAACTTTATAAAACCAGTGGGGGGAGGGGTCCAAGACAGACTTAGCCCCATTTTGACCTAGGCACAGCTAGCAATCTCTCCATTTTCCCAGCAGATCATTCACTGTAAAATCTGTGAATAAGTCTGAGGATTTCAGCCACCGTACCACCCTTATGTGAATCAGCTCTATCAAATTTTCAACGCTTTTTTCTCTTTCAGAGAAAAGCCTTGAGTTCCTTTCTCCAGGGTTACCTTGGCTACTCCCATCAAAGTTCAGCTTAATAAAATCCTCCCCAGGTGGCAGCCATTCTACCAAATATCTGTTCATCCTGGTAGAAGTATTAACCACTACTAACCAACTCCTCCAAAGATCATTAAAGGAATAGGTATCAAAAAGGTTTTATGTTTTCAGCCACTGAATTGCCCTTGTCAGAACACAATCATCAACTTCCGAAAAGCTTCTTTGGAAAAATAAACTATGCTTATTCTGTAGCAAGTTACTAGAACAAAGTACCAGCATTCTACATTCTATTGCAGTTGATTTTCTGGTTTGAATGAAAGTTCTTTGAATTTTCTGCTCTTGTCACTTAGTTATTTTAAATCATAAAAATTTCCAACACTGTTCCCAGATCCGCAACAGCTAAGATCCATTGGACCGGAGGGGGGGGCAATTAAATGTTTTGTTTTAAGGGGATTGGATGATATCACTTTTCTGCTAAAGAAGCATTATTCATTTCCTTTGTAGGACCCCTATTTTACTGGATTTGCACTTTCTAGTTTAATCTCCAATAGTTCCAAGTTTTACGCTTCATATTTTCTTCTAGGCATTTTAATAATTTCTAGTGATAAGTGGACCGTAATCCACCTCAGAAATCTGAAATTGCAGCCCCCTCCTAGTCTACTAGTAGCCCCCCTCCCCCGAAACCGCATCCTGCCCGTGAATTTGGCATCAATCCACGGGCAGGATTCAGTCCACCCCTAGAAATCCTAGCTCCACCCTAGGGGTGGACTGAACTATAAAAACCCCTAATTTCTTATGTCTGCCCTTTAAGCCCCGTACTGTAGGCACCTTGAGCAAAGGTGCCAAATGGAAGGTAAAGAAAACGTTCATAGGGTGTTTTACCATCATCTTGCATGGTCCCTTGATTTAATCTTTTAAGTTTGTCTTCACTGGCACCAGATTGCCGTCCTTGAAATCTAAGTCTGTGAATGTGCAACCTTGATGAAGTCTATAGAATAGATGCTAACTATAAAAATAGTACAAGTAATTTTGAATTATATTTCTGCATATATTGATTTATTTCGTTATCTGCTCTTAATGCTGTAGGATACCATGATTGTGAAGGTGATTGAGAGGCCATTGACTGAAATTGAACGATTCATGTTGGCAAAGGCAGCTCGATGTGTTGCATTCTCCATCTGTCCTGTCACACTAGCTCCAAAATAGCTGCACTTGATCAATGTTCAAAATATCAGTATCGTGTATCATATCGGTAAGTTTGTAAATGGATACATATCGTGATGGGTATGAATGAATAGGGTGGAAAAATCATAAAAACGATACCAAGGTTTTTAAAACAATTTTTGTTGTATAACACTAACTTTATCAGGGAAGCTTCTATAAATCCCATAAATACAATTTTTTTTGTTGTAAAACACTAAATTTAAGTTTGAAAAAAATCATAAAAACGGTACCAAGGTTTTTAAAACCGAACCAGACAATGAACTGGTCAGGGGTCTGGTTCTCAGGTCGAACGGTCCAACCGTTCAAACTGAATGACGGCCTGTTCTGACAAAAAAATAAAGAAGGCCAAAACCGTTAGATGGTTCGAATGCCCGGGTCAATGGTTTGCTGACCAAATCAACGGTTTTTGGCGAAATAACGGTTCTAGGGTAAAACAGAATTTTTCTGGTCCAGTTTTGAAAACTATGGTATAAACATATAATAAATGCATACTTTAATAGTTTATATAAGTAAACATATTACAATCAATAAATATTGGAGAATAGGTATCACATACTTTTTCAATTTTCCTAATTTTCCGGGGAAAAAGACATAAATATACTAATAGAAGCCTAAAATATTACATATCTAACCAGAACTTTAACATACATATAAAGGTGTAAAGTGGGTTGTGTCGTGTTTGCAGGCCCCACGTGCCTTAGTGAGTCGTGTTGTGTTGTCATGTGGACCTAAGTGGGTTATGCTTGCCTAGCCCAGAACCCCTAAAAGGTCAGGCCTAGCATGGCCTATGGCACGAGCTCAGGCGGGCCCTTGCTCAACTACGTCGAGTCTTTTTTTTTTTTTTTGTTTTTTCATTTTTACTAAGTCTAAAGATGATACAAACTTTGGGAAAAAAGTAGAAATTTGACAAAAAATACTTAACAAAATACAAAATAGACAATGAATTGAAAAGACTTTTAAAATTTATATTTCATTTGAATTTAATGATTACAAAGTTAAAAAAAAAGTAAATTGAAAAAATACAATGGAATATTAGAATTGGAATAAATTATAAAAATAATATAATAAAATTGAAAATAAAAATTTATGGTGGCATTGAAAAAATAACAAATAAGTAACAAATTTTAAATAAAATTGAAAAAACAAAATTTACAATAATTTTAAAAATGCTATACAATTATTGAGTATACAAAATAACTTCATTGTTTTCTTCAATTTTCACCTACATCTCTTTGACCTTGATCTATATCATTTTCTTCTAGTGAAACATCAGGTGAAGTGCCATGCCCTCAAGCATATACACATCTCAAAGCTTTCATCGTTTTATATACCTTCTCAATTAAGTTTAATAAATGAACTTGATGATGAAGTGACAATTGATTTTTTCCTTTTATTTATCAATGACCAATTTTTTTTTTCTCTTCCACTATTAGAACTAGATGTTTCAATAGTGGAGGCTATACCTGTATAAATTCTCCTGTGTCATAATTATTAAGATTCATGTAAACTGTATATTTCAAATAATAAATTATTAGTCTTATCTAATTTTGTTCCAAATTCAGTTCTCATATTTTCACAATAAGATTGAAGCAAAACATTTAAACCATCTTTTATAATCATAGGATCTAATATTGTAGCTAAGCAATATAGAGGATAAATATTTTTCCAATATTTTTTAAATTTAACTTTTATTATATCAATAATATTTTGAAAATTTAAATTATTTCTATATTTTGAAAAATGTTCACTAATTGTAAATAAATGATTAACTAAAATGCAAGAAGTTAGATAATAAACACCCAAAGTTCATTTAAAAAATTTGAAAAAAAAACTTTTATACAAGCAACAATTTCCTAATTGTCATCGGTTATAAAATTATAGGGCATTTTCTCATTATAAAAATTAATAAGAATATCTTTGTATGAAACACAATTCTTTAACATAGAATATTTGGGAATTCCACCTATGTTGAACATTTAATACACAATTTCTATATTTTAGACCATATTTTTGACATAAATATTTAAGTTCTTTCTTTTTGTACCAAAACTTTTAATCTAATTTTAGAAATATAACGAGAAATAATATTTAAAGCATTTTGAACACAAGATGTGACATGCACATCTAAAATGAAATAATTTACCATTTAAGCATGGCTTAATTGATATCTTAAAATATTTATTGTTGAATCAATATTATTGGCATTATCAAAACTAATAGGAAAAACTTTATTTTTAATTTCGTATGTATGTAAATTATTTAATATACTTGCAACAACAACTGGGCCCAAAGTAAATGTTTATCAATAAAATGCCCTATAACAACTTATATTTAGAAGTTCAAATATCAAATGTAAATGCAATTTTAGAATTTGACAAAGTATAAATTAAATTTTGTTTATATGAATAAAAAAATTTTAAAGCATTTTCTATAATTGTATTTCTAGAAACTTTTTTAAATTGGGGATTTACTAATTGTTGTAAAAGTCTTTCTAACCTTAGGGTCTTTAGCGAATAAAAACAATTGTTCAGCATGTATAATATGCTTATCTAATTTTTGCCTCATTTTTTCTTAGAAATATTGAAAATTACTAAAAAAAAACATGACCAATTTGTGATTATTTTTGACTATCATTATTTTTTAGATGAGTGGTCATATGTGTAACCAAATGGCTATTACCACCTTTATTGCTATAACTAAAATCACTCTTACATTTATTGCAAATAGTTTTTTTTTTTTTCTTTCCCCTCAACAATTTTGATAATAAATATTTCCCAGACTGGGCTAGGCAAACTTTTTCTTTCCCTTGTAGTAGTACTAGGGGTGGTTCCAGCAACATCAATCATAGAATCACTAGCACCCATATTGCTGTTGTCCTATTGTGATTGTACATTCTCAAAGCCAAACATGTTGGGAAATTGATTTGAGAGGAGCCAATCATTTTTTAAAAATTGTAGTTTTAAAACCCTAAAAAATGAAAATTAATTGCAACTTACTTGGTCCATTGGTCTGGAATCCCAACTTGATTTCAACTGATGAAATTTCTAAGCCTCCCAAATTGCTAACTTGAGATACTTGGTCTAGCATTCTTCTTGTTGAAACTTGAATAGAGCTGAGAATTAAGGACTAGAGAGCAGGAGATTAAGAGGGTATGAGAGTGTATAAGAGTAATGGGAGTAAATGAATGTATAAGAGTATGACAGTATGAGAATGATGGAGGGTAATAGTATTTATCGGAGTTGGAATTGATTCAAATTGATCAAAACACCTTAAAAACTAGTCATTTTATAATTGTTGGGAGGGGTATTCCAAACCTGACATGTCGCATGTTGTGCTGGGCCTCAGGACAAAGGCTGGCATAGCCCACTTTATAGCTCTACATATATGTTACTTTTGTAAATATTACGGGAGTTGTTTGAATTCACCAGGCTAAGCTTACACACTAATGAATCAACCTGATTTTATGCAGGTTAGGTCGGACCAACGTTGACAAACATCAGTCCATTTAAAATAAGTTGGGCCAGTGGCAAGGGGCCTAGGAAACCTGATCAAATCCAAACCCATTGTTTTGCCTTTTTCTTTCCAAAGTTTGTATATGGTATTTATTACAAGTGACAATGTACAAAAGATTGGTGAAATGGCTAAGAGTTGTGCTGAATAGAGTATTTGCAAATTGAGGCTTCTGGTATTCTTGTTTTGTATTCTTATACCGGAATTGACCCTGAACATGACGAAGGTTTTGTTCAGACTACAAAAATCTCGTTAAAGGTCAAAATCTATATCTATGATGTTATGATTCCATACAATAGTACAAAACGTCTTATAAACGATTTTACTTTTGACCCAAAATTGATTTGGGCTCACCACACCACAGGCGATTTTACTACATATGGCCACATCACATTTTGCATCCCGTTGTGTTCATGGTATTGATGAAACATGAAGAATATTTTATCATTTGGGGTAGGGTTGCAAAGGGATGATGGGTAGATTTTATCATTGGGGTATCCCATGTATTGACACCCTTGCAGCGTCACTTTGTAGTATCCCTGAAGTGGAAGGTGATAACTTGACAAGGTCCTTACAAGGCAATTTTATTCTCATTTGCCAGTGACTGTTAATCTTGTGAGACCATGGAAGATGAAGCCTTGGAGGGGAGGAAAACACCCTTCCGCCACTAGAAGTTGGGCCGTCAATTTGGTGGGCTCCAGCCAAGGCTGTCGGGGTCTTGCTCAGCTAGAGTGTCTTGGACCACATCTCTTGTCAATTGTGAGTTGATTATCAAAGAAGGTAATGTGGGATTTGAAGGGCTCCATATCTTGCCCCTGTGACGCTAACCCTAGGAGCTTTCCTTACAGTGTGAAGCAGCAATGCTGGGGGAAGGCAGAGAAGATCAAACCGAGACCTGGATCGGTGGAGGTGCAACGCGCTCGGCAGCATTGTGTTTTGGAAGCTCGTTTAGGTATGATTTGCGTGTTAAATCCTTCGCCTAAGTTACAGATTACTGTTGCGAACCTGAGTCTGTCTGAGTTGCAAGTTGCAACCAACGACTCTAAGCTTCTCTCTCGTGGAAGCGCAGGGATATGTTAAGGTGTGAAACTGGACCTTAGGTGGAATTATGATGAAAGCGGCTACATATTGCAATGTTTAAACAAGTCCTACCTGCCACCTGATAAAATTCAAAGAAAAACAAGTCCCACCTAATGTTCCTGTTTGGATTTTTGCATGCAAATCGACTGTACTTAAGCACGAATTAGTTTTCCTTGCATATTCTTTGTAATAACCATTGACAAATAACAAAGTGAAGTTTTTTCTTTTTGAAGAAACAAGTGGAGTTATTAACAACTATACTAAAATTATGAACACGACGAAGAAACGTTGTAGCGTGAAGCAACTGCTAATCATCTCTTTTAAGATGAGGCGCAACCGTGGATTATTAACGCAAGAAGCACGAGGAAATTTAACAGGCAGGATGAGATATAGAAGATCAATAGAGTGACATAGGTTTAAAGTTTAAACTTTAAATGTCTCGATTTCTGAAACCACCAGACCAGAGAATTCACGTTAACTGCAGGGACGACTTAAAAATCATTTTATTCCTTACTGCTCAGTCCGATCAATCAGACTATGTGACGGATAATACCATGTCAATGTTTTTAGGTAATTAATTACAAATACATGCATCTTTTCAGGAGGATTAATAAACATTCCCTCGTGAGATATAGCTAACATCATGCCTTTAATTTTACAATGTTGTAGAAAAGGGTTGCTTTCCAGGTCCAGCTCTCTGACGTGAATTCGCTTTGCATACACATCACCACCCATCAACACGCATGCATAAATGCATATCCTACAATATCAGCGTAGGTCAAATATTTCAAACCTCAGATACGGATTTATATAAATATTATAGCAATCCTCGTAAAGGGGACTTCCATCGGGTGGTTCTTGGTGGGGGTGGAACCCTTTCTCCTGGCATTCTTTCAAGACAGTAATTCCACTAGGGTCAGATAGCCGGAATATTCCATAGTTCCTGTCAGAATGGAACAAAAAAACACCAACATATGGGATCTATCAACAAACAAAGCATTGTCTCATTTTCAAGAAGTACAAACAGTCATTACGAAATCAACTTAGCAATCGAACCTGATAAGGCGTGATATGTTATGAACTTTTTGTAAAATTAAAGAGGACCAGAAAGTCCAAACGAATCAAACCAGGGGGAAGGGGTAGACACTTTGCAATTTCTGAATTCAGAGGTGATCAAATCAATTTCATCAATGAATTCAGAGTCAGAAGGTGTCCCTATTTTGTTATTTTGGTGAGAGAGATATCATCAATAAGTGTATATTGTTTAAGACCTAAATTGATTGACCAGTTGTTGATTTTCAGGATTCAGCCCACTACTTGGTCACTGCAGGAAAACTGACAGGTCTTGGGCTGAAAAATAAAAATTCTCTATCCAGACAGCCATCTGACCACCTGTTATACAGTATACGTTATCATTCTTAATACTGATCTCAAAGCCAGTTACCTGATAAGAGTAGTGAGTGTGCAAATCTATTGATGACATGAAACAACCTTGAGAAGGATGTGTCTGGAAATAAAAACAAATAGATTAAGATGTGATCCAAAAACAGGAACAAAGCAATTTAGTATGAAAGTAGAATCACTAGTCCAAGAAAAAGAACACCACCTGATGAGAGTTGTTAATTACATGGAAAAACGTATTTTGGCAATGCCTTCAACCATTCTCAGCAATGGACACAACCATGACAAGCATGTTTAAGCAGTGTTTGTCTAATCAGTGCACAGAAATAAGGGGTAAATTATGAGGCTTATCTCATAGTCGTTGCTGAACTAAGGACCATATTCTGTAAAGTCTGTCTAGCAGATCTAGTGTCCTGGTTAGTCCCAGGCATTTTTATTTTGGAAAAATCACTGATATGGGCCACTTCAACCTCATAGATACTTTTAAAATGGCTCTTTAGACATCATACAGCCTTTCTATTGATGTTGATTATTGTTTATGAGAAATTTGCCAAAGATGGAGTAGTTTTTTCACTTTATTTTCGTTCATATTTGTATTTTTTTCTACAAAGTCAAATTATATTCTTCCTTTGATTTACACTTTTCATCTTTATTTTGTTTAGGCTGTGTTTGGCTTGATAAGAGACAGAAAATTGAAGGAAGTTCTCGAGGAAAACTAGTGCAATGATTTTCCTGGATTATCCTTAGTTGGCACAAGGAATTAAAGTCATACCTTTTTGGTAATCTTCCTTCTTTAGTTTTTTCTATGGAGTCATGGAGTTTGATAAATTTTCCTATATTACACCTCACATGAGGGAAGCAGTGAAAGGAGAATTAATGCCACAAACTGCTTCTTGATAAATTTTCCTTATGATTTATATTATATTTGAAAAACAGTTTGTACTCACATTGATGTTTTATAAGTGCAATTAGAGGTTAGAAAAAAGAAACAGCAACCATGTAGAGTCTGAAGTCTGAAGCCATCTTTAAAGCTTGCGTTCAAGGAAATGTCAATACAAGAAAGAAACAAATACAACTGAGGAAACACCTACATGGATCCATCCTATGGGAACGAGGGACTGTTCATCTTGTATGGCATAAATCTCCTCCTCATTTAGTGCCTGACACTGTCATTCACCATGCCTGGTTACTTCACACACAGATAAAAAAAAGAAAAAAGAAAGAAAAGAAAAAACAAAGGCAGCTTGCAGTGCCAAGATTGGTCCTGCCATAGAAGATGAGCAGAAAAATTTTGCACTAAGAAAGGGAAGTTCCCCATAGACTTACAGAATTGGAAGCTGACTCCTGCTTAGGCACTATTAAGGTGGTCACATAGAAGGTTCCTTTCTTCTGGATACAGGAAATGGAGAATAATATCAGATACATGAGATAGAAGATTAATAATATAAAATAATTGGAAATAATTTTCTAACTCTCCTTCATGTTGCCATGCCTGACGTGAGCTCTCTAGTTGACAGGCTGCAAAAATAATGCAAATGAAAAATTTCTTGTTCTGATAACAGTTGGGAAGATATTTTTTTCATTCTTTCTTTATTTTGTTTTCTCTCCCCTAGTACCCCACATTTGCCATTGAAAGGAATGCAATAGAACTGATGCTTAGGATGATAGGTCAAGGTGACAATTTGCATTATAGCAATTAATTCACATGTAAGTCAAGTTGTAGGTTGAAGGAAAGTAATGAAAAAAGGAGATCAAGTGCTTCAATGTCATAATGAATGAAGCAAAGATTGAGTCTCCATAAAGTTTGAACATTTGAGATATTGTTCAAGTTTTGGGAGTGACTGGAACAAGGTATATAGGGAATAAGAAACCCCTAAAATTTTGATACCAAAGGGAGAAAAATAAGGATAATAAAGATGATAAATAATAATTGATAGGATCCTGATTAAGAAAAAATAGGTATAATGAGAAAAAGAGATAAAAATCAAGATAGTTAATTATGTTATTTAACTGTTCTAAATATTCTTAAAAGTCTGAACGTGACTATGAAATTCCACCAAAATTTCAATTTCATATCAGGTCAAAGCATGGTCAAAATCAAAATCTAAATCATTGGTATGAAGTATTTGGATCTTACAAGGAAAGCACCGAGAACCCCACAGGTTTCCAGGTCCTTATTTGTGTTATCTCTAGCAAGTTCAAGAAAATCTTCCATCAATCTTGCTGACTGTGAAAAACAAATGTCATCGACTTAGTAGCCAAGGCAATCTTAAACAACTACAAGAAGGTATAGGAAAGAAACATAAAAAGTTCTGAATACTTACAATATGAATATCTTGAAGGACCTTAGATTCTGACGATCCAGCAACTGAAGATTTTGAATGGTCATTTCTTGAATCTGAAGTGAGAAGCCAAATATGTGCAGCCTGAGGCATGCTCTCAGTGTGGGAAATAGCAGGAGAAGGGACGGACTGTGTGACAACATGCACATGGACATTCCAATCCTTATCAGTAGTAGCGGGGGCAGAACAAAGGGGTTCAAGTGGTGAGGAAGCAAAGGCTGAACCGATGGTCATTACTGATACCAACCCAGTTTTCTCTTCATAAATTCTGCTGACATTGTTTTATATCACAGGCAAGTTATACAATGAAAAGAAATAAAATGGAATACCAAAAGACCCAGGCTTTCTAGAAAGTACCCTCTTTGTAAGTAAGATCCCTGTAAAGAACTTTTTCCCAGTTTGACCTAGGTTTCCTACAGGGGGTAAACATTGCTTGAAGTTGGAAAGAATTATACCTCTGACTTTTTGTTACTGCTGTACCACAACATTTGACCTATGG
Organism: Nelumbo lutea; assembly: GCF_056320005.1. Classification (NCBI taxonomy): domain Eukaryota; kingdom Viridiplantae; phylum Streptophyta; class Magnoliopsida; order Proteales; family Nelumbonaceae; genus Nelumbo; species Nelumbo lutea. Next base: position 11,440,372 of record NC_142687.1, read on the forward strand.
AATAACAATATTTAGTAAGAAATAACCACTTTATTGTTTTTTATCAGTAACAACAGTCACAATAAATTCATCAAAAAAAAAAAAACAGTCACAATAAAAGATAACTACTATTTGAAGAGTAGTAATAACTAATAAAATGGCACAAACCATCACAGTACAGCATCCAGAAGAGAGAGAGAGAGAGAGAGAGACGGAAAAACGATGACAGACCAGCATGTAGCATACCAAACCCACCAAAAGAAAAGCAGAATCAAGTATGACACTGTACCCCCCAAGTCTGATCTTTCTACACCTCCTCTAGCCAGCATATAGATCCTTTATCAATAAAAAGGGTGTGTTTTTAATGAATAAAAAACATTACAGAACAGATAACACCCAAAGAGTAAAAGGAGTTAATACACCAAGTACTGTTGTATATAAAATGCGAAACAGTTGTACAAAAGTATAAGACTACATAAAATATGATCTGCAAGCTCTAACATGGACCAAGAGCCACTCCCAAATCCATATCCTAATTCTGAGAACCAAAATCCAGTTGAGAGGTAGAGAATATAAGAGTCAACATCTACAAATAGTTGCATAGAGGATTTTTTTTTTATCAGTAACTCAGAAAAAAAGATTTTATTAATATTAAGAGAAAGCAGAATATCAAGACAATGTGGAAGATACAAGAAGACACTAAGTGTCTAAACCCCCCAAAATATTACAGCTGAACCCAAAACATAGTCTGTCTCTGAACCCCTTGCTTAGCTAGACCATCTGCTAGGCTGTTGGCAGATCTTCTAACCCAATTGACTTGAATAAACATATCCTAGAGAGCCATTTGAATGCCTAAGAACATTCCTTAGATGCCAAGATACTCCTTCTCCCTTCTTCAACCATTCCACAACTATTGAGTCACCTTCAATAACTAATCTTTCAACACCCAATTCTTTAGCTTTCTCAACTCTAAAAACACCTGCCAAGAATTCTGCAGATGCCACATCACCTTGCTCAATTGGACCTGAGAAGAAAGCACGTATATTTCCTTCATCATCTCTGATTATTCCTCCAATTCCAGAGGGGCCAGGATTGCCCACACAACTCCCATTGAAATTCAGTTTCAACCAGCCGCTTGAAGGAGGTGACTAGTCCACTGTCGCTATCATCTTCTAGAAGAGGAAGCAGCTGCGTAGAGGAATGTTTCTGATAAAGGTTGATTATCTACAGGACAATTCCAGGGGAAGGTACTAATGTTGAAGGCTTTGGAACTCTAATTTCCAGCTCAAAGCTTTGTCTCTCAGGGAGTTAATTGCCAAAAGGCAAAGGTTATTTGAAACAATATGAATGAGTTGGTTAATAATGCTATTTGAAGCAATAAGATAGCATATTGAACTTCTTCAAAGTCTCCAAAGAAATCAAGGAAGAGTTGGCTACAAGGCTAATTGAAGCAGTGAACAGTAACCCCATCTCAAACCACTCATAAAACTATTGTTACTAGTTGATATATAAACATTGTGTTTCGAACCCCATTGCACCATTATTGGCAGTAATCCGGTAGCGACGATTGATACAGCCAAAGACAAAAAAAAACGAGTGAATGGGCCAAAATGCGGTTAATCATATAGTTAAGTGGCATGACTCCAAGACAGTCTAATAGATTATGAATTGCCATTTGCCCCAATATTATTCATTCATCCCCCCTTAAAAAATGCTTGCATGCAAAGTCTAGAAGTAGTCATTCATCCCCCCTTAAAAAATGCTTGCATGCAAAGTCTAGAAGTAGTAGTCAACAATCAGAAATCATAACCTTGTTCCTTATAAAATTATCTTTAACTTTTTTTTAAGTCAAAAACTGGAAAATTAGGGATTTTTCCTATAAAAATTGTACAGTTATAATTGACAAGTTCATGATGTGTTTGTGTTGTGTTATAAAGCAAAGACTGAACGGGTTACCTTCCCCTTGTTGGAACATGAAAGGGAATGGTTGTTTGGAGACTGAAGATCACGGCCAAGTAGAGGCTTCAAAATTTCCAGTTCTTTGACAAACTCCTTATGTATCTGATCCAATATAGTACGAACAGTCAAAGCTAAGGATTACACCAAAAAATTCATTAATCAACAGCTTGTCAGATTCCAAGCAGTAATCTTATAGTCGAGCTCGGAGCAAGTAAAACCCTGAGTATATCTAGACAAACACTGTTTCATGCCCCGGAGCACTTACTTGGCTTAAATAAAGATAAAAATAAAATGACAGAGAACTGATTCCGTAGTCCGTACCTTGTTGTGATGAAGCTTCTCTTTTGCAGAATAGGTAGAGTAACTCCGATGTTGAGGTATAACATCAAAAAGTCTGTTAATGGAAGTTAGAAATAATTTTAGCTAGCGAATAAAGTCTTGGCAGGAAATTGTTGAGCTTCTCAGAAACTGAGTAAATCTTATGTAACTCTTCAAAATTTAATAAACATCAACTCTTCAAAATTCATCACAATAAAGCATCATCCATTTCAAAAGAAGTAATAGGAAAAATGGTATAACAAGATTAACTATAGAAATCTAAGAAAGATTTCCTTTTATTTTCCAAAAAAAAAAGAAAAAAAATGGAAGGGGAGATTGAAGAAATATATGCCTGCAATATCTGTTGAGAGTTGTGCAGAGATCATCAACGTTTTGGTCATCCCTATAGACCTTGGCCTAATTAAAAAGAGAGGAGCAAACCAAAGAAAAAAAAAAAGGAAAAACAATAATTATCACAGAAATAAAGATGAAAAAAGATGAAAAGAAAAACAGAGAAGAAACTAAAACCAAAAAAGAAAAAAGAAAATAAAGAGCACACCTGGTTGACGAGTTGATTGGCGATTCTATAGTAGAAAGCGAGCGGGAACCGATTATCAGCTTCAATCTTCTTTAGGGGGACTGAAATTTCCATTACTTCTTGGTTAAAATTAATAAAATATTCGATTTGCGTCGCTTTCTCTTTCTCTTCGCAGTAGGCTTTGAAGACATTTCTAACAGTGTTTGAGTGTGATATGGACTATAAACGAAGAAAGAAGAAAACAGAAATCAAAACCCGGGAGATTCCCACGCCACGCCACACTGGAACTTCCACTTCTAATTTGTGTAATCTCACATGAGCTCCCCACAGAACACGCCCCTCATTCACATCCAACCGTCCATGGGAACATCTCCCATGATAAGTACGAGAGGTATTCCCAGTGCACGGTTATATGTGCATGTGGGACGTGTGTGGAGTGCGCTTTGTAGAGCCTATCCGAACTCCGATCTTTGTAACGACCACGTGGTAGCGCATGCCCAAAGTTTAATAATCTTAACGTATCAGTATCTCAAGTTAAAAAGTTCTAATCCAACGGGTTCAGATCTCCAACCTTTTTGGGTCATCCATTCGGTCGATGACAAGTGTGTGATTAAATGTACTTATATGCACATTTTTATGCTTTACAAATATTTATACTTATAATTTTCACGTTCAAAGAGAAAAGGAATTGGGATACGCTCTACAGCAACCATTCGACCACATCCCACTCTGTACCGGGAATATCTCCATGAATAATAAATAGAAGTGGAAATATAAGACAGAATGTGAGGTCGTTGTGCGTTCTGTGAGTAGTAGATCCGAACCAGGAGAAAAAGTATAAGATATCGGGAGTACAATCAAACGGCTTCACTGTTAGTCACCCGGGCCACTGAGTCAACTCAGTCCCGATGCAAATGAGAAGGCCCATGATCTGAAAAAAAAAAGCCCATGAAAGTAAAGTCGGCTGTTTACGGGTCGGGTTGGGTTGGTTCAACCATGCTTGACAGAAACTCAACTGCAATATATATGTGGGGACTATGGCACCACAGTATGTGAGGTAGTGAACACGGAAAAAGCCTTGTTTTTGATAAACATGATATACCTCTAATCCACAGTTTGGACTTTGGAGAGGAAAAGAAGAGCAAAACCCATATATAATAATAATGCCTATTATAGAGGTATATATGTTATACATCTTTTCATTAATTAAGTTTTATCTCCAAAACCACCAACCTATCCCTTTGATTATATATTCATTTTGAAGTTTAATTGTCTTAATTGGGATTTGGGTGAATTCTATAGGAAGACTTCAAGACAGTTAATTACAATCATTAATCGAGCCAATGTAATAGATTTGAAGAGGGACAATTAGTTATGAGGGCTTAATTAATTTAAAATTCATAAAGGGACAAATAGTTGGTTCAGTTCGGGTCAATTTCAGTTTTCACACAAGAAAATCGAAACTGACTCGAACCATCGGTTTATGATGTTTTACAACCCGAAACCGACCCGGGCTAAAGATAACCCGCTGACTCGGGTTGGGTCGGCTGGGTTGGTCGGTTTGGGCCTTCTTATGAACAGCCCTAAAGCCCGAAATAAAAATATTTAAGGTTTGTTTGGTTCAATGCTAAAATCGGATTTAGATCTTTTTAGAATTATAATCAAAATGGTGTGTTCTTTTGATTCAAATGGTAATCGAGAATCAGCTGGAATGGAATCTCATTCCCAAGAGAGGGGAGGGAATGACCATTCCCTCAAATGGATAAATGCCATTCCACCAGGAATAAAGATGGGATTCCAGTTCCATCCAACCAAACAGTTATCATTCCAATTCCGATTCCAGATTGTTTTTCCTGTAAATGTAACGGACCTTTAAACTATGTTTATTTTGAAGGAAAAAGTAGGGAAAAGAAAGAAAATCTTTACAAACCTTGTATAGGTTTCCTACTTTTTCCTTCATTTTCCCTACTTTTTCCATCAAATCAGACATTAAAGTGGAATCTTATATTTTTTTGTTTTTCAATGATACCCCAAAAACACAAAACACATCTCCCTCCTTATAACTCAAGGGCCTCATATGCAATAATAATTATTATTGATTAATAATAATAATAATAATTAAAAGTTAATTAATAACTAATTAATACTTATTATTATAATAATTACTCATTAATCATTTATTATTATTATTATTATTATTATTATTATTATTATTAACTAATAACAATAATTATTTTAATAATTAATTATTAACAAATAACAAATATTAATTTTTAACTAATTATTATCATGATTAGTATTTATAGAAAATTTACTATTAATTAAATATTAATTATTATTATTATTACAATAACTATTATTTATTAATTAATAAAAATTATTATAATTAAGAATTAAAAATTAATAACTTTTATTTCACCATTATTAATTATTAATTATTAACGAATTATTTTAATAATTAATATTAGTTATAACTTAAATTTTAATTAAATATAATTATTAAATATTAGTTGTTAATTTAAATTAAATATTATATTATTTATAATTATTTAATAACTAGCAATTATTATTAATTATTATATAATAATTCTGATAATTAACTAATAATAATAATAATAATTAATAGTAACTATTAATAACAATAATTAATAGTAACTATTAGTAACAATAATTAATAGTAACTATTAATTATTAATATTTATAATCATTATTATTAAATATTAATTATTTATTTATTAATCATTATAGCATATTTAATATTGTTTATTTATTTAATTACAAAAAAATAAATAATTAATTAACAATTATTGTTATTATTAACTCTTAGTTATTAATTAATTAAAATTAATAAGAAATATTTTTAATAACTAATTATTAATTTATATTCATTATTAATTATTATAATAATTAGTATTAGTAATGAATTAATTATTAATTAAACATTTATTATTATTATTGTTATAATAATATTTATTAATTATTACTTTATTAATATAATAATAAATATAATTAATTATTAATTAAAACAATTTATTTATGAATCATTATTAATTTTTATTAATTAATTATTTATCACTATAATAATTTTAATATTATTTTTTATTGAATTACATAGACAAACAAAAAAAATCTCATATATGGGATTAAAATGGACATTTGACAATTTTTAGAATTTAGAACAACATTCTTTGTATTTAGAGTTCAAATAAAAGAAAAATTCACCAATACCAATATACCTCTTAATGTAATCATTGCACTTTTAGATGTTAGGTGTTAGAACAAATGAACAGGCCCTAAGAGATAAGAGGAAATGAACAACCATTTTCTTTTTAAAATTGCAAGATTCCTTTTAAGAGGTAAGAGTTGAGAGGAAACAAACAAGCACTAAGCTAATTTCTTTCTTTTTGTCTCAATTTGGCAAGAGTACAAAAAAAGTATCTACAATACAAAACCTCGTATTTGTGCTCTTCCCAAAATGTTTCTTTTTTTACTTTAAGCGAGTGATTGTTATTTGCATTGAGTTGGGATCTGTTGGCCACACTCATCGGCTGTGTTGTGGTCACCAATATTATTGATGTGCGGCTTGATGAGTGTGGCAGAAATGTATTGTGGTGAGCATATCCAAACTCATTTGCAATTTCTCTTTGTATTTAACTAATTATTATCATGATTAGTATTGGTAGCAAATTAACTATTAATTAAATATTAATTATTATTATTATTATTACAATAACTATTATTTATTAATTAATAAGAATTATTATAATTAAAAATTAAAATTAATAACTTTTAATTCACCATTATTAATAATTAACGAATTATTTTAATAATTAGTATTAGTTATAACTTAAAATTTAATTAAATATAAATATTAATTATTAGTTGTTAATATTTATTAAATATTATATTATTTAGTATTATTTAATAATTAGCAATTATTATTAATATTATATAACAATTCTGATAATTAACTATTAATAACAATAATTAATAGTAACTATTAATAACAATAATTAATAGTAACTATTAATTATTAATATTTATAATCATTATTATTAAATATTAATTAATTATTTATTAATCATTATAGCAATTTTAATATTTTTTATTTATTTAATTACAAAAAAATCATAATTATTGTTATTATTAACTCTTAGTTATTAATTAATTATAAATTAATAATAAATATTTTTTAATAACTAATTATTATTTTATATTAACTATTAATTATTATAATAATTAGTGTTAGTAATGAATTAATTATTAATTAAACATTTATTATTATTGTTATAATAATTACTATTAATTATTACTTTATGAGTTATTACAATTAATAAATAATATTTAATTAATAATAATTATTAATTATAAATTATTAATGAACTGCAATAATAATTATTATTAGTTATAAATTAAATTTTAATTTAATATTAAAGATTAATCAATTATTTGTTGTTAACTAGTTATTAACTATTAAATTAATTAATAATTAATAATTAATATTAAATATTAAATAATAATAATAAATATAATTAATTATTAATTAACACAATTTATTTATGAATCATTATTAATTTTTATTAATTAATTGTTTATCACTATAATAATTTTAATATTTTTTTTATTGAATTACATAGACAAACAAAAATTCTCATATATGAGATTAAAATGGACATTTGACAATTTTTAGAATTCAGAACAACATTCTTTGTATTCAGAGTTCAAATAAAAGAAAAATTCACCAATACCAATATACCTCTTAATGTAATCATTGCACTTTTAGATGACAGGTGTTAGAGCAAATGAACAGGCCCTAAGAGATAAGAGGAAACGAACAACCATTTTCTTTTTAAAGTTGCAAGATTCCTTTTAAGAGGTAAGAGTTGAGAGGAAACAAAAAGCACTAAGCTAATTTCTTTCTTTTTGGCTCAATTTGGCAAGAGTACAAAAAAAGCATCTATAATACAAAATATCATATTTGTGCTCTTCCCAAAATGTTTCTTTTTTTACTTTAATCGAGTGATTGTTATTTGCATTGAGTTGGGATCTGTTGGCCACACTCATCGGTTGTGTTGTGGTCACCAATATTATTGATGTGCGGCTTGATGAGTGTGGCAGAAATGTATTGTGGTGAGCATATCCGAACTCATTTGCAATGACTTTCTCTTTGTATTTAACTAATTATTATCATGATTAATATTGATATCAAATTAACTATTAATTAAATATTAATTATTATTATTATTACAATAACTATTATTTATTAATTAATAAGAATTATTATAATTAAAAATTAAAATTAATAACTTTTAATTCACAATTATTAATTATTAACGAATTATTTTAATAATTAGTATTAGTTATAACTTAAAATTTAATTAAATATAATTATTAAATATTAGTTGTTAATATTTATTAAATATTATATTATTTAGTATTATATAATAATTAGCAATTATTATATAATAATTCTGATAATTAACTATTAATAACAATAATTAATAGTAACTATTAATAACACTAATTAATAGTAACTATTAATAACAATAATTACTTGTAACTATTAATTATTAATATTTATAATCATTATTATTAAATATTAATTAATTATTTATTAATCATTATAGCAATTTTAATATTGTTTATTTATTTAATTACAAAAAAATCATAATTATTGTTATTATTAACTCTTAGTTATTAATTAATTATAAATTAATAAGAAATATTTTTTAATAACTAATTATTAATTTATATTAACTATTAATTATTATAATAATTAGTGTTAGTAATGAATTAATTATTAATTAAACATTTATTATTATTATTGTTATAATAATTACTATTAATTATTACTTTATGAGTCATTACAATTAATAAATAATATTTAATTAATAATAATTATTAATTATAAATTATTAATGAACTATAATAATAATTATTATTAGTTATAAATTAAATTTTAATTTAATATTAAAGATTAATCAATTATTTGTTGTTAACTAGTTATTAACTATTATATTAATTAATAATTAATAATTAATATTAAATATTAAATAATAATAATAATAAATATAATTAATTATTAATTAATACAATTTATTTATGAATCATTATTAATTTTTATTAATTATTTATTTATCACTATAATAATTTTAATATTATTTTTTATTGAATTACATAGACAAACAAAAATTCTCATATATGAGATTAAAATGGACATTTGACAATTTTTAGAATTCGGAACAACATTCTTTGTATTCAAAGTTCAAAGAAAAGAAAAGTTCACCAATACCAATATACCTCTTAATATAATCATTGCACTTTTAGATGTCAGGTGTTAGAGCAAATGAACAGGCCCTAAGAGATAAGAGGAAACGAACAACCATTTTCTTTTTAAAGTTGCAAGATTCCTTTTAAGAGGTAAGAGTTGAGAGGAAACAAAAAGCACTAAGCTAATTTCTTTCTTTTTGGCTCAATTTGGCAAGAGTACAAAAAAAAGTATCTACAATACAAAACCTCGTATTTGTGTTCTTCCCAAAATGTTTCTTTTTTTACTTTAAGCGAGTGATTGTTATTTGCAATGAGTTGGGATCTGTTGGCCACACTCATCGGTTGTGTTGTGGTCACCAATATTATTGATGTGCGGCTTGATGAGTGTGGCAGAAATGTATTGTGGTGAGTATATCTGAACTCATTTGTAATGACTTTCTCTTTGTATTGAACTAATTATTATCATGATTAGTATTGATAGCAAATTAACTATTAATTAAATATTAATTATTATTATTATTATTATTATTATTATTACAATAACTATTATTTATTAATTAATAGGAATTATTATAATTAAAAACTAAAATTAATAACTTTTAATTCACCATTATTAATTATTAACGAATTATTTTAATAATTAGTGTTAGTTATAACTTAAAATTTAATTAAATATAATTATTAATTATTAGTTGTTAATATTTATTAAATATTATATTATTTAGTATTATATAATAATTAGCAATTATTATATAATAATTCTGATAATTAACTATTAATAACAATAATTAATAGTAACTATTAATAACACTAATTAATAGTAACTATTAATTATTAATATTTATAATCATTATTATTAAATATTAATTAATTATTTATTAATCATTATAGCAATTTTAATATTGTTTATTTATTTAATTACAAAAAAATCATAATTATTTTTATTATTAACTCTTAGTTATTAATTAATTATAAATTAATAAGAAATATTTTTTAATAACTAATTATTAATTTATATTAACTATTAATTATTATAATAATTAGTGTTAGTAATGAATTAATTATTAATTAAAAATTTACTATTATTGTTGTTATAATAATTACTATTAATTATTACTTTATGAGTTATTACAATTAATAAATAATATTTAATTAACAATAATTATTAATTATAAATTGTTAATGAACTACAATAATAATTATTATTAGTTATAAATTAAATTTTAATTTAATATTAAAGATTAATCAATTATTTGTTGTTAACTAGTTATTAACTATTAAATTAATTAATAATTAATAATTAATAATAAATATTAAATAATAATAATAAATATAATTAATTATTAATTAACACAATTTATTTATGAATCACTATTAATTTTTATTAATTAATTATTTATCACTATAATAATTTTAATATTATTTTTTATTGAATTACATAAACAAACAAAAATTCTCATATATGAGATTAAAATGGACATTTGGCAATTTTTAGAATTCAGAACAACATTCTTTGTATTCAGAGTTCAAAGAAAAGAAAAGTTCACCAATACCAATATACTTCTTAATGTAATCATTGCACTTTTAGATGTCAGGTGTTAGAGCAAATGAACAAGCCCTAAGAGATAAGAGGAAACGAACAACCATTTTCTTTTTAAAGTTGCAAGATTCCTTTTAAGAGGTAAGAGTTGAGAGGAAACAAACAAGCACTAAGCTAATTTCTTTCTTTTTGGCTCAATTTGGCAAGAGTACAAAAAAAAGTATCTACAATACAAAACCTCGTATTTGTGCTCTTCCCAAAATGTTTCTTTTTTCACTTTAAGCGAGCGATTGTTATTTGCATTGAGTTGGGATCTGTTGGCCACACTCATCGGTTGTGTTGTGGTCACCAATATTATTGATGTGCGGCTTGATGATTGTGGCAGAAATGTATTGTGGTGAGCATATCCGAACTCATTTGCAATGACTTTATCTTTGTATTTATTTAATTATTTGCTCTTATGGGTAAACCTTTAAAACTTGGATTCAGTCCTCATAAGACAGTGCTTGTATTGTACTCACAGCCATTTACAATTGTGCATTTAAAATATCTTCCCATGAATAAAAACATACAAATACAAAAATATTTTCAATACACATTTGCAATTGACTATAAATTTGATATATAAAAACTGCCTTATGAGGAATGAATCCAAACTCAAACTTATATGTAATGATCATAACGTCTACCCACAATTTCAAAGGGGATAAATAAGGAATCCGTAAAAATATATTAGGTGCTGAAACCAACATTTAACAATTGAAAATTAAAGGAATATCCTATCTGACAGCTGCATGAGACCTCAAAATTCTTAATACCACAGTATAAATGGAATAAATTCTAATAATGAATTGATGTGAAATTCATAAATAGAATGCAATCTATAGGGAACTATTGGTAATTAATAAACTAAGGGTTATAATTTCAAATTTCTGTGGTGGGCTGTAATGTACTTCTCTTTTATTTTTATTATCTATTGCAATAAATCTCAAAACCCGGGGTCATGGTCAAAGTCAAATGGGTTTCTATCACCATGATTCGAGTTTGATGTGATGCGACATCCAACCTGGTCTGGGTCTAACTTGGCCCAATGTCTTTGACTAAGCCAACCTGGTTTGCTTAAAACCGTGGCTACACAGCATCCCCAATTTGCCCATGTTACGACTCACGCGCAATCATCAGAACCCGTTTGAAAAATCAACGTTTACTCAATCTCATCTTAAAAGCCAGTCCCACCAATCTCTTCAATTGCAATTTGCAAACCAGAAGGTCTAACATGACCCACCACTCCCACCCGAACCACTTCAAAGAATTTTCAGAAAACAATAATCATTAATGGCACCACTAGCATCACCATTATCAATAGCAACAGTTCAAGTGATGATAATAATAATTGAAAATATTGTAGACCAAATAGTTCCAAAATGAGTTGAACACAGATATGTATGTAGTCTCTCTCCAAGTGTTTGATATTTGATATATATGAGGGTAAGGTGTTTTGTTTTTGCCATTTTATCTGAAATCTCTGTTTCAATGAATTAGAGATCCTACCAACCGAGTCAACAGTTATAAAGTGTATATATTCCACAACTAAATCTCTCACATCGTGTGTTCAGCCGATTTTGGACACAAGATCGTGTTCAGCTAATCCGGTCTTAAATTCTTGAAGCTGTGTTTGGTTGTAGTACTACAATTTTATTTATACTAATACAAATGTAAGGGAATACAAATTCTCGTTTAATTTTATTTTAGGTTTTACTTTATTCTACTTCATGCCTCAATTTATTTCATTTGTATTATAAATTTAAAACAAAAAATAGGTCAGAATTTACACTCTAAACATATGCACTGTCATAATATTATGTAATTGCAAATTTATTTGCATTACAATCAAATACAGCCTGAATGTGCTGATCATCCAAATGCAACCACAAAGAAGCGAAAGTAGATCATGCATGTTCTTGAGTCACATCCATATATATATATATATGGATATATACAACCATATCTATCTCATTCACCCAGAACATGAATCGTAGTGTTGCAATGTGGATCAAGGCTTCCATGCAACTATGCAAGTTCAGAGTTAGCTCTGGAGTACTAGCAACCAAACATTCTTCCAAAGTTATTCCGTTTTAGCAGTCCCAACACTGACGTGTTACATTAATTGTCGCGCGGTTATCCACGAGGGTCGCATGAACATTAATGCTTGTTGCCTTGTTCAATTGTCATTTGGCTTTGATATGTATACAGTTGTCATTTGGCTTTGATCATTCAATATTCATCTTCAGGGTAGAAGTCTTTTAGGCTCAGTTTGGAAGGAGTATAAATATAAATTTGTAGAATGTAAAATTTTGTATTTTGTATTATTTTGTATGTATTTGCATTTATGCTCCTTCCAAACTAAGCCTTATTAACTTAGTAATGACAATGGAGCAGGGGTGGGTCGAGTTTTGTATGCTTCCTCATCGATTTCCAATTCAAATGCCCCATCTTGAGCTCCAATGGAATCTCATCCCCAGTCCCCACAAGGATGGGGATTTACGAATTTGCCTTATTTCACTCCGGTCATTCTTAATTATATGCTTGCAAATTTATTTATTTTTATTTTTTAAATATTAATATAAATGATGTCTTAATTCCTTTTCTTTTGCTAACTGAGTGGCAGCTCAATTAATATGTTAGCTGTTTCATTCCAGTAGAGATGAGAATTTGAATCCCACTACCATCAAATTTGGAAAGGAAGGTTATAATTTATAAGTGTGATGTTATGCTACTAAAAACAACCTCTATGGGGATTTGGACTATCACCAAAAAAAAAATCTCATGCCAAGTCTCACTCAAGAGGATAATACTTAGGGGGTGCTTTCTTTTTCTGGATTTTGAGAGGGGAAAGTTGGTCAATGGGATTTTGATTCTCATTGACCAAGAATTTCATGTTGGCCAGGGAAAGTTTACTTTCTTAATCCAGGTAAGTGATACCCATCTCTTAGATGGATAAATAACTTTCTCACCGGTGGAGGGGGGGGGGGGAATCGCCAACACTTGAATAGGACAAAAATACCCCTTATAATAATAGACTTTTATAGCTAAAATGGTCATTACCTTATTTACATGAGAAATAAAAGAATATGAATAAATGTACTTATTCCAATAAGCCTTTCCTCAGAAACATCTACCTCAATAAATACATTTACTTGGATAAATAACTTACCAAAAAGTGGGCCTTAGTTATTGCATTTCCTTGAGATTCAACCCTTCCTCACCAACTCCTTCAACCCTTACTAAAAACGAGCCTAGTGCTTGCAGCCTCAGCTCCAATCATCTCTCCCAAACATCCGTTTTGGTTACTCTCTCTTTCCCTCTCTTTCCCACTTTCTCGTGAATTAAACACTCAAAAGTATGTTTAAAAAAAGATATGCGACGTGGGCTCACGTTATAATATTTTCATAAGATATTATCAAGCTTTGGTTTCATGTAAGCAAATATTGTTAAGTTGTTTGGTAGCGCAGTTATCTATTCATTGTTTATTTCTTTTATCAATTTTATCAACTTTGTCTTCTCCCGGAGCTCCAACCCACGAAACCGGATCTCCTGCACATTTTCCTATATACATCTTATCATAATTTGCCACATCAAAATCCCACAATTGAACTTGCCTGTTAGCCTAATCAAGCTTGCCTCTTTGCCAATTTCTCAAATAGAAAGAGGAAAATCTATGCTACAGAAAAACCCATTTATGAAATTTAATAAATAATACATGATTGGCTGCCAAATTTATATTTCCATTTGATTCGGATATCATTTTTTTTTCCAAATTAACCGAAAACTGATCCGATTTTTCGGTCTTTCAAAAATACTGAACCAATCAATTCAATTAACCAGATTTTATGGCTGGATTTTTTCTATTTTTAGTTTTTGATGAATACCCCTATCCCACATTATACACAATATAGTAGAGTAAAAAAAAAGGGAAAATTTTCAATTAATGTCCTGTACTTTGGGCCTAGTGCCATTTTGGTCTCTAAACTTTAAAATGTGACAATTCAGTATCCAAACTTTTAAAACATGATAATTCAGTAATTATCGTTAATTAACTGTTGACCAACCATTTAAGTAGCATTTGAAAAAAATATAAATGTCCTTCAAGTGTTATTTAATTTTCTTTATCAATCATCTAAACATTGACAAAAAATTATCCACCCCAAATCCTTGTCTTTTTTATTCAAGAAAGTTAGGATCAGGTTTGAATGGACATTATAGTGACCCTAATTTTGTTGAATAGAAAAGACAAATATTTAAGATTGTTAATTTTTTGTCAATTTAAATAATTGATAAAGAAAATTAAACGACATTCAAAAGACATTTATGACTTTTTCAAATGTCAATTGAAAAATGATTAACAATAATTACTAAATTGTCATGTTTTGAAAATAAAATTCTGCCATTTTAAAAATTCTGGCACCAAAGTACTACACCCAAATTACAAATCACAGATTACTAATCGAAAATTTTCCCTAAAAAAATAGCAACGATGTGGGTCCAGTTAACACCTAACCTGCATACCCACTCTGACACCAATCTAACGGCTAAAAGAGATGAAGGCAACACATAGAATCCTGACATAAATTTGGGAAAGAGATGGAGGTGGATGGTCAGATGGGGTGACAGCACTGTTGCAAAGAGATTGTCAAGTGTGAACTTGTGTGTCATGCGGTTGGACCGGATTCACGTTGACGAATGACAATCCATGTAGATGGGTACACGTACCAGCCCTGTTGTCAAACATTTACTACTCAGGTTAGAACAGCTAGCTCTATTCTTCAATGGGCTTAATGCCTTTATGGGCTTCGGATAAACCATTAGAACTTGGCACTTGCTCATTGGATCCTCAGATCAGCCCACCTGTTGCCTGACGGTTACTTATTCTATTAATTTTTTTGGGAGATGGGATTCGGGGCCGGTTTGTTTGTAAGTTGTAACAATTATTTATTTAATTAATTATTATTTTTTGTTAATTACTCTCTTGAACAATATTTTATCCGTAAAAAACAAAGAAATAAAAATGCTGACTCCGCTGCCATAATATCCTATGTGTACAACGTATAATAACCACGTCACCATTCAGCAACTGATCGACACTTCCCTTTTGTTACCACGTTTCAGCCATCAATCACGTACGCTTTCGTCATGATCACTCATGATTAATTTTTTGGCCCATTACAAGATCAAAGAGCCACATTTGTGTAATTACCAGACAGTCCCCACCCCTACCCCTACATTTTTTTTGACTTGCAAAATCTAACATATTCAATCGTCTTTTGCGGATCTCTAATTTAACTACGGTTAGTTTATCCTAAACTAAGAAACTAACCATAGTTAGTAATACGTTGTCTACGCTATAAATGGAGCGAGGTGTGATTCAGTGACAGATTCTCTCCTCCACGATTCAGCAGAGAATATCCTCAGATAAGGTCTGTCTGCACTTCGAGATTTGATTTCTGCTATCAAAAGATAACTCCTTGGTTCTGTTTTCATATTTTCTCTTCTAAGGTCTTCATATCCCATCCGCCCTGCGTCTTCTCGTTTTAGATCGGAATCGATCAATCAATTGAGAGTTTTCTTCTGGGTTATTGTTTTCAGGTCTCACGCATGTTGGTCCGGTTATTTAGTTCTTCAAATTTATTCGGTTATGGCTTTTTTCTTTTAATTTTCTGGGAAATTCCTTATTCCTCCCATGGAATTTGCAGTCTCTTTATTATTGAAGCTGAATTATCCATCTTCTGGAGCAAATTCAGAGAAGTTTGGCTACTTTGATACGATGAAACTTACCGTCTAAGCTGAATTAACTATTTCCGGGATTTTTGACGAACTACTTACAGGGGCATAATCTGTTGACTTCATCTCGTATCCCCTTTGGAGTTTGTGATCGTCATATCATCATTCTCAGCTCGGTTACACGAATTCTGTTCCGCCATTTCGTGCTGTTCAATGCCATATCGATTGTTAAGTTATGAGTTTGCGATCGCGTTTTTCATTTTTTTCTTTCCTTCTTTTTCCCCCTCTCCTAGATATCTCAGACGACATCTGAGATCCTCTATTAAGCATTTCGATAGAAATTCTTCTTCACTTTGAAGGATATTAAGAACTTATTGACCTTTGCCGATCTATGATCAATGTAGGTATCTTGATTTATCAAGGGCGATTTCGATCTGATACAAACCAAAATTCCTCTTTTCATTCTTTTTCACCTTTTAAAGAACTTTAAGCTTGGAAGTCGCATTTTTAGAAAGTTTACTGTTCTATATTTTATTATTTCCTTCATCGGTTCATCCAGCTGCTCTGTTTTGGGAGCTTCCTTCGCTAATATTCGATCGACAATATATTGCAGAGAGAAGATATGGCGAACGATTCAATCGAGGAAGCCATTGCAGGACTGAAGCAGCTTCTGAGGTATATTCTTGCAATTTCTCTCCGTCATCGTGTTATCATAATTCAACATCTCCTTTTTCTAATTTCTACCCCAAAAAAGTCAATATTTCCTCCGCATTTCTACTTTCCACCGGTCTGGATGGCGGACCGTGGATCATGGATGACCCAAAACCATGTAATTGCCATTTAGGACGAAGACGATCAATGTGCTGTGGCTGTGGCACGCGGGAGTCATGAAAAATTGAATAGTGTGTGTTTGGATGCAGTGAGAAGGGAGAGCTGGAAGCGGTCGCGAAGGCAAAGATAGAGGAGATAACGGCGGAGTTAAGAGGGTTGGTGGCCGATGGAAGTGTGTGCCCGGTGGAGAGGATGAAACAAGGCTTCAGTTACTTCAAGACAGAGAAATTTGAGTAAGTTTGGATTTAGAGTTGGACCTATAGTTAGTAGTTGCTACCTTTTTTATAAAGCCACTCAGCCCAGTTTCTACTTTCTACTTTCTAGTGGTATATGTACTTAAGTACTTCTGACTTTAAAAATGATACGCTCTTTACCCTTTACACACAGTCACACACAGTACTTTATAGCAGAATAGGAAAGCAAAAACCTTCGAATGATTCCCATGCGCTCTCTCGGCTGCCCTATGAGCTATGACCCCACTAGCTCAGAAGTCAGATCTAAAGCCTGATGGGTTTCCCTTTGTTGTGGAATTATCTCATCTCATCTCATCTCATATAAATTAATATATGATTGATTCTAAACCAACTCAGCTTCACATGGGAGTGTGTGAGCTGTGATTTTTGTAGCCATAAAGAGAAAATACGAGGCTGAATGGCTGATGCTGATCAATGTTTTAGATTTAAGTCTATCATGCTTTAGATTTAAGTCCTGGCAGTCCCAAGTTCCAACCGCCATGAATTTGGCCATTAAGTATTAACCAAACAAACAATACATGTAATATGTTTCAGGGATTGAGTTTGTTGGATCTGCTGCCCACTGTCAAGCTACCCATACTTACCCACAATACACTACAGCCGTGCATCAAAAGCATCGATGTTGCTAATGTGCGGCTGTAGTAGTATCATGTGGGAAATAGATCCGAACTCTTCAGGATTCGCGTGTAACTCGGCACGCTTGACCATTGAATAGAGATTTCAGATTTGTCAAAATAAGTACAGTTGCATGAATGTTCACCATACATTTGTCTCAAATAAATTTAAATCCTATATTATATTATAAATTTATTATACCAAGTGAGTTTGGTCAAAGGTTATATTAACCATGTAGAGGTACTCACGATTTTGGAATTTGTCCTCAAAATCCGTACACATACTTTACAGCCGTGTATTGTGAATATCTTTCACAACTGCAAAGGCGGTAATAACGGTGTGAGGACGGATTTTTTTTTGAAGTTATACTAACAAGTGAATTCAAAGAATCATGGCATAGGAAAATTTTAATAAAATCTATGAATCTCTCGTTTAATCAGGTGCGACGTGGGGTTATAAGGTGACTTTCATACGTGTGGTCTAAATGGATTTTCATATGCTATGAAAATATTCTTCGCCTTTTTTTTGAATTATTATTTGGATCGATATAACTTTGACGAAGTGGTTTGGGTAAACGGGATGCAGTTTATGGTGTTTGCGTGCTCCGACTCCAGAGTGTGCCCGTCGCACATCCTGAATTTCCAACCGGGGGAGGCCTTTATGGTCCGTAACATCGCCAACATGGTCCCACCATATGATCAGGTTCCCATCCACATGATATCCCCCCACATCTCTTCTTTCTAATTAACCTCTTTAATCACCGTTTTGTTTTGCTTATTTGTTTAGTTTCTAACGAAGACTTGATTGGGTTGGTCCTTGTACAGAATAAATACCCCGGAGTTGGGGCGGCCATCGAATATGCCGTACTGCATCTCAAGGTAAATTACTTATTGAACTTAATTACCTGTTCTTTATCTATCCTTTAGTTTATTTTTTTGATAATTTATCAATTCTTTGTTGCTTCTTTCCTTCCAAGCTCTTATTTTACTCATCTCCACACACCTTTTATTACTTTTTTTTTTTTTTTTTATTACGTTTGATTCCCTACCGCACCAAAGACCAAAGCAGCTGGAGTGGTGGAGGAAACATGAAATACTGGTTGAAGAATGCTAAGCCACCCACCGAGCTTTCTTTTCTATGACTTGTATATACCTACACTCCATATCACATGTGATATGTCCACCTAACTGTGGAAGAGCACATGTTCTTCCATTTGTTAATACCCTTAGCAATAATATAAGTACGAAAAGATCTGTTTTCTCGGTTTTTTTTTTTTCATAAAGTGGGGATCAAATCATCTTACATCCTACCTTATTAGATAATCCTCTAACTTCATTTCATTTTTTTTTGTATGTTTCCTCCTAACGTCATTTTATTTTCTATTTTATTTCTCTCTCAATTTTTTGTAGATAAAGTCAAATCTAAATAGAAATAAACTAAAATTTACGCTCAACCATTTTGCACTCATACGTGTTTACAACATCCGTGCAAATGAAATTGGAGCCAAGGTCCCGTTTGGTTTGAAAGAATAGAGATTCCAAATCAGGCTATTCCGATTCGAATTATTTGATTGGGTAAAATCGGAATTCTATTCTGGAATGACATTCCTCTATTTCATGGAATTATCATTCCCTGCCCCTTTCTTAAGGATGAAATCCAATTTCCATTACTTGGCCCTTTTGTTGATTCTAATCTTCATTCCATTTTTGTCTTAGCCAAACAAGATTATGGGAATAGATCATTCCTATTCCCATTCGAAAGGGTTTTGATTCAGATTCCAACTGCGAATCAAACGGACCCCAAATTAAATGCAATCAAAGAAATAATTAATATCATGCACCATTCTGTTCATTCTGAAAAATTTTGAATCTGTGATGGGGCCTCCTCAACCCGGCACGAATGATTCTCACACAGAAGAGGAAAAGGAGAGCATCTAAATGACACAAGAAAAGACTGACACTTTTTTTTTTTATAAATGAGATAATGCACAGGTGCAGTATATCGTGGTGATTGGGCATAGCTGTTGTGGTGGGATAAAGGGGCTCATGTCTATTCCCGACGATGGCTCCACCTCCACGTAAGTCCTCCTCCTTATCTTTTACCCTTTTCTTCTTTTTTTTTTTTTAATTTTTTTTTCTGACGGCAACCTTTTCATCTTTTGGGGTTCCCTCTCTTCTCCCGTAAGTATGATTTTATCCGAATTTAAATAATATATTTTATCCTTTAACAATGTAACCTACTTTTTTTGAGGGTCAACATTTTGTAATAATGTTTCAGCTGACACTTGTTTTAAAAGCTGTCTCGTTTTATTCAGATGCTAGTGGTATCAAAGCGCCTTTTCCATCAAAGATGGGGGATGACAATGCATCTTGGTCACTTGGTTTTGGTTACACTTTTCATGCGTATTATAAACAGAATAAACATCATAAGTTACCTATAATTTTTTTGCTCTAAAACTATACGCATATTTTTCATGTATCCTATCTCCTTGAAATTAGCGGGAGTTATCTGCAGGAAAGACATCGTAGTGGAATAGCTTTGACTAATCAAAACATTGTCATGAATTTTGATAAATATCACATTAGTTATCGTTTTTATAATATCTTTTAGGGTCAATTTAGTTCATAGTTGGAATTAAAATCTTTTATAATCAAAATTAAAATGATTTATTCTTCTGTTTAGTTCAGATAGGAATGAGAATGAGAATTGAAATTAACAAGAATGTAATTTTATGAGAAGGAATGTCTATTCCCTCAAATAGGAACTGTCATTCTACAAGAAATAAAAATGGGATTCTGATTCCGCTCAATCAAATAATTGGAATTAGAATAATTTATTTTGATTTTGATTCGAGACCCTATTCCTACAAACCAAATGGGGCCTTAATTGTTTACTAGTTTTTCAGGTCATATCTTTTTGTTATCAGAATAAGAACCTAAAATAAAACAGCATTTCTAGATAATAAGTTAGATAAATGAAGGGAGGACATATGAACTATTGTTTGTTTTGTTGGGATTTGCAGTGACTTCATAGAAGACTGGGTGAAAATCTGTTTGGCCGCCAGGAAGAAGGTGAAGTCTGACAACAACAGTTTGTCTTTCCAGGAGCAATGCACTGAATGCGAAAAGGTAATACCTGCCTTTCTCTCTCTCTTTTTTTTTTTTTGTTTATTTCTGTTACTTAAGGGTTTTCATAGTGCCAAAAAAAATGTGTGAAATACAATGATAATTAAATAGAACTTAGATAATTCAAATATCATAGTTGGTCAAATTTGGACATTTGACTGATTGAATCAAATTCAGATTGACCCAAATGAATTCAAGAAATATTCAAATTTGGTCAATTATATAAATCATAATTGATCAACACCAAAAGACCTTACAAGCTGAGCCAGTTGACACCTTCAGAATCATCTGTATACTTTTGCCCCTTTAAACCCTATATATCATCTCGTCCTAAGTTATGATACTGGCCAGATCAATTTCTCCTACCTACGTCATTTAAATCCCTTAACTAAGCATTAAGTAGTTTAATGGGTCGTTTGGCAACAGCTCAAGTAGCTTAAATGAACTTATTGTTTTGTTTTTATTTTTCCTGGGTGAAATAGCAGTAGAATACAATGTGTCATTCAGCCACTTCATTTATGATTTATGTCCACAAAGGAGGCTTTGTATAGACTAATAGTACTGTTGGTTGTTTAAATTTCTTGCGTAAGCCCTAATTGCACGGATCGGGTTCTAGTGTACAAATGGGACTGTGAATGTTAATCTGATTTGTAATGTTAATGCTTTTATTTGGACTGAAAATGCTACAGGAAGCGGTGAATATATCCCTGAAGAACCTACTAACCTATCCGTTCGTGAGAGATGGATTAATGAAGAAAACCTTAGCGCTGAAGGGAGGATTCTATGATTTTGTCAATGGATCTTTTGAGCTTTGGGGGCTTAACTTCAGTCTCACACCTTCTCTCTCAGTATGAAGTATGAACACCCACCAAGTTAGCACATCAGCGATCCAGCACATGTCTCTTTCAGCCTCTTTAGTGCAATATGTATTGAGCTTCGTTGCGCGATAATAAAATTTACAAAGGTAATAAAATTTAAACAAAGCGCGACTCCTTGAATTCCTGTATTCATTAAGAAGTTTTGTATAAAAGAAATCGAGGTGCCCTTTTCATTTCCTGCTCTTGTTTGAGAACGTCTAAACAACTCCAAGGAAGATACCTCGTTGAGCGGATGTGCATTTTGGTCGCCAATTCTTCCTTGGAATAACTTCTGTGTTCAGCAAAAATCTATGGTGCATGAGCTGCACTACCCAGATGTTCCATTTCACAAAAACATCCTTGGAAGGAAAACTCATCTATCTGATGTGATGAAAGGAGTCGCAAACGTGGCAAATTAGAACAATTGACCTAAAACATCAGGCTGTAGATATCCCTCTTCGAATTCTATACATCATGCATCACTTAACAATTCATGTAAACAGGCTTACATACTTTTTGGATGCTGGGCAAATCTTCAATTGGGCCCAAAATTTTTCAGGTGGTATATTCGGAGGACATCGTCTCTTGTCAAGAAAGTCCGATATGCCATTGGACCATGCTAGAACAGGGGCGATCGGATATACTTAGAAGTTAGAACCTAACATTCATAGTGGACCTTGTGTTGACGGGGTTGTTATTAAATCACAATCCTTAACTTACTAGGAATAAGATTTATTTATACAAAAGAATTAATGATGAAGGCATGAAGCCATGAATCATTTTGTAGGTTGTATTGATTGCATTGTCTTTTGAGATACAGTTATCAACGCAATATGCAATTCATCCATCATCAAGGAATTGAGAACCTACTCAATCACTTATTTGCTAAAACACAAAACAACAAGTCATTCAGTTCAGCCACTTTTCATCTGTGTATGCCACTTTTCCCAAAGTACGTGGGAGATCTGAACTAACTTGACTGCTGGAATTTCACCCAAATAAATACTTGACTGCTGAATGTAGGAGGCCATTTGCCATTGATCAGTGGTTGGGAGGGACAACTATCGACTGTTGAACTTAATTAGAAAAATCCTACTACTGATGTTTCACGCAAAGAAAAAGAGATACATCATATGACAAACCGAGTACCAAGCATGTGGCATTACAGCACCTATATTGAGACTACATTTCAGAACCTAGGGCCCGTTTGGTTCGTAGGAATAAGGGCCTGGAATCTGAATTAGAATGAGTCTTTTCGTTTCTAACTGTTTAATTGGGTGGAATTGGAATTCCACTCTTATTCTCGGTGAAGTGGCATTCTCCCATTTGAGGCTCCCTGGTGGAATGGCCCAAGCCTACCTTGTTCACAAGGCTTCTTAAATTTGAAGCCCAATATAACTACTTATAAACCCGATGTGTCTTTACCCCTCAGTGAACTAATTGCTCGGCATGTGGTGTAGAATACTTGCAACATCGTTTCTTTACATACCAACAATGAGGGCCATATGGTTTGGCTTCCAAGTTCAGTTAGTTAATTTTGAATCTTCTTACAGCCTAGAAATTATTTAGCTACATGAATAGCTTCTTACTTGCTTCACTTGTTCTCGGGCACTCGTAGATCACTTGTCAACAAAGGTGATGTTTGGCATCAATGATGATTCCTCCTTGCCGATTATCCAAAAATTGGTGATTTCTAGAATCAGTGATTTTTGAAAAATTATCAAAAATTGTCGTTTGGTATCATTTATACCATGTAAGTCAATTTTTGAGAGATCGACCTTGAGTCTGTTCGGTACTGTTTTTTCAAGGTTCAATTATTTTTGCATTAGAGTTATTATTCAATGTTATGTCATCCTCAAAAAATCAGCTAGAAATCAAGAAATCATCAAAGAAAAAAAAAAGTGATCCCTAAAAATGGCTGATTTCAATAATCAATTTTTTGTTGATTTTCTGAAAATCATCAAAATCAGCCAACCAAATAGAAATTTCAATGCCATTCATCTAAGGACATGGCTCCAACATGGCAGTGATTTTCAAGAAATCATCATTGATGCCAAACTTCACCTATGTTCCAACACTCTATCACACCTCATGTATGATGGGTCCCACTTTTATGGTGGGCCCCAGTTTCAGAATGAGGTGTGTGGCATCTAATCAAATTGGTAGGGTGTTGGAATGTATTTTGTTGGTAGGAGATCCCAACTCGGTGTTTTGTAAGGAAGAGATCCCAATTCATACTATAGCACGATGGGAACAAATCAGCCACCCACAAGATTGCCCCCCACAATGTCCCACAGCACATCCCAACCGTGTATTAAAAACATCTCCTAATGATATCAAAAATGATGATGTCATTATCGGGAAATATTTCCAATACACGGCGGAGATGTGCTGTGGGACTTTGTGGGGGGCAATATTGTGGGGGGCTGATTTGAACTCTAGCATGATATAAAGGTTTTAAGGAAGGAGCGAGCTGCTCAATCCGGAGGAGCATCTGCTGCAACCGACGAAATGCAGCATGATCTTGCCACTGCATGCCCAATAAAACACGGCCAAAGTCCAAGCTGGATTTTGCTACGACTATGACTCGTTATATTATTGATGGCCATTAAAAGTTGAAGGAACCTAGTCCAAGGTCCACGCTGGATTTTGCTACGACTATGACTCGTTATATTATTGATGGCCATTAAAAGTTGAAGGAACCTCGGCCAAAGTCCACGCTGAATTTTGCTACGACAATGACTCGTTATATTATTGATGGCCATGAAGGAACCTCGGCCAAAGTCCACGCTTTTGAGAGAGGATGAGATCGTACTCCCCACTACCCAGAAAAAGGAAAGAGAAGTACCCAGAATCAGAAAGCGAGTAGGCCAAGACCCAAGCGTTCAATGATGTATAGGAATAGGAGAACGGACAGACTACTGCTTTTCCGCAAGGGCTGATTTAATAGAGAAAAGCTTGTCACCGCCTCACCGGGTCCAAAGTTTGGACTCGAACCGATTTTCCTTTCCATTATATTCCACCCATGCATTAATTTTATGACAGTCAAATTAAGCTCAAGTCACGCACAATTTCTTCCGGGTTTGAAGTTCTTTTTTTTTTTTTTAACTTTCTTTTGGTTGAACCAGCAACGATTCATCTTTGTTGGAAACAGTTTGAAAAGTGAACTCTAAAGAATATATATAGAATGCTTAATTAACAAATAATAGGATTCCCAAGGTATCATTTAATAATCTTTCTCTGTTGTTTCAGGGAGTGGAACATGGAAAGAGGAGAGATTCGGCATAGAGTTTATCATTGAGTCCCACACTGTGTAGCCTAAATATTTATGGCATGGTTTAATTAAGTAGAAAAGTTGTTGAAATTAATGTGCATTAGAGATCAGCAATGGTAGAACTTGTCCCTTGTTTTGGGTTTGGGTGGTCCTTGTGCAAGCCTAAATATTTATAACTTTTCGCTTTAAGCTTTGTTGAAGAACTTGGGACAGCGACTGTACGGTATTGTTGCACTCAAGCCAATTGATTCTTGGGCGAGCAAATTTGTGTAGATTATAGACCATTTGTACCACCTTTGTATTCGAAAACCAATCCAGTAGACAGCACTCCAACTTCATTTACATTCACTTCAATTCAAAACATTGTTTATCTAGTAAAATAAGTGGTTGGGTGCATCTCTTATTCAGAGATGAAAAGTACTTTTAGAGGCGGCTAAAACTGATCACAGCAAAGGAGTATTTTACTTTTCTATTTCTTGCTCTCTGAGAGAGAGAAAGAGAGAGAGAGAAAGAGAGAGAGAGAAAGAGAGAGAGGTTACAAGGTATGCCAGGCCGCATCAAAGGAATATCCATCAAGAAGCTCTGTCAAGGTAGGGGAATTTGAATTTAAATCATCAGTGAAAGGCCAAAAAGAACCCTCAAAACATTCACCAACGGCCGGATCTTGTTTGTTTAACGCTTCAACAGTGTTCTGAAAGCTTGCCTTCATCAGTTTGGGTTGGACGGGCTTAGTACTGTTGCTATCACAAGTAGTTGAAAGATCAGAATTCGAATCAGTGGGGAGCTTGAGAACTTCCTTTACTCGATTGAGTTTTTTAGAGCTTGATAGAGACGAAGAGACACCAGGTTTACCCTTTTCCTTTCTTATCCCGAGCTTCTTGCTCAAATGAGTGTTCCAGTGGTTCTTCACTTGATTGTCAGTTCGGCCTGGCACTCGGCCAGCGATTAGAGACCACCTACACAAGAAAGCACCGAATTTTAGTGCTATAGCGTAGTTCCACTGCCGTGATGACAGGGGTTACAACAACAGCAACGACAACAATTACTGATGCTGCAGACCCATGTCTGCCACTATTACGCCATACTTGTCCTAGCTAGAACTAGAACTAGAAGAGCTAATAAGATGGTTGTGCGCAAATTTTGGTCCTAGCTAAACTGATGATTAGGACTAATTCAGCACTTAAGCAAGTCGTGTCCAGAAACTAAACAAGAACCCACCAAAGTGGTTGGACGTTCCTGCTGGGTCTTTACAAGTTCTACTTGGATAAGCCATGTCCACAAGCTTCTGCTGCTGGTTCTAGTTGTTTCTCATAGTACTACTTCTTACTATTAGCACTATCATTATTCACAATATCAAACTAAAAATGATAAGTGCTGAAAGAGAACATTGGAAAAAGTAGCAACACAACAAAAGGAAAATGGACAAAAAAATCTAGGATATATATATATATATATATATATATATAATTATGTATATAATACCCATATACAATTAATTAATTTTCTAAAGTAGCAAATAGTAAAGCTAGATCTAATAGCATAAGAAATGTAAGATAAAACTGTGACGAATCTGAAACAATAATTGTCAATAGGATTAAAACAGGAAAGCTGAAAGAGAAAAGACCTGTTGCCAAGGAGATTATGGAGCCTAATGATAAGATCATCTTCTTCCTCTGAAAATTCGCCTCTCTTCACGGTGGGGCTTAGATAATTCATCCACCTTAACCTGCAGCTCTTCCCACACCTCCTTAAATCTGTTAATACATTGGCAAAACAACCAAACTATCATCTCTACTAAAAGCTTGATAACCCTATTAATACATTTGCAAATCCTAAGAAGGAGGAGGAGGAGGAGGAGGAGGAGGAGGAGGAGGAGGAGAAGAAGAAGAAGAAGAAGAAGAAGAAGAAGAAGAAGAAGAAGAAGAAGAATCCTGTAAATTACCTGTCACCTTAGCGATGCGATTCCACTTCCCTTTCCCGTGCACTCGGATGTAGTCCATGAGAATCTTGTCTTCTTCCACTGTCCAGAAACCCCTCTTGTAGTGATTCTTTTCTTCCATTTGCACAGCGAGCACACACACACAGAGACCCAGAGAGAGAGAGAGAGAGGGCTTAAAGTTTGAGTTTGGAATCTTTGTTTGTAATTTTATAGGCGTAGCGTAGCAAAGGGGAGCATTATTCTTGGAACCATTTCACTGTTGATCGTGTGTGTGTGTGGTGCAGCTGAATTTCTTCACAAATCTTCTCTGCTCTAGTGATAATAGCGCAGTACCTGAATGCTGTCAATCCATGCAAGCTCAGCTTTGTTTGATAGCCAAACATCTCAATTAATTGGTCTGAGCCCTGAGTTCAAATCTGCCCCCCACAAGATAGTGCCCCACGACGTCCCACAACACATCCCGCCGATGTATTGGAAACATCTCCCGATGATAAGTAACAGAAATGATGAAAATCATCAGAAATATTCTCAATACACGGCAGGGATGTGCTGTAAAAGTTGTGGGAAACTATCTTGTGGGGGGCTGATTTAACTCCTGAGCCCTCACTCTCCTTCGTCCTCCCTCAGCCATTGGCCATGGCCTACACCACCACATTTCATCTCTCTACCTACGTCATTGCCTTAGAGAAAAACAATCAGCATTTAGTATATATTTAGTATTACCCTGGGCCATGACACTGCCTATAAACACGTGCTTTTCACCAATTGTTTCTCTCCAAATATGTGACATGGGAGAATGGAGATGACGCCAGTGTCCTTTTCTCTGAATCCTGGGCCCCCTTTTGTCGTATTCGTTATAATAACTGAAAAGATGCTCAGTTTGTTTGGTAATGCGATCCATGGAATCATTGGAAGAGTTGCATGCTTAGAATTAGAGGGTGTCAATAGACAAGTTCTCGGTTGGACCTTGTGTAAATTAAAATCAATTTGAACGGATTGAATTGGATACCCTTCCAGAATTAATGGTTCTAAGTGTATGTTTTGAATTGAATCGGATTGAATCAATATGTGATCCACTGGTAGAAGATAAGAATACAGGTGTCAATAGTGGACCAGGTTTGGGTTGGAATTATTAAACATTGAATTGAACTGTTCCAAAATGGTTCAGAGTATTCATTGCATTGGATTGGACCTGGTCCATTCTGCAAAGGACTCATACTGGACAGATTGGATTGGATCAAATCCAGTCCAATTGACACCCCCCACCCGCCCCAGTCAGTTAGAATGCCCAGTTAAACCCAATAGCCTCATTATTATATATAGCATTGTTCTATATATTATAATTCACAGATCTACAACATGGATGTTTGAGATTTTGAGGGGGGAGATGCATTCACCCCGAATAGCTTATCTTTTTGGACAATGGACTCAGGAGGACAGGACACAAGAGAAGGGAATAATGGGGTCACAAATGGATTGTTAGAGGATTGGCTGGGCTCTCCATGGAAATGTATTATTTGGGTCGGTGGACAAAATTTATATTGAGAACCCATAAAAAATATAGATTTTCAAATCATTTGATGAGGATCGTTATTTTGTTATTGGCAGAGAAAGTCCTGGTGGATTTTCAAATTGCATCTGAATCAACTGATTATACTCAATTTTGTTCTTAGCAGGGAAATTCTGTTCAGTGGTGGGTGTTTTTAGATCTTACAGACAGACACATATGGGCGTGGTCGAATGGAAAGCATCTTATGCGCGAGAGAACTTCATTGCAAAAATATTCTCCTGTCTACGAAATAAAAGCATAACAAAAATAACGAGCATTTTTTATCATTTTTCCATCCAAGTCTAACTCTTTCTAAGAGATCTCCAAATCTTTTTTTTTTTTTTTACGTACAATTAATTGTTTTCGTCAATTTAGATAACTATTTCCAATGCTCATGTCCCTTTCATGTTTCATCATACATTCAAAACTGTATATAGCAGAAACAACAGGAACCGAGTGGATCTAACCCATGGCCCGTCCAATTAACAACCCATAGTGGCGAGCGGCGACTGGCCGGTGAGCTGCTCTTCCGATTATCCGACTGCATTCTGATATATCTAGTCGTTAATAGAAGGTATGATCAGTATCAGTAGGCTTTCTTGATCAGTCTAATAAATGAAGTTCAACGTATAAAATCGCCCACAGGAATTAATGAACACTTGTATTATTGAAGAAAGAGAAAGAACAAACACTACTCATTCATACTTTACATATGGTTCTCTACTTGCAACGCTCTTAATGGCTGAGACCGTGCAAGTCGATCATCAGTGAGTCACACCCGTGAATGAACCGTCCTCTGTGTGGCATTAATCTTTAATTTTCCACTCCACGGACGGTCGAAGCATTTTGGAGAAGATGAAAGAAACAGTAAAGCTGGCAAAAGGGCAACGCCATTAAATGACGGAAACAGCAACAAAAGAAGTCAGGGAGAGACAGAACCTGAGGCTACTCAACTCACTCTCGGACCACCATCCTGGACTCTACCGATCGACGGACTTACGGCTTGAGGCTCAGCGGCTGGAGTGAAAGTGTGAAAGGCTGAAGCTGAGGCTATGTAAACAAAACGCAATTAATGAGTCGTCCAAGAGGGGGTCCGTCGCCATTTAATGCAGGTTACGACTTTCAAGACAGTCGCAGCAGTGGCATCTCTCCTGGTCGTAGTAGCAACATTGAGTGGATTGATTAAAAGACGAAATAGTCTGAGTGGGTGAGAAAGCTCCAGTCATTTTCGTATGGAAATATATATAGATTTTCTTGCAAGAGAGAGAGAGAGAGAGAGAGAGAGAGAGGTCAATGGTTTTCTTCAATCCACCCTAGTGAATCTGAAAGTTTTAAAAATCTTGAAAAATATAGAGGGATTGAAAAGCATATGTACCAATGTATGGTATGAATTGTTGTCTTCGGCCGGGTGTAGATAGAGGGAAGCTTGTTTTTGGTTTTGGTTGATCATATCAAAGGCTTGATTTAGCAATGACGACCCCCATTAGCTGAGTGCTGAGTGCAGCTGAGATCGATTGTAACTCTGCGTTCCTCAGAAAATGAAACGTGGGATCTCAATCCCACGTACACTCTGCTCTGGCTATCAAAGGCTTGATTGTAAACTCTGGCCATCCGTGGTAAGGTCAGTTGATCGACCTCTCAGCTCTCACGTACACCCAGCTGCTCTGTCTCCCAAGTCCCAACCCCACATTTACAGTTAGGATCGATGTGTTGTGGGGCGCGCGAATGCATGACACTTTTTATTTAATCTTGGGTCCAGCCGGTCTTCACCTTTCACCTTTCTACACAATCAAAGTATATATAGGTAGGTGAAATGTAAATTAAACGAGGCAAAGCAATGAGAACCGATCATTGAATTAATTGGCTCCTTCCTTGCCTTGGCTCATCTAATGAGAACCGAGTTTAGTTGGCCTTAGTTCAGTTTTGTAAGCATGGGCTCTACATTGGGAATTCTTTATGACCTTAAGGCTGTGTTTGAATGCGGTAATATAAAAATCGGTCGATCGAAAAATCCTTTGTGTAAAAGTCCATCGTTTTAAAATTTTCTGAATCGTTGGAGATTTTTGAAATGAAAATTGATGTAAATATACACAATAAAATCGATTTTAAATCAAACAAAAAAGTGTAAAAGTCCATTTTTGTACGGGAAACAAATGCATGTAAATACGACCAATGATAGAATTTTATGTCAATTCACATTTACACCCCAATCGAACACAGCCTAATATAAAAAACAATGTAAAAATTAACATTAATTCAAGACTAACGAGCCCAAGCCAAGCTGAGCTAAAAGCCTAAAACTCAGCTCATGAACTCCATCGGTTTGACTTACAGTGTTACCCTCTACATGGACACGATCACATGAACAATAACATTTCTGCGGACTTTGTTTCTATGCACATAACTTCGTATATATATAAAACAAAGCGAAAGAGCCATTTCATCACGTATACCGGGTGGTGGAAGTCTGGAAGATGCATGATCCCGATCATTAAAGAAATTAAGGAAGAAGATTTCTGAATCCATTACAATGGAATGAGGCCAAAATAAAAGGAAATACACAGAATTATTAATTAGGCTCAGTTTGGAAGGAGTACAAATATAAATATGTAGAATGCAAACCTTTATATTTTATATGTATTTGTATTGTACACTCCTCCCAAACTGACCCTTATTATCTTATATATATAATCGGGTGGGTTAGGGCCTAGGGGATCTACTCAGAAAACCATAGTCCACAGATGTTTAAATTTAATGGCCATTGGATATGGAATCATGTGAATCATTATTGTAGCCCAAATCAGTCCTATTCCCACTTTGTTTTGTCCAATTGTACAAAACCTTCCAAAATAAGAACATTATAATTGAAAATGGGCTTGCCACTTGCTATTAATGTAAAACATTAATGATTTTTATCATCATTTTTATTACTATTTATAAACTGTCATTTTTTAAGACATTATATGTTAAACCTGTAAAATTATATGGGTCATTAAATTCAACTTGAACCTTTTATTGCTTTAATTTAACCACTAGTGAATGACCTCGTACTAAGTATGGGGAAGGTAATGTCATACATACATACATACATACATATATGTACACACACACACACACACACACACACATATATATATATATATTTGTGTGTGTATGTATGTATGTATGTATGTATGTATGTATACATATATATATTTAATAGTATTGAATTTATAATTAAATTATATGAATATCATAATAAATAATGTTAATCAATATAATTTTGATACATTTTGTCAATAAATATTACTGTTAATTATTGTTATTGACAATTACTGTGAATTATTAGAACATTTTTGAAACACTAGAAATAAAAATTACAAACACGTGTCCTTATATACTGTTAATAGATACCAATAATAAATACTATTTAATCATTTAAAGAATGTATTACACGTGGGATGCATGGATTGTTGGATTTGAATTTTGCTATTTAATCATTTTTTAATTAATCATATTTAATTATTTAATCATTTCCCTTTTACCAAATTTTTAATTTTTAAACATTTTATTAATTGATCAATTATTTTCTTATTGAATTAGTCAATTTTAATTGCTTGATCAATTTTATATTTGAATAAATTAAATTATTCAATATTTTTCTTGTTAATTTAAAAACCGAGCTAACCGATTGAACTAGGGGGTGGGAATTTTCCACATCCCCGACGGGTACCCTGGGGGGGTACCTTGGCGGGGTCGGGGTCAGGGATGGGTCTACCCATGAAATCCTTGATCGGGGACAGAGACGGGGAATGCAATCCCAGCCCCTACCTGTCCCTGATTAATATATATATATATATAATATTATTCATTTTTAAAATATTAATTATTAAAACTTAAAAAATAATAAAAGTGTAAAATACTAAATAAGTCTAAAACCCTCGATAGAGAGAAGTCAAGAACTCTCAAATCTCAGCTCGTTTGTCTCTGGAACAGCTTCGCTGATTCGCCTTCCAGCCCTTCCTTCATCTTTGACTCTTTGTCGCCGATTCGTCGATCGCCGGCGCTGTCACCCATCGTCGCCACAGAAGATTCAAAACCCTAGCTCCGTGCCTTCTCGAGTGATAATAGATAAAGAAGAGTTTCAGTCGCCAGTCCTAATCTTCGCCTGTCATCGCTGACCACCATCGCCATGACGCCGTCACCCGTCGGATTCTCTCTTGTTGCTAGTCTTAACTCTCCCAACGGTCCTCTCTCTCTTTCTCTCTCTCAGTCTCAATCTTTCATTCTCTCTATCTCAACCTCTTAGTCCGTTGGGAATTCGGGTTTCTGACGGGAAATTCATCCCCATCACAATCAGAAATGGAAGGGGGATTCCTTTCCCGTCGGAGATCGGGGACGGGGACAGAGGATGATTTGGGTGTCGGGTCAGGGATAGGGAATGTAATCCCCACCCCGAACCAACCCCGTTGCCATTCCTAGATTGAACGTTAAATAACAGCTAAAACATTAATAAAAAACACAACATAATAATACACTAACCGATTGAAAGATTACTAAACCGAACACCTTCAAGTTGCAGACTTCTCTGCTGTTGCAGTTTCAGAAACCGGAGACCTTAAGTTACAGACTTCTCTCTTGTTGCATTTCAAAAACCGGAGACCTTAAAGTTACAGAATTCTAATGGGCAACGGTTCTTAGCTAGTTGGATCCCTCACTGACCACTTGGCTAAAACAAGTCTTCCTTTATTTATTGTAAATCTTTTAATTGAAACATAACGAGTTTTTTTTTTTTTTGGATAACTATATAACGAGGTTGATTTTGCTCACAAGGTGGGGTCCATGAAAATGACATGTCCAACTTTATCTAATTATGTGGGTCGGGTTAAGTGGTAGGCCCGCACTGACCCGACCACCCGTTGTCTTGGCCCCCGCCTAAAAAAAATTATAGAGCAAATATATTTTATCTGATTTAATTAAAAATTGCTAGCTTCCTATAATGGCTGCTTTGACCAATCAACCTGTCCCTTGGTTGGCCTCTCCATGCTTGTATCGGTGTTTTTGAACCGTCTTTCACCCAGACGATCTGATTATTCGGCCTAGGAATCTTTTAGGCAATCAGTTCTATTTTATCCTTAATTTAGTATTTCGTAAAAAATCGTTGATTTGGTCAATTATGTATTGACTTGGATGGTTGAACTATTGATGCATTCAATCCAAATAATTGTTTTTGGTCATTTTTTATTTTATTTTATTTTTTGAGTTGGAATAGGCCATTCGTTCAAACTGGATGGTCAAACCACTGACTCAGAAACCAATGGCCAAAACAGTTCTCGTTCACGTTCTATTTACGAAACTTGGATTGTGTTCTACATTGAAATCATATTACGACATCCAAATAAAGCATTTCCATCTTCTTTCAATAAGGTTTGGAGTTGATTTTGTATTCATGTGTCCTCAAAGCGAGATCACATCTGTGCCCCAGAGAGAGTGCCTCACAAATGCCCCACATGTGCATCTCAGAATGCATTGGAAGCATCTCCTAGAAGCTCTAAATGGTCTGCTGGCTATTTAGAAGCCCGACAGACTGTGTTTCGATTTTTTTTTCCGTTTGGTTTGTGACAGATCTAGCCGTCAAAAGCCAATACGTCGAAAAGACATGAGAAGCCCAAATCAGGCAATTTTTGAGTAGCTCTAGATGGAACTTTTGCATTTTTTTCTATTTGTCTTTGTACAGAAAGACATGCAGAAAGATACGCCTTAACCAAATGAGCTTCAAGCTGCTCAGATCTTGATGCAAAAGCTATCTTTTTATTCTCAAAACTACCAAAAAAATCTTCCCAAAAAAACTTACCAGACAACCTCGAAAATTCATTGATTCTAACCTTCTCACTGATGCCTTTAGGTTCAATTATCAAATGATCCAAGCTTGAGCCTATTAGAACTCGGCTCGTGAGTCAGTTCGAATATATATATATATAAATCAAATCGAGCTTGAGCTTATTAACTCTTGACTCAAACCAAGCTCGAATTCAAAGTTCTGGCTCAAACCAAGCTCGAACTCGAACTCGAGACTTATAGAATAGTTTCAAAACTGATAAAATTCTGTTCGGCTCAACTCGAATCCACCCCTACCTTTAGGGGACGTCTACCAAAAAAATATGAAAGCATACAGGGTTCCTTCCATTCATCAAATAGACGAAGACCACACATTCTCGATAATCCTGCAGACACCATAATGCCATATATGGGTATTAACTTAGCAACTAGGACCACACCCATAGGATCTGTATCCAAGTCTTAGGAGGATAGATATCCAACGGCGTGGCATGAGTTCAAATGTCAACGTGGTCCACTGATTTACTCTTATGTCTTAACTCGTTGGCAATACACACATAAATACATATCACCAAAATAGTTTTCAAAACTGGCTACACTGATTAATACTGTTGAAGATTCACCAAAAATTGGAAACTGCTATCTCTGTATGATCACAGCATGTACCTCGAGTCAATGTGGGCCCCTCCAACCCCACACATCATTTGTGCTGTACCACTTCACAATATTTCATAAATATAACAATGGTGCATCCAATGGTCCTTCTCTTCGCCGAGTTGAAGCAAGCAAGATAAAAAAAGGGCCCGTTTGGTTTATAATAGGAATTGGAATCAAAATAATGAAGTTTATAATAGGAGAGGAAATAGACATTCTTTCAAATGGAGGAATAACCATTCCAATTCCAATTCCCAACCCTTATTCCTACGAATCAAAAGGATCTTTAGAATAATATATAAGAAGCAAATGAAGTTAAATGCAAACGAAGAAAGAAAGAAGCAGATATTCAGGTGTCATAATAATTTAAACATAAAAGGAGCACCAGATTACAAACATAAATTTGATTAATTAAACTGTAAGATCTCACATCGGTAAAATATAAATTGAAAGTAAGAATATTGAAATAGGAAGAGTTAATAAGGAAATAGAAAAAATAATGAAGCTTTGAGTTTCAGTTTGAACTTTGAATTACCAAACCAAGTTTTATATGGAATGTACAGACTGCCCACCTTAATTAATAGCTACTTATCTATTAATATTGATATGCCAAAAGAATAATTTAAGATGAGAAACTACACTAGTTCAATTCCTCCATTGCATTTGTGGGGCAGAAAGGAAAAGATAGTATAAATATTCATTTTTCTAGAATTAAATGGAACAGAGGACTAGAGTGAAATAGATGGTGGACCAATTTAATAGCTCTATCACAAAATCTCTCTGCTCCACCATTATTCTTTGCTATACTCTGTTCGAAGACTTCTGAGCTCACGATTGCATTTGCAAAAGTATGGTAGTGCAAATGGTTTTTGAGTATAAATTTTGATTTATTTGTTTTAAATTTTAGCTTATTTTGTTTGACTGTACTATAAATGAAGTAAATTAAGATATAAATTAGAATAAAGTAAAACTCAAAACAAAATTAAATGAGAATTTGCATTATTTTCATTTACACTCCCATGCATTTGCACTGGTATAAATAAAATTGCATATGCAGTCAAAGGTTCAGTTTGAAAAGAATATAAATACAAATATGTATAGTACAAATACATACAAAATAATATAAAGGGTAAATCTCTTAAACTACCCCTACTGTTCACGAAATTGACAAATTGTACTCTTATTGTTTACATATTGTCTTAAGCAAGGTTCAAAATATCAATACGCCCGATATGCCGATAAGGGCATCGGCATATCGGGCGAATCGATATACATTTTTATTGTTTTTTTTTTTATTTTTTTTCGTAACCGGTTCAGGGGGCGGTTTAGGTCTCCTCTACCCCCTGAACCGGTCAGACCTCCGATACACCCACTGTAGGGGCATATTGGAGGGGTCCTGAAATGATACGTATCGGCTGATACATGTTGATACTTTGAACCTTGGTCTTAAACTACCCTTAAGTTCTCTTACAATTGTCTAAAACCTCCCTTGCTATTAATTTTCCGTCACACTCCGTTCATATATAACATCATGTGAATGGTAATTATTTTAAAATTCCTAAAATATCTTTATTGTTCACCGCCGTTGTTGGAAGTTGCAGCGGTGGCGATGATTTTGATATCATTGTCGTATGCAACGACAGCCACCACAACTTTCGAACGACATAAATTTAGTGAGGAGGTGAAAAAGGTCGAAGGAGCTAGTCCTAGTATCGGCC
This sequence comes from Nelumbo lutea, assembly GCF_056320005.1. NCBI lineage: Eukaryota > Viridiplantae > Streptophyta > Magnoliopsida > Proteales > Nelumbonaceae > Nelumbo > Nelumbo lutea. The sequence goes on from NC_142687.1 coordinate 11,477,387, forward strand.
ACTAGTTTCTTAGGTGATTTGATCCGCTTCTACGCTATGTCTCCAAATCGGTATCTTCTAATCAAAGAAAACAATTTAATCAGCCCCTAAGGGGGAGCTTGTACGTGAAGATGCCACTGCAAAATGAGCGAAAGGACAAGGGGGCTTGAAAATGCCATTGCAGAGAATGAGTGAAAGGGCGAAAGGGGGAGGGGGGAGACCGGATCTGCTCCTCACACGCACATCCTATCATTTATTGAGAACATCTTCCCTTCTTATTAGTTATTATTCAGGAGATGTTCCCAATGCATGGTGGAGGGAAGTCGATTTGATCATCACAAAGCATTCGTCACATCAATCTCATAGTACGTTGCAACCCTGCATTGTGAACATCTCCCCATGAATGAAGACACACAAGTATAACAGATGTTCCTACATGTATGGCTGCAGCAAGTGCTGTGAAGTTTAGGAGCAAATCCAGATTCGGCAGGAGGCTTATCACACAATCCATTGTTGGATCGCTAATGGGAGCCTAGATCTGCTCCTCAAAGTGCTCACACCAATCTCAAAATGCGTCCCAGCTGCAACATTGGGAACATCTCTCATACTTTGTTGTTATTCATGGGGAGATATTCCCAATACACAGTGAGATGGGGCTGTGAGGTCAATGTGAGGTGCACTTTGTGAGGAGCAAATCCTGATGCTGCCAATGAGAATGTACATTCAAGCGTGTAATTACAAAGTGCAGCATGGATTCAATGTGTAGTGTGTATTTACATGCTCAGATCTAGAAACCACTTATAGTAATGAAATCGGATTTGGTCCTCACAAGACCGTGCTCACACTCCCTTGTGGCCTTGCACTGGAAATTTCTTCCCATGAAAACAAAAGCATACAAGCATGAAAATATTCTCAATGACGGCTGTAAAAAACTGTGCAAACAGTGTGAGAACTGAAGCCGATCTCAATAGTAATGGGTTGGTAATCCAGCAAATCCCAGCGCCAATGCCACCTACACTTCCACAAGTTATAATAGCATATTTTCCTTGCTATACAACTTGTCTATCAAAATGCTATAACTTCTTTTTAGCAGTTTTATTTTAAGCAACTACTAGTGGGACCCGTGCGATGCATGGGATTTGTTAAATTAAAGATAAGCGATAAACGATTGAAACATGTAAAAGTATACAATTGTTTTATATAATAATTAATAATAATTTATATTTTATATAGTACTTTTAATATTTTTTTTACAATACAAAAATAACAACAATTAATTTTAGATAGGTTTTTATCAAACTTAGGGATGGCAATTTTCCCATTTCCCTGCCCGTTGGTGGGGACGGTGTGGGGACGGGGAGAGCACTCCTTGCCCCGTGTGGACCCTGATCCTTGCCCCATGGGATCCCACTAATATATATATATATATATATATATATATATATATATATATATATATATATATATATATACACGCATATGTTATATATGTATATATGTACACATACATCTATATGTTAATATTGGGTTAATATATTTGAATCTTTTCTAATAGGATTGTAAATTTTAATTATTTTATTTTTATTTTTTAAATAAAATAACAAACAAAAACATAATGGTTGACATTATAAAGAATTGCAGGGAGTGGGGATCCCGCGGGGATAGGGACGAGGACGTGGATGGCGATTTTCATGGGGATAGGGATGGGGAGAGGCTCCTCGCCCCCACCTTGCCCCGTTCCCATTTTGAACCAAACTAATAAAATTGTTAACTGACCAACCCGATTTCTAGTATTTCCAATCGGCTTTGGTTCAACAATTTCCCAACCCAACTGGTTTGGATCAATTTTTCTTTGGCTATTTGTAAACTGACTAAAATCGAACGACCCAACTATATATATATATATATATATATATATATATATATATATATATATATATATATATATATATATATTATTTTAAAATATATTTTTAGTACAAAAAATAGGAAAATTCTAATATTTCTTAGGCTAAAATAGTTTATATCATAAATTTAATTTTTTAATTTATTTTTTTAATAATGCTATTGTAATTTTTTTAATTTAAGCTTAATTTGTTTAAATCTTTTGAACCGATCGACCAAACTAATATAACCTAAGTTACCAATCCCCCAACCTAGCCAGGATGATTTGGTGACCAAGTAACCTACAACTGAACCAAACCAACCCGTGAACAATAGTTTAATCTCCAATAGTTATTAAAATTTTATAGCGAAAATACACAATAAATTAAATTTAAAAAAGCTAAATAATAGTAGTTTAAACTCCAATAATTATTGAAAATTTTCTATTAAATAACAAAACAAAAACAGATTTATACATAATTACTGAAAATATATTTATCACAAAAAACAATAAATATTAATTTTAGTATAGACAAATATATAATAAATAAAGATTAAGTTTTTTAAATTATTATTAATAAACAATAATTTTTTGGAAAGTTATTTTCTAGAATTATTAATTGGTATAATTGAAATTAGTTATTTACAATATTATTTATTTATTAAAATAATATCATTATTTAAATTATTAAAATGTTTATTACTTGTTGAATTTAATAATCCATAAAATTATAGTATTATTAATACATAATTTTGGTATTTTAACTATTTAAAATCTAGTTATGTTTTATATTTTGTTATTTAAAATATTTAGTTATTTAACTAAATATTTAAAATCTTAATCTATTTATTATAATTGAAAGTTATTTAATAACTATTTAAAATATTTTATTAATTGACTTAAAATATTAATTTTAATATTTTGTTATTTAAGATATTTAGTTATTGAAATGTTTAAATAATATTTCATTTTTAGTGTCAGATTTATATTATTTGAATAACATTTAGATTGAATAATCCAAAAAATCATAATTTATACATAATTTCGTGATGAATTTTGCAAAAATATATAATTATTAATAATATGAATATTATTAAATTCATTATAATTATTTTGTCTTTTTAATAAATATTTTAAAATTATTATATAATTTTGTTAGAATATTTAAATAATTATTAAATTTTTTAATTTAAACTTTGTTTAGATAGATGTAGATAAAAAGTGAGGGAGAAGATAAATAAGAATTAGAGATAATTTAGGAGAAAAACTCTACTAAATTAGAGATAACTCGGGAAAAACTTGGGGATAGTGGAGGAGGTTGTTTAGAAGAAATTTTAGGAAGATTCTTTTGAGAAAAATAGAGTTTCTAATTGATAGTTTCGAAAATGACGAATTAAAAAAATAAAAAAATTCAAAAGAGGAGAAAATTTAGCCTTCCTTGTTTATAATTTTTGAATTTTTTATTTTTTTAATTCATGTCATTTTCGAAACTATAAACATGGACTATTGGTTTCACCGTGGCAATGACCTGGATTAAGTACACAATAGGAATGAATAGGCGCTTCCTTGATAAATGCATCTATACATATATTACAACATAATTTATCAAACATCCCTGTTGTCAATATGAAATCCTGCTTGCAAAATGTACTACGATTCATCAGGCTTGGGTTCAAGGGTTACAGGTATTTTCTCTTTGTGGTCACCACGCAGTACTTCGACAATCACCTGAAATTCAAGAAACAAAAGCTAGGTAAATAAACCTCAATAAGGATCAGAATTTACTCAACAAGTACATGGTTCCTTCGGCTGCATTTAGTTGTAGTGCAAATAAATTTGTACTGATGCAAAACTATGGTAGTTTAAATGATTTAAGTGTAAATTCTGATTTATTTTTGTTTCATATCTTACCTTACTTTGTTTGATTGCAGAATAAATGAAGTATAAATAATACCTGAAAGAGAATAAGGCAAAACCTAAAATAAAATTAAACCAAAATTTGCATTCTGGTTAGATTAGCATCCTGGTTATCAGTCCTTCCTGAGTTTTGAAATCAGAATGTATTGCTGATGCTTAAGTCGGTCAGTGTATGGGATCTCTGATCTCTTTATGAGGGGGAGCTGATCAATAAAATTTACTTTACCTGTTTAAAAAAAAAAATTGCATTCTTTTCATTTGCATTCCCATGCATTTGTGCTAGTGTAAATGAGATTGCACTGCAACCAAACACAGCCTTCAGGACAAATTTTGATGCATAACATTTCCAAAGGTTTCTGAGAGCAAATTTTTTATGTTGTTTATTTTCTTCCCTCTCCAACAGTTTGGGTTATCAGTTACAACATTTTTCCCTCTTTCATTGCACAATTAGTTGAGAATTGTTTCAATTGCCCCAAGGTGTTGCATGTTTTATGCTGCTTCTGTGCCCAAATTTGTAACAGCAGGCCAAAATAGAAGAGATAAAGGTCAAGGACAAGAACTTAGCATCTTACCTGATCTCCCACTTTACATTGGTCAAGGATTCTGTACAAGTCGGTCCCATTAGTTACCTTTTTCCCATTCACAGATGTAATGATATCCCCCAAAATAAGTCTGCCGTAGGTATCTCTTTTAGTTGGTTGAAGACCCTGCAGGAGAGAGAAATCCATTGTGTTAAAATGCAATCCATTCATTGTAGGTTATAGGGCCAGAAGAAAACATTCATCCAATTCAAAAAGGGACAAATATTTCAAATGTATAACGCACAAAAAAAATCGGAAATAGTTATATCACAAGGGAAAATGGCATACCGCTTTGCCAGCTGGACCATTTGGGGGTGCATCCAAAACAAGAACCCCACTAACCCCAAGCTGCTCGACAGATTGATCAGGTGCAAACTTGATTCCTAAAATGGGTCTAGTAACTTTCCCATACTTCACCAACTGGTCAACAATTCCACTGACCTGTAAGGGTGGAAGCAGACAAATGATTCAATTGCAAATTAGGGAAAGGGGGAATTTCCAATCATCCAACATTAAGATCAAAAGAACTAGTGGTAGGTAACTTTCTCTTTTATACTAGCAAGCTGCCTAGGCCTACACATGGGGTACCACTTTGATATCATCAAAGACTTGGCCTGGTTAGAATCAATCTTGGCACATCATTTTAGTAGCCTGGATCTATGATCGGGGTCATGGCACACCATACGAGGGGTCCACAACAATAGCTCGATCATCTTGATGGAGCACTAAGTGGTCATATCAATATGTAGACCATTTGGATGACCAAGATCACTGGTCTGATCAATGGTTTGAAATTTAAGAATCCAATATAATCCAAAGTAGAGAAAGTAACCCAACAAATATCCAAGCATTAAATGACAATAGAGATTGTAGGTTGTCAAAAGAACGTAGTTTTTTATAATGAAAATTAGAAGAAATTTGAGACAACCCGATGGGTTCACTGCAAACGGCAGAAGTAGCCTTGTCAAAAGAATAAGATAATTGAGGAAGATCCAAAATGCATCATCCTGGATTCTGTGTGAGGCATGCATTTTGCTGTAATATGCCGTACAAAGGGAAACAAAACAAAAATGGAATAAGGTCATCCAGAGAGAGGCTGTGTCTTTTACATAAGGGTATAGATACTATATGTCTATAACATTACAGTTACCTTTTTTCAGAAAAAACAAATAAAATAAATGTCAAAATAAAGAATCAGTTGTTATTAAGGAAATTGCCAGCCTAACAAGAGATTGGTGCTTGCTTCAAGTGAACAAGAAGATTAGCTAATGGATTAGCATACCTTAGAAAAACAAGGGACTGTAAGGGGAATATGTTTTGGGCAGTGTTGTAATTCAGTGTCTGTGGTTCAACTCTCTACACTAGGGGTTGACAGTTGTTTTTTGAAATCTCGTTAATGAAGTTACCGTTTCCAAGCAAAAAAAAAAAGAGGTAGAGTAGAAAAAACAGAACAAAGAATAACTCACAGTATCAACTGGAATTGAAAATCCAACACCAGAGGATGCACCCGATGGAGAATATATAGCAGTATTTATCCCAATCAAGCTTCCGGAACTATCAAGAAGTGGCCCACCACTGTTACCAGGGTTTATGGCTGCATCAGTCTGTATAACGTCTTGAATTGGTCGCCCTGTTGCAGCTGAGCTGATTTCTCTGCGAAGTCCACTACAAACAACACAAAAAGAACATGTTAGTGATGGACCACAATGAAACTGATACCTGCATAAAACTCAAGAAACAACATGAATAAAAAAATGAAAGATACAATAAAGGAAGAAATATATATTTTCCATGATAAAGTTTCCCTAAAGATATGCAAGAAAAATACTCCAGAGATCTCTACCTGATAACACCAGTTGTAAGTGTATGATCAAGTCCAAACTGTGACATAAACATGGAAGCAAGGGAAAAAAAAAAACACCAGTTAGTTGAATTTATACCAGTTAAAAGAAAAAAATATGAAGTTTCTTGCATCCAGATTATGTGAATAGCATGACCCAAAAGGAACGGAGAAAAGAAAAGGGAAAGAAATGGGAAAATACCATTGCTATATTGGCTATCTGGTAATGACCTTACCCTGTTATAGAGTAGTCACAGATTTAAAACCCCAAGGTGGATGACTTGTAGTTGGCATTTTCATTGAATGTTCAGATTTTTTTTTTTTGAGAAAAGGTAAAGTATATTGTATTAGATGTGTAAAAGGATAGCTGTACATGGAGTGAGCCTTCCCTAACTTTAAGAAACATAATTACTCTGTAGAAATTATAGCAAACTTTAATGTCATATAGTATTTTTTATTTGATGCTTTTGATGGAAAAGAGACAGCGCCTCTGCACTAAAGTTTATATACTAGACATATCACTTATCATATATATATATATATATATATATATATATATATATATACCAGACAATCTAATATTCTGATGGAAACTATTTATTAGTCCTGCCAAAAATGTAGCATCTACAAAGAAAGGTTCTCTAAACATCTTTCCAGGTCCTTATATTAATTATCCATTAATTATTACTTTTTTTTTTATTTTTTTGCTTCATGGGGCTACACAATGGGGGTAGCTCATCCCCCTCCCTTGACCCTGGTGGCAGTGGGATTTGATTCCAGGTCTTGCATTGCAACATTAGTAACCAAAGCTACAATGATGTGCTTCTTTATTGGAATCTGTTGACTATCTAAAGTTCCTCATGAGTACGCATGCAGTATATTGGTGCATCCAACAGGGATAAACAGTTGAATTTTATGATGTAGAAAGTAAAGGAGAAAGTTATACCACTTGGTAATGGTTTTCTGGAAAGACGAAAAAGAAAGAACTCAGATCTGACACAAGGGGAAATTAAAGAGTTTTATATTTCTGAAATATAAAAGAAAATAAAGAAGAAAGGAGATATTGCACACACCTTTAGTAAGACAAAAAAAAGGAAGGTTTAAATAAAGAAGAGATACTCAGAGAGAGTTCTCCTAACCACAATTAATAAAAGCATAATTATTGTTCATCAAATCAACTCTAAAATTTTAACCACAAAAACTCTATTCATAAACTCAGCATAAGGGCTCAGATAATCCTTCATAGATTCCAATTTCAACTAGGAAACTGACAAAAAAAATCCAAACTACTTCAAAACTAAGAAAAACACATAAAATCCATCCCACTACAACAAAACGAGACAATTCCAGGATAAGCCCAGAGGACTCAATCCCATCAAAAGGGGTATGGGTCATGGATTGAGGTTGTGAGAAATGATTTAAGGATCACAATGTAATAATGGACATGATCTGTGATAGAGTGGAGTGGCAAATCAGGTTTCACGCAGTTGACCCCCTATAGTTAGGATAAAGCTTTGCTCAGTCAAGTTTAACAAAAACTAATGACCATGTGATAGCATATGACAGAAAATAAGTAAAATTACTTACAGGATTTCCAATGGCATATACTTTCTGACCAACAAGTAAATCTGCAGAGACACCAACAGGTATGGGTCTCAGTTTCTCTTCTGGTGCATCAATGCGCAAGACAGCAACATCCTTGTCTTGGTCAAATCCAACAACTTTTGCCTCATAAGTTGACTGGTCAGCAAGGGTGACCCTGCATATAACTAGTATCAATTTGATAGAGAACTGTATAGCCTATAAATGTACAAAAGTGAAATGTAATTTTTGGATTCTCCGATAACTATTAGAATGCACTATCAAACAGAAATAGTAGCTCAAAAATCTTTAAGAAAAACACAGCACTTAATTTATCACAATATAAACACTGACAAAGTAAACCATGTCAAAAGGCTTAGTATTGATGCAAGCATGGGAAAAGGGAAAGACACCATAGAAGAATAAATCAGATTTCCATAGATTGGCATACCGGTGGCAACTGTGTAATTTTAAGGTGATCAGGATTTTAGTCAATTTGCTTTTGAAAGCTTCTCTATTAATTTGTTAGTGTCTTGGGAAAGTGGTTTATCATCTTAATACAGTAGTTTAAAGAGTCTTATTAGAAAGCTTTTAGAATTTTGAAAAGCTGAAGATGCAATTACATTGTTTTTCTTTTGGATTACTTTTAAGGGTCAAAACTTGCACATAACTTCCAAATATTGCATTCAAAGGATCAAAACCTACAGTAGAACCATCCCGCATATGAGATTACTACTAAAATCAACTCATGCAGATTAATACCTATGTATTTCATTGTATCCAAGTAAATGGTGAAAAAGGAAGTCTATTAAAGTTTGAGAAATGCTCCAAAATTTAAAGCAAAAATTCATCAAATCATATTGGTTTTTGACATGGCAATTTCTTATGTCAGTTTGACTCATTGGACAGTCCTGATCCTCTCAACATCAAACATGTGGCAAGTTATGGCAATTTCTTTCTTTTTTTTTTATCAAGATTGCCTCTTTGTAAGGAACTTATTATAGTTTCTTTTTGGTTTTGGGGTTGGATGTATTTTGAGTACACTTGGTTTTTCCTCTAGCACAGGTTCTCTTTATACAGGGGTTCTATTGTATTTGGTTTTTGGATATTAATGAAATAATTTACCTTACAGTTTTTTTTTTGGTTTTGGGGTTGGATGTATTTGAGTATACTGGTTTTTCCTCTAGCACAAGTTCTCTTTATACAGGGTTTCTATTGTATTTGGTTTTTGGATATTAATGAATTAATTTACCTTACCGTTCAAAAAAAATGTGGCAAATTATGGGGCCACAGGATGCATAATCATACTCAAGACACACCTGGCTTATATAAAAGCATAGCACAATATAGGATACAGTTCCAACCCATGGAAATAAAAGTTGCACACTATCTTATAATAACAATAATGATGATCTAGAGATTGAAAAGGTTGCAGTAGTTAGAATAACCAGTTATGCAGTAACTTCAGCAGTTTGGCAATAGAAGGAAATCCCACCACAGCCAGGAATATTTTGAAGACTTGAGTATCATTTTTTGTCAGTAAAAAATATACTGGAATAATGTAAGAACCAAATATGCACTGAAATTTAATAATGACGAACATGCCAACAAATACCATAACATTACACTAGGAACATCAAGAAATATGTAGATTGTGGAATTCTAATACATTATGTCATTTCTATATTCAAAATGAATGCACAAGTATGTTCTTGTAGAATTAGATGTCATACATTTGGAGCTGGGCCATGCAAGCATAGGCAAAAACCTAAGGCATGTATATAGAAAACCATGCCTACTAGCTTACTCAAAACAATTTTAACTGTAGAGGGCTGCTCCTAGAAAATCCTTTGAATCCTTCCCCCTATCTTGCCATATGGCTGCTATGGTATGATGTTTGATAATGCTTTTCAGTTTTCACTCTTGCTTAGTTTCCTATAACTACCAGGTCCCTAGAGTCTCGTTGACTGTGCCTAGGAAACATCATTAGTGCTGAACTATCAAGAAAATGGGTTCAAAGCACTGTACTAAATTTGCAACTGATACATAAAAAATGCAACTTAAAAACAGGTTATTTGCATTCTCCAGCACTTCTTGACAAAATAAACACTCCAAGCCAATGCGAACGCTATTTTTCCGCTAAAACCAACTTAAAACTCGAAATCTTACAAAGAAATTATTGATTACAGATTAAGCGTATCAATCTTTCTGTCACGGAATCTGAAACATAAGTGCTACTACGGACCTCCTAATTTGCTAAATTTCCCAATACCCTACGTTCAATATTTCTCCTTGTATACTTCATATTTCTTAGCAATATTACATTAACATTTTATTTAAGTAATTATCGGACCAGCGATTTGCAATAACCGAACGGTCAGAACCACCCAAACAAACCCACCTCCTCCTTAGCAATTGCTTTCTCATTTCCTCCCACTTGGACTTAGTTTGACCAAAGTCGGCATGAGTAGAAACCACACCTCAAATTGAAGCAGCTTCCTTGAAATTTCAGACTTGGCAGTTTAACACTTAAAACGAATCAAAGCTGGAAAAGTAGTTGAAACAACTTAAACATAGTAACAAGAAGAAATTAGAGACTTACTTTCAAACCTTAAAAAGAAACCAAGAAGAGAGAATGATGAAGTACAAATAGATCAGCACACAACACATTTTGCTCAGTCACCTGGCTAAAAACCAACCTGAGATCAGACGCACCACGAATTACATGATAATTTGTAACAATGTGACCATCTTTATCCCAAACAAAGCCCGACCCAGATCCTTGCGGTACCTCCAACACGTCCAACGTGAAAGCATCCTGCCTAAACATATACAACCCATCAGAGAAAACCCAAAATCGATCGGAAAAAGAAGGTAATAAGAAGAACCAACCTAACTAATAAAAGAAAATAAAGCTAATCCAACTCCACAGGCACTTGGAATTCTTCGTTCAATTTGACATTAGAATCTTCCCAAAACGCAATTACAAAAGGATACCTTGCGGCGAGGTTAGTAATGTAGACGACAGAGGGAGTATTCTCCTGGAAGAGTCGAACAGTAGCGAGCTCATCGGTCTGCAGTTTCCGAGGAGTGGTGACGACAAAGGCGGCAGCTGAATCCACATCGGCGATGAAGAGAGAGAACGAGAGAGCGAGAGAAGTACATAGGACGGCAAGAGAATCTAGGGCAGACGAGAGAGGATTACTAGTGACGAAGAATTTATTGAATAATGAAAGCTTTATGTCATCAGTGGAGAGACCGTGTCTGTGACCATCATTGTAGACACAGAGGACGGGAGAAGAGCAACTAGGGGTTTTATGGAGATAGAGAGACTTAGAGAGAGAAAACTTGTTAGATTTCTTAGTTGGAGATCGAGAGGAAGTTGTAGTAGCAGTAGTTGCAGAGGAATGGAATAGAGCTGAAATGAGTGAATAAGCAGCCATTCCACTGAGACCAGTTCAAGATTTGGGGACAGGGCGCCTACAACTAGAATCCTCTTTTTATCCGGAGATCGTTGGATCATTGACCAGAAACCACCCTCTCTCGGTGGGCCACTCCTTCATTGTTCTGCGTCATCCGGCACCAATACAGAGACCACATTTAGGCTTTGGCCAGTGAAACGGTATTGGCCTTATTTTTGTCGTTTTCTACCTGTGTGAATGATGGTCGTTTGGAGTCTGTATCTGATCCTGACATAGAGATCGTCACGCCGATCTTACAGCATGTCCCAGCCGCACATCGGGAACATCTCCCGTAATTACCGATGTTACAACATGTTCCAGCTGCACATCGCGAACATCTTCGTAAGTTATTATTCATGTCTAGTTGTTTACATCGAGATTTGCTCCAAGGCACACTTGACAGCTCCATCCCAATGTGTATTAGAAACATCTCTCCATAAAAACAATACAAAGTACGAGGGATGTTCCCTATCTGTGGCTTAGCGGCTGAGATACGTTGTAAGGTTAGTGTGAGGAGTAAATCCGAATTCAGATGCTCCCAATACAGGTGGTTGGGATATGAGAGGTCAGGGGAAGGAGAAGATCCCAATGAATTCACATCTACTTCCCACAGTACATCTCAACGTGCATTGAGAGCATCTCCTATATTTGTCATTGGAAGGTGTTCCCAATACATGGTTGGGATGTGCTATACCAATTCGGTCGCATTGATTCTCAGTGTACCTCCATGCACACAGCACGCCCTGGATTTTGGATTCGGCCCATTCAAATTTGTACATCTCAATCCAACCCGACTATACCTGTTCACGGGCTGGGCTTCAGGCCTGACTTACACTGTATCGTACTCGAGCTTCAGGCCAGGCCCCATTCAAAATTTGGCAAAAGCCAAACCCAAACCCAACTCATGAACAGGTCTAAACCCAGCCCAAGTTAATAACATTCTTTTTTTTTAGGTAAATCCAGCTGGTCCTCTAACTCTAGGTTATAGTCCAACCAAGGTTCGAAATATCAATATAGACAGTCCCACAGGATCTCAAAATATCGTATACACACCCTGTTCAATACAAAATTATATGTTAATACTTGTAAAGATATGGAAGAAATAAACATCTTGCATATTAAGTTTAACTTATTTTATGGTTTTCCGGCTCCCACTTACAAATTATATAAGATATAAAATAATATAAATTTGCAAATGGCTTACCATTCACCTGTATAGTGTACTATTCAATTTTGCATGTATTATGTATGGTTATTTGCAATAGTGGATGTATGTGTAATTTACATAATAATATAAATTACAATCGGTTCCTGTGAAGTGTCAAGTACAGGGCTAAAAGATTCTTTAGACAGGTGAAACCATTCATCAATTTCATTTTTTTCCAGAAACTTGGTAAAACTGTAACACGATTCATCCTCAGTCAGCTGTATGTCCCATCCGAGGAGATGGAAAAGGCGTAATGTTTCTGACTTCCTAAGATTGTTGTTACCACCTGTAAAACTTCCCAAGTCCACAGCCAGCTTGGAAAAGACCAAACAAAAACTTAGAAAAAAAAACGGAAATTTATAAGATTTTTCCAATGGGTCTCAATTCCCTCGGTAAGCTGTCAAAATTCCCAGAATCCACATCCGATTGTAGCACTGGTCTGTTCCCAGTTTTCCAAACGATGCCTTCTGCCAGATGCTCCTTGTTTGGTGTCAGCATTACATAATTTGGATCAGCTCTTTGGTAGCTACAGTTGAATAAATAGAAAAAGTTTATTTTAGTAGCACAAAGTTTAAACTATAAAGTCGTGCAAATAAAGGAATAAAAAGATACATATTTGAACTTCAAAGCACAATGTCTAGCATAGAATTTATTAAAATAATTTCACCCTTGAAACTACAAAGTGAACCATAAGTAGGGGATCTAAGAATGATTAATATGTGCTTAGTAGTTGGTGAGGAAGAGAGTTAAATCAAACCTGGCTTGTCTAAGGTCCTCGATACGAAGTCCAAACCCAAATGATGTTTTCCCAACAGTACGATCTCTAACAGCTGCAGATCATTTCCATTGTGTGCTTAGTTACTAAGATATAATAGGCCAATAGTAAAGCCTCATCTGTTCTATATAAAGTGGATATTTGCCTTGGTTTTGGTGCAGGTGATAAAAGTTAAATTTGACCATATAATGTCAACTTATATCTTTATCCTTTATTTCACCCTCAGAACGAATGATAAAGCCTGAGGCCAATCCAAAACTAGACAATAACGTCCAATCCTTTCTGCATAGGCTCCAACTGGACCGATTTCCATGGGTGCCTGACTAGATTTCACCTAGATGGATGTACTATCAGTGTGATTATTACCATTACATGATGGAGAGGATGTTCTAAAAAGGTTTTAACCAAAACTGGCAAAATTCCTGGCATGTCTATGGAAGACCAAGTAATTAAACCCATCATAAATTAGTAAATTTCACAAAAATTACCAGCACCATACTTCTAGAAAGTGGGTAAAAAGCATCTTCTGTAACAACTTCAAGGACATCAATAAAACAAAATTTCAAATTAGATGTACCTGAAATGCTGAATGTGAAAGAAGGTTTCCACCATGATTTGAATGCTAAAGCTACAGACGAGCTCAGAGGACCCAACTTTCCCTGCAAATATGAAAATATATTGATTGAACATTGTATCTCAAAATTCAGAGGAATTTGTGAGAGATATACCTTCAACAAGAAATTCTTATTGGCTTGCCAAGACACAGCTACTTGAAAGGTGGATTCAGAAGTGCTGTGTGAAGGTTCTTCTCCATCAATTCTTTACAAAAAGATCAAAATGCAATCAGGTGCCATAATTCAACAAATTGATTAACAAGAAGATAATTACTTCATGGGTCAATGTACCTTGTCTCTAGTTCAAATCCAAAGTCAATATAGTTTGTAATTCCAACTACTTCATTTTCTTCAAACGGATTCTTCACCTGTTTTGTTGAATCAATTAGTTGGTTCTATCAGTTTTCCTACTAACTAGGGATGAAAAAGAAAATAATGACAGGAGAGAGAAAGAGACAGAAAGAGACACAGAGAGAGAGGGGGGAGGGGGGGAGCCATAAGACAAGGGAATGGGTTCAATATGGAAATGGTACAAAGTTCAGAAAATGTGTAAATTACTATGAAAAAACCTGTTCCTAAAACTGATCAGCTCAGTATCTGAAAACTTTGAAACTTGTTACAAGCATGATCAAATTGTCCAGTTTTTTTTTTATGAATAAACAGAACCTTTTATTAATCTTTATGATAATACTTTACAAGCATCCCTTAGAGAAGCACAAGATGCTACCTCTCTATAAAAAGCAAAGAAAAATTACAACTGAGGCCAAAACAAATAATCCCTGTTCACTCCTTGCTTAGCCAACGCATCCGCCATCCCATTTGCAGATCTCCTCACCCATTGTATCCTGAGATTCATATTTCTAATGAGCCACTTAAACTTCTTCATTTCATTCCTGTAGCGCCAGATTATAGTCTGGGTCCTTTAGCCACCCCACCACCACTTTTAAATCCCCTTCTATAACCACACTTGCTAGCTGTAACTCATTTGCAATCTGCACTCCTTGTACTGCTGCAAGCAACTCTGCTTTGAGAGTGTCACCCAAACTCACGGGGCCTGAGAATAAAGCTACAATTTTACCTTCTGAATCTCTCAATACCCCTCCTATACTATATGGGCCTGAATCTCTCAATACAAAACCTTCCATTGAAGGTATCCACTATATCACACTTTCCTTGCTAGACGAATTTATGGCGATTGCTTCCCAGTTCCTCCAAACATCATCAAAGGAGAATTGGGAGAATAATTCCAAAGTCTTTATCCATTGGTTCACCCTGACCATTACACAATCCCTGACCATAAAAGCTCCTTTGCTCCTCTGTTTTTCCAAGAGTATTCAAGCATTCCTCTCTTTCCAGATAGTCCACATCAAGGCTGCTCTAACACATCTCCACATTGTTCTTCCCCTTTTTTTGGCAGCGTAAACATGGATGGATTGAACAGCATCTTGACCTCCAATGGTGAAGTCCACCTACACCCAAACAAAGAGAGAAACCAAAGCCAAACCTCTGCAACAAAGGGATTAGGCCTTCTCTTCTGTAACATATCCAAAGTGTTAATCTTCCCATGCACTACTTCCAACACAACACTCTTACTTTGGGTGAATGGGTCTACACCAGAACTCTTTAAAGGGAAAAGAAGGACAACCCGACAGAATGCAAAGAGTCTTGAACAAAGAGGCACAAGAGAACAGACTCTTAGGACGGGAGGCCCAAAAATACGCTTATCAGACTTCTTAGGGTCCAAACTAATATTTTGAAGGATTTGTAATAGATCCGAGCAAGCTGAGATTTCACTACTTCTTAGACCTCTTTGGAAGCCAAAGTCCCAATTAAGGCCCACAAGGAGTACTAGAGGAACAATAAAGTTTGACACACACTCATTTTTATACAAGGAAACCAAATATAAAGCAGGAAAAAAGATCTTTCAACGGACAAGAGCCAATCCAGGTATCCTCCCAAAATTTAACAGAGATCCCGGAGCAAACACCATACCTGATAGACTGAAGTAAAAGAGGCTAAATGCAGTAGATGGCTTTCCACGGAGAGGTCAGTGTAGCCCTGTTAGATACTCCTGCATCCCAATCGTTTCCCAACTTCCCATGTATGCTAGCAATGACTTCATGCCACAGTCTATCCCTTTCCTCCGGCCACCTCCATATCCATTTCCCTAACAAAGCTGAATTCTTTCTATCTATATTTCCAATACCCAACTCACCCTCTTGAATGCTTTTACACACAACCTCCCATTTAACCAAATGATCTTTTTTTCCATCACCCGACTCCCAAAGGAACTCTCTCATGATTTTTTCTTTTTTTTCTTTTTTTTGCATCCTTTTGGGGAATCCTAAAACCTGACAAAAAATAAATTGGTAGATTGGCAAGAGTGGATTTGAGCAAAGTAATTCTTCCGCCCAAGAGTGGATTTGTTCAGTTTGAATGATGCCCAGATACAAATACGAATATATTTGATTCTTTGATATGAAAAGGTTTCTACAGTTTTTTGTGCTAATGGATTCAATTATGATGCCCAGATATAGATACAAACAAGGACGCAGACACGGACATGGATAAGAGATGGACTCTCCATTTCCTACAATTTTGGATACAAAGACAAGCATCCCATTTAATATGCCTATACCATGCATTTATATCTAGTTTTTTAATCTAAATGTCATTTTCAAGACTTATGTCTTTCCAAATTTAATTAAAATTTCTAACATGTGCAAATCTTTTTATAGTATAATTTGTTGAAACATACCATTTTACATATTTTATAAGCATTAATGCTATAAAGTACATGTAGAGGTATATGTGCAGTATCTGGTATCATATCTGACAAGTATCATACCCAATATCAATATGTTAAGCATGTAAGGTATCCAGGTATTGCGTCAATCAGTTGGGACTGAGTAGGGCTGCAAACGGATCAAATCAGATTGGATAAAGGTAGATCTAATTTAGATTTGTTTATATTCAAATTCGAATTGGATCTTATCCATCAGATTTATGTTGAATTTGAATCGAACTCATATTGTAATCAGATATTGAATATTATAAATAAATTAAATTAAATTAAAAATGATTAAAACACTATATAATTAATAAGATAAAGGGTAAAAGACTTAAACCTCCCCTAATGTTTAAGATAAATACTAATACCTCCCTTCTAATTTCTAATAGGACTTGAGCCTCCCTGTCAGAATAAGATTCCATTAAATTTGATGGAAACAATAAAAGACTCTTTTATCCTTCATTATTCTTTAAATTTAAGAAAACCACCCAAACTGGGAAATAAAGGATTACCACTGTTTTTTTTTCCTGGAAGGATAAAACTATACATTAAACCCAAAGGAAATTACAACAAGAGGGACTAAAACCCATTCAAGACAAAACCTTGACTCTCTAACTAAGACACCAACATATGAGCCAGCTTATTTGTATCACAATTAATATGATGAAATGCTAGCTGCATAAAATTGATCAAAAAAATGCTAGCTACATAAAAATGATGAAATGATAAAGAATTGAGTAATAAGAGGTTTAGAATCGCAAAAAAGGACAATCCATTCATGAATATGAATATTCCAGCTTGTTCTGTATGAACCTGATAACAATCCGATTTTTTTTTATTGGAAACGGTAACTTTCATTAAAGATATCAATTAAACAACATACAATGTCAACCACTCAGAATGAGTGTTGACCCCAATCAGCTTCAAGAATTACAATACAGCCTAAAAGAAGTTTTCCTTGAAGGTCCCCTGCTTTGCCGAACTATCTGCCACAGAGTTGGCTGACCTCCTTACCCATTTGAAAGTTACTCCAGCATCCCTTTTCAAGCAGATTATTTCCCTTATTTGTTATCTAAAAGTCCATACACCCAACCTTTTTGCCTGCAGCTACCCTATTAACAGTTTAAAGTCCCCCTACACCTCAAAGTTCTGAAACCCCCATTGCTTGGCAAATCTCAGGCCTTGTAGAAGAGCAGAGATTTCAACTCTCAGACTCTCCCACTCCTATGAGACCGGAATATAGTGCCACAATTCTGCCCTCCCCATCCTTGAATCTTATTTTTGTTAGTAGACCATTAAATATTTTACTTTTGATTCCTAATTCATTATTGATTAACAATACATAATCAACATTTACAAGTTCTGTGCATTCTCAAGTTGTGACACAACCCCCAAGTCATCTCTCCAGGGTTCTCCAATTGACCCTATTCCTAGGTATATCAAGTTAAGCCAATTCACCAAGCCAGAAAGATATTGCTGGGATTTCCTCCTTCCAAAACTTGGCTAGGTTTGGACAAATGATCAAAACAATTGGAAAGAAAGTTGGAAAGGTTGAGTAAATTTTTAATTTCCTTCTATAGATGATTTAAGAAGATTTTGGAAATTGACATTATGACATAATCAGAAACCTTCTCTTGTAAAGTTCCATTTCAGTTATTTTGCCAGAAATTTATGAAATCCAGAAATTACTATTCTGTTTTGCAAAATTGAATTCTACATTTGTTCATTAATAGATGTCTCCCAGAATTGAATGTGCTCTATTTTTTTTCAAGATCCTTTTTTTAACAGGAAATGTTATACATGGATGGTGAAAATCTTTAAAGAGAAAAACAGGTTATATGATAAACTTCTTTCAACTCCAGTATGTCTGAGTACTTCATTGCAAATTGCAATCCAAAAACTCAAACAAAGTAATAAATAATTAAGACATCCAGTTGATAAGAAAGAGAAAAAGTCCAAGAAGCATACCCGTCTTTGAACCACAGCATGCTGATAGAATGAAGCAATCAGCTGCACTTCAGAAATTGCAAGTCAGTGAATCTGTACATAACAATATTTAAATCAATAATGTTACACCAGTCAACTTGCAAACAAGACCATGCACACAGAACAAGTACATTAATTAGAATGTTATCACAAAAGCACCAGTAAAAGATCCTCTGACATGAGACCTATAAGTTAACTTTTCCTAAAAAGCAACATTAAAATGACAGACAATGAAATAGCATACTAAGAATGTATTCGCCTTAATATATACATATAGTCATACACATGTATGTATGCAATGCATATATAAAGTCAAACATGCCAATTGATTAGAAGCCATTTCTTTTGGCCTGGTTTATTTGCACTGCAATTTCAATTGCACTGGTGCAGAAATATGGGAATGCAAATGAGTTGAGTGCAAATTCTGGTTCATTTTTATTTTAGCTTTCACCTTATTTTGTTTGTTTGCAATGAGGATGAAGTAAAATAAAACAGAAGTCAAGGTGTATGGCAGCACCAGTATATAGTGAGAGAAATCAGATTCTTGACACGGGAACTCAAGGCTTCATTCTATTGGGTTAGTAGGCAGGCAAATAGCTTAGTAGACTCTTTAGCTAAGCAAGGGGCAACAAAGGAGAATTTGTTTTGGGCTAACGTGTAATGTAAAATAGAAACAAGGTTTTTTTCTGGATGATTAAACAATTGTTAAATTTGTATATATGAGAAACAAGAAAGAGAAGAGGTGTTGGGAACCATGTATATATGTTTTTCTTTTTCTTTTCTTTTCTTTTTTTTTTTTTTTTTGAGAGAGAGAAAAGGTGGAACCCCAAAATAACTATGCTGTGTAGTTAAAAAAAAGGGCATCGGCTGAGATGTTGTGTGCCTTTGCCCAAGAGCATATCTTTGCTAACATATTGTGCATAATTTTATTTTTTATTTTTATCAATAACACTTTCATTAAATCATCAGTAAATCATCAATAAAGAATTTACAAGAGGAAGACAAACACACTTATCTTCCAAGAGCCACAAAGAGCCTAATGAAAGGAAAAAAGAAAAGAGGACACTAAAGTTACAGCTTAGCCCAAAACAGTGAATCCCTTTCTGCCCCTTGTTTAGCTAAACCGTCAGCTAGGGAATTAGCCAATCTTTTAACCCAACATGTCTTAACTTCCATCTCCCGCACCAGCCACTTGAATTTCCTCCTCTCATTATTGTACTTTCATAAACCACTTTGATCTTTAGTCAGCCACCCTATCACCACCTCTGAATCCCCTTCAATTATGAGTTTCTTGATGTTCAACTCCTTAGCTTTCCGGACTCCTTCCATAACTGCAAAGATCTCAGCTCTAAGGGAGTCACCCACTCCAATTGGGCCTGAGAACATGGTAGAGATGATCCCATTTTCGTCCCTAAAAACACCCCCGATCCCCGATTGTCCCGGATTTCCCCTACTACACCCATCAAAGTTTAATTTCAAGAATCCACCAGGTGGGGGAGTCCAAACCACATTCATTTCTGACTTGGTCTGTGTGCAATTTGCAATTTCACCCCACTTCCTCAACATGTCATCCACAGTGTAATCTGTGAATAGTTCCAAAGATTTCAGCCACTGTACCGCCCTAATATGTATGATAGCCCTCAGATCTGTTGCTCCTCTCTAGGTTTCTGAGAATACCCTGGAGTTTCTTTCTTCCCACAGTGTCCAACATACTGCAGCCCTTAGTCCTCTCCACATTATCCTTCCCCTTTTTATCCACCACCTAAAGAAGGAAGGGGAGAAAAGGCCCTGTAAATCTGATGGGGGATTCCAGCTGCATCCAAATAAGGAGTAAGCCCAATCCCAAATTGACCTTGCAAAGTGGCAAGACACCAGTAGGTGAAAATCAGTCTCCCCATCCGCTTTGCACAGAACACACCATTGAGGTGACAAGCAAGTATTGGGTCTCTTTTTTTGGAGTAGATCACCAGTGTTGATTCTTTCCAGACAGGCTTCCCAACAAAAACTACCAACCCTAGGAGGTATTGCTCTGCACCAAACCTCACCAATAGGGAAAGGGGGGAAGGTAGGACTGGTGGACTGACTTAAGACTTTGAAGAACGAAGCACAAGAGAAGATGCCACTGGGGGTAGGTGTCCAAATTCTAGAATCCGCCCTAGTGGGGTCTAAGACAACGTTATCAAGAAGAGCAATAAGGCTCAAAATACTGTCGAGGTCTGAGTCCCTCAAATCCCTTCTTAGACCCAAGTTCCACCCAATCCCAGAAGTGGAAGAGGACAGGGTGGTGAATGACGAGATCGGCTCATTTTTCAAATCATAAAGAGCAAACAAAGAAGGAAACTGATCCTTTAAAGGGGCACTCCCCACCCAGGTTTGTTCCCAAAATTTTATGGAGTTACCGGAATTCAAGTCATACCTGATATTAGGGGAGAAAACTGGTAGCAAGTCATGAATGGCTTTCCAAGGAGAATTGCTTGTGGTCCTAGCTCTGATTCCAGCGTCCCATCCATTGTGCTCCAGCCCATGTATACGTGCCACTATTCTAGCCTATAGCTTCTCCTTCTCCATAGGGAACCTCCACAACCACTTCCCCAACAGAGTCATATTCCTTCTCCTAATACTCCCAAGCCCCAAGCCACCACAAGACTTACTCCTACATACTATCTCCCAACTAACTCTATGATCCCTCTTCTCCTCTCTCGGCTCCCACAGGAAATCTCTCATTAGCTTCTCTAATCTGTTAGCAACCTTCACTGGGATTTTAAACATTGACAGGAAAAAGATGGGTAAGTTAGCAAGCGTGGCCTTAATTAGTGTAATTCTCCCACCGAGAGAGAGGTAGTTCTTTTTCCAGGATACTAGTCTTTTTTCAAACCTTTCCACCATTGGGTTCCAAAAGCTCTCTCTCATGGGATTATCACCTAATGGCAACCCTAAGTAATTCAAAGGCCACCACGAAACTTCACACCCCAGCATTTCAGCACTCTCCCTGATCTCTCCCTCCTCCAAATTCACCCCCACTACACAGCTTTTCCCAAGGTTAACCTTCAAGTTAGACATTTGCTCAAACAGTTGTATCACCAACTTCAAGTTTCTGATAAAGCTCACATTACCACCTTCACAAAACAGAATCATGTCATCAGCAAACTGTAGGTGAGTGAGGGGGGCTTCCACCCTCCCAACTCTCTAGCCTCTAATGGGCCCCCTAGAATATGCTCTGTGAATCAGTTTCCCCAAAACCTCCACAATTAGAATGAAGAAAAGAGACAGGGGGTCTCCTTGTCTTATACCCCTACTGGCTGGAAAGAAGTTTACCACTGTCCCATTCACTAGCACTGAATAATGACAACTCCAAACACAACCCATGATCCACTTATACCATCTAACCCCAAACCCAAATTTAGTCAGAACTTTCCTCAAGAAGTCCCAGTCCACCAAGTCATAAGCCTTTTCCAAGTCCAACTTACAGACCACTCCCTTCTTCTTATCCCTCTTAAGGTTCTCCACACTCTCATTAGCAATTAAGATCTGATCAGTAATTTGTCTTCCACTCACAAAAGCTCCTTGGTAGTGTGCAATGATATCTGGCAGTACCTTCTTCAGCCTCAAAGACAACACTTTTGCAATGATCTTGTACAAGCTATTAACCAAGCTAATTGGCCTAAAATCCTTCGGGTGGGATGCGTCTTTCTTTTTTGGAATTAAGGCTATAAATGTAGAGTTCACACCCGGATTGACAATTCCTCTCTTGAAAAACTCCTCAAACACCCGCAAGAGATCATCTTTCAAGATATCCCAACAGTCCTGATAAAAAGCCATTGTGAACTTGTCCGACCCTAGAGCTTTTGTTCTATCCATGGAAAACACAGCCTCCTTGATCTCTTCTAGATTAAAGCTTCTTTCCAACCTTCTCCTATTCTCCACCCCTACATCTGGCCAGTCCAAACCTTCTACCCACACCCTTCTACTCACAGGCCTTCTTAGAATAGATTTGAAGTGCTCCACACAGGCCCTGGCAATCTCCTCTTGTTGTACTAACTCAACTCCATCTACTACCAATTTGGAGATAAAGTTCTTCCTTCTCCTGCCATCTGCTAGAGAATGGAAATACCTAGTGTTCCTGTCTCCCTCTTGCAACCACTTACACCGAGATATTTGCCTCCAATTAGTTTCCTCCTTGTGTAGGCATTCCTCTAGCTGTCTTCTCAAATCTCTTCTGAGATCATTGTCTTCCTCTCCAAATTCTCCCCTTTCTTCTTTATAGTCAAGGCTTTCAATCTTATCCATCAGATCTCCCTTTCTTTCTTCTATCCTCCCGAACTCTATCAAATTCCACTCCTTGATTCTTGCTTTCAAGAATTGTAGTTTCTTATGGAATCTCATCCCCTCCCATTCCACCAGTGGGTTACAGTCATGCCACCACTCCCTCACTTTGTTAGTAAACCCTGGGTGAAGTAACCACATATTTTCAAATCTAAAGGGGGTAGGACCTCCACACCTTCTTTCCTCCTTACATAACACTATGGGCCAGTGATCTGAGGTCACCCTTGGGAGAGCTCTAGAAGACAAGGTTCCCCAATGTTCTTCCCAATCCAAAGAGAACAGGAATCTATCTAGCTTAGAGCAAATGGGTCTAGATTGGAGATTTGACCACGTAAATGTCTTATGGGCTAGGGAAATCTCTTTAAGCTCAAAGGCATCCACAAAACTGTTAAACTTCCTCATGCTTTTTGTCACCCTCTGAACTAACCTTATTGGACTCCTCCGAGAATCTGATCACATTGAAATCCCCACCCATGCACCAAGGCCCGTCCCACAACCCTCTAACATCAGCCAATCCCTCCCACAACTCCTCTCTCTCTGTAGTCATTCGGTCCGTAAACATTTGTGAGCACCCACAAATAGTCATCCTCTTGCTGCTTAAACTTCATAAACATCGAGTACTTTCCGATCAACTCCTCCAGACCTTCCACCACGTCCCTCTTCCACATTGTTACAATCCCCCCGGAAGCACCCCACGAGGGAGCAGCCACCCAACTTATTCCCCTGGCTTTCCATACACTCCTTGCCCATTTATCATTAAACTCCATTCTCTTGGATTCTTGCAGCAGCACAATGTCTGGGTCACACCGTCTTATTACCTCTTTTATTGTCGCTCTCTTCCTTGCACTCCCAATTCCCCTCACGTTCCAACTAAGAATCTTCATTCCGCTTCTTTTTACACCCCTTGCCACCCATCACTACTATCCCCTTTCCTTCTATCTCCTTTTACCTCGAGCCTCTTGTCTCCTTCTACATCTCTCTTCAATCTCTCTACTTCACTCAATCTCCTCTTCTTTATTCTAATCTTCTCCTTCCTCTTCTATAAGCTTTCTTTCAACACATTCAAATCTTCCAACCTACGGCCCAACTTCCCTACAAATTCTGCTATCATGTCTTCTCTCACCGAGTCCACCAACCCTACCCTTCCTACAGAATCTCCTCCAACTTTGTCCACCTGCCCTTTCTTCCTCTCCTCTAGTCCCACATCTATTCTTTCCTCACCATCCTCCCTCCTTCCCTGCTCTCCCCCCGTAGTCCTCTCCATCTCTACCCTCATTCCTTTCCCTCTTCTCCACTATCCCCTCCCCTCTTCCTTCCTTCCCTTCCCTCCTCCAGATCAACTTTCCTTCCACTTCCTTAAACACTCTTTCAATGATTTCCCACACTTTTTCACTCCTAAACCTTCCTTCTGGCACCTTCCCACAATCCTTCCTTCCCCTCTCCCCCTCCTCGGAGAGCTAGTCTGCTGGCTCGGCTACATATTCATGGGCTACAGAACATGGAATAGGAACGGAATCTGGAACCAAAGACACAGGAGACACATTAGTAGCACAAACCGAAATCACTTGGTTACCTAGGACTGATGGACAAGCTAGAAGAGGATTGATCCCTGCCTCCCTCTCTTGTTCCAGAGGTTGGTAAACGTCTATCTCCCTGAGTTGGTTGGGAAGTACTTCCGTCCTTTGGTCACCCTGGTGATCTTTCCATTCTACCCCTGGTACACCCCTAGATAGTGTATTCCTGCTCTGCTTCCAGTTCTCCCGGTTTGCCCCTTCTAATAATCCTTGCACACTCTGTGGTCTTGGGACTGAGTTGAGCCGCTTACAATCTTCACCTTGGAATAAACTTGCAATATTCCACCCATCCATGTCACCTCCAGCACAACTGCCTTCGTCATTTACACTGGCCATGCTAGTACCATCAACAGAAAAGTCCTCCGATTCTTCATCACCTTCACTGCACTACACCCAGCCTTCATTCTTCTCTTCGTTCTCTTCAGTTCTTCCCCTAGCGTATCTTGGCTTCGGCCTCTCTGAGGGGCATCGCAGGGGGCTAAGCTCCTTCAGCCTTCGTCGCGAATCCCACTGCAGATCGGGCTTCTTCTCCATTTTCCAGCACTGCGCGCGCTCCCACCCCTGTCTCGCGACTGGGGACGACGATAGACCGTTAACCTCGTCTATCAAAGTCGTGTCCCCAGTCACGTGGTTCACTAAAGGCTCACACGCCTTTTTAAAAAACTGGGTCGGGCCCGCTGACCCATTTGGGCCTTTGATCGCACCCAAAACATTCCACATGGGCTTTGACCCATTCCTAAACCACCGCGACCTCACGTGATTTTCAAAAAGGGTCATGCACGTCCAATCCCTGGCTCGGTTTGGTTTTAACCGGTCTAGGTTCAATTCTTCCCTGGACCAGCCCCTTTTCCTTGTTTAAAAAAGGCAGATTAGCACCGGTTACGACCTGTGCAAAAGACCTGCCACCCTCCAGACTTTTCACTGCTCCCACACGCCTAAATCCCATCCCTTGAATGCTACCCTTTTGTTTCTCCAGCCTTTGTTTTTCCATTTTAGCGAAAGTTCTATTCTTGTTTGAATCATCCAATCCTTTCTTGCCACGCAGTTCTTCTTCTTCAACCTTCTCATCTCCCTCCCTACGAGCCTCTTTCCAGAGCACCGATTCAATGGATGAAGCCAGCCATACTGAGTAACAGAGCCCTTCAACTAGCACCTCTATCTTCCAAGGAATCTCCTCAGGTTTTACACCATTCAACAAAATGGAAACTGAGCAAAGGTCTCCCCAAAAGGCACCTCCTAATGATCCTCCACACATCAAAGCAATGGCTTCAGCAACTTCTTGCTTCCACAATTTAAAGGGAAGTCCTAAGATGCGCACCAGTACTCCATCTTCAACAAAGAAATCTTTGGAGTTTGATCCCAGACACCATCTTGATACTGTGAGATTTCCGAGATCAGCTTGGATATTTAATGCCTCAACTTCTACTCTATTCTCAAGCAGATCCAGCACAGCCTTGTCCTTCTCAAAGGGTGTTAAAATAAACGTGCTTTTCAACTTTAAACTTGCTGTTAACTGATCTGCAACTTTCCTCCAGTCTAGTATATGAGCTGAGGCTTTAACTATCAGCTTACTTTCCCAATCTCCTCTCTATAAGTTTACTCCCATTCTGTATTTGCCTGCCCCAGCTGTCACTAAAAGAGTCTCTTGCTTATTATTGCTCACCAGACTAGTAGAACTGCTTATCTTCCTTTTTACTGTTACTTCTCTTTTAGCACCCAAGTGTTGCAGCAGTTCACATAAGACCCCACGAACTGCCTTCCAGCCCTGACTCTTCCTTCCTTCTGGGAGGCAGACCATCTGCTTTCTACCCTTGCCAAAAAATTCTGTCAAAGAAATAAAATAACCTTTAAGGTTTCTCTTACACTCTACAACAAACCTTCTTCCAGTTTCTGAGAGAAACTCTTTCCAACTATTTTGTTTGCCTTTGTTACTTGCACCTTCTACAAACTCGTTGAACCCTTCAATTACCCCCAAACCTTCTAACAGCACCATCCCTCTCTTTGCTTCCCTGATTTTCAAGCTCAGCTGGCCATTTAATCTCAGCTCCTCAAATAGAAGCTCCTTAGTTTCAATTTTCAAAGCTTTTCTCCAACGGCCTACCTCCACAAACTCTCCCATCTCTCCTCTCATCACATCGTTCTCTCTCTTCTTCCTCTTTTCCTCCTCCTCCTTTGGTTCCTGTCACTTCGATTACCCCCAAACCTTCTAACAGCACCATCCCTCTCTTTGCTTCCCTGATTTTCAAGCTCAGCTGACCATTTCATCTCAGCTCCTCAAATAGAAGCTCCTTAGTTTCAATTTTCAAAGCTTTTCTCCAACGGCTTACCTCCACAAACTCTCCCATCTCTCCTCTCATCACATCCTTCTCTCTCTTCTTCTTCTTTTCCTCCTCCTCCTTTGGTTCCTGTCACTTCGATCACCTCCAACCGTAAAGTCTTTTGGTTCACTCTCATTCCCTTCCTCCCTTTTCCTGCCCCAATCTTGCTGCCATCATTCCCATTCTCTAGCTCTTTTCTCTCATCCCCATCCTCCCCTCTTATCCCTTCCTCCAAATCCAATATTCCCAATTAATCCCCCCTGAAGTTATAATTCCAATCTCTGCATTTTTCCACAAAGTTATAATTCCCCCTGAAGCTCCCCAAGATTGTGCATATGTCCAACTTATGTCTCTCCCTGACCATATACTTCTAACCCAATTCCTATTTTACTCAGACAACTTAGATTCTTGAATCAGCACAATATCTGGTTTTTCTCTTCTCAACAGATCCCTCTCAGCTCCATTACCCTCTACTTGAAGCTTTGCGAGAGGAGGCCAGAAATGACCCCAACCTTGAAAAGGTGCGGCAAAGCTATTTGCAAGACCCCACCTCTACACTGGGGTACACCATGAAGGGACCAGACTTTTTTTTTAAAGGGAGATTTGTTCTTTCTCCTACTTCGGCGCATCAGAAGGCCTTGTGTATAATTTCACCAATCTGAGAGGATTTGCCTTCAAAAATTCTGTTGTTCCTCTCTATCCAGATAGACCACAACACTGCAGCAGGTAGCATATTCCAGATGATTCTGCCATTACTGTAAAGACCTTCAACATTCCAGCTGTTAAGAAAGTTTAGGACAGAACTAGGTAAGATCCAGCATAAGTGCAAGTTGGAGCATGGCTCCAAATGTGCCTGCTGAAAGGGCAGTGTAGAAAGAGATGATCTGCATCTTCCTGAGAAGCATTGCATAAAGGGCAGTTGGGGGAGGTGATAGGGATGCCTCTCTTCATCAGTTTGTCTTTGGTAAGACATTTGCCATGTGTGTCCAAACCATTGTTTTAAAAGGCTTGGGAGGAGTACACTTGGAGGCATGCCCCCAAAACGTCAGAAGCATATGCCTCTAGCACGCCTCATACACCTTTTTCATGAGGCATGCTGGAGGCATACGCACACCTCATATAAAAAGACAAAGAAAGGAAAGGAAAAGAAAGGGAAGGGAAGGGAAAGAAAAGGAAAGAAAGAGAACAAAAATGAGATCTTCCTTCCTCTTCCTTTTCCTCCCCCTCCTTCCTCCTCATCCCCCTCCTCTTAAGGAGGCTTACGCCTCTTACATTCTAAACTACACCTTACACCTCTAGGTAGTGGAACACCTCGCGTCACGCCTCTGTTTTAAAACATTGTATATCGTATGAACATGTTTAGACATGCAGAAGAGTAACCATAAAAAATGAAAAGAATGATGAATACATCTGCAGAAGAGTAACAACCTGTGAACTTTTAGCGAATTCAAGACTGAAGTTGAATGATGGACTCAAAGGGCTAGATGAGCCTAATCCATAGCCAATCGCACAGCTCCAATTCATTAAGTTGTTGAAGCTTGAATCACTTTTGCTTCCAGCTATGGAAGAGTAAAAAAGATAATTGCAAGACAAGTTTTAGTCGTCAGCAAGTTCAAATCCAAGAGACTCCATATCAAGTTACAAAATTAAATCCATAATATATAGGTTAGAGATCAATGAAAGAGATAAATGAAATGAAATATGGTGTAACTGAGGATGCATTCTTGTGCTCAAAGCATGGTTCTTAGAATATGTTTAGACTAAGACTTAAATCCTTTTTTTAGAAAAGGTAATGTATTAATAAAACTGAACAAAATATACAAAGCCCTGTTCAATAAGATACTGTGCAGGGGATAAACACTTGGAAGCTGATTAAACTGAAGATCTAGATACAAAAAGATTCCTAATATCAAAAAAATAACTGTAAGGTGCATCCTTTAACTGTATTGTGTTTATTTTCTGTACAGCAAATTCTGCCCCATAAGGATTTCAAAATTGTATCTACTGTATTGTGTTTATTTTCATAAATCATCCTAATTCTCTCTGTCCATAATGACCAAATCACTGCTACCAGAACTACTCCCCACAAGATTTTTCCTTTTTCTGGACAAAGCTTCCAACTGCCAGCACCACGACAGGGATTTCAAATCTTTTGGAAAGCAGAAACTGACTTCAAACAGTCCCAAAACTCTCACCCAAACCATTCATGCAAGACTGCAATGGCTGAATAGGTGCTCTACACCCTCTGAAGCCTCCCCACACAGACTACATCTACTTTGTTCCATCATCACACCTCTTCTTACAAGCATATCTGCTGTTAGGCATTTTCCAAGAGTGGCTGTCCATAAGGCCATAACGAAAAAGCTACCTTGAGTGGAGCAACTGTTTTCCAAACTCTCCTCCACACTGTTTAGCCTATTATAAAAAGGTTTAACTGAAAAATCTCCCAATCTTTCCCCCAACCAAATTCTCCTATCCGACCTAGAGAAATCTGGTCTGATGTAACTGACTGCTTGCATCATCTCCAGCCATTGTGCTATTTTCTAGTTATTCAGGTTTCTTCTGAAAGTGGGCACCATTCGCCTGCATTCCTGTCATTTGAGTATGCCTCTGAGATCAAGCAATCTTTATTTTGAGCTATCTCAAACAGTGTTGGAAATCTCTCCTTTAGAGGTAGGCCTCCACACCACAAGTCCTTCTAGAATTTTACCCTTGAGCCATCTCCAACTTCAAAATTAATTCCCTTTTGAAAATCCAATGTCGGTTTCTGAATGCCTTTCCAAACTGAACACCCATAAGAAAAGTTGGCTTCGACCAGGTCCAAACTGAAATTTCTAGATCCATATTTTTCCGAAACGACTCTTCCACAAACTGTTAGGCTGCACATTCCACCTCCAATACCACTTACCCAAACAAGCCAGGTTAAAATTTCTTAAACTCCTCAATCCTAAACCGCCAGCTTTCCTTGAACCATATACCTTACTCCACTTGACTAGGTGAAATTTGGAGTCTTCCTTCCATCCCTTCCACAAGAAATCTCTCATCCTCTTCTCAATTGTTCTCGCTGCACAAGCCTTTTCCAGATCTCAATTGTTCACATCCCTTGGGATAAAGAAAGCAAATATGTAGGTAATGATGACAAAATGCCTAATCAGTGTCAACTTCCCTCCTTTTGAAATGTATCTTTCTTTCCACAAAGCCAATTTCCTCTCTATCCTCTCCACCACTGGCTCCCAAATCTTCTTTGAAATATACCTTTCTCCTAGAGGCATTCCGAATAGACCTGTTCATGGGCCGAGTAGCCCAACGGCCCGGCCTGTTATTTTTCGGGCTTGGACAAAATTCCAGGCCCGCGGGCTCGGGCTTTAAATACCAGGCCCGGTCATTTTTTCGGGGCAGGCTCGGGCTTTCTCAAACAAGCCCGGCCCAATAATATTACATATAATAAAAAAGCATTTATGTTATATATAATATATATTTGTTTTTTAAATTATTAATAAACATTTGTTTACTATTAGGAAATAAAAATTAGTTTATTAAATTATTAATTTATTAAATCATTACTAAATTAATATAATATTAGTTTATAAAAGTACACTGAAAATAAGACATTTTGTGTACAAATCGGCCTTCGGGCTTTATATAAGGGCCAGGCTTGGGTTCAAGATCTAGACCCGATGGTCAGGCCAGGCTCGGGCTCAGGCCTAACATTTTCTGTTGATAAAGAGGCAAAGCCCAGCCCAAGCCCAACCCATGAACAGGTCTAATTCCGAAGTACTTTGTGGGTTGTAGGCAACTTGCCAGAAAAAGACTTCAACCTCCCTTAATGTTAATGCTAAATACAAAAACCTCCCCTCTTTTCAAAAGGACTAAGACCTCCTTTGTCAGATGATGTCATTGAACAAAGACCTCCCTCTTGTTGACAATCCGTTAAGATCTGCTTGTACATGATATCATGTGTGGTAATTTTTTTTTGAAAAACCTAATTTTCCCCTTTATCCATAACCAAAATCCCAATTGTTTGATATCTTAGTTAGACTAGAGAGATTTTTACTAAAATAATAAAAAAAAATTAGATGAGAAATTATCTTTTTGATTCTATAGGTGGAAAATGCTAAAGAAGGGACGTTTTCTTGCTATTCATTTTGTTTTCACCTGTCATCGGTTTAGCAGTCAGCTGAAGATCTAATCGATCTTGATGTTGCAGCAAGAAAGTCATGTTTGTTTCTATTTTTTCCTATTCCAGTAACCAAGTCAATCAAAGGATTGCCACTCGAGCAAACTGCCTAGGAAGAGGCGAAAAAGAAACCAACAAAAGCAATTCTGCTAGTACTTGTTTCTTCTGTGCATAATTTCATATAATTAATATCAAGAAGCACAATTTTGTAGCTGGGATAATCAAATCTTACATATATTTCTTTAAAAAAAAGGGAAGGAGAAGAACCAATTAAGTGGTAACTGGTAATACATAACATTGATATTGATGCAAGCTGTAGCTCCTTCTTACTTACCATTTCTTAGACATATATGGTGTAGCTTTATTTTCTTCCCCAGAATATTTTTGTTCAAACCAACTGATATATATGTCTTTACAAGTCCACCCTTTGATGTTTAACCTTACCAGTCCATAACTTATACCTAATTTTAGTCACCAACCCCAGCCTCATCTCTGCTGTCCCATTTGATATCACCCTGAAAACCGCTTTCAAAATCCACCCGTCGCTTTATTTTCTTCTTTCATTTCTCTTTTTTTTTAATTTTTGGCCTATTTGTTGTACTATTCTGTTCTGTAATCAAATCAAAATCTATGCATTTATTAAATGCCATCATTATTAAAAGAAGGCATTGATTTGTTGAAACAAAGAGAAGAAGGATTCATCTCCAACACGCAAACAATATGGTGAATGGAGCTCCTGATGCCTGGTGGTTTCAGTTTCAGTGGTTTTATTTGAAATTAAATTACAAATTTATAATGAAGGGTAAAAATGTCTTTATTGATTTTGTTAAATATAACAGTACGTTACTTTGAGAGGGGAAGCTTAAGCCCTGCTAGAAACTAGAGGAGAGGTGTAAGTCTTTTACCCAAAGGATGAAGTGGGGATGATTTTTCTAGGTTTCAGGAGCAACAGAGAAGTGTAAAGGAACAAAAAAAGTTTAATAAAGCATGACTAATTTTCCTTGGAGAAATATACAGTGCTCCAGCTTGGCTTAATGCATTGACAGTTCAATATGTAGTAAAGAAACAAAGAACTATATGTACCTTTTTTTTATATCTTTTGAAGGGCTACACAACGGGGGGTAGCCATCCCCCAACCCAGGTGCAGGTGGGATTTGATCCCAAGTCTCCGCTATGACCAGCAGGAGACCTTACCAACCAGCTGGTTGGCACCTTGCTAGAACTATATGTACCTTATGCATATGGGTACATCTTAGCATTCATGCCAATGATTGAGTAAAAAATTCTTCTGGTTAAGATATTCTGTATACAAACAATTCACTTTTTTTAATAGGTAAAACAAAAGCTTTATTGCGCCAACATAGCAAAAAGGTTCAAGACTATCATATATGATTGTTGTTTTTATTTATGTGGCTATAAAGTCTCTAGGCTTCTACAATCTAGAGGCCTCCTGAAGTAGAGAGTCCAATGTGCTAAAATTCTACATAGTTAATAGCATAACAGAAGCATATCTAAAGGTATGATGCTTAGTGAGGCATATATCTTTTCTAAGGAAAGCTGATTCCAAAAGTAGTTATAGTGAGGCCTCACTTATGAGGTTATGAGGTGAGTGCATCTTGCTGTTGCTACCCCAAATGACATACTAACAACCTGCTAGCATATGAAAAAAAAATAGAGATTGCCTCTAAAGTCTACTACCTTGCTATGACAACTTAGAAATACCAGGGTAGCCTAACATGTTGAATGATGAGTTCACAAGACCACAACAATTTCATATGACCCCTCAACGAAACACAAGCATATTATCAATCAAATGAAAAATAAATAAGTGCATGTCTGGGTGATTTGGTTTCAATGAGTTCACATAGTCACAACATTTTCTTGCAACCCTACAATAAAATACAAACATGCTAACAATCAAATGAAAAATCAAATCACCAAAGTGCATACCTTTTTCACACCCAAGTGGTACAAAAATAATCCACTAACATATGAAAAATAGAGATTACCTCTAAGTCTACTATCTTACTATGATAATTAAGAAATGCCAAGGTACCTAACATGTGTTGTGACATGTTCACATGGTCACAATACTCTCTGGTGATCAACCAATAAAACCCTAACATGCTATCTGTTAAGATGTGCCGAATAGGGGTAGTTTAGTCTCCTTCTGTTTATTAAGTAACTTGCTTATGTGGCAGTGTTATTAGAGTTACTCTGCCCCACACTTAAGTAAGGGCATTTCTGTCTTTGTAAACATTATTAGAATCTAATATAGATTAAGGGGGTCGACTGGATGGGTTAACCATCAGATTTTCAACAGACCCTTCTTCTCTTCTTCTTCTTCTTCTTCTTCTTCTTCTTCTTCTTCTTCTTCTTCTTCGGACTACTGTAGCAGCAGTCGAAACATGGTATCAGAGCCATGCTCCTGACCTACGTCAGTTGGTGAAGCACCTCAGCATTGTTCGTGACTCTTCACCTTCGTTTCTGGTCAGTCAATGGAGAGAACTGGTTCGCCCTAGGTCAGAAACATTAGAGCTTGTCTCTCTGCTGCACATAACCTTCTTCAACAAGGAAAGTGACTTCAGCAGTGAATGGTTGATTGATATTCTCAAAGGAAGGTCGGTTCTCTCTTCTTCTAGTGTTACTTATATTTCTGAGTAGAAACCCTACAAGAAGTTGTTAGTATTGATTAGAACCTAGAGAACTAGGTTCATTGTTGCCCTAGGAAGGGCTATGTGTGCAGTAGTCGAATGGTGTAGGGCTGTTGTAAGTTGTTGAATGGTGTAGGGCTGTTGTAAGTTGTTAAGTGGTGTTAGGGCTGCTGTAAGTGGCCGAGTGGTGTAAGGTAGAATGCAGTGACCTTGCCGAACTCCTTGTGGTTGTGTAATGCCCTCTTAAGTGTATTAAACAAGTCTGAACTGGGTGCAGCAGATTTGACTGTGTTGTGGTGCTTGTGATGCACAATTTGTTTTGAATGGTTTGTAAGAAGGCCTACTTGTGATTAGTGAATGGTAAACTGATGCTTATGTGGGACGTAAGTGTGTGAAGTCAGCAGTAGTGTGAATAAGAACAAGTGTGTGCTTCCACTGTTGTGTTTAGACGCTGCAATAGGTGCTGAAATATCAAACTGTGAACAACATCAATCAGCTTGTAGCTGAGAAGTTAGAGGCAACTGTGAAAGAGTACAATGGCAGCAATAGGAGATGGCTACAATGATTAGAAACCTAGTGTAGTAATTTCCTCCGACTACCTAGGGGTACAAATGACCTCAATTAAGTTAAATGGGGAGAACTATGTTCCATGGGCTAAATCAGTGGAAGTTTTTCTCAAGGCAAAGAAGAAAGTAAAGCATGTAAGAGATGAGAAGCCACTGGTTGACTCTCCAGGGTTTGATGATTGGGAACAAAAAGATGCTCAAATCATGACTTGGCTGTGGAATAGTATGGAACCCAAAATCAGTGCCAACTTCATGTTTCTTGATACGGCTAAGGATATATGGGAGCATGCTAAGAAGCTATATTCTGGACAAAATAACACAACAAGAGTATATCAACTATATCAGGAGTACTTTGATTTACAACAAGGAACCAAAACACTAGAAGAGTACTATGCCTGCATGAAGAATATAAGGAATGAACTCAATGTCTATCATCCCCTTACTCCAAATATTCAAGTTCAGCAACAGCAAAGGGAGCAGCTAGATGTTACGAGATTTTTAGTGGGGCTGAAGTCGGAATAAGAACCAGTTAGAGCTCAAATATTGGGGGGCTCTACTCTCCCTACACTTGAGGAAGTATTCTCAAGACTTCGTAGAATTTCTTTGGGACAGACAGAGAACCCCACACAATCTGATAGATCAGCACTTGTGACAGCTAGAGGTGGTGGACATAGTACAAGAGGGGGAGGTCATCTCAGAGGGGGCCGTGGCAATTCCATGATTGGTCGGGTGGCCGTGACTCAGGGGGAGGCCGTGACAGAGAAAAAAATAACTCTACAAGGAAGTGTACTCATTGTGGTAGGGAAGGACACACAGTGAATTTCTGTTATGACCAACATGGCCCTCCCTCTAAATGGGCTAATCATGATGTAGCAAGCAAGGTTGCTATTAGTGACAGTAAACTGGCAGACCGAACACCTCCCACATCTACATCTACTTCTGGGAGGGAGATGGTCAGTATTCCGCGTGATGAGTATGAACGGTTCCTTCAAGCTACTTCACAGCATACCACTGCCACATATGCCCAATCAGGTATCGCTTGCATGTCATCTAAAACTCCTTCCTGGATTACTGACTCTGGAGCCTCAAATCATATGACCGGGACTCCAGGTGTGTTCTCTTCTCTTTTTGAAACCTCCACATCACAAACTGTTACACTTGCCAATGGGTCCTCATCTCCCATCTGTGGTGTTAGTAATGTTGACATGGCTTTTGTCCCCTTATCATCTGTTTTATATGTAACTAAGTTTCCATTCAATCTTATGTCTGTTAGTAAAATAACCAAAGCTCTTAACTGTTCTGTTACCTTCTTTCCTTCCACTTGTGTTTTTCAGGATATCAAGACAGAGAAGAAGATTGGTGGGGGGCATGAAGCTGGTGGATTGTATTACCTTGACGGTGGTGGATCTTCAATTGCACTTCAGACTTCCCTTACTCCTCTACAATGGCATTGCCGACTGGGACATCCATCTCTCAAGGTTCTCAAGATGTTGGTTCCATCATTGAGTCAGTTGTCAGTTTTACAATGTGAATCATGTCAGTTTGGTAAACATCGTCGTGTGTCATTCAGTCCGAGAGTTGAGAATCGTATGTTGAGTCATTTTTCTTTGGTTCATTCAGATGTTTGGGGTCCAATCAAAATAGAGTCTTATAATGGGTACAAGTATTTTGTCTCCTTTATTGATGACTGTTCAAGAATGACATGGATTTACTTAATGAAAGAAAGAAGTGAATTATTTTCCATTTTTCAAAAATTCCATGCTGAAATACGCACACAATTTGGTGTTCCAATCAAAGTTCTCTGTTCAGATAATGGTCATGAATACTTTCTTACTTCATTTCAACAGTATTTAGAACAGCATGGCATTATTCATCAGACCTAGTGTGCTTTCACCCCTCAACAAAATGGGGTGGCTGAACGAAAGAATCGCCATCTTCTTGAAATTGCTCGGTCTATGCTTCACCACATGAATGTTCCTAAACGGTTTTGGAGTGATGTTGTACTCGCTGCATGTTTTCTCATTAATCGAATGCCCTCTTTTATTCTTCATGGTCGGTCCCCCTTCTCCATCTTGTTTCCCACTTTATCTCCGTTTCTATTAACTCCTCGTGTCTTTGGTTGTGTGTGCTTTGTTCATAATCTGAGTTCTGGAATAGACAAGCTAGATGCACGCTCAATTAAATGTGTCTTCCTTGGCTACTCTCGGACTCAAAAAGGGTACAAGTGTTATAATCCCATTGCCCGAAAGTGCTATGTCTACCCTGATATCACCTTTTTTGAGTTTGTCCCCTTCTTCTCCAGTCATGAAACACCCTTGTCCTCACCCTTACCTCCTCTTCCTCTTCCTGTCAGTGAATCAGTTCCAGAGGTTGTCGTTGGAGTAGACTCATCTCCTCATCCAGTGCAGGTCACCACTGAACGACCACCGATTGGACAAGTGTATACACGTCGAACGACACCGGCCCCTCCTCCTGCTTCTACCTCATCTACAGATCCTCTCATGGCTCCTATTGCTGAACCTTCAGACCTTGACCTACCCATTGCCTTACAGAAAGGTAAACGTAGTTCTACACTCCATCCCATTTCCAATTTTGTTTCATTATCTCGTCTTTCTACCTCAGATCGCCAGTTTGTTTCACTTTTGTCTTCTATTTCCCTACCTAACAATGTTCAAGAAGCTCTTAGTTCACCTAGATGGCGGCGGGCAATGGAGGAGGAACTTTCTGCTCTTAAACACACTCAAACGTGGGAACTTACTACTCTCCCACCTGGTAAGCATGTTGTGGGCTGTAAATGGGTGTATACTGTGAAATACTTGCCAGATGGTAGTGTGGAGCGTCTGAAGGCCAGACTTGTTGCTAAAGGTTACTCACAGTTGTATGGTGTGGACTACATGGAGACATTCTCTCCGATGGCTAAAATTGGTTCCGTTCGTGTCCTAATTTCCTTGGCAGTTATGTATGATTGGCCTCTCCTTCAACTTGACATAAAGAATGCCTTCATGGTGATCTAGTGGAGGAGGTATATATGGAGCAACCACCTGGGTTTGTTGCTCAGGGGGAGGGTGGTAAAGTGTGCAAGCTGAAAAAAGCAATTTATGGGTTGAAGCAATCTCCACGTGCTTGGTTTGGGAAGTTCAGCGAAGTGGTGAGGAGTTTTGGAATGAAGCAATGCCAGGTTGATCACTCAGTGTTCAGCTATGACTTAGAAGCTGGGAAGATTTTATTAGTGGTCTATGTGGATGATGTTGTCATTACTGGTAGTGATATATTGGGGATTGGCAAACTAAAGGTATTTCTGCAAAATCATTTTCAAACAAAGAACCTTGGAACATTGAAGTATTTCTTGAGAATAAAGGTTGCCAGGTCAAACCAAGGTGTGAATTTGTGCCAAAGGAAATATGTCTTTGATCTATTGGAAGAAACAGGACTGTTAGGTGCAAAACCGGCTGAGACCCCTATGGAACCAAATGTTAAGTTGAGCAGTGATACAGGAGAAGTATTTGAAGATCCTGGAAGGTATAGACGACTAGTGGAAAAGCTGAACTATCTAACTATCATGAGACCCGACATCTCCTTTGCAGTTAGTGTGGTGAGCCAATTCATGCAAAACCCTCGTATACCTCACTGGGATGCAGTCCTTAGAATTGTGAGGTATCTGAAAGGAGCTCAAGCCGTGGACTATTGTATAAACCAGGAGGAAAACTTGAGGTAGTTGGGTACAGATGCAGATTGGGCAGGCTCAGTGAGTGACAAAAGATCTACTACAGGCTATTGCACATTTCTAGGAGGAAACCTTGTGACATGGAAGAGTAAAAAGCAAACAGTTGTGGCCAAAAGCAGTGTTGAAGCCGAATATAGGGCCATGGCTCACACTACCTGTGAATTAGTGTGGCTGAGGAATCTCCTACAAGAAATTGGGTTTCACATGGATAAACCTATGAGATTGTACTGTGACAACCAAGATGCACTCCACATCTCATCCAATCCTGTCTTTCATGAGAGAACAAAGCACATAGAGGTTGATTGCCACTTTGTGAGAGAGAAGGTTCTTGCTGGAGAGATAAATACAGAACATGTGGGCTCCAATGACTAGTGGGCAGATTTGTTTACAAAAGCTCTAAGCTCAGGGAAAGTGAACTATCTATATAACAAGCTGGGATTATATGACATATATTCTCCAGCTTGAGGGGGAGTGTTAAGATGTGCCGAATAGGGGTAGTTTAGTCTTCTTCTGTTTATTAAGTAACTTGCTTATGTGGCAGTGTTATTAGAGTTACTCTGCCCCACACTTAAGTAAGGGTATTTCTGTC
This sequence comes from Nelumbo lutea, assembly GCF_056320005.1. Taxonomy (NCBI): domain Eukaryota; kingdom Viridiplantae; phylum Streptophyta; class Magnoliopsida; order Proteales; family Nelumbonaceae; genus Nelumbo; species Nelumbo lutea. The sequence continues at coordinate 11,515,929 of NC_142687.1, forward strand.
TTTGTAAACATTATTAGAATCTAATATAGATTAAGGGGGTCAACTGGATGGGTTAACCATCCGATTTTCGACAGACCCTTCTTCTTCTTCTTCTTCTTCTCCTCTTCCTCTTCGGACTACTGTAGTAGCAGTCGAAACACTATCAATCAAAAGAAAAACAAAACCACCCAATGAGTAGATGCTTGGGTAATTTGATTTTGATGAGTTTACGTGGTCACAACACCACTTTCTTGTGACCCTTGGACAAGTCATGAACATGCTAATAATCAAAGTTAAGACTAAATCACCTTGTGAGTTCATGCCTAGGTTATTTGGTTTCGATTAGTCCACATGGTCACAACACATTTTTGCAACCCTTCAATAAAACATGGGCATTCTATCAATCAAATGAAAGACAAAATTACCCAGTGAATGCATGCTTGTTTCTGCCCCAAGTGATACATGAACTACCCACTATCACATGATAAAATGAAGACTACCTCATAAGGAACATCAAGAAATACGTAGGTGACATGTGGAGCAATGTTCAATGCTCATAAAACTTTCTTGTGGCCTCTAAAAAAAACCCAAACATGCTATAAGTCAAAGGATAAACCAAATCACTCGGTGATTGTATGTCTGAGTGATTTGGTTTTCATGAGTTCATATAGTCAACAATTTCTTGTGACCATCCAATAAAAGACAAAGATGCAGCTATCAATCAAATTAAAAACCAAATAACCCAACGAAGGCATGTTCAATATTGCTACACCAAATGATACAAGAGAAATCCACTATCATATAAAATAGAGACTACCTCTAGGAGACACTACCTATGACAATCAGGTAATACCGAAGTAGCTTAACATGTAAGGTGATACCTAGGCAATAAGGCGCTCATGGAGGGTCACCTCACTGAATCACCAAGATATTTTTTACCCGATGCTTCAAAGAAAAAGACCAAATTGGTGTTTATCCCCACATGTCTATAGCCTTTACTTAAGGAATGGCGAGACAGTGAATCAGATACTAATATCTTGTCCTTTTATTGTTCTTATTTGGGTTTGGTTCTCCTCCCTCTTTGATTGCAGGTGGAATCCTCCCTTAAGTGTAGAGGATCTCTTTGACCCTAGCTTCTTCCAACAACCAAAGAAAAAGGGTAGGGTGATGTGGAGAACAACGAGGGCAGCTATTTTGTGGGAAGTTTGGGAAGAGAGAAATAACAGGATTTTCCAAGGGAAAGAAAAATCAGTTCCTGAACTCATAGAAAGGATCACCATCAAGGCCATACATTGGTTGAAAACTCTAGACTTATTCAAGGATGTCTCTATAGATGACTTGACTAGTGGTTGGAGTGTAATAGCAAGGTCTTCTGCATCTTTTTGTACCATACAAGCAGTTTGGTCTCCTCCTTTGCAATGTACTGTGAAACTAAATTTTGATGGCAGCTCTGCTGGGAAACCTGGACCTTTTGGAATTGGGGGTGTGTTCAGAGATGCAGTGAGGAAGAATCCTGGCCATGTATTCTGTTAGGAGCTGCCTAACTCAGGGTTCGTAGAGTGAACCGAGCTCTTGATGAGAGAGGGAAACTGGGGAAAACAGAGAGAGAGAGAGAGAGAGCTGTTCGAATGAAAATGCCTGTCTTCTTTATTTCTTCCTCAGGTCTTTATAGCCCAGGTAAGTAGTTTGTTACAAGACTGTTACAGTTTGTTGGACTGTTATTCTGTTCTAACAGTTTGCCACTTGGATCTTGCTGACGTGGCTTCTCCCTTTTCTTGTAGACTTGGTATGTAGGCTGGCTGTTTCTGTGCACAGTTTTTAATTTGTCACAGCTCTTGGTCTTAACATATTCTGGTCTTATAGGGATGAGGGATTCGCTTAGAGCAGAAGTGATGGCCCTCCTCCAGGGGCTCAGATTAGCTAAGAAGTTGGGCATTCAACATTTAAAAGTGGTGGGAGACTCAAAATTAGTAGTAGGCTGGCTACAAACAAATAGCTTGGGAACGTGGTCCCTTATTCGACTTGTTAAGGAATTATTGAGCCTCACAAGGGAGTTGGGAGCACATGCTAAATGGACTAGGAGGCCAGCAAATGCTTTAGCTGATAGTCTAGCAAAGCAAGGAGTAAATCGGGAGTCTTTGTTTTGGGCTGTTCTGTAATTTGATTTATGATGAAGGGTCACCTTATGTCTCTATAGGTAATAGTTGTATATTTATTTTTAAGCTAAAGTTACTGTTTCCTATCAAAAAAATATATTTTTTGCACGATGCTCTTGGATACTTTATATTCTTAACTTTCTGATATTATAATAATAAAACAGGCATTATTAAACTACATATTCAGTTTGAGTTTAAATGCTAGTTTTTTTATTATTCTTCTTATTTGTTAGGGTTCAATCAAGATGTCGACTGTCTTGAACCTTTGAAGACTTTAAGACTTGAATTAATCAAGATGAAATTTACTGTTATTGATCAAAAAAAAAAAACCTTCAAGACCTGACCTGATAAGCATGGAAGAACTCAAAATTTTGTCCAATCAACACATTTCGTTCATCATTTCTTTTCTTCTTTTCCTAGGAGAAAAATAGAAGCCCAGCCTCTCTCTTTTGTAAAATTTCTTCTCTCTTCCATTTTTAAATGAATATGATGATTTTTACCATTGGACTGGATATGGACCTAACTTTTGGCATTTTTGAACTAAGTGGCTACTCTCAGAATTGAACCCACATTCTCACAGTTGTCAGCCTGAGATTTTACCATTGGACTAAGAAATGGCCCCTAAAAGGCTATATCAAAATAAACCAACAAAAAGGAAATGCTAAATCTAAACAGCATACTCATTGAAATCTACCAAACTTAAATCTTTAGAAAAGGAGTAATTCTCAAGAGCAGAATTCTTAATCCTTGCTACATAGCATTGATTATGAGTGAACTCACATTGTGGCTTGTATTGAAACCCTGCAGTTAGCCTTCCCATACGACTTACCAGCCATGCCGTTCTAGGGAACTTATCTCCTGGCACTACAAACGAAGCAGCATCCCAATTTTATTAAGTCAGTATAATCAAATAAAGATGACAAGTTCAAATTCCATTTTTCCCTAAATCAAGGCAAAGAGACGTCTTGACAAAGCTATGTATATCAAGGGCAATTTGAACTATACTTTTAGCTTGAGATTTCTGAGTCTAAACTTAAGAGTTGAGGTTACTGCAAGTTTGCAACATAAATGAATCAAAAAGGCATTTACACAAATTACAACAATGGGAAAATGTTGAAAACTAGAAATGACCATAAACAAAATAAGCAAATCTGACAAGAAATCAATTGGAGATCTTGGATATGAACAAGGTTCAAAGTATTGACACGTATCAGCCGATACGTATCGTGCCAATGGCTTCCTGATACGTCCCTCCAGGGGTTGTATCGGGACCATGGTTCAGAGGGTAGCCGGCCTTAAACCAACCCCTCTGAACCGGTTTTGAAAAAAATAAATAAAACCTAAAAAAAAGTACCAATACAGGCTGATACACTGGTATACTTTGAACCTTGGATATGAAAGAATTAATTCTAGCAAAATCATCATTACACTTTACCGCATATAACATTCCTAATGCTCTAAAACTTATGGAAATTTTTTTCTATATTAGACCTCTTCGTAACTTTACATGAAAAAAAAAATTAGTTTCGGGGAAAGTAAAGAAAAATGAACCACTTAGATGATGTGTTGTTGTGTGGAGGAACTCAAGCAGAATCTTAGTTCAAGAGATGAATCAAAGGAACAATAGATTTTTGTGAAGATAAATATAGAATTGACATTAACTCAAGATAGAAGAAAACCAAATTTACTCAAGTACAATACCAGTCACATACAAGAATAAGGCACAAATGTGGCTCCAATTGATAAATTTCCTGAGCCAAATCTCAAGCCCATAATACCAAAATCTTCAGAACATATCCTGGATGAGCAATTCAATTAAAAATAAGTAGGCATAAAATACAAGCTAAAATCATGATAATAAACTACTGGAATATATATATCTTTAAGACTAGACAGAGACCTAATCTTTGGCATTTTTTGGGCACAAAGTGGCCACTCCCAGATTAGAACTTGCTTTCTCATGTTTTTGCACCAAGCAATTACTCTTAAAAAGCCAATGGTTTATAAACTTGACCCAGGGACCACTTACTTGCTTACATGGCCAGTAATTCAGAGTGCCATTTCTGCTGGGTTTGAACCATTGGCTTTTTAAGAGTAATTGCTTGGTGCAAAAACATGAGAATGCAAGTTCTAGTCTGGGAGTGGCCACTTTGTGCCCAAAAAATGCCAAAGATTAGGTCTGTGTCCAGTCTTAAAGATATATATCCCCATACCTATCTTTCTCATGGTATAATTTTATCATGTCTAGATGTGTCAATCTAACAATACCACGTTCTGCAAATGGACTGGCTGAAAGCTTGGCAAAAGAAGGGGCATTAAGAAATGAGATGTTTCGGTGGGGAAGGGGGATGTAATGAATCTAGAAGATGTGGTTAACCAAGGCTAGCCACCTTGTGAGGAAAGCATAACAACTCCCGCTACTACTTAATATTCATATTAATAAAATTCAAAACAGCCATTCATCAAAAAAAAAGTAGCAATTTAACAAACGAATAGGTCCATTGCCAAATTAAAAGTTAAAAATATAGCTACCAATTATAATCAGGTCTCGTTGGGTCAGATCAGATGGTCCCAATTAATAGTGGAATTGATGTTGGGTCTGTTACTATAGACCCTATTGGGTCTGGTTTGGAACTGATTCTGCAGATTTGTTAATTGGTTCAGGATCAACTCTACCCTGACCTGGACCAGACCCAACCTAATGACAGCACTACCCTCCAGGTTGATCCAGGCCTAATACATTGATTGAAGCGTCTTAAAAAGAAATTAGAATACTCTGGTGTCTTAGAAAGAAAGTGGAGCATACCTTTTCCTCATTAGCACAGGGAAAATGCCAAATGCACCAAAGCCATATTTAGGATAATAAGCACATGATCTCAGACGCAAAATCCTAATAACAAAGAGCACATCAAATATCTAAAGTGGCATATAGTAAGGTACTTAATTGTATAAAATAAATAGAAGAAGTCTCTAATTTGAAGAATTAGTTTCTTACCGTTCAGAATTTGAAACAAAGAGATCCACAAATGTATGGGGATCATCAATCTCCCTGATCATAAATGTAACCGGCAATTGGATAAGTAAAAATAATTAGATAAAAAAAAAAGGCTAAGGAGTGGCTGACATGACATCAAACTGATTGTGTCTATACCTCTGCCAACGAAACAATGCATTCCCTGCAATTTTCTCCTCAGGCTTATGATCGAGTGGACCTGACACCTGATAAGGTTAAGGGAAACAAATTTTGCTTCTTGTTGGAAATTGTCAGGCATGGTTGTAAATAGTCAAAAACAAAAAAAATATATATCGAAATAAATTGGATGATATTTATTTGCTCTGAACACATCACAGCATGAAAAGGAAAATACATTTCAAAATGAATCAGAAAAACCATCTTCAACAAATACTAAATATGCACTCATCCCGGCACTTCACCTAGTAGGGGCATTTCTGCCCTTTCCTCTTGTATTTCTTATGAGCTGTCGCCCTAAGTATAAATACTAACTTAGGCGCCGCCAGCTTTAGATTAACAGAATAGATTCTTCTCTCTTCTCTCTTCTCTCTTCTCTGTCGAACTACATGGTATCAGAGCATCTCTGATCTGGGCGCAAGCTTCTCTTCTCAGATCACGGTTTCTTTCCTTTTCTGGAAATCTGTTTTTTCTCAGATCGTGGTTTCTTCTTCTGGGCGCAACCTTCAGCCCCTGATTTTTTCTTTCTTCTCCCTTGGTCGCTGTACCAAGGAGAAGGGTGTGGTGGCAGCCGAATGCAGTAAAAGATCTCTCCAGATCTGTGGTGGCAACCAAATGCAGTAAGAGATCTTTCTAGATCTGTGGTGGCAACCGAATGCAGTAAGGTGTCTTACTGGATTTGTGGTGGCAGCCAAATGCATCAAAACTTGATTTTCTGAGGGTTTTTCTATGTGCTATGAGTTGTGGAAGACAGTTATGTACTGTTACATTCATATGTAAACATTTGACCACTGTGAATGTCACAGTTTTGAGGCTGTAGGGACTGGTTGTCTCCTCCTCTTGTAAACCGAGGTGTTTCAAGTAAGAGTTATCACCTACAGTACTGTTAAACATTTTTTGGAGACTCCTATTTTTTTTCAGATGAAAAACCCTCTATATCAGATTCGGTTTTTTGAAAAAACATCAGTAGATTTTCTGTGAAAATGGCTACTGAGGATTCAACAACCTCTAGTATTACTTCTCAGCAAGGAAACTTAAATGGGGGGATGGATGGCATGAAATTCTCTATGTCTATTACCCCTTTTAATGGTCTAAACTATCTGGAATAGTCCAAAGGCATCAAACTTTATGTTACAGCTAGGGGGAAGGCTGGTTATATAAGTGAAAAAATAAAAGAACAAAAGCCTGGTACTGCTGAACATGATCGATGGGATCAAGAAAACAGCATGGTTATGTCATGGCTGTTAAGCTCCATGTTACCTCATGTAAGGAAAAATTTATCAACTTCAAGTAGAATCATCTACATGTAAGCAAGGGGACCGTAGCCTATCTACATACTACTCGGCCCTTACATCTGTCTGGAAGGAGCTGGACTATTATCAGACCATTGATTGGAGGAATGATGAAGATGCATAGGACTATAAAAAACTTGTCTCCCAATAGCGGGTTTTTGCTTTCTTGCATGGGCTGAATCCGGCTTATGAGCCTCTCCGGGTGCAGATTTTGGAAAGTAGGGAACTTCCTTCAGTTCAGAAAGTATATGCTCTAGTCCAATCTGAAGAGAGTAGAAAAAAATCTTATGAATGTTTCTGAGGGGGAGAAACCTGTTGCCCTAGCTGTAAGAGGGGGTAACACAGGAATGAAAAAGAGAGAACCAAGGAAAGTTGAAGATAAAGACAAACTTTGGTGTACTCACTACCAAAAGCCTAGACACACTCAAGAAACCTGTTGAGAGTTAGTGGGGAAGCCCAAGTGGGCAACCAAAAATCAAGACACTTCAAAGAAGCCTCCTCATAAGAAATTTACTTCTGCAAATCTGGCCACACAAGACTATCAACAAAATAATCAGACTACTATTTTTCCCCAAGAACATCCTAGTGGTTCTGATCCCAAGGAAGACATCATCAACTCCTTTAGAGATCATTTGAAATTGTATGCCAGGGCACTCGGGCAGATAGATAGGTCAGTTCCTACCCCTTCTACCTCATTTGCTTCTACATCAGGTAAAGGTGCTTGTACATTTCATGTGTGTACCTCTGCTCCCAAGTCACCTTGGGTCATTGACTCAGGGGCATCAAACCATATGATTGGTAAGTCCAATCACTTTCAGACCTACACTCTTCTCTCTAGAAGGGATAAAGTGAGACTTATTGATGGGTCTCTATCCACCATTGCTGGTCAGGTATCTATATCCCTTCCTGATGGCCTTGTCTTATCAAATACCCTTCATGTTCCTAAACTTCCTATTAATTTGTTATCTATAAACAGTATTACCCAGTCCTTAAATTGTTGTGTAACTTTTTTCCCCATTTTTGTGTTTTCCAATATTTAACCTCGGGGAGGACGATTGGTAAAGGAAATATGGTTAATGGCCTCTACATCTTGGAGAATAAAGTTGGTCCTGTGGCATCAGCCTCTGTGAGTCTTATGAGTTAGTCTGCAAACAGTCAACTGTGGTTATGGCATAATCGCCTTGGTCAATTGTCTTTTGAGTCTTTGAAAGTTGTGTTTCCTGAAATGTTCAAGTCAATGTCTATTACTAGTTTACATTGTCAAACGTGTCAGTGTGTCAGTTGAACAAGCATTGTAGAACAACTTTTTCATCAAATAATAAAAGATCTACTTTTCCTTTCCATGTTGTCTTTTCTAATGTTTAGGGCCCTGTAAACATACCTACTGAGGGTGGGTACAAGTACTTTATCATCTTTATTGATGACTATTCGAGATACACTTGGCTATATCCTATGTATTCGAGAGAAGAGGTACCCAAGATTGTGCAAGATTTCTATCGCATGGTTTTCACTCAATTTCATATTGAAGTCCAAATCTTCCATTTGGATAATGCAAAGGAGTATTTCCATCATGACTTAGCTGAATTTTTCTCCTCTCATGGATCTCTTCATAGAAGCTCATGTGCCAGAACACCACAACAGAATGGCATTGATGAAAGGAAGAACCGCCATCTCCTCGAAGTTGCCTGTAGTATGATGCTTCGCATGCATGTTCCAAAACGGTTTTAGGTTGATGCTATGATGGCTGCAGCTTATGTTATTAATCATATGTCATCGCGCCTCCTGCAATACAAGGCCCCACATCAACTTCTTTTTCCACAATCTCCTTTATTTTCCATTCCCCTACACATATTTGGGTGTAAGTGTTTTGTTCATGATCTCTCTCCCAGCCTGGGTAAATTGGATTCCAAATCTATTCCATGTGTTTTCTTGGGTTATCCCTCTTCCTAGAAAGGTTCGGTCACACATAAATACTTTGTGTCAATGGATGTGTCTTTCTTTGAATCTGAACCTTTTTTCTAAGCCTCTTCTCAGGGGGAGAATAGTGTGAAGAAGGAGAGGCAAGCTCCAACTCCTCAAATTCCTCTTCCCTTTATTCCTAACTCCTCTCCATTCTGCTAATTCTTGAGGCGCTGTAAGGGACAGCTAAAAACTCAAAGGCTATGGAGCAACTTGAGACTATACATCCAGCACCATTTGACTCCTTGAAGGAAAATCCAGGTACCCTTGTTCCTTTTGATATTACTGAACCTATTGCTATTGATGACTCTACTAATAATCTTGATGTCCCAATTGCTCATAGAAAAGGGGTTCGATCATGTACTACTAAGCATCCTATTGCTCAGTTCTTGTCCTACGAAAACATTGCTCCCTCATTTCGTACTTTTTTTACTGCCATTGATTGTGTCTCCATTCCCAAAAGTGTTGCAGAAGCCTTATCTATACCTAAATGGACAAAGGCAATGAAGGAAGAAATCAGTGCTCTTACAAAAACAACACCTCGGAGTTGGTGAATCTTCCTGAAGGCAAAGAGCCAATGGGATGCAAGTGAGCATTCACAGTAAAGCATAGAACAAATGGGTCAGTTGAGAGGTATAAAGCCAGATTAGTTGCAAAAGGATATACTCAGGTGTATGGGGTTGACTACGCTGAGACTTTTGCCCTAGTTGCTAAAATGAACACTATTCGAATTATACTATCATTGGTTGTTAACTCTGATTGGGAGCTCCACCAACTAAACATCAAAAATTCATTCTTAAATGGGGATCTGGAAGAAGTGTACATGATTCAACCTCCTTGGTTTGTAGCACAAGGGTGTGAAGGGAAAGTTTGCGAACTAAAAAAATCTTTATATGGTTTGAAACAATCCCCAAGGGCCTGATTCAGTAGATTTCACTTGGTCCTTTAGCAAATTGGGTTCGAGCAATGTCAATCTGACCATACTCTATTTGTCAAGAGAAACAAGAAGAATGTTGTGGTATTAATTGTCTATGTTGATGACATTGTGATTACGGGGAATTGGGACTCTGAGATTAAAAAGGTTAAAGAATCCCTTGCTATGCAGTTTGAGGTGAAAGATCTGGGACAGCTACGTTATTTCCTTGGTATTGAGGTTGCTTGCTCAAAAAGGGGCATCTTCATTTCCCAAAGGAAGTATGTCCTAGATCTCTTACAGGACACAGGAAAGTTAGGAGCAAAGTCTATAGATTCTCCTATTGAGGAAAACCATCGACTTGGTGATTGTATTGGAGAACTCGTGACAGATGTCAAGAAATTTCAAAGGCTGGTAGGAAGACTTCTCTACCTATCAATGACTCAGCTAGATATAGCTTATGTTGTTAGTGTACTTGGTTAGTTTATGCATGCACCAACATCCTCTCATTTAGAGGCAGCTGAAAGGGTTCTCAGGTATCTGAAGAAGTACCTAGGAACTGGGTTACTTTTCAAGAAACATGATCATATGAAAGTGGAAGTCTACACAAATGCAGATTGGGTTGGGGCAGTTGATGATAGGAAATCAACTAGTGGATATTGTACCTTTGTTGGTGGAAACTTGGTTACTTGGAGAAGCAAAAAACAAAGTATTGTGGCCAGATTTAGTGTTGATGCCGAGTAAAGGGCCATGGCACATGGAATTGTTGAAGTACTATGGGTAAAGAATTTGATTAGAAAGTTGAGTCTCTTTGTTGATGGACCAATGTCCCTCTACTGTGACAACAAGGCAGCCATTAATTTTGCTGCCAATCCAATTCTTCATGACAGGACCAAGCATATTGAAGTTGACAAGCACTTCATAAGGGAGAAACTTGAAAAGGGGGAAGCCTGTACTCCTTACATCAGTTCCAAGGAACAACTAGCAGATGTTCTTACAAAGGGCCTTCACTATTTACAACATAACGAACTATGTGACAAGTTGGGTACGATTGACATATACGCTCCAACTCTAGGGGGAGCATTGTAATGTGTAGTGGCCTATGGCCTATTAGGGGCATTTCTGCCATTTCCTCTTGTATTTATTATGAGCTATCGCCCTAAGTATAAATACTAACTTAGGCGCCGCCAGCTTTAAATTAACATAATAGATTCTTCTCTCTTCTCTCTTCTCTGTCAAACTACAAGAAATACAATTTAACAAAACCAAATTGCATAAAAGAATGGCTTGTCCTTAATTATATATCAAAATATTAAATGTAAATAATCACATAAGCACACTCTTTCTCAGATAAATCTTAGGATAAAGACCATCATCCACTGATGATCCCAGCTATCTAGGTCCTTGGGAGGGGTAGGCTAGCAAAGATGTCTTTAAAGATACAGATTATAGAAAAAAAAAATAGATTTATATTCCAAACTATAATTAGTTGAACATACGAGCTCCCTATATGATAAAGAGTCAAAGTCATTGGGCTAGCAATTGAAGCTTCACGAGCTATCATGATTTAAGACAAATGGCAGTTGGCATAACATCTATTTTAAAACTTTAGAGGAATGGATTTTTCATTTTGATCAGCAACCAACCAAAAACAAAAAACTAAATGAAGCATTAATATATAGAGATTACAAAAATTAAAATGTCAATGCATCATGTAATTTAAAGGTAGAACACCAACCACAGAATCCAATAGATGGAAAGCTTACTGACAGTCATTCATCAAAAAAAAAAAAAAAGAAAGCTTACTGACAGTCGTGCATGCAACAGCCAAATAATGGATTCAATGTGTAACTGGAAACTAAAGCAACGTGAAGCAAGATTGAGAAATGTGAAGCAATTGATTATTGCACATTTTTAGAAGCAAAAACTAATTCAAAACTAGAATGAAAAAGAACAGAAAGTAGCTAACTCAGATGGATACCATTGCAACGAGGTCTACATTAGGGTCATCAATTGGCTTTAGCATGATTCTTGTGCTAAAATGCCTTGCTGCTTCAAAGTAATCCTCAAAAAGGCACTTCAAAGCAAGCTTTCCAAATAACAGGTCATATGAAGACTCCAACATCCTGCATTGATTTACAAATATTTCAACCACATTTTAAATTTGGGCTACCCCAAGCTTTCCAAACTATTGTTTACAGTGGGAAAGAAAAAGGCAAGATAAAGAACAACGATATCACTGGAACTTGCAAAATGCAGCTTATTTACAAGAACCCCTCGACATAGCATGTTTATCTAAACATCACGAAATAGATCCCTCGTGTTGCATAACTCAGATGTTCCTAACATTCTGATTAATGAAATATTGATACTTATTCGCATATTGACCACTAGCCAAAAGAAAATCCCTTCTTTTTTAGTATGAAAGTTATCTTTTCCCCAAAAAAATTAAAAAAAAAATAATGCCACAGCATCCCAAACAATTTAATTTCATATACTTGTAACCCAGAAATCTGGATAAAATGGTATGGAATTATGATCATCTGCACACTTTAACCTGTTGATTTGGACCATGGTACACTATGACTCTATGAGAGCTCCTTTGAAGGTTAAGGTTGCCTAAAATGGAAGGAATTTTGGAAATGTAACCAATGCAAAAAAAAAGGCTGTCCCAACATGTATACCATTTTTTTAAGCCATTTAATTAATGACTGTGTACCATAAATAAACGAAAAGGAACGTATTAGCAGAAAGGTATATGATCCAATAATAGACAAATAACCAAAAACACAAAAGAAAACTGAACAGCAACACGATAGCTTAACAGCAGTGTAGTAGGTATTCACATGTGCTCCCCGAACGACTAACAAGTAAACACTTTTGGTAACACTAACACAGGTTTTAATTGCTGGGTGTTAACGCGTTTATGAAAGTGTGTATAATATGCCTTTTGGGAGCAAATTAAACAAATGAATCCCTTAAGTCATTCTACAATTCACAACCAACAAAGGGAAATAGATTCAATGGGGAGGATACCATCTACATTTCCGTTCAGGTGAATGAATTCCATATAGAATATTCTCTATCCATCAAGAAAGTGATGAATTACTCGATGGCCTTAGTTAATATCGAACCCACGCGTTTTGATGTCGTGATATCAAAGTCCGCTTTATAGTGATGGGGAAAAAGTAGTGATGAACTGAAATATCTGTAATTCTAACAGGAAAGATGAAGAAACTTATGATATGCATCTGTGTTTAGTCCAGTGGAGCATATGTTTCTGAAGATAAAGATGAATAAAATGATAAATGCAAGGGGAATACGAGATGGACTTACTACATTTTTCACGGAAAATAAATGAAAATCATAAGCCAAAGGAGGTAGCAGTAAGTTAACCTGGTACGTGCAGCGAAAGGAGGGAAATCAAACATAGGTGGTACCAAAACCACTGGTGGAGGTGCTTCTTTGTTCAACCAGTTCCCCATCTCTCTCTCTCTCTCTCTCTCTAAGTTCTCTGCAAGTGATATCAGAAATACATCCTCAGAATACAAAAGAGAGCGAGAGAATGAAGAGAATGAGGAGAACCGAAAACTATGAGCCTTCCCCGCGTTTCTCTCCTGTGTTCGATGACACGTTCAAAGACAAAAGGTCGGTGACTTGCGGTACCGTAAAGTGGGAATAACCCAAATTCCGGTTTTTTAACACATCCCTCCTTGCTCCTTCAACCTTCACATTCAGATTTCAATGTTTGGAACTCGATTCACTTGTAGTTGTAAGTTGTAATTTTACTAATTTCTACTATGTAGATTCTACAACATTTTTTTAGACGTTTTGCAAATTTCAATAAAAAATTCACTGAACAACAGTGAATAAATACCTACCCGTTGGAACCCATCTTTCCACAAAAACTCTGCCTACATTTATCTACATAATATCTCTGCCACATATAAGGAACATCTCATCCTCTATAGAGTATTATGCATGGGAAGATATTCCCAATGCGTGGAAATAGTATGTTGTAGGTAGACGTGGGCAAAGAACTTCTTATAGACAAGAGATGCAGAATTTATCCATCGGAGGAAACACTAAAATTAAACTTCCCCAATGGTTAGCACACATATAAATCAAAGTCTAATTTTGTAGTTCTCTGTGTAAGGATCCACATAATGGGAAAATGCTAAAATGGTGCCTAATGTGATAGTGTTTATTCAATAAATGCCAACGGTTCCAAATATTGTTGTAGTAAATAGTCAATAATTATTAGGTCCATTTACTTTTTGGGGTTTTGAGGGGGAATTTTAGGTAATGGTATTGTGGTTCCATGTAAGGCGAATACTCTTTTCATGCTTTAGGTAATTTTTTTCTCAGGAGGTAAATGAAAATAATTAAATAGAAAAAATGAGCCCACAAGATACATTTATCTAAATAAAACAAAAAAAAGGAACATGAATAAATGCATTTATCTGAAAAAGTAGGTGCAAGCAAATAATAATAAAAATTACAAATTAATTAGGGCTTCAACTTGGACTGAGTTAGCCCTAACCCAAGCATCCAATCCGGGCAAAAAAAAAACATATGCTGTGTTTTTTTTTTTTTTTGTTTTGTTTAAAGAAAAACAATTCATTGCAGCAAGAGAAACCCATTTTTACTTTGGGTTGGGTTAGGCAACCTGAACCCAACTTTTACTATTGAACATATGTATTATAGTCCTTCACAAACCATTAATTCGTTTGCCTTAGTTATGAAGTACATATGATTTTCATTCCATGTTTTTTTATACTTTATTTATTGATGATTTCATGATTAAATTTTCAATAAGGGATTTATCGTAATTCATAATATATTAATCATTCAAAAAAGCTACATTCTTTCACTTCTATGGTAAAAAACCCATTAAAAACGTTAGAAAGGAAATTCCAATAAAATTTTGATCAGTATATAATGCTAAAACAAGAAAATCTTACTTTTCTCTCTTTTTTTGGGGGGAGGGGGTGTATAGTTCAGTCCACCCCTAGGGTTGGAGCTAAGATTTCTAGGGGTATACCGAATCCTACCCGTGGATTGATGCCAAATTCACGGGCAGGATGCGGTTTATAAGGGCTACTACTATTAGACTAGGAGGGGGTGCAATATAATTAAGATTTATGAGGTGGATTGCAGTCCACTTATCCCTCTTTTTTGGACTAGTAAGTGTGCATGTGTTTTGCACAGGGCAATTCTAGATGATGAGATAGTAAATAATGTATCAAAAATTTTATATAAATATTTTTTGTTTGTTTTTTTATTATTAAATATTAGATGCAAATTGCAAAAACCAAATCTCATTACATAAAACACCTCATCCAAATATGTGATAATCGGATCGAGTTGTGAAGTTTCACATATCATTGACAAACCTACCTACTTGGACATAATTTTCTTTTTGTAATGTTTTATCTTTTTAGTGTACTTTTTTGTTCATTTATCAAATATCGATTTAAAAAGAAGGAATTGAATGAGGTGAAAAGTAGTATTTCAATTTACAATTTAAACCTCACAATTAAATGGGGACTAAATTTAAAATATATTATTTTAGTTAAAAAAAAGTCTCATAATCATGTTGATATTTAAATAGTAGCGCCAAATATAAAATTATAGGTGAAAAGTAGTATTTCAATTTACAATTTAAACCTCACAATTAAATAGGGACTAAATTCAAAATAGAGTATTTTAGTCAAAATAAAGTTCCACAATCTTGTTGATGTTTTTAATAGTAGTGCAATTATAAAATTATAGATGTGTTCAATTTTTTCTATTTATTTTTTTTATTTTATGTAAAAATAATTCTAATATGCCATACTTACTTCTTGTTTAATATGATAATTATATGATACTATACATGTGCTTAAATGTTATTTTGCAAAATATATGCTTTTTTTGTATTTTTATATTTTACTAATTTTGGACCCGTTTGGCGTGTCTTTCCGCGTGGTCTTTCAGTTGCTTACAAGCCGAGAAGACCAATTTTCAGTATATTCCCATTTGGCTCGCGGAAGATCTAACCGCCAAAAATGAAACGCCAAACAGACACGAGAAGCCCATTTTCGGGCTGATTTCAAGAAGCTTCAAATGAAGCTTTCCTCGTATTTCGTGTTTTATTATGGCACGGAAAGACACTAAAAGATGCATGAAAAGACATGCATCTGCCAAACGTGCTTTGGGCTGCTCAAATCTTCATGCAAAAACTCAATGCGTCTTTTGCATGTCAGAGCTACCAAAAGATATTCCCAAAAAGACATGCCAAATGGGGCTTTTATTATTCATTTATGTATTTATGGCATTAAATGATAACACATTTGACCCAAAAGTTGAACTATTCATATTTGCCAAGTAGTAAAATATTTAATTTTTTGTTAGTTCTAAATTGTGTATTTAATTTTCATTATCAATGAAAAATAATTATTGTTTATTACACTTGTTTATTTCAATTTGATTAATAAAAATATCATAAATGTGTCTAATTTTTTCTTATATTTTTGTAATTTTCTATATGTATCCCTATTTTATAAAATTTATTACCTAATTATGACTTCATAGGTTGACCAATTTGATTCAAATGGTTAGATTGCTTAGCCACCACTTTAATGAAGAATGATTTTGTTTTTGAGTTGGTTTTAAAATATACAAGTTAATTTATATTGCTAAAAAATATTGGCACATATCTAATTAGTAGCATTTATTAGTGAAGCATGACTTAAATATGAGATTTAGTGAGAGAAAATGAAAGTTAATACCTCAAGTTACAAGACTTAATGAGAGGGGATTAAATGAGGTAGAGAGTAATAATTGAAGTTATATTTCCAACATTACAGTTAGAGATTGACTAAATAGACAAATATGGGCATTTTAGTAGCCATTAAAGTAGTCATTAAAACTACGATAGAGGGTAATTTTAGTCAAAAAAAGCTTTCACTATGCATCCACATTTTTATATAGCATAGATTTTTTTTTGTTTTTTTTATTCCATGTCATTTTTAAAATAACCAATTAGAGCACTTCCTTACCCTTTAGAATATTCCATAAAATCTCTCTCTCTCTCTCCCCCCTATCACACCTTTCAAATCACATGAATTGTCTTCTCTTCTAAAATTTATCCTAAACTATCTTCCCCGCCTAAAACTTCATCCTAAAACATCTCATAATCTATCTCACAATAAACCATGAAGGTTGTCAATGAGTTGGGGTGGACTTAGCGCACCCAATGGGGTCAAACCGATTGGGTTGGTTCAAGTTCCAGGAATCGAAAACTGATGGGTTAGTTCTAGTTCTTGATATATTATTCCGATTATTATTAGTTCAGGACCAATTCCATCACATCAAACATGGTTGTCATAAGAATCGAACAATTAGTTCTAGGTCTAAAATTACAACCCTATTAGGTTTGGTTTGGTTTTAGGTCATTAGTATTTATTGTCAAGCCAGTTCTGGTTCTACCTGGACTAACTTGACCCAACATGTTGATAGTCATATAAACCATCTAATTATAAAGCCTATTTCCCAGCCCATCTCTCTCTCTCTCTCTCTCTCTCTCTCTCTCTCTCTCTCTCTCCCTCTCTCTCTCCCTCTCTCTATAAATACACACATTTATTTTTCATCAATGCATTAAAATATTAATGTTTAAGTTAAAGCTTCTTAAAAAACATATTAAGTTAAAACAAAAACATTGAAATAAGATGAGTGAAAAATATCTAAAATACTAATAAGAGAAAAAAAATAATGCAATAAGAAAAATAATAAAACTAAAGAAATCAAATATAGTAATTAAGTAAAATATTATTATAATTAGAAATAATATTTTCATATTATTATTATAAAATTTAATAATTAATTATGATAGTCTTATAATTACAAAGTAATAAAATGTATTCTTTATTTAAAAATTATCAATGACAATAGAAAATTCAAAATAAATTACTACTTTTACTTTAACAAGAATAGTTGTTAAAATTAATTACAATAATATTGTACTTAATTTATAATAAAAAATTCTAATGTTATTACAAATTTTAAATAGTAATAAATTTAGCATAATATCATAACTTAAAATTACACATCAATAACAATTATACTATATAAATTAAAATTTAATAAAAGTAAAAAAGTTATTAATTTAAACTCAAATTTGAAATAATGAAAAAACACACACAACAATTTGGGTTTAGTACGGATTTGCTTTCACCTTCCTTTTCACCATCTAAACTTCCCAAACATTAAATGTATATGATAATTAAAATATCAATTTATTTTGATATTTTTAGTATTTAATTATTCATAAATATATAATTTTTTGAAGAATAATTTATTCATATCAATGATTATTGAAAAAAGTATTTGAATATGTAATATTAATTCATTATTATGTGAAATTAATTATATATTGTTATTATTTGAAATTGATAACTATTACATACAAGTTTTAGTAATTTTTAGATAATTATTTATCTTTTGAAATTTAGGAAATTAACTTTGAGCAATTGTAGCAAATTTAAGGTGAAAGGATAAATTTCTAAAACTACCGAAAAGGTTTAGGAAATTGACTAACTATATCACTATTGTTTTAGTATTATCTTAAAGTACCCCTATTATTTCTGACAATTGTCCGTTAACAAAAGAATTAAAAAGACTATCTCCCCTATCATTCTTCTTTAAATTTTCAAAACGAGGGCCTATCAAAAAACACCCACCGATGCTGGATCTTGAGAACGACAGGTGGCACCAACGATTAAGAGCCTCGAATCCAACTCGATGAGTGCAAATCTACTAAAGATGGAAAAGCTTCACCGTTCATCTTTTTCCTACCAATGGAAAAGCCTCAAACACAACTTGATTTCTTTTCATTTCTCTTATTCCTATCCCTCTCTATCCACCCTCTCTCTCTCTTTCGTCCCGCTCTTCTTCTTATTCTTCTTCCCTCCATCGACCTCACCTCCCTTGTTTCAATGTAAGACCACATCCTCGTCATTGTGACTTATAGTAGTGGTGGTGGTCTCTCTCTCTCTTCTTTCCGCTCTCCTTCTTCTCCTTCCTCCTTGTTAACTTTACCAATACCTCATCGTTGCCGCTGCAACTACCTCTGATCTTCCCACCTACAACCGTTGTCGCTTCAAGAATTTGTGATGAAGTGGGACTTGTGGGCGGTGACGATGGTATTGATCTTGTTGATAGGAGGAATCGAAGATGGAGAATTGAGACTTGCTAAAGTGTGTGGTTTTACAAAGGGGAGCAAGGAAGAACATTGATATCTACAAAATTGATGTTATGATGAACTGATTTGAGAGGGATGGTGGTATTTTAGCTTTTTTATTCGAAGTGATCTGATCTCTGCAAATTCGATGTTCCAATGTGCATTTTTTGTTTAAACATAGATCTCAAATTAGAGACCATTCCTTGAATTCCAGGTTTTCTATAAGTGAAATCCTAACTCTGAAAATTAACAACCCTATACAGCTTTCACCAATGCTTGTACCTTCATCTCTTCAAATCAATGGTGATGAAGGATTATTTGTTCTTTTGTCATTGACGCCACAATACTTGGAAGCTTAATGGCTTATGTGATGTTGTTGACAAAAGCTTTCAAAGAGGGGCTCCAATAGAAATTAATTGCAGAGTCGAAGTTGGAGACGAAGACGAAGAAGGAGACGAAGACAGAGTTGGAGACGGAGATGTAGATGAAGACGGAATTAGAGTTAGAGACACAGTTGGAGACAAAGTCGGAATGGAGAGTGAGACGAGACCGATGGAGAATGGAGTGGAACCATAAAAGGGTATTTTAGAAATTTTAAAATATATATCTGTCACATGATGTCAAATGTAAATGGAGTGTGGCGGAAAGTTAATGGTAAGGGAGGTTTTTGACAATTGTTAAAATAATTGAGGGTATTTTAAAACAATATGTAAACAATAGGGGTATAGTTAGTCAATTTTCTAAACCTTAGGGGTAGTTTAAAATTTGCATTTAATTTTGGTAATAAAAATTATTTATTGATATTTTCATTTACATTGTTTTTTGACAATTGTTAAATATTAGTTTGGAAAATTATGGAGGAATTTTAACTATATTTATAATTTTTAGAACTTTTCAAATAGTGTAATATTGGAAATTATTGAATTCAAATTTTTAATAATTTCCACCATTAATTATTGGTAATTATTAAATTATAAAATGATTACAGAATTTTAACATTGATAATTTATATTTGGTAATTATTAATAATTTCCATAGCTACTGGTAAATTACATTGGTTTTGGCATTTATTGGGAAATTTTAATTTAGTGATTTCCATAAACTAATTTCCATGGTTTGGTAATTTAATTTAGTGAAATTTAATTTAAAAAATACCAATTTATTGAATTTTGTTTATATTTTTCAGTAATTAATTATTCATAGATTCAATTTTATTTTGGAAATTAATTTCTTCATATCAATAAAATTTGAAATATTTACTCATGCCAATTCAGAAATTTATTCATATACATTTGAAAAGTAATTTGTTCATATCAATGTTTTTACTAAGAATTTTTAAGATATTCAAGTTTTCTTTCTATTTTTTTATTTTTATTTTATGTTGTGCAAACAACAATAAATAGAGATTCTTTATTAATCTAGTTTTAAATATCCCATGCGAAGTGTCAATTGGTTGGTTGGTTGTAGTAGCAACTTAGAATCCAATCCAACTCACACTAGGGTTGAGGGATGATCCCCTCCATAGTGTAGCTCCATGTAGTAACAATTTTTAGCAAGAGAAGTACGGATACACCCGATGCAGATTTCTGAATTCCAGCCCCCCTACTACTAGCCCTCTCCCCCCTATAAACCACATCCTGCCCATGAATTTGGCATCAATTCATGGTCAGGATGCATTCCCCCTGTATTATGGGGCCATAAAATTCTGATATGGGCTGATTGGTCGTTCTCATACTTTTAAGCTTTCCATGAAATTTGACATTTAGAAAAAAATTGATGTCTTTCAAATTATGAATTAATAATATTAATAATTTTTTTTATTTTTCCATGCGGTCTTGTTAGTTAACTCCACTAAAAAGAAAAAAAAAAGCTCGATATAGGATTCATAAAGTAGGGAATTATTTAAAAATAAAATTTGATTTAATCTACTAAATTAAATAACAAATCTATACATAACAAATCTAAAATAAAATAACCTAAGTACTAGGTCATTCTTCCACCAAAAAAGGGTTCTGGGTCATTCACTAGTATGAGAACAAAGATGAGCCTCAACTGCCTAATTGGTACCTTTCAAAAAAAAAAAACCATAAGTCTTAACTTATGGTTCCAAAGGTATGAACCCATTTGGACTTCATTTCATGTGTCAATTATCAAGGGATCCCTTTCGCTTCTCACTTTTCGTCCGATTCACGGAATCACGCCCGCGACGAAGAAGAAGCAATTTGTGGCACAAAAAGTGCGACCGTGAATCAAATCTTGCACTAGAGAAAAGAAAACATGGGATCATGGCGTTTTTGGTTTTCCGTCGTTGCACTTGGACATGCGCCGAGTGTGATCGATAGCCAAAAGTTGCAGCATTTATATCCATAAATTTTATTTGAGTTCCACTACGATGCCGAAAAGGCACCATTCATACCTGAAAATTTTAATGGCCATCGATTGCCCAAATCCCTTCCTGTATCATGACTTTTGGATATATGTAAAATTGATAGGTGGATTTTGATTGATCAAAACTTTTCCTATAACATATCTTTTTCACATCATAGATTTTCTCATATATATTTAATACTTCAATTGAAACAAAACCCATTACTCTTTTGTTCACTGAAGGAAAAGTGTTACAAGGCACGCCACTCATCGTTAAATTGAGCTGCCAAAACGGATCGAATGGCTGGCTATAACACAGCTTCTATGAGATGAGGTTTTAAAAATTAAACCATTAACACATTTGTTCTCTGGGAAAGGTTTTCAGGTGAACCAATGGGTAGAAGAGAAGTATGGACATAACTTGATTCCAATTGCGATTTCACAACTGAAACAACAAAACAACTAATCAGTAAAACAATCAAAAGTTCGAAACCCATCTCATTACAGTGCCCGGACTTTGAGAAAAAAAAAGCTTATCTCTCACTTTCGCATAATTTTGGGGCCCCTTATGATGACGGGACGTTAATGGAATGGTTGAAGAATTTAAGGGGGACCATCTAGAAATTTGTTGCTGGTAAGAGATAGAGAGGTCGACTAATATTAACCATTCATTTTGGAGGCCTTTAATGATCGGCCCACTTAACGATTACGTCTCAACAATAAATAGAAAAAGGAAAAATTTGACCAGTCATCCAATTTGCTGGCACGGCGCCATTATACAAAGTGGCTCGTCAATGGAGGGTCCATCTCTAACGAATACCATATTAGATTTTCATTTTCTTATTCATTTTTGTTTAATTAGTAATAGTGGGAAGAGAAAGATTCTCCTCTTGGGTGGTTGATGCAATGATCTATGCTATATAGAGGTCTGCTGGAGTTGAATTATACAATTAGAATGTGGAGAATCACACTATCAATTCTTACTTGGTTTTAGTTATTCACGACTTGTGGAGCTCGTTATTGTCCGGCTTACAGACAAGAAAGGAAAAAGGTTTTAGTAAAGAATCATTCTTGGTGATACAATGAGAAAAAAATAGGAAAACGTAAGGCCCACAAAAGCATGGTACGAGCTTCAAGGATTCTTCTTACGCAAAGCTGCAGGAAATGAAGTCAGCTGTGGCGCCTCGGAATTGTATTAATAGGATTCTTCTTTCCATTTCATGTAGTGGAACTTGGAACACGAGCTCGTTTATTGGCTGCCTCCATTCATGTGTTCTGTCCTCTCAGGCACGGCCAATACCAGGTTTAGATACGTCGTGGTGGATGTTTTTTAATATATAGGAGTACGAAGGGCAACGAAAACCAGAGAAAAAGACTGTAAATCTCGATACCCTGTTGCTTGTTTTAGTGTTTAAGTTGTGTAGCCTCGTTTATTGGTTGCCTCCCATTCATGTTTTCCGTCCTCTCAGGGACGGCCAAGACCAGGTTTAGATACGTTGTGGTGGATGTATTTTAATCTATAGGAGTACGAAGGGCAACGAAAACCAGAAAAAAAGACTGTAAATCTCGATACCCTGTTGTTTGTTTTAATGTTTAAGTTGTTTCCGGACCTAGGTCGTCTTGGTTTTCGTTCAGATCTTTTTCTTTCCCGGTTTTAGTTGCAAATACCCAAATACCTTGTCTGTGTTTTTGACTGCTTTTATTCAGTTTTCCAGAAGATTTTTAATCTGCTTTTGTTATGGTTTCAATACATAATGAACGTCTTAGCAGAAACGCGAAATCTTTTTTCTTCTTATATTGGTTTTAGTTGTGATTCTCCTCATTGGGTGATGCTGAGTTTTACGTTGAGTTTATTAATGTGTTTATCCCTGCTTTGGTTTCTTAAAACCATTCTTTGGCAACTGGGCGGGTAGATTATGTCCTATTCGGATTTCCCTTTTGGAATCCATTGGATTCAGTGGGATAGTTTGGTTTACCGAAAATAAGAAAAAGAAATCCAACATACCTCATGCTCTTGCTTGTTTGGCACGCTTATCGTGTGGGGAAACGGAGACGTTTATATCGATTTTTTGGGGTTTATTTTCCTTGATAGAATGTTTAGCGAACTTCGAAATTATTGTTGATGTGCTGTGGAATCCATTGGATTCAATGAGTGTATGGGCTCTTTTGTCAGCCACCAATCCTCTACCTTGAATTTGTAAATATTCTCTGGGTTGTAATTTGCAAATTTCTTTTAAGTAACTGAGGTTCATGAAATCCGTAAGACATATAACATTACATTGAAGTTTATCTCTGCCCTCATCTTACTTAATATTGTTATCTTAACAGAAAGATTGCAATGGCGACCGGTCTGGTGACTGGAAATGGGCACTTGCATTTTCCAGCGAAATTATGCAAAGAACAAGGTTGTAGGCAAGCTCCTTGGGTATCTAATGTTACTTTGAGGAGGTGTCTACAGAAAGAGTTCCCCAGGTGCTTATTAGATGAGGATCTTTATTTTACAAGCAGCTGTACATCTTCTGTCAAAGCTAATCACATTTTTGTTATCAACTTGCATATCAAAAACAAATTTCGTCGTGCTTATGCTCTAATTTAAGGCTATGCTTCTGCTTGTTGCTCACTTCTCAAATTTTCTTATGTATATATTCTAATTTAAGGCTATGCTCTTGCTTGTTTGTACCAGATCATCTGGAGTATCGAAGATGTTGCAGGTCCAAGGATATGACTTTTCCCTAGCTCTTTTGAATAAGAATGGGAATTCCCACAGAACTGTTACTGTATCATGCTTGAACGATGGTACCACCAAGTATTTTGACTTTGTTGTCATTGGCAGTGGAGTTGCTGGTCTTCGTTATGCTCTTGAAGTTTCAAAACATGGGTCTGTTGCATTGATTACAAAGGCTGAGCCTCATGAAAGCAACACAAACTATGCACAAGGTGGTGTCAGTGCCGTTTTGTGCCCCTTGGATTCTGTAGAGAATCATATGCATGATACAATAGTAGCAGGGGCTTATTTATGTGATGAGGAGACTGTTAGGGTAAGCTCCTTCACTGGCCACCATTTTCATGAACTTCATATTGATCAGTTAATAAAATTATTTGTTTCTCCACTATCACAATTTACATTCTTTTTGCCCTTGCTCTTGGATGTCGTTCTTAACTAATGGCTCATTTTCATTCATGTCCTTTATAAAATTGCAATCTGTTTAATTTTGTCCTAGTCTGACTAATTAAACCATTGGAATGAAAAGCATCCCTCTATAGTTTTGAACATGAATCACTAAAAAATTAGAATCTTCTTGACTGCTTTGGATTGCAGATATTTTAATCTTTAATTGCATTTTTGATCTTGATTCCATGGCAATGACACCAAAATTCTTGAAAGATTACTTATAAGAAACAATTTCACACAGATCAAGTTTGCAAATTGGATTTACATATTTCTGGAGATTTTCTTTTAAAATATTAAAGCATAATTCTTCAAGAAGTTGCAGTCATATGTTCTAATGAGGATTGACAATCTGAGTTTTTTTTTTGGAAAAGAGGCTGGATATTAATATAGATTTCTTAAGGTGTTTCGGGGCTTAATAATTCTTACATTATGTTACCATGTCGGTTTCTGATCCACATGCATCTGTTTTATGAAAATTTAAGTGTTTCTAATTTACTTTTTGGCTCTTGTGGCATTATTCAAGCCTAAAATTTAGTTATTTTTGTGCAGGTGGTTTGCACAGAAGGTCCTGACAGGGTTAGGGAGCTGATTGCTATTGGTGCATCATTTGATCATGGAGATGACGGGAACTTGCATCTAGCAAGGGAAGGAGGACACTCTCATCACAGGATTGTTCATGCTGCTGATATGACTGGAAGGGAGATTGAGAGGGCATTATTGAAAGCAGTAGTTGACGACCCTAACATCTTTATGTTCGATAACCATTTTGCTATAGATTTGCTAACAACTCAGGTTACATTCTCATGAATTTGCTTGATTTCTTTCCTTCTCATAATTGCATTGCATGTAGTGTAGAGATTTGATAGTTTTTATGAGCTAACTTCACAAGAAGAAATTGAGCATCCCAGATGGACGGTCCATCAACTTTATAATGATATAATGGACCTAACACTTAAGAGTTGAGATAGATTGATGGTTTTGCAGGATGGTTTAGAAACATATTGCCATGGTGTTGACACTCTAAATGTAAAGACACAAGAGGTACAATAAAATGGTTTTTTGTTAGAGTTCTTGCTCTCTTGTCTATTACCTTTTTTTTTTTTATTTTGTTAAATTGATTTATCGCATTCCCCTGCAGTACCTGTTAACCATATGTTATATTTTCTTCATCTTACTTTTGACTGCTTACATTTTACAGGTTATGCGATTTATCTCTAAAGTTACTTTACTTGCATCAGGTGGAGCGGGGCACATCTATCCCACAACTACTAATCCACTGGTATTCTCTGGCTTCTTGGTTTCTCCTCGAACTATAATCTTCTTTTGTATTTTCTGAGAAAATGGAACTCTTTGAACTTTCTTGCCAATGAAGCTTGTGACTGGAAAGAAAACCTCACATTTGGTCTGTAAGGGAGCTAGCACAGGTCTATAGAAGGATTTGGTACAAAGACTTGTATGGTCTCCACCAAATCAGGATCAACTAGAGGCTGCTTGGTACTGAAAGGGCACCTTTTTTTTGTTTATTTATATTCTTAGTGGCATGGCTCGGTGGTTTTCCTTGGGTTCAGCCCCTCCCCTCTCATATGATGTGCTCCATTTTTTAAATAATTAATAAAACATGGGTTGAGGGAGGAAGGTCCATAAGAGGCTGTCTCCACAACATCTGGAGGCAGGGGGGCAAGTGGGCTTGGATGTTTCAATGAACTGGTTGTAACCTGGCAAAGGAGGGCAGTTCATTGATCAAGAAAATGAACCTGGCAAAGGAGGTCCGTAGGGTGGTCTGAAGTCTATCTCCTAGCATTTCATTTAAAATCAAGAAGAGAATGGTTTCTTATTTGATCCTGTAGATAGTAAGAACGTCCATAGTAGTATTTGGAGTTTGGTAACGTCCATTCTACCTACTGGCTCTTTGGTTCTTCCCAGTGGACTACTGTCTAATGGTGAAGCAAAAGTAATGCTCCCTAAACTTTCTTTATTAATTAATCACTCGAGAGTTTGTCTGGTTCTTCTTGCCACAATCATTTTTATGGGCTTTAATTTATAGAATCAACATTAGTAAAAACACATTTACAAGCTTTTATCTCCCCAAGCACCAGAAGTATAGAAAATTGAAGAAATTTCTCCAAGCTTTTCAAAATTTGATGATAGTTGAGAATGTAATCTGGTTTTCTTAACTACGAATCATTCAATAATGATAACAACTTTTGAGTCTTTGATCTGCTAATATGCAGAAGTCCAGCTGCGTATGCAGTTAATGTTATAAATGTGTGTTTTCATACTTTAAGTACTGTTAACGCATTAGTATCTCTTCATAAAATATAAATACACTCAACGACAAATAGATACGGTATTTTCCTCTTCTGACGTCTAAAGAATAAAACGGAAAAGGAGAAAACAAGAATATAAACATTCTGTCTTCTGTATGGACCACCATATATTTCCCACATAGTTATTTTATGTTGAATAAAGCATAGCTCCTTGTGGTTTTATATTATTTCTGTTATGATTGACCTTTTAACTATTGTTATCTGTACACAAACTCTATCAGACAATTCAATATTGTGGAGTTTAAAGATAGATGCTCCTCTGTGTCTGCGTAATGCAATAAAAGGAAATAATGTTTATGATGCTTATGTGTATTTTCCCACCTTTAAATGATCATGCATATGGTTGCGCAGGTAGCCACTGGAGATGGTGTTGCTATGGCCCATCGAGCTCAAGCTGTGATCTCCAACATGGAGTAAGTAAATTAGCATCTGGTTGTTTTATCATTCTCTGTCTAGCTTATTCCTTAAAATACTGTATGTGTTTATAGTGGCCACAATGTAGTAACTCTAAGGATAATTTATCTACTTCCTGAGTAGGCCGTATTGATGGATGAGTTGACCCAATCTTATAACCATAACTACTCAAAATTGATTTTCTCTATTGTGATGCATCAGATAAAGAGTGAGTTCTAGCCTGGCATGCATACTAGATATGCTAGTGTGGTGTTAGTAGAACTTTCAATGTACTTGCCTAGAGTTTCTTTCTTTCTTTTTTTTGTTTTTTTGAGTTAAACTGATTCTATTCATCTTGAACACGGGCCACTGTGATGACTCCATTATGTTCTCAGGTTTGTGCAGTTCCATCCAACTGCTTTAGCTGATGAAGGGCTTCCAATAAAGGCAACTAAGAGTCGTGAAAATGCATTTCTTATCACAGAAGCTGTTAGAGGGGATGGAGGTATCCTCTATAATCTAGACATGGAAAGGTTCATGCCCCTATATGATGAGAGAGCAGAACTTGCTCCCAGAGATGTGGTTGCAAGAGGTATTGACGATCAACTTAAAAAACGGAATGAGAAGTATGCGCTACTTGATATTAGTCACAAACCAAAAGATGAGATTCTTTCCCACTTTCCCAATATAGCTGCTGAATGCCTTCGGTTTGGGCTGGATATAACTTGTGAACCAATCCCAGTTGTCCCTGCTGCTCATTACATGTGTGGAGGAGTACGTGCTGGGCTCCATGGAGAGACAAATGTGCATGGCCTGTTTGTGGCTGGTGAGGTCGCTTGCACGGGGTTGCATGGTGCAAATCGATTAGCCAGCAATTCATTATTAGAGGCGCTTGTGTTTGCACAACGTGCTGTGCACCCTTCAATAGATCACATGAGCAACTCAAGCTTTGATGTCCATGCTTTGGATTCATGGTCCCATCCAGTTGTGCCCATGTCACTGGGAGATGATGTAATGGAAAATATAATACGTAGGACAAAAGAAGTGAGGAAAAAGCTGCAGTTGATCATGTGGGAGTATGTGGGAATTGTGCGGTCAACCAGCCGGTTGAAGTTGGCAGAGTGGAGGATTGGGGAGCTAGAGGCAGAGTGGGAAGAATATCTATTTCGGCAAGGGTGGGAGCCAAGAATGGTGGGACTCGAGGCATGTGAGATGAGGAACCTCTTCTGTTGTGCAAATCTGGTCGTGAGTAGTGCACTTGCTAGGCATGAAAGTCGTGGTCTTCACTTCATGGTAGATTTCCCATATGTGGATCAGAGCAAAAGGAGTCCCACAATTATCTTCCCCAGTTCTCCTGTGAAGGGTACATGGAGCTCTCAGCAAGTCCAGAAGCAATACCTGAGTGCATGACCAACAATACAAAGCAATTGTCTTATTTTTCAAGTATGTTCATCATTCCTGACAAGATTTCTATTTTAAAACCTCATGTATGAAGCAAATTGATAATTATGCTCATTGAATGAAAAAGCCTTACAGGAACGGGTCTTACGTTTTATGAACAGATCTTTGAGGAAGGTGCATTAGACGAGGAACTCATTCAAATAGAGAAAAGTTCCATTGACATTTAATGATTCAATTTTGTCCTTTGTGTAAATTGTTGGCTACATTTGGTATTGTACTTTGGCTGCACTCATAACATGTGCATTCATATAAGCCAGTATATGATAATGTGAATAATAAGCTAGAGTGAACTGGAAACTGAACTGGTTGCAATAGAATAGCTGGTACAGCACCACTTATTAGATTATTATGGCATACAAAGTAGGGTTTGTTTCTGGCAATATAGGTTGCTCACTCTCGGTTGCTCCTCAAACAACATGCAAAAGTTTTCAACAATCTTAGAGAGATGCATTCAGATCCTTCAGTATGCGAAAGAAGCATAAGAGTTACTTGTTGGCCGAGTTTGGTGTAATATTAACATTCCGAAGAGTGGTACTTTCTAGTCTCCTTTTAAAACTCTGTTTTTCTACATAGGGAGGGCAAGAATTATTCAAACAGGGTCCAACGCCTCTTTCCTGGGCATAAAATTCATTTTCGCAGAGTCATGGATTCTGTCACGTAGGTATTTTAACTTGCAGGGTCATGGCTTCCATCGTCCAAGGTATTTTATCTGAGAAATACTTGTAAGATGGGTTAGAGGCAGCTAAACTCCCTTAACCAAGGAACGGCTAATATTCTCCCCCCCTCCCCCCATTCTTCTTCTTCTTCTTCTTTGATAATAAACATTCACTAACTATCAAGTATCAACAAAAAGACTGGGCATTCCATACTTCTCCATCGAAGGCAACTCAGCAAACACCATAAAATGGTTAGGAAAACAGGAGGCTGGACCATGGAGACTAAGTGACTTCCTAGCAGAGGCAAGGGATCTATTGGCTTCTAAGAACGAACTTCTGTACTGGATTCCAAGGGATTTAAATGCCACCGCAGATGGATTAGCAAAATTAGGTACTATTCTGAAGACATTGTATTGTGACAAATTTCCACCTGTAATTTTTAGGGGCCTGACCCCTGTTTTGTACTCTTACACCTTGTGTACCCCCTTTTTCTTTTAATGAAATCTGTTAGCTTCCTTAAAAAGAAAGAAAACAAAAACAAAAAGACAGTTTACATAGTGTTCAAACCACAAGCCAGGGTGGTGGGAGTATTCCACTAGCAGGAGACTTGTATTAACAAACCAGCTGACATCTTCCAAAAAAAGGTTTTAGTTAAAATCTATAAAGCTCAGTTTGGAAGGAATACAAATACAAATATATAGAGTGCAAAACCTTGTATTTTGTATTATTTTGAATGTATTTGCACTCTACATATTTGTAGTTGTACTCCTTCCAAATTGAGCTTAAAAGGACAAATTATTAAAACATCCTATTTCCTTAATCATCTTGTTACCTTTTAGGTAGTCTTTTGTTCCTCGGAGAACAAGTGAAAGGAAATTTTACCTTGGAGGATGGATAAAGAAAGTGAAGCATGAGGCAAGAATTACAGCGATGACCCTGGGTATCTATGGTCTTCTAAGGAAAGAATTAAGGACCTAACGTTTGACATTTTTTTTGGCACAAAATGACCATTCATGTTGTTGAACTCTGAGCTAGGCGCCTGCATTCCTCAACTAAAGAGAGACACTTCCATGGGAACATGAAGATACAAGTCTGAGGAATATCCCCTGAGAGTTGAATTTTATAGTTTTTCTGGACGCAGCAGGCAGAGCTCTTACCTGCTGGTGCTAATTTTTCCTCGTATAAAAAAGGGACCATTCATAGACTTGAACCCACATTCTTTGAGAAAATTTTGGCTAAATTCGCCAGCCTGGTCTGTCAACAGGACTCTCACTGCTAAGTGTCAGTACTGGATGCATGGTTGGGTGAACTAGCCAACCTGTTATGAGGGGGAAGCCCCGGGCTGTTGAACGTGGATAGTCAGTTTCTTGCATTCACAGTTTCACACACCTGGAGAAGTTAACGAGGAAATGCAACCTTGAAGAGTAGTCACAGGGTTGGAGGAAGCACGAAGTGGATGGAGATTTATTTATTTTTCAGAAACAATGTGGATTTGTTAAAGATATATCAAGGTTCACCAAAATTGAAGAAAACAAAACCAAATTTTCAGAATGAGTAGGACGGATTTATCTTTTTAAATCTTGGTCCTCGATTAGTCAATTAATTGGAAAGTGATTGCCATTGGAAAGGTATTAACAAATCAGGTATTGCCATTGGAAAAAATCGCAGCTTGTGAACTTACCCAAGCAGAAGATTTGCCGTCAAAATGTTAAAGGTCTTATTCTGAACAATCTCTGAGAGTAGTACTTGTTTTAGTAAAAGTGTCATATAATACACATCTACAAGAATTTCTTATCTACAATTCTAGACACTTACTGACAGTGGCTCAAGTTATACGAGTGTGAAAACGTCACCAACAATTGGCTCAAATTGCAGACATGATTAAACCAGATTCACTTGCTCAATCCACCACATTCCTTGAATCCCATGAATCAACAAATAAAAAACTTCAGATTTCTCTGCGCCATCACCATTAGTGCCTCCAATTTCACACAAATGGAAATCAGGTAGCGAGCTGCAAAGATTATCAACATTCCATAAGGTTTTATATTGTATATTCTTTTTCCTCCTGCAGAAACTCGTATCCAATTTATTCATTCATTTTAAGTGTCGGAACGCCTTTCTGATTGTTACTTGCCTCCACCCAGAATCTACTTTATGTCTTGGTATCATGAAAAGGGAAGACCTTGGATTTCTAGTTTTATCTATCAGGGTTCCCCAACATATAAGGGAAGACCTTCAGAACTTAACTTTACCACTTATATTTTTGGGATGATATAACCTCCACAAGCAAGTAACCAACTGAAAGGATTATTTCCCATCCATTTGTCAGCACAATGTCCATAGCTCCTTTTCCTTTCCAAAAGGTTTTAAAGTGCCGGGCAGAACTGATTCAAAATAATAATTGGAATCAAACCTCCTCAAATTTAGTTTCCAAACAATCCAGAGTTGACCCAGGGTTTGAACTTCCATGCACCAGATACCTTACATCCGGGTTAGTTACAAGAACCCATGAAACTGTGACGTAAAGTAGAAATATCATCTTCCTCAGTGTCTTGCAAGCAGGAAGGCATTCCCACACAGCAAAAGATCATTAACATTGAAGTTCCTGGACAATCCAAAATGTGGGTAATCACATATTGGTGGTAATATGCACCTAAATCCCACGTTTCCTTCTCTAAGACTCCTAAATATTTAGGGATTTAAATAATGTCTTCATTAACTCCATCATATCCACTGCCTAGTGGTTGTGCCTGAGGAATGTATCCAGCTCTTTTAATCTCTACTGTTAAATTTCCAAGTGTAACATATATATCTTCTGATTGATGATGTGATTGATCATTGGCTATAAATATATGAATTTTATTATTAACTTCAATCCAGCTACAACCAGGCCTCTTTTTAAGTCCCATATCTTTCATGTTGGCTCTAATACTGGTAACATTGTCCAACTTCCCAAAGCCTTCATATATATTAGAGAGAAGAACGTGGTATCCTACACTGTTAGAGTTGAGAGCAAACAAATGCTTAGCAACTTCTTCAGCCAGCTCTTCATTGCCATGGATCTTGCAAGATGCAAGCAGTGACCCCCAAATGCGATCATCAGGCCAGCAAGGCATGTCCATGATCAGACTGTATGCCTGTTCTAGATGTCCAGCTCGGCCGAGTAGATCTACCATGCAAGTGTACTGTTCAAGTTCAGGCCTGATATTGTAGTCCTCAACCATGTTCTTAAAAAGTTCTTGCCCCTTATTAACTCTCCCAGTATGGCTACATGCAGAAAGACTAGCTGTAAAAGTTGCACGGTCTGGCTTCACACCGGCTGCTTTCATCTGATCAAACAAAGCAAGCATGTCATCTATCCGGCCATGCACCCCAAGGCCAGATATCATTGAATTCCATGATATTTCATTCCTTTCAGACATTTTCTTGAATATATGCCAAGCACTGGTTATGTCTCCACACCTGGAATAAGTGGCTATTAGGGAATTGCTAACGAGGACATTATGGTCAATTCTGTTTCTAATAAGATATGAGTGGATTTGTTTGCAAAAGATCAGCACTGATAAACGGGCAGAAACTGTTAGGATATATGAAATTGTTACAGTATTGGGTCTGATGCATTCATATTGCATATCACGAAATGCCTTTATGGCTTCATTCGTGCGATCCTTCTGAACAAAACCAGATATTAAAGCATTCCATGAGATCACATCCCTTGTGGGTAATCTAACCAGTATTTTTTGAGCAGATTCGAGATCTGAGCACTTTGCATACATATCTGTAAGTGCACTGCCAACAAAAACATTGGAATTGTATCCCATTTTTACTGCCAACCCATGGATCTTCAATCCTTCACGCTTAAGAGTCAGGGATGAACATGCACGGAGAACAGAGAGAACAATAGCAGGATCTGCTAAACCACCTTCTAATCTGAACTTGGCAAACAAATCCAATGCCTTTTCTGGATAACCATTTTGAACACAACCGCCAATCATGGCACCCCAAATAACAAAATTTCGATGGACAGATCTATGGAATATTTTTAGTCCAGCTTCAATATCACCGCATTTACAGTACATGTCTAGCAGTGCCGTCTCAACTCTTGTGTCATCCGCCAGTCCAAATCTGAAAATGTAGCTATGGATTTGCCTTCCTATTTTTGAATCCGATAGTTGAGAACACATTACTAGAATGGCCACCATTGTTGAAGAATCTGGTTCTATCCCCAGTATCAATATATCGTGAAACAGCCTCAATGCCTTTAGCGAATACCCACTATAAACATAACCGAGAACCATCACATTCCAAAGAAGAGCATTTCCCTTCAGTGACTCCCTCCTGATAACGCTCTCAAAAATATGCTCGGCATTTTTTATGTTCCCACATTTTGTGTACATGCCAATCAACCTATTAACCAGAGAAGGATCAAGATCCAACCCATTTTTAATGAGAAAAGCATGAATTTCTCGTCCGTGGATTACAAACCCACATGAAGTGCATGAGGAAAGAGCTGAAAGACAAGCTACTCTACTAGGTTTGTCACCAAATTCCTGCATCATTCGGCGAAACATTTCTAGCGACTGCTTTGGCTGCAATGACTGATTGAAACCAGATATCATAGTATTCCAAGAGACAAAATCTCGGTCCGGTATATTCTCAAACAGATTAAGTGCATCTTCAGCCGCCCCACATTTCCAGTACAAGGCTAAAAGTGAATTGGCGACGTGTATATCAACCAAAGCTCCGAGTTTTAAAACATACCCATGAATTTGCCTCCCCTTTCTCAAATCAAAAAGCTCACCAAAAGCCTTAATCAAACATGGAAAACAGGACATTTCTTCTACAGGGAGGCCGTTATTCAGGATTCGAAGATAAACCACAAATGCATCCTCGAATAATTCGTTCGCCGTATACTCTCTAATCATCTTATTAGCCAAAGATATATTGAGTACCGATTGATTCTTCAGGAAGAAGAGTCTAGAGGCCGATTCCTGAGGACGGGTATCATCGGCTTCTATGGGACTAAGGTTCTGCAACGTTAAGTTGCAAAGGACTGACGATAATTTTCTTTCCGTAATAAATGTGTAGAAATGAGAAGTGTTGTTTTGTGAGTTGGAGCATACCTTAAGGCGCCCACTGAGTTGGTGGTGTTCGGTGATAAGAAAAGATGGCTGAAACGCCACTGAATTTGGCGAAAGAGTTGAAACCACCACCATTTTCTTTCTGTTCTGAGCTAAACTCTTTTCTTTTCTCCGCCCCCCTCAGTTTGTTCCATCCAAAACTTGAAGATTCAAACTTTTCCTCGATCCATGACTAAACACGGTGTAAACTGTAAACATGCGGCTGCAACTTGAACAGGCGACAGCGCTGGGATATAGCTACGTAGGGGTGTAAAGGATCGAATTCGAATTGGATCGGCCACTACCCGAATTCGAATCCGATTAGAAAATCCGATATTCGAATTCGATATGCAACGGATATTGAAAATTAATATTCGAATTTGAATCCAATTGAATATTCGAATATTCGATTGATTCGAATTCGATTAATTAATTATTTTAGATAATTAATAAATATAAAAATAAATATTTTATTAATATAAAGTATATAAATATATAAATTATATAAAATATTATATATATTGTATATAAGAATTAAATAATCGGTCAAATTCGGATATTTATCGAATCGAATCAGGTTATATCTGAATTCGAATTTGATTAACTATTTGGTAAGAATAGAATATCCAAATTCGACCGATTATATATTCGAATTATCCAAATTCGATTCGATTATATCGAATATTGAATTTAAAACCGAATTTTCGAATACCGTTGACACCCCTATAGCTAGGGATGAGAATTATTT
The DNA here is from genome assembly GCF_056320005.1 of Nelumbo lutea. Taxonomy (NCBI): domain Eukaryota; kingdom Viridiplantae; phylum Streptophyta; class Magnoliopsida; order Proteales; family Nelumbonaceae; genus Nelumbo; species Nelumbo lutea. The sequence continues at coordinate 11,550,888 of NC_142687.1, forward strand.
GGTTAAAACTGAAAACCGAACCAAAACTGGTCTAATAATGCACCTCCACAAGCCAACTGGGCCCGTAATCGGTAATTGCCCTAAACGTCCTATTCAAACATACATATGTGATCTCGGATTTGCTACGTACCCACATGCTATTCTCACATTCTTACCCACAACACCATCACGTTGAGATACCTCTCTCAAGACACGCTTTCATCCTTCTCACTAGTGAATGACCCCATAGAATCATTAATGTTAAATTTATATTATAAAATCAATAATGTTAAATCTATATTTATTAATATTTTAAACAATTATTAAAGTTTTAAGAAATATTTATTTCAAAAAATAGTTTTTCACTAATTATTAAAATATTGATAGTTTTTTTTTGTTATGATACGTAAAGGATTAATGATTAATTGAGATTGATAGGTTTTTAGGAATAGATTGAAAATGGTGGTAGTGGGTTGTGGGCTTTGGTAACTTCTCAGAAAATGCAATGTGTCTAACTTTCTAGAAAAAATGAAAAGGCCATGTGCTTGAATGGTGGGGGGTTGTAGCTGGGTTGTGAGGTTTAGTAGAAATTTTTCAGAAATTGTCACGTGCTTAGTTTTTTAGAATATGAAAAAGCCACTTGTCTGAATGGTGGTATTAGGGAAAACCCCCAACAGCTTATGCTGTGGAGAGAATTTCTGGGATTGCCACGTTACCATGAGAATGGGTAAATTAGTAATTATATGTTAATTTATTTTTACTATAAACCAAAGCATGGGCGTGAATAGGTGAATTGCCTAGAACGTGCCCAACCTAAAAATTGTCTCAACAACCTATGTTGTTGGGCCCCAACAGCCAAGGTTAACCCTGGTAGTGGACTACGGGATTTAATAACAAATTCTTAGAAAATGCCATGTGTCTAAATTTAAAAAAGCATTCCAATGGTGGGGGCTGTACCCGATGTTTAGTTCATCCTATTAGCTCTCAAATGTAATTTTTTCCATCTCATTTTTAATCTTTTGCCTGAACATTGCCAAAAGCTTGCCGCCTAGACCTCTCCTCTCATCTTTGTTCCGCCGGCGGCAATTATTCTCACCGGCGACGGCAACAGTGACAAAGATTCTAAAACCAACGGGGAAAATCCATTTCACTTCATTAGAAAGATCATTTCACTCAAATAAATCACTCTAATAAAAATCATTTTTTACTTAGACATGCATAAGAGAAACTGAAAATGCTATTATTCCAGATTATTATCAACGAAACAAAAGTTATGAGTGAGGATCTCCAATGAGAGTAATCATCGGTGGAGTAAACTGCCAGTGAAGTTGAAATCAAAATCATCCATTTGCTGTGCTAGTTTCTTTTTTTAGGACGATGGGTTTTGAGCAACCTACAAAACAAAGAAAGGGTCTCAGTCAATTGTGAATCATGAAGAAGCTTCCTTATTTCTCTATCAAAAAAAAGTATACAAATACAGATTTTCAATGCATCCTATAAAAGGATGTGAGAATGGTGTGAGCACTGAAGCCGATCTCCAACAAGTGGAATTCTGTTGTGGGTATCAGGGTATGTGAGATCTAACAATTTGGGGTAGCAGATCTGGACCACATAACTGGTATTTATCATAGAAGCGGTGACCAATTAATTGGTATTTATCAAAATTTAGGAGGGATTTTGATTGATGATTGGTCGTGGGGTCTTCTTTGCCACTAGTGACTTTCTCTTCCGTGCCTATTATGGTTTTGTTTGGGCAAGCTGCCTTCTCATCCAACGGTCCACCAACAACTACATTACAATGTTGTGCAGTTCTCTCCTCTAGAATACTAATTAAGGTTGCATTTGACATTTCTTGCTATATTTGGTTTGAAGGGAAAAAGTAGGGAAATGAAGAGAAATGTAGGAAAATATTTACAAATCTTATATAGATTTTTTTATTTTTTTTTCTTTTCCCTACAATTTTCTTCAAACCAAATATAGCTTAAATGCCTCCCTTTTATTATTAAAATTTCCTAATTCATAGGATTATTTTAAATACAAAAAAGAGATAAATCCTTAAAATAAAGAACGCCAAATACAACTTAAGAAGCAAAACATCATTTCCCGTTTCTCTATTGAGGCGGCATATTGCACCATGGCTATTGCAAGAGCAACGAAGTGATTACTTTTGGCTTAAACGTGTGGTATTGATTTTCCACTCTTATAGTCCATGCAACTGCATTGCAATAGTTAAGTGCCTTGTATATTGACACTAATACAGTATTTCACCAATGAAATAAGCACATTGACATCAATTGTCACTTTGTTTGTGAATAAATTCAGAGTAAAGAAATTCAATCTTGTTATGTGTCCAGCAAGGGTTTTATTATGATACCAAAAAACTTTAACCAATAAACCGGTATTACAAAAGTTATCCCAATCAGATGGTATTTATCAAAATTTATGAGATGGTTTTGATTGATCAAAGCTCTTCTGGAACTGTGTCTTTTGGACGGCATAAATTTTCCCACCTAGCAAAACCTGCTTGAATACTTATGAACTAAGGCTTTATGTGCTGAATAAATTAGGGAGTGTTTGGCAATGATGAGAGATAATTTGGCCTGATCTGTTAGCATGCGGACACGTGGAACAGTCTGATGATTAGACGATAATTCAGCACTTCTGGCCACCTCATCAGCAAGCCAGGTCAGCTCAGGCATCTTGGGCACCTCGGCTAGGACTAAGGTCCGAGTAGCTCATGGTGTCTCAACCTATCGAGGTGCCACGTAGCCCACTTCTAGAAGCTAGCCAGCTGTCTCTGACCTTTCTGGGATCATGCCGCACGTTCGCAAGCCTTATTCTTATCTCGCTTGGATCGGATGGAATCAATAAGACTTATCAGTTCACACAAAGTCCATCTCCAGGTGCAAAACAGACTCCGAGTAACGCAGGCTGGGGATCTCGGATGTGTTTTGTGAGGCCTACGACGACTTGCCTATATAAGGGCTTTACCTCCAACCTTACAAGGTACACTCTATTTAGCTCTCTATTTCTCTCACTTACAAAGTTTTCAAGCTCGCAAACACTCTTCACTAACTTAAGCATCGGAGTGCCCACATTGGGTAAAGCACCCAGGGTCCTCTGGTCGTGTTCTCTTGCAGTTTGATCGACTACATAAGCAGACTGACATCCAAGTTGCCATCCAGCTAGGAACGACCAGATTGTGCACTTTCAGATAACATGGTTGGTTTTGCTGATGCATAATTGCTTTTGTTTTCAAAAAAGCAACCAAACATCTTGTGGAACACCCCCTTAATTTCCTCTTCGGAAAGTTGGGAAATATTACATTATTTCCTGATATGACTCGAGGGGAGTATTGGAGAACGGTTAAGTTAGTTATATGATGCATCATGATGGAGATATACAGTTGCATTAAGTCAGTCACTGAGGTTAAAGATGTCAATGGATTGGGGTTGGCATAGGTTTAGATCAAACCAAGCCCAACTTGCTGAAGTTACTCCAATCCGATCATTGGCGGTGGAACCAATGATAATGTTCTATGCTACTTGATGCTGCTCAATCTGAGGTAGTGCACGAATCAAGGATGGCAATCAGATAGTCCTTGCTAGCAGGTCGGGGCCGAGCTTTAAGACCTGCGATCAAAGAAGAAGTCAGAGGCCCGAGGAATTACCCCCGAGTAAGTAATCTAACGTTCAAGTCAGTAGGAGGTGGTGGATGGCCGGGCCGAGCTATAGGGATGTTGGTCCGGGATAATTAGTAGTGTGGGTGTTAGAAGTCAGGAGAGTCCCCTACCTCAAGCATAGAGTACCCTTTTATAGCCAGAGGGTCCGTATCCTGATCGGAGTAGGTTTCCAGGGAAATCGGGGCAGATTTCCCCACCGAGGTTACAGGGGGTAGAGTCCTACTCCTCGACGAAGTTGTCTTCCCATCCCTATCTGCTAGGTGGGCTTATCTGGGAGAGGCGTAGGTGACATGATCGGTGGGATCATGGTAATGCTGTAGCCCGACCGAACTGTGCCGACGTGGACGAGTTGTGACAGATGGCCAGGGACCTCTGGGCCAGCTCAGCTATGTCCCCAGCATCACTACCCCAGTTCCGAAGCCGAGTGACGAGGTTCCTTAGGTTCATTGCCCAGGTGAGAAACTTCCGAGCATGCGTACCGTCTACGCCGTGTTGGTCGTTGCTGAGGAGTCCTCCAATTGTTGGCTGCAGAACTTAAATGAGAATCAAAATTTCGGTTCCCGAACCACTCTCCTAGTTCTGTTGTCGAGGAGGGGGAGTGCTCGGCCAGACTACTGCGCGGCATTGTGGCCGTAAGTTGCCTAGCCGAGGATTTGAGTGGCCTAGCCGAGGATCCATGTTGAAGGCTGGATCGGTACTGCGGGTCTCCTCGTCGAAGGTTGGACTGGTACTGTAGTTGAACCGGCACAATTAATGGACGCAACCGCTGCCTACCGAGGGTGCCGCTTCGGTTTCCAAGGCTTACTGTCGTACGTTATTGGTTGCGTCGATTGGCCTTCCGAGGCGTTGTCAGAGGTGCTTCATCTACACCATTGATCTCTCATCGGTTTGTGCCCTTGATGGTTATAAAAGGGAAGAGGGAGGCTCCCCTATCCTCAATATTTCTTGCAAGAGTGTTTGGCATTCACTACTCGGAAGATTTGTCGGTCGCATAGTTTGGCAAATTGTTCAGCGGATAGTTTGGTAGATAGCTCGGTAGCTTTCACTCTTCAGCTCTGCAAATTGTCTGGTATGTCCCCTTCATCTCGTCGGTCCTCTTCCTCATCCGGGTCCTCCAGTAGTTTTGGTTCCAGCTCTTCTCGTGGCTCGACCTACGAGCCTGAGCTGAGAGATTTCGTGGCTACTGAAGTTGAGGAAGCCGAGGCTGGTCCCTCCGGGATGGAGGCGAAGTTTCCTCTTTGGGCAGGTCATCAGTTTCGTACCACACCTAGCGTCTTGGCACCCGGGGATATGGCTCGAATCTGAGCTATGTACGCCATTCTTGCGGAATACCCAATGAGGTGTCTGTTGCTCGGGGAGATGGCTACAGATGCTTAGCCTGGTGAGTTATGTGTTTATGAGTATAGCTTGGAGGCTGGGTTGAGGTTCCCGTTGAGCGAGGGGTTTTCCAAGGTGCTAAACTGGTACAGGGTGTTGCTGGTGCAGTTGATGCCGAACTCCTTTAGGTTTTTGCTTGGCCTTATGTGCTACTGTGCCGTTTGCGATATCGAACTAACCCTGGGGATGGTGAGCTTTATGCTCCAACTAAAACACCACAAGCAGGGGTACTATTACTTCTCCACCCGACGGAATATTTGGTTGTTGGTCGGGGCTCCTTCTTCTGTGAAGCACTGGAAGGAGTCATTCTTCTTTGTGCGTATCCTCGGGGGTCTCCTTTTTCCTGCGGGGGCCGAGGACGACTATACCATAGCCCCAATGGTCGGCGCTTACTTGGGAGGAGAGGTTGGCCCTGAGCATGATCCACGAAATCGACGTTATCGCGTACACATGCTCGAAGATGCTGATGCTCGCCGGGCTGATGGAAAGGGTGACCGGTTTGTTTCCTTTACTTTTGTTTTCTGAGTTAAATTTACCTTGCATGCTTTGTACTTACCTTAGGCATCCTGTGTTGTAGGTGTGAGTATGGCTAGCGAGGAAGAAATTGTTCGCCGGATGAAGTTGCTCCGACAAAGGCAGGAACGAGCCGGTGTGCAATCAGAGGCTCGTCCTAAGGCAGAAGAGTGGCCACAATCCGAGGACAAGTAGGCTCGTCGGTGAAGAAGAGTTCGATAGTGGAAAGTCGAGGAGGACGGCATTTTCGTGGTTGACCCCGAAGGGGTCCGTCATCTTGCTGGTGCATCGGTAACTAAGGCAAGCAACAACTCGAGTCTGTATGTGCCGAGGAAGTCACTTCATGGAGATGATAATCTGGAGACGCCCGGGGTTTCTGAGCAGTTACTACAAGGAATCATGACAATGTTTATAGCTCAGGAATCGGTCGGGGCCGGTAGCAGAGCCTTGGAGTGTGCGTTGCTACGATCTGCTGCCTAGGTAAATCCTCTTCTTTTTATTCGTTGTGTTTTGCTCTCCTTTTCAGTATACTTATCATGTTCGTCTGCAGAATGCTTGTGTGGCAGTCACACTGGTTGATCATCTACAAGACCTTCAATCATTGTATGAGCGGGAACACTTCGAGTATCTGTGGCAGAAGGCCAAGTTGGCTGAGTTTCAGGCCGCCGAGTTAAAGGTACAGCTGGCTGAGCAGGCTAGTCTTGTCCGGGAGCTGAAGCGAGAGATCGCCGAGCTTAAGGCTGAGCGAGGCAGGTTGAGGCAGGAGGCTGTTGAGGAAGCCGTCAATGAGTACAAGGCATCAGAGGAGATGTAACTGCATATGAACGAGTATGCCGAGGCTTCCTTCGCAGCTGGGTTCAATCTTTTCCGATGAAGGATTCTTTGTCGCCACCTGGAATTGGCCGTTGAGTCGCAAGGCTGGTATGCCTTTGATCCAAATTCTCCGCAAGGGTCCACCAAGGGAGTTGAAGATGAGGTCGAAGCCATTGTCGATGCTGCTGACTCTACCACCGAGGATTGATCGCCTGGCTCCTATGTTTATTATTTTCTGTGTTTGTTGTTTTTTTTGGGCTCGGTATCCGAGCCTTAAACGATGTAATGAACAATTTAGTTAAATGTTAATGTTTCTTTATCTGATCACGTGTTGCTACACTTGTGCCTCTTTTTCCAACCAAAGCCCTTATGGCTGGGTTGTTGTGTGTGCCGGGCTGGGCTATGCCTCTATCTTATGCGACTCTATTGGTTGGAGTGTGGCCGGCAGTGCTATTGTGTGGGCTGGGGTTGGTTGTGCCTTGGGCGACCTCTTTGTACTTCACGATTTTAGTTCGTCAGCCGAGGTATGGTTGGTCGAGGCATAGCCGCCAGGCTATGCCTCTTCTCGGGTCACCTGACATAGTTGCGGTCGCGGATTTACATCAGAATTTCAGACAACGGAATATTAAGTGGCATGAAATTCCGATAGGTTAGCGGAGGGGTGCGAGGTCTATGGTCGGTCCAGCGATCTTGTCTCTTGTGGTCATTGTCTGATCTCTCAGATTTCAGCTCGTCGTTCTCTCTCCTTTTTTTGTCAGGCTTCTCATCGTCGTCTCTGAGGTCTATAGACCTCGGCGGCAGGGAGGAGTACCATGCTAAGGCTGGGCCTTGCAATGTGGTTACAAAGGCTTTGCACATCAGTCCCTTCGACACACCATGTAGCATCGTCTGGGCTTTGAGTATCGCGACATCGAAAGGGTCAAAGTTCTCGTCGTACTTGTCGAATTGGGGGGTTCGCCATCCGATAGGATGTATCTCATCCACGATGTCCTGGACGAAGGGTGGCTCCTTGGTGATATGCGTGGTGGCCTGCACAGGTTGGTTTACGGTGGGAATTGCGCTCTTATGTGTGGAAATGCACTCTAACTCTTCCAGACGCTGCTGAAGCTCTTTAATTTCGGCATCTCTGTTGTCTAGGGTTGCAGTGTGTATGGCCTCCCTTTTGGGTCGTGCAGGGTGATCCTTGATCAAACTTGACTCAGCAACAGAGACTACGAAGGGCGACGTCCTTTTGCCGAGCCTTTCCTTAGCGGGGGTTCGCACTGACTGGTGCATCTGGCTATGGTAGTCCCGTCCACAAGAACGGGTAGTGGCGGTGGGCCTTCGGTCGCGTCCTGCCTCATACGCTCAGACCGCTCCCCCCTTACGTCTGACCAGTGCGCTTTGGGGTCCTTGGCCCGAGGCTCGTCCTTCGTGCCCATCGGGGCGTTAGGGGGGACAACCCGATTGGATGGCACAAGAAATCCCAGTGTTTGCATGAATTCGACGATCTTATCAACCTTTTCCTGCATGGCTCAGAATTATGCTGGATCTACTGCGGCCGAAGGTTGTGGGACTTCTTGGTGCGGGGAGTCATGGTGTTGGTTCTCCCGAGACGGGGAATGGCCAGCTGATCGTTCAGACTGGTTTTTAGGCATCTTAATCGCTTTCTTAATTGCACAGTGAGTAATAAAAGAGTTTCGGGAAAGGCTTTTTGTGTCGTTCCCACAGATGGCGCCAATCTGATGCCACTCAATCCGAGGTAGTGCACAAATCGAGGATGGCAATCAGATAGTTCTTGCTAGCAGGTCGGGCTGAGCTTCAAGGGCGAGGTCGCGCTTTAAGACCTGCGATCAAGGAAGAAGTCAGAGGCTCAAAGAATTACCCCCGGGTAAGTACTCCGACGCTCAAGTCAGTAGGAGGTGGTGAATGGACAGGCCGAGCTATAGGGATGTTGGTCCGAGCTAATTAGTAGTTTGGGTGTTAGAAGTCAGGAGAGCCCGTTACCTCGAGTTTGGAGTACCTTTTTATAGCCAGAGGGTCCGTATCCTGATCGGAGTAGGTTTCCAAGGAAATCGGGGCAGAGTTCCTCGCCGAGGTTACAGGGGGTAGAGTCCTACTCCTCAACGGAGTTGTCTTCCCATCCCTATCCGCTAGGTGAACTTATCCATGTGGGGCGTAGTTGACGTGGTCAGCGGGATCATGGCAATGCCGTTGCCCGGCCGAACTATGCCAACATGGTCGATCTGTGACAGATGACTAGAAGCCTCTGGACCAACTCAACCATGTCCCCAACACTACTGATAAATTCATGGACCTCACTGTAAAAGGTGTGGGTCTCATGTATTTTATTACTAGCGTAAAACTTTATTGATGGTTCCACAGCCAACTGAACATCCATTGCGTTCAACTAATCCTTGCTCATTTAAAGCTGATTTACCACTTAAACTGATATCCACCAAGATCCCTAATTCAGGTTATATATAAAGAATAGTTTTATAATCTTGTCAATGACATTGTCATCATTTTCCTTTTCTCGCATTTTACCGAGAACTATTTGATGGTCAAATTGAACTACAGAGCGGATATATGGCAGCAAACAGATCGAGTCGAATAATATATAGGTATATTCAAATTTTATTTATTTGTATTTGAATTCAAATGGGATCGTTTCCACTAGATACCTAGCAGATTCAGATTGAATTCGGCTTATATTAAATAGTATGAATAAATTAGATTAAAATGAAATGACTTTAATATTATATTTTATAAACAAAATGAATTTAAAATTATTTGTGTGAAACTTGAACCCATGACAATTTAGTGAAAACATGACATTCAGACCAACTTTCTTGATGAGAATATAATATAATTTTCAAGTATACATGAACTGAAACAATTTGAATTTTATCTGATTAGACCTGTTCATGGGCTGGGCCGGGCCGAGCTTGGATCGGGCTTTTACTGTGTATTAACAAATTTTTCTAAGGCCTGAGCCCGAGTCTGGCCCGACCATCGAGCCTACAATTTGGACCCGAGCCCGGCCCTCATAAAAAGCCCGAAGCCCGAGTTTGGGCCCGGGCCCGAAATTTAGGCTATACTATTACCATTATTAATGTTGAAGCGGATGAATAGAGAGAGAGATTGAAATTATAAAGAAAAGAATAAAAGATATATATATATATATATATATATATATTTTTTTTAATAAATATTATATTATTTATATATTTTATATAATATATAAAATACATATTACATATTTTATAAAATATATAATACTGAGTCGGGCCGGGCCGGGCTTTTTTGATAAATCCCGAGCCCGACCCGAAACATAGTTGGGCTTACTGTGTTAGGCCCGAAGTCAGGTCCGCGGGCCTAAATATATGACCAAGCCCGATCGGGGTGTGGACCGGGCCGGGCCAGGCCATCGGACTACCCGGCCCTGAACAGGTCTATATCTGATCATATTGGGGTGGATCCATGTTTGATGCAATTATAAACGGATTAAATTTGAATAGTCATTAATAGGATCAAATCCGAATCCAAATTCGAACAATCGGATATCATTTGCCGCACTGTTCAGATTACTCCTAAGGAAAGACGTGACTCTTCTAAAATGTCTCATATACTTGTGTTTACTCTGGGTCCAGAAGAATATTTTGGGTCGTGAAAATCTCACATGGCAAAAGAAAAAAAAAAAAAAAAACTATTCCTATTGAAGTTAATCCGCTAATCCGACGCTAAAACAATGAATCACAGCCCTTGATGTACTGATATGGCCCCACCTTGAATTGGATGAAGTGACAAAAGGTGGAGCTACAATAATGCATCAAAGGCCATGAATTCATTATTTTAAGTTGCATTGGGCATTCCTTGTTTTAAGTATTTAATTTAAAATTTTAGTATTTATAAAGACATTTTAATTAAAAAAAGATAAATCTTTAAAATAAGAAATGACAAATGCAGCGTTAGCCTACTACTACTACTCCAATTGGAGTGACTGATTTCACCTCACAATATGTCTCTTTTGATAAGTTTCCTTTTGGGTAAGGGAAACGGAATTTGTTTGAAAACCTATCGACCCGAAAATGAATAAACTAAACAAGCTGCTCTCATGAGAATTTGGTAGATTGGGCCATGAAATACTTTTGTCATTTGTCATTTTAAACTAGTAAGCAAATCCATGCAAATGTATGGGGTTGAATAGAAATTTTGATTGACAAATTTAGGTTTTGATTCAACGTGAAAATCCACGGTCAACGTAAGGTGCAACTTGGGCGGGCTCAAATTGAAGTTTATTTAAAATTTGAATGGTCCACTTAAAGGCCCAAGCTTGAAACAGTGTAAAATACTATCGTGGTGTGCCCTTAATCCCATCCAACCTATCTAACTTATACCCATATTTTATTAGAAAATGTAATGATAAATTTAAGTAGAAAAAAAAGAAAAAAAAGAAAAAAAAAAAAATATATATATATATATATATATATAAGAGGGTTTTTAATATTTCACATGTGTGAAGACGGAGAGAGAGGGTGTGAGGCCTGCTGTGGTGAGGGACCCTTACCTCCGGTCCTCCACACACTACTCTTTCTATTATGTATGTAGATTTAAGATAATATTCCACGTTTGCAAGCCTCCTCAGGTTTGCCTTGTTTCCATCGGCAAAGCACTAGCCCCTTCTGAACCAGAGAGATAGAAGTATTGAGCTGATGAACTACTGAGGAAGAGTTTTGGTTGAAGGCATGGCGTTTGTAACGACATGTTTGGTATTTGGGTTCTTGCTTTTAGGATTATTAGGAGGAGAAACAATGGCTTCATCGAATTGCAATTTCCCAGCCATTTACAACTTCGGAGATTCGAATTCCGATACCGGGGGTAGATCTGCTTCTTTTGATGCGCTTCCTCTTCCCTTTGGCGAAACCTTCTTTGGCAAGCCTTCTGGAAGGTTCTGCGACGGCCGCCTCGTCATTGATTTCATAGGTGAGCACAACCGTTTTCCTTTTCTGTGCATTCATCACTTAAGTTATATGGTACCTAGCTCCGCCGTGAGGGGCTGCCGGAGTCCCATTATTGGAGCGGTGTAATTACATTAATCCGTGTCTAGTCACGGGTCAATAGGGAAGTATTTGTGTTTATCTCCAAATGCTGGAGAGAGCCAGCGGGCATCCCTATTTTTAATCAATGTGTTCGATTTCTGTGCAGCCGAACAACTGGGATTACCATATTTGAGCGCGTATCTGGATTCCATCGGAACGAGCTTCCGGCACGGAGCAAACTTCGCTTTTGGAGGATCGTCCATCCGCGTCGGTGGTTACAGCCCGTTCCATCTGAGCATCCAGATCTCTCAGTTCCGACAGTTGAAAGCACGTACCACTGACCTCTACGGGCAAAGACAAGGTTTGTAAATAATGAAGCTTTATCATGACGCCTTGCATGCAGAGGGGTGGGCTCAAGGACGAAGTGACGACAAAATCATTTGCCATCACTAGCCATCCCCTTTCTATGAAAACTCGTTTGACTCGTGACTTCTGTGGTTGATATACAGGTAAAGCACGAACACCATCGTCGAAATGGAATCTACCAAAGCCAGAAGACTTCTCTAAGGCTCTCTACACCTTCGACATCGGACAGAACGATCTCGCTTACGGATTTCAGCACAAAACAGAGGATCAAGTTCGAGAGTCCATCCCTGATATGCTGGACCAGTTGTCTGATGCCATACAGGTAACGTAAAAACCCAGAATGTTAAGCTAGCTGTATATAGAAAAGAAAGATATCGATCGATGCCGGGAACCATTAATGCAGGGAAATTAATGCTGCGAAATTGCAGCTCATGTGTTGGATAATTCTTTCCTTCACAGCAGTTATGTGACTGTTGTTGTGTTGTTGATGGTGGTGGCCAGACGCTTTACGAGGAAGGAGCAAGAGTGTTCTGGATACATAACACAGGCCCGCTTGGTTGTCTGCCTTACAGCTTTATATATGACCAATCGAAGCCTGGTAATCTAGACGAGGGCGGGTGTGTGAAGCCGGAGAACGATGTGGCTCAGGAATTCAACAGGCAGCTTAAGGACAGAGTGACTCAATTCAGGCTACGTCTCCCTCATGCGGCATTCACCTACGTTGATGTGTATTCAGTAAAATATGAGTTAGTCAGTAATGCAACAAAGCAAGGTACTTACGGTCCGTTTGGTTTATAGGAATTGGAATCAAAATTCGGAATTAAAACAGTCTATTCCCATAGTCTATTTGATTCAAAAAGGAATGGGAATGAGAATTAAAATTAACATGAATGAGATTTTATTCCTGTGGGAGAGTCAGGGAAAGACCTTCTCTCGAATGGGAGAATGCCATACCAACATAAATAGAAATAGGATTTTAATTCCAACCAACCATACAATTGAAATCAGAATAGCCTATTTCAATTCATATTCTAGACCCCTATTCTTGGGAACCAAACGGGGCCTTCTACTACTACTTCTCTTCAATGGTAGAGATTATAGGCCGAGTCTGAAATGTCACGGTTCTAACTCGTAGCAATGGGCCAATCCTATCACAATAGATCGTGTCAATTTTGTGAGATCGGCTTCAGTCAGTACAAAACCCGTTCGAGCACTATACGAACAGGCTATGATGGTTGTTTGAACAGACTTTGCTCTGAATGAATCCGATTTCCAATTATGTCACGTGAACACTGCCACGGAATGCTGTGTCGGTTGGCCTTTATGTCACGAGCGACTCAAATGAGGTTGGCTAAGTACCGTAGTTTTGACGAGTGGAACTGTATATGATCCCAAGTCGGAGACCGGATATGCTCCTTACACAGGGCGCTTCACACCGACCTTACAGATACATGGCCATGTGTTTGTGAGGAGCATATCCCAATTCCCCAAGTCCCAACCGGATATGCTTATAAAACGGCGATGGTGAGTCTTTTGACGGGGAGGGCGCGGTTATCTGTTGCAGGTTTTGATGATCCAATGAAGTTTTGTTGCGGTAGTTATTACGGTTATCATGTGGACTGCGGTAAGACGGCAGTGGTGAACGGTACGGTGTATGGTAAAGCGTGCAGTAATCCCCGAGCGCAGGTGAGCTGGGATGGCATACACTACTCCGAGGAAGCCAACCGACGGATTGCCGACCGGATACTGGGCGGCCAGATGTCGGACCCACCGGTTCCAATAACCCAAGCATGCCGTAAGTCGTAACTCTAAACTCATGGGCCCGTACGTGCCTGTTGATTCTTTGAACTTTAAAGGCCATGGCCCATGGGCCGGTATCCACAGTTCCACCCTTACTTTTTTAATAGTTTTTTTGGCTATTGAAATGTAATAGTAATATTATCCACAAAAAAAAAAAAAGGAAATGTAATAGTAATAACTAATATTAGGAAAAAAGTAGAGTAAAAGTGTAAAACCGTAAAAGCCGAGAGGCGCTTATATTGGACTAAGTACTTACTCATGATTGATTATAACTTTTCACTACCAACAGTTCTCCCCCCTCCCCCCCTCCCCCCCTTTTTTTCTGGCTTTATGATGTGGGCCCATTTGGACGAACTATAAAATATATGGTTTATTTGCTGAAGTTTTCCTAGGCTGGTTTGAACGCGGTTTAAACACAGGACCAGAGGAATTCTGCACCGTTGGAGTTCTACACCATTAGTTTAAAACTCGACCAACGAAGAATTTTACATTGATTTTCGATGGTAATTTATGCTTTATCCAAATGGCTATGGCTACAGAACCAGACCGAAGTGTAAAATTCCTTCGCTCCGATATTTAGACAGCAAACAATTGCAGCCTTAGTGACTGTTTTAAGAGAGTTCAGTCAAAATTACAGCACTCACAAGTCTTTGAATTAAGGGTAATTCTTTTAAAGCATTTTTAAGGTTTAGGAAATTGACTAACTGTATATTCTTTTTGAGTCTTCTTAATTCTTCTGGCAATTAACGCCATCACATTTCGTTTTCGTTGAAAATCATTTGAAATCCTTGTATTATCATTTGAACTTTAGGCTTATTTGGTTGCAAAGCAAATAAATTTGCACTCATGCAAAACCGTGGTAGTGCATTGTTGTTTCTTCTTTAGAGAGGAGACCCTTGTTTACGGTTTTTCATTTTTCCCTCCCTTCCAAAATCAGCTTTTAGAAGAAGAGTTTTTAATTGGGTGTCATGGAATTAGGCCGCTGCAGATATTGTAATTAGTTTGGGTTGAGCATCAGTGGGTGACATTGAACAAATAAATTGCTGCACAGTTATAGAAAATTCCTCTGGATCTCCGGATGATTGAAGTTGAGCAGGTTTGTTTCTATCAACTTGTCTCTTGGAGATCAACAGATTGCTGCACAATTTCAAGAAATTCTTCTAGATCTTCGGATGATTGAAGCTGAAAGGGTGGAATTTGATATACTAAAGACAACAATGGTAGACAAAGGCCCTTCACCGTTTTGACCTCTTCATGGGGTTTAATTAAAAGATTAAAGTATGATTTTAAATCTTTCTGTGAGAATTTCGAAGGTTTTGATTTAGTTTTGTTATTGCGTCAGACATAGTATATATTTAAAATTTGAAGAATAATAAAGGATAAAACAAATTTGAAGAAAAATTTAGAATTTAGATCATTACAAGACCTTGATTACACCCTGTAAGTTAAGTTGAAGGACTCCATTTTGACAGCTAAGGAAGCTCATTAGCTGACTCTGAGATGAGAAGTAGCTGGCCGGGTAGAGTTCGGATCGGCTGCACCTTTTTGTTCTGTACTTGTCATTCACTTACACTCACATTCAATCTGTGACAGGTGGGCAAGAGCTGGACAGGTAGAATCCGGATCTACTTCACTTTTTTGTGCTGTACTTTACATCATTCAGTGTGTAAAGCTGGACTTGGACCGGTAGAGTCCGGATCTGCACAGTGAAGTGCAGTGTAGTTATCCAAAAAAAAATCGAAAAAGTACAAATTGTGCATTCAGATCTGGATTTGATATGAATTTGGATATGTTGTTTCTTAACCAATTGGATCTGCTCCTCACACTGACCTAATAGATACATCTCACCACATTTCAACATAAATTGAGAACATCTCCTGTAAATAATAACGTACAAGTATCAGAAATATTTTCAATGCATAGTGGAATATTTTTATAAAGTCGTTATAAAGCACCCTGTGTGAGGAGCAGATCCAGTCTCGTTTGCCCAAACCCTAAGGCTGACAATCAATAGACAAGCCTTGGCTTAGAGCTAGCCCCGTTTGTATTGAAATTGATCATCCAGCTAAACTTTTCTGGACCAGGACTACCAAAATCCATTGACTATCAGTATTTATCATACCCAACACACTTGATACCGATGAGACATGCCTGATAACCTGGACATTACTTGACCCAACCTACTTCCGATCTCTGTTTCATGTAACAGAACTTGTACCGTTTAGTTAGTGAATACTCACATTGATCTCTGCTCAAATAATAATAATAATAATAATAATAATAATAATTTCCTTTAATATTTTAGGTCTCCTATGGGTTACATTTCACATGGAAGGATCGAGTTTGATACAAAAAGAGCACGGATCTGTTAACAAGTAAAATCTTTCACATTGCATCCAGCCACATATTAGGAATATCTCCCATCTATAAAATTATAGAAATATTCCCAATGTGAGGCAGGATTCTCATGCTTTCACGGTGTGTACAGAGTTTTTTGGTTATAGGTAATTTCGTCATACAAAACACCGTTGTTTGTCACCGAGCATCCCACCTAAGTGAAATCAGCAGCATAAATTTTGTTTCTCATTCTAACGCTTAGCTTAGCAGACAAATGATCTTGATTGTTATGCATCACTAACACTAAGGTGGCTGAAGAGCTAATGAAATTGAAAGCTTCTACCTTTGCTTTTGAGTAGTGGTAGAAGTGTTGAATGATTGGGGAAGAAGGAATGACATAAATATGTGGTTGGTGAGGGGCTGATGGAAGCCATCTACCTGAAGCTGAACAAGAAATGTCGCATCCAAAGTCACTCATGATAATAACTAGTTACTTACGCCCACAGAACTCACTTTTAAGGCAATGAGACAAGGAGTTAAAAGGGAGAAACCCTATTCATCAAAGCAATCAATTGGTTTGGTGGAAAGTCGATTTTCATGTAAATTGAATAATAGTTACAGTCTTTGCTCTTTTCTTTATCTACATCACTTGAGATCTTATCCTTCATGTGTTCAAACTAATTCCCTGCAAGGGTCGATACATGCCCTTATCAATCAGGTGTTCGATAAAAGATGCAACACCCAACCTTGTGTATTGTCAGAACCAAGGTTTAAAAATTATCAATACGTATTGGGCAAATTTTTTTAGTTTTTTATTTTTTTCAATTTCGGTTCAGAGGGGCCGGTTTAAAGTCTGTTCACCCCCTGAACCGGTCAAAACCCTGATACATCCTCTATATGGGCGTATAGGGAATCTCTCGATACAATATATATGGACTGGTATGTATCGATATTTTGAATCTTGGTCAGAACCCAGAAGTGGCTTTTCAAAACATGTCTGTCACCTCTTGGCGTCTCTAGTAGCAGAAAAAGATTTTGGTTGTTGGTTGCGCTTGGTGCTAATCCTGCTTAACTTCTACCTGAAACATTATTCTAAAATTGTAGAGAAGTAGAAAAGGTAATGTTTATTTCATTCGGTTAAATATTTATAGTCAAGACACTTATCGACTTATTCAGGAATAACAAACTCATTTGTTGCCAGTTGTACAATTCTTTCTAACACCTCTAATATGCCTCCTCAAGTTGGAGCATGGGGATTGATCATGCCCAATTTGGGTATAATAGGAAAGCAAAATGATCAGCTCCTAATGCTTTAGAGAGCAAATCCGTTGGTTGGAGACGGGACGCGAGATGATGAGTAGCAATTTGTCTTGCCTGTAAATGTTCTTGAACAAAATGACAGTCAATTTCCACATGCTTTGTACGTTTACGAAAAAATGGATTATTGGCTATATGAAGTGCGACACTGTTGTCACAATATATACCTCATAGGCCGTGCATGTAGTAGTCCAAGATCATGAAATAACTGTCGAAGCCATAGTAATTCACTAGTAGTTGTGGCCATTGAATGGTAGTTAGTCTCGGCCAATGATCAAGCTATTATTGGTTCCTTTTTCGTTTTCCATGACAAGGGAGTGTCACCAAGCATGGTAAGAAATCCAGTGGTGGAGCATCATGTTAATGGACATCCAACCCAATCTGAACCACAAAAAGCACGGATCACTAGATCACTGTTGGAAGGAAGAAATAATCCCTATCCAGGAGAGGATTTCAAGTATTGTAGCACATGAAGGGTTGCATCCATGTGGACTTGTCATGGTTTAGCCATGTATTGACTGAGAATATGCATCGAATAAGCTATATCGGGGCTTGTGACAGTCAAATAAATAGGTGACCCATTAACCGCCTATACTAATTTGGGTTTTCAATAATGGGCCCATCAACCAAAGCAAGAGTTTGTTGGTGTTGTTGGGCCATTGGAAAATTACTAGGCCTACATCCAAGCATACCAGCTTCACGAAGGATATTGAGTGTTTACTTCCTTTGACATAAGAAGATGCCAGATTCCAAATGGGAAATCTCAATCCCGAGAAAATACCAGAGAAGTCCAAGATATTTAATGAGAAAATAGGCTTGAAGATGAGCTTTAAGGCTATCAATATGGACTTGATTGTCACTTGCTATGATGATGTCATCCACATAGATTTATACTGCCAAAAAACTGCCTAGCCCAGAAGATGTGAATAAGGTATGATCAACCAAGGACCGAGTAAGACCATAGTGTTTAAGTGATGTGGCAAGGTGCTCAAACCAGTTGTGGGATGCTTGTTTGAGCCCATAAATGAACTTTTTC
Source organism: Nelumbo lutea (assembly GCF_056320005.1). Lineage (NCBI taxonomy): Eukaryota > Viridiplantae > Streptophyta > Magnoliopsida > Proteales > Nelumbonaceae > Nelumbo > Nelumbo lutea. The sequence goes on from NC_142687.1 coordinate 11,569,129, forward strand.
AAGCGACAAACCTAAGTGTCATTGGGCTGAAGTAAACCTTGAGGAGGGATCATATATACTTCTTCATGCAACGTACTATGAAAAAAGGCATTGTGAATGTCCATTTGATGAAGATGCCAGTTGCACATTGAGGCTAGAGCAAGTAAACACCGTATAGCAATAGGGGCAAAAGTTTCATTGTAATCTATGCCCTCGGCTTATGTGTAACTTTTGGCAACTAAACACGCCTTATACCTATCAATCATCCCATTAAGTTTGTACTTCGATTTGTATACCCATTTGGACCCTATTGGGGTTTTTCCAGTTAGTAAATCTGTAAGTTCCCAAGTTTGGTTTCGGTCAAGTGCTTTCAATTCAGATTTTATGGCTTGGCGCTAGTAAGGATTAGAGATGACCTCAACATAAGATGTGGGTTCTTATTATGCAGTAATGGAGGTAATATAGGATGATTAAAAAGGTTCAGATGAAATGGAATGTGATATGGGATGATTGGTGTTGGACTTGGTGGGTTTCAAAGTAGAGCAAATATAGTCAAGCAAACGTATGGAGGCTTAACAAATCGATAAGGACGTGTGATAGGTTCTGATGGGCATGTAGTAGTAGGTTCAATTAAATTAGTGGGTTCAATGGGCATAGAAACACGTGCCTCGATGCTATTACGAGAGGCAATAGGCTCTAGATTGGTGTCTATTTATGTGCTCAATAGGTGCAGTAGGTGGGCTCACTTGTATTGATTCTGAAACCAAATCATTAGAAGCAGGCAAAGGAATCGTGGGCCCAGATTTTGAATCATGAAAAAAGGAAAATGAGATTCGTAAAAGACCACACGTACTCTCCGGAATCAAGGCTAAACAATTTATATCCTTTTTGCCCATGTGGATACCCATAAAAACATATTTAATTGCTCTAGAAGCAAATTTATCACCAGAATGACAATGAGCATAGCACAAACATCTCAAGACTCAAAGGTGTTCATAGTTCGGAGTCTTGCCAAAGAGTAACTCATAAGGAATTTTGCCATTGAGAACTGATGTCGATAATCTATTAATAATTTAAGTTGTTGTCAATATGCAATCACCCGAAAAGTGAATAGGTAAGCTAGCTTGAAAACGAATTACTCGTGCCATCTCAAGCATATGCCCATGTTTGCACTCAACCACGCCATTTTGCTGTGGCGTGTCAATGCAGGAAATTTGGTGTTCAATCCTATGTAGGTGATAATATTGTTGCATGGGCTGAGAGAAGAACTCACTTCCGTTATCGGATCGGATGATCTTAACCTATGCACTGAATTGAGTACGCACCATATTGTAAAACATGATAAGAAATTGTGATGTTTTTAATTTGAATTATATCAAAAATACCCATGTAGCCCGTGTAAAATCACCCACTACTGCTAAAAAATACCTTGCACCTGAACATGTTGGTATTCAATATGCACCCATATGTCACAATGAATTAATGAAAAAGGGGCAGTTGTCTTGGTAGTGCTAAGGAAGAAAGGCAGTCCGGTGAGTTTTGCTTGATTACATGAATCACACAAAAAAAAAGAAAGGAATTCAAATGAACATCCAAACTATGTATCAATGACAACTTATCAGAACCGACATGTCCAAGTCTCTGATGCTAGTGCTCTAGATCTTTGTTAACACCAATATATAAGGCAATAGAAGAAGAGGGGTTGATGAAATGTTACAATCCATTTCGCATCTCACCCACTCCAATTAATTTCTTCGAGTGTAGGCCATGCATTACATAGAAGGTAGGGAAAATAGAATTGCACAATTTAAGTCTGCGGTTAGTTTACTGATTGAGAGTAAATTGCACTTAAAATCTGGTATTTGTAAGACACCATGTAAGGAGAGATCATGCCCCCAAGTCATTGTGCCTTGTTGTTGCATTGGCAACGAAGCACCATTAGGGAGTTGGACATTTTTTATTGTAATGGTATTTCTGGAGAAGCCAATCGATGAACAGTTAGTGGGCATCATATGGTCAAATGCACCATTATCTATAATCAAGCATCAATATGAGGATCAGACAGAGAAGACAACTTACCAGCAAAGTTGGCCAAGGGCAAGACCGATTTCTTATCAAGATTGAGCAATTCCATCAATTGATGGTATTGATCCATATTGAGAGCTGAAACTGGTGAGTAGGTTGATGCATTGTCATTTTAGGAAGTACTGGAGTTAGCTCGTGGTTTTTGACAATTCTTTTGACAACCAAAATTGCCCTATTCTAGAGCAGATAGCCCCCTTGCTTCCCAATTAGGTGGGTAGCCCAGGAGTTCATCACATCGATCTTTGGTGTGGTCATTGTGCTTGCAATGGTCACAACACAGCTGTGGTCGGGAATTCTTGGAGGTTGAGGACAAATTTTGTCCAGCAACGTGCACTATGGTGGCATCAAGATTCTGGGTAGGATGAGCAACAAGATTTTGATGACACTCTTCTTGGCTTACAAGAGAATACACTTTGCTAACTGATGGCAAAGGTTCCATTGCCAAGATGCTGAAACGAACTGTATTGAAGACTTCACTCAAACCCAGCAAGAACAGGTTAACACGTTCACGATCCCTTTCACCAGCAAGATCTCTTATAGGGTAGACTGCTAATTCATCCCAGGTTGCCTTTAAGCTGAAAGATTCGTGGAACATGTATCACAAGCAGAATCCACATATGTTACACTTTCATATAAATTTCTTGCAAGAGAATTAAAAATCCATGATACTACCATTGAATTACATTTGATCCATGCTTGTTCCTCATTGGTAGATCTCCTGCATTTCTGGATTGAGCCATCCACGAAACGAAACTGGATTGAGCCATCCACGAAACGAAACTTGTTTTTCGCACAGAGAGCATTTCTCATTTCTCTTTTCCATGCCGCATAATTGTCCCCATTAAGCAAACAAGAAACCAGCAAAGCACCTGGGTTATCTGACAAGCGCAAGTAGTAGGGTGATGCAGGATCAAAATGGCGATCTCAACGTTCACCGAACTCGCATTGTTGTTGCTTAATTCCGCCATGAAGGAAAATTCCAAGAAAAGTCTTTTCGCTTTACCTAGTATAAGGCTTTGATACCATCTAAAATTGCAGAGAAGCAGAAAAGACAATGTTTATTTTCATTTGGTTAAATATGGTTAAATATTTATAGTAGACACTTGCCGACTTATTCAGGAAAAACAAACTCAGCTGTTGCCGACTGTACAATTCTTTCTAACACCTCTAATAATTTATAGGTTAGCCAATAGAAATGTATTGTTATGCCACATAATGCCACATATGAGAATCACTTCAGCTAAATATGTTTGTGGGACTCATCATTGATATTTACAGTTGAAACATCAAATCGACATTTCAGGTAAGGTATAAACAGCAATTTGTATTGATCAACCCAAAAAATTTTCAGGTAGAAAATATATTTCTCATCAATTCGTATTAATAATCAACCGAACATCAAATTGTTTTGTTTATGACTTGTAATTCAATAGCGTCTGTTAATAGATATATCTGTAAAGCCTTGCTTTCCAAACAATGATATCCGGCAACCATTTGCATGATCTAGGTTAAATCTACTTGAGATGTTTCGAATTTTCTCTTGGAGAAGTAAGAACCAGGGGACATCTAATGAGACAACCGTGTGGACTTCCAGTTTAACATGATCAGATCAACGGCATCTCATCTCTTTTAAGTGTTCTTCACAACCAACCCCCCCCCCCCCCCCCGAAAAAAAAAAAAAAGAAGAATAAAAGAAAAGAAAACACCCTGACTCAACTAGAGCAGGGTTACTGTGTGATGCTTTAATTATTTGATCATATTCTAATAAGCGTTATAGAATACAAAAATCAGAATGTCACCATAGGAATTTCACCAATTCCTAAAATAATAAAAGACAAATACAACCACCGACCCCCTTAACCAACGAAAAGAATAATATAATCAATCATTCCAATTAAAAGCTCCTCCCTTTGTAATTTCTTTCAACCCTTCCAACAAGAATCTAATTAATACACCCATCAGCTAATCTTTTCCTTTAACTATGCTATTTTACACATGCTTTCATGCATCACCAGAATAATTATACCCTTAAGGCATCTTCTTTTACAGAATGAGTATTGGTATCAAGAAGGGTTTCTAGTGATCTCACTTTCCTGTTCCGCACCCTACCTGCTTCCTTCAATAATTCAGCCAACCTCCTCTTCTCATCATCCACATCAGGATTTGCTGTTCCTAGCTTCTCCTCTCTAATCCCAACAACATATTCTAAAATCTCAATGGCATCACCCAACCTGAAAAAAAAAAGATAACACTTAAAACATCAATAACAACAAACCTGGTCTTTGTGGATTTTCAATGAAGGCATGCATTTAAAAATCTGTAATTAAATAAATCTGATATTATACTTGTAGGCTCATCATTTGCAAAGAGCATTTTTGGATGTTTGCAATAAACAAGTTATCAGATTGAATCTCTCATGGCATTTGAACCTATACGTCATCATTTTAAAGAATAACTGTCTGTTGTCAAGTCCTTAACATCTCTTGAAATCATGACAATGACCTCATTTATATCTGTTTTGAGCAACAAAAAATAGATCCACACTTTGAATTAAAAAAATATAAAGGAAATTATCCATTTTAGATGATGAACTTGTGCTCTCTAGGGCAATGAATAGCGAAAACCACAATGATTATTTCCTTTCAGGTGGTTTCCAAACTCCCAGAAAATGTATGTAGTTTTTAAAAATAGTTTTGGGGGTTCCTAGTTTGTGTGCTTCTAAATATCCTAGTCACCTCCACATATGTTAGCTAATCTGATAGCATCCAAGATAACGAAAGCAGAATCCTCCATATGATTAGCCAAAACTTGAATATCCCAAAATTATTACTCTACATCTCTGTTCTCTCAAAAGAATTAATCTGCATTTATCAAAATAACAATGGGAATAAAAGAATTTAAACATTACCATCCCCTTTGTGAGACGTAATACTAGTAAAAGATCAACCCCAAAAAATATGTAGTAGTTAGTATGAGTTGGTTAAAGAAAACAAGGACATTTCCTTTAAAAATGTAAAGAGCCAATTGCAAATGGAAGTTACTACATGACAACTAGTAAATTGAATACATCATGCTTAAAAAAGGATAGATAACAGCGAAGTGGACATACCTGCCCATTGCATCATAAGTACCAGCAAGGTTGCTATAAACTCCTAATGTATCAGGATGATATGGTCCATATTCTTGCTCCAAAATATTCCTTGCTTCTTCAAATAGATCCGCAGCCTCATTTATTGCATAACGTTGAACACAAGCAAGTCCCATTTGATTCAGAGCAATCCCAAAGAAAGCAGATTTCTTCTCCCCACTCGCCCGAAGCTTTGTTATAGCATTACTGAAGGAAATATACGAGTCATTGTAGTTCCCCATCATGTAGTACATGACTCCCACCTGGGCCTCGATACCTGCAATGGTGTTCTGCTGACCAGGAACATTGTCATATATCGTTAAAGCTTTCTGAAGCAACTTCAGTGCCTGCTCGAGTTCATTCATAGATTCATAGATAGCTGAGACATCAGTAAGACCACTAGCAATCTCCTCCGGAGATATACCTGGAATGGGCTTCTCATATATCCTTAGGGCATTTTCACAATAAGACTTGGACTCTCTGATTTTCCCGGTCTTGTTATATAAATTAGCAAGACGGACAAAGACATAAGCAACACTTGGATGGTTCTCCCCTTTGCTGGACTTGAACACTGTCAGTGCTTTTTGATAAGCAAAATCAGCCTCGTCATACCGAGCCAATGATAGGTAAGTATCTCCAATACTGCAATCAACAGAAGCCACCTCTGTTTCTTGGCCATTAGCCACCATGGTCATGCTAGCTAAAACAAGATGCTCAAGAGCTGCTTCATGGTCTCCCTTTGTCTCGCAGATAAGACCCATCAGCCTTCTGTCTGCCGCTTCTTCCAGCGAAGCAGGTGCACCGTTCTCTTTATGGATGTCAAGAGCCATCTTACAGAGCTTCTCAGCCTCATCAAACTGCAATGCCTGAACATGAGCTTCAGCCAAGTAGCGACAAGTCTCACCAACTCTTGGGTCCATTTCCCCTAATGCTTGTTTCTGGACCTCCAAACCCATTGTGTAGTATACTATGGAATTCTCAAGCTGACCTAACATTGCATATGTATCACCCAACTGCATGTGTCCAGCAAATTTAGCAAGAGCATGATCTTGGTCTTCTTCCACAATTGGAATCTCAATTGAGCGCTCAAGCACAGGAATGGCCTGAGCATACTGGCCTAAGTTGCAGTATATTGCTGCTATAACATGCAAACTCATGACCAAATCTAAACTGGGTTTCCCATTCGCACATCTTTCAAATGATTTTGCAGCTCGAAGAGAAAATTGAAGAGCTTTGTGGGGATTACTACCAGAAGAAATCAAGTCTCTCGCTTGTTTAAGTAGAAAAGGCCCATGGTTTTGGTTGTCTACACCTGCCTCTGATGGATACTCGGTTCCGTTCTGTAGTATTGTCCTTCCTAGACCAAAATTTCTTGGTTTCTTTACAGGGGAAACTCCAGTATTTGGTTTTATTGAATTATTATCACCTAGTCTATCAAGAGGAGGTTTACCGTGTGTCCTAGGACTTGTTTTTGTTGAAACCTCAGAGTCTACCTGCAATCGAGAAGGTCTCTTTGATTTTATTGAAGAAGTGGACTTTGCACTGGTAGATTGAGTATTATCAGTATGCCTGGACTTCTTATCTGTACCATTTTCTTGCTTAGAAATTGAACCACTTCCACTGTCCACTTCTGGCTTCTCCACCACCTCCTCTTGCACTATCTCCACCTCCCTCATCTCTCCCCCAACAAGGTGGCGTAACTCAGAATCAATCCTTGATTCTTCACCATCAGATCCATAGCTAATTCTGGATGGTGACTGGTCAGAACTCTGCATCTCATAGACATTCTCATAAAGCTGCTCGATGGAGGTGTCGACCATGCCATCCAAAGGCATACCAAGAGCACTCTGGGGGCTTTGGGGACTCAATGTACTCCTCGGGGACCGATTCACAGTTAAATTTTCCTTAATAGGTGATGAGTTGCCATTTACTTCACTCTCAGTACCCTCTCCATTGATTCCATCCATGACAAATTCAGGCATACTTCAACTCGATACAAGCTCGCAAAACAAGTAACTAATCTGGATTATTTCCAAAAAACATAATCAAAAGACCAAATCAAACAATCTTCCGTTAACAAATAACGACAACTTTAAAATCTGACTTCTTCAATAGATATAAAACCGCTATCTAAGAACGGTTATAGAGTAAACGGTAAACAACGAAATCTGAAGACAGATTCAAACAACACCAAACGGCGACCATTGGAACTTGGAAACTTGACCAAAACCGACTGTATTTGCGAAATGACAGGACCATATTAGGGTGTAAGAAGTGAAAAAAAATTTGACGTTTCATTAAGACATGAACAAAGACCAAATAAAACAGAAAGTCCTTCTAAAGTTCTCTACTTTTGAAACAAACAACATGAAGAAAACACAGGTCAACAATATTAGGGAGCTTCTGCAGCGGATCTCCAGATTTCCACGAATCAGTAGTCTAAGCATCCAAAACTACGAAACACCACTCAAATCCTTAAGAAAACAAAAGGAGAGGCGGAAAAGAAAATCTACATAAAGAAAAGGTACTGAACAATTCTTAATTGATGCAACGGCAGATTAGAAACGTCAAACTAAAAAAAAAAAAAAATTCAGGAACTGAACGTCACACTATATATGAAGAATACAGGTCCATACCTTAACAATCCGCCATGAAAAATAAGGCCAAAGTTTTGTGTTGTCTGAACTCTGAGAGGGAGCGCGAGAGAGAAGAGAAAGTTCACTCTCTCTTATATAAAGAGAGAGGGGCGGTAGAAGAAGACAGGGGAGAGGAATTAAGCAGACGGATGAGGGCAGAACTGGAAGCCAGAGATCTATATTATATTCTAATAATAATACAAGTAAATTAATTTCCGGGGGAGGGTCGCAGCGGTGGAACGTCGAAGCAAAGAGAACTAGCGAAGGCGACCGCTCCCCCACCGCGCCTGCAAGGCTGCAACCGTGAAGTCCGAAACTCCGATTTGCTATCGTTGTTTTTGTATTGGTTGAACTTGCCACGTGGCAATACACTCGAATTTCCCTTTAAAAGTACGAATATGCCCCCGCCTGCATTAGTTAAGACAGCCGCTCAAAGCCCGAAAGTGCTGCTGATTGGAGGCCTTGATTGCCGGACTTTCATGAGATTAGGTAGAGAGAGAAGCGTTTACTTTAAAAGCGGGTAATGTAAAATTTAGTGGGGCCCACTCTATCTCTAACACGCGGAGAAAAAAAAGATTTTATAGCAATGGATTGGGGTGGTTTCGGAATTTAGTAAATTTGCGTTGAAAAAAGATTGTCCTTCTGGTTATGGCCTCATGGGTTTATTTTCCCACTCTTTCTCCGAAGGAATCAAGTAGGGTGGATTGACATGGTATCCGATGATATATAAACAGTATAAAAATATATAAAAAAAGTATGAAATAGAATAGTGGAAGCTGATAAGCAAGTGGTATTAAAAATGACTTTTTTCTTAGAATCTGCTATTTTGTGCAGTATCTAATTGCATGTAAAACGTGGCTGTAAAATATTTTCCAAGAAGTGAATAATAATTGTAGAAAAAATGATATTCCTTCTAAAATTTGGGGTTGGCGAGTCATTTTCTAAACAGAATTATATCTTCCGGCACCTGTGCATTTTTCAACTATATACTCAGGTTTGTTTTCCAAGTAAAACAACAAACCACAAACTCACTGGAAAAAAAAAATTTGACAATATGATGACCGAAAAAAAAAGTTATAATCAATAGGAATTTTTTAGGGAAATAACTTAGGGTCCGTTTACTCACAGTTGGAATCAAAATTGGAATCGAAATCTAAATCCTTTGGAATCAATAGGAATCAAAATAGTCTATTCTCATGCTTTGTTTGGTTTAGAGATGAATCGGATGGGAATTGAAATTGGAATCAAGTAGAATGGGATTTTATTTCCAAGGGAGGGAGAGAGAATGGCCATTTTCTCAAATGGGAAAAATGCCATTCCATCAGAAATACAAATGGGATTCCAATTCTGCCCAACTAAACAATTAGACCATTCTGATTTGATTCCAAACCCTTATGCCCTCAAATCAAATGGGCCCTTATTTTTCTTCATTGTACATGCAACCATGGTTTTTAAAATCGACCCGGTGACTGAACCGGTCAGGGGTCCGATTACCGATCGAATGGTCCGACCGTTCGACCCGAATGGTCGGCCCGTTTTGACAAAAAAATAAAAAATAAATTTTTTTGAAAAAATGGCCAAAACAGTTCGAACGGTTAACCGGCTGGTTCAACGGTTTGCTAACCAAAATCAATGGTTTTGGGAAAAAACGGAACTGATCTTCCCGATTTTTCTGGTCTGATCCGGTTTTGAAAACCATGCATGCAACCAAACACAACCTTTAAGGGTATTAAAGTGTTTTTTTACTTATTATCAATGTAAAACCCATCATTTTATTTCTATAAATTTTGGCTTGGTGAATGGTGATTAGGGGTGCAACTTGGGTAGGCCCAGCCCGAGCTAGAACTGGCACAACTTAAAATTTTACACGGCCTAGGCTTGGACTTTCGGTCCTCGGGTTGGGCTCAAGCACAATAAGTCAGGCTTTTTTTTATTTTTCAAGATGGGCCCGGGCCTAGCCCTTAGGTAGCTTGAACTCAGTTCGAGCCTGACCCAACTATACACGTTTATAATTACATAGGTGTATATATGTAAATTTTGCATACATATATACATATATACATATACATACATATAAATATATTTATATATTATTATTTTAGAGTAGGTTCATTAACCAACTCGAGTCGAGCCTAGGCCCGAGCCCAACCCGAGTGCATCAAATTATAGTGTGGGTTGGGTTTGAATTGAAAAAATTGGGCTTGACCTTGGGCCCGGTCTGGGCTTGGACCTTAAGCCCAAATTTTAGGGTCGGGTTTGGGTTAACCATAAACCTGGCCCAACTTGCCTAACTTGCACCCCTAGTGGTGATGATGACTAGATGCATTGAGTCCCTGCTAGCAGTGACAACTAGGAGCTCAGCAAGAGTAGTTGGGTGATGAATTTGCAAGACAAATGACATCAGAGGGACCAAGGAGAATTTCTCAGGCAAGGAACTCCGACGATCAAGTAAGTACCAAGCTGGCAAGGTGGAAGAGAGCAATAGAGCATGAATCAGAGAATCATAGTGCGTGCAGAATTGTGAGTGTACCTTTTTAGGGTGAAGGCTCGCCCTTATATAGACCTCGAGATTTGGCTGAGACGTGTCCAACATGTTTGGTCTATTAAAGTCTATTTGTTCGTTCTTTATGGGTTGTACCATACGACACTACGAGTGTCCTTAGTGGGCTTATCCTTGGCAAGTAGGCATTGTGTTCACGTATGTCTCAGGCCAACTATCTAGCGCAAACGGAGAAGAGAAACATCGTGCTACGTAGGTCAGAGGTATACTGAGGTCGAAGAAGTCCCTTAGGTTGCAAATTGCCCAGGTCAAATAAGTAGGTTGGGAGAGCAGGGACAGTCAAATTGGTTATGTGCTCCAAGTTGGTAACCCAATCTACTAATGTGCTCTTAAGTGAGGTCGGAGTTCGACTAGACTTCATAAGCCAATCTATTGAGGTGCATTAAGGCAGGGTCTGTCTCCATGTAATGCCAAAGTGTCATGGTAATGAATTTGGACTACTGCATGGCACAACATGATTGGAGGCGGTCTGGATGAGTTGGAGACAAAATTTTACACACCCAGCCAAGGTTCAAAATATCGATATGCTCGATACGTCGGTAGGGATGTATCGGGTGTTTTAATACTCATTTTTTTTATCTTTTTTATATATTTTTTTTTCAAAACTGGTTCAAGGGAGCTGGTCTAGGTCCTTTGATTCGGTCAGACCCCCGATACACCCACTGTAGGGGTATATCAGAAGGGTCCTAAAACAATACGTATCGGCCGATACGGGCCAATACGTAACGGTACTTTAAACCTTGCACCCAGCTGAACTACCTATCACTATTGAACACACCAGTGATCATTGTGGGCCCCATCTAGGACCCAACTGTATTGAACATTGGCGTATTCAACCATGATAAGTACAGCCGGGTGTATAGCCAATCCTCTCCCGATTGGAGGGGTAAATGGTGATCACTGATAACGTTATAGGTTTCGAAGGGGTATGAAAGGGAATTCAGTTCAGTCTTTAACTCTTGAATCTTCATAGCTCCTATGATGAGGGTACTCTCTTGGGAGAATGACGGTCAGCAGGGTCAGAATTCTTAGGCCCGAATTACAGTTGGGATAGGTATAAACTCGAAATTCATGCCAATTCATAAGTGGGCATTGATGTATAAAGTGATGGTATTTGACATTTTGATTTTTTATAGATTTGCAGTGTAATTCAAAAATCTACTCCGATCCTTTTCCGTACCCTCTTTGCTGCTTTGGCCTTTGCCCCACCTATGAAGCTAAAACCACATCCCACATCTCATGACTGCTTGTTAGTGTTCTGCTGTGGCTCCTTAAATCAGATGTTCAGGTATTAGTCTATTTTGGGTACGTGGGTATCTGGGATGGTATATTGGAAACTATATGCTTACAAACTTAAATTAAGAGAAGCGAGGAGAGAGATAACTAGATAACCCATTAATGGCATATAAGAAGAAAATAAGTATTCTCCAAATGGATCCATCTGTTCCTCTTTAGACAAAATTTATCATTAATGGCTTTTTAAAAAATTTCTAAATGAAAATTTACTTGTATCATGCCCCCTAACCCTTGACTAATAAAACTAAGCCAAGCAAGTAAAGTTCATAATTCTAAAATTAAATTGTTCCAACATATATTTGTTGACCTAAACATTATTAACTGAGAAAGAGTTATTACATGATAAAAAAAAAAAAAGTAAAAACTATGGATCGTTTTTTGACATCCGTCGAAATACAAAAAAATAAAAAAGTCTATCAAGTATCAACCACCGAATTATTTATGGCCTTCCAATTGAATGGACCGAATCCATCTCTGCCGATGGATGAGCCTGTAACTACCGAGCATCTCCAATTTGATGGTCCTGTTCGTCCAACGGTGTGAATTATTAAAATTTAAAAAGTCATATTTATCTCATTACGGTACCCCAGGCCAGGCCACCACCACCAGCCAGCCAGCTTTGAATTGTCCCACGAGAGGCTTGGGACCCAGTTTTTCTGTGTTAATAAAAACTGAAAGATAGTGTCATGTGTGCCGCTGCCACCTAATCTAATGGCTATCCTAAAGTACATGACCCCACCCTCACCTACTGAATGTAAGTTGGAAGTCCAGTGGGTGAGAAGGGAATTTGGAGTCTTCAATCATAGCCACCCTGGATTCTCCGTCCTCACTAAAAAAAATTAAAAAAAGAAATAGTGGAATAACACGAGAAGGGTATCTGCTAAACTGTGGTACAGGTGGCAAATGATATGGGGCGAATACAGCCCAAGCAATCAAGAAGTTAAGGACTTGTTCGTTTTCCAGTTTTTGCCTCTTTTCCTGCTACGTCAAAACACGAAAAGATACAATATTGCCGAGTTAATACAGGAATAGGATAAAGACACTATTAAGTCATTAAGTGGCTACCCAACATTTAATGGGTGGGGAGCCACAACAATCAAACACTGTGGTTCTCAATTCTGCCAGTTGCCAAATATATAGAAGAAAAAAACCCTTCTACCTTATCGATCACTAATACAAAAAGATGCAAATCTAACCAAAGAAAAGAGACCTTGTTTTTGAGCATTACCAGCTAGGCTACCTGTAACCTTTTATGTCATTGGAGATCTCAACAAGTCATCCAACGATAGAAGAAAACAAAAAAAAAAAAAAAAAAAAAAAAAGAAAACAGTTGGGATAAAGATCAACTTTCAACAAGATTCTTGTCATCTGCTCTATGTGGAAGCCATTCTACTGCAGGGCTGGATCCTCCGGTTAAAGTAGTTATGGGTCCCATCTATGGCCCCAGGCTCGAGTTTATTCCTTAATTAAAGCCAAACTCATGAGTTAAGCCTCTAAAATATTTCTGATGCGCAAGGGAGGCCAAGCAACAGGATTGTGGATAAGGCCGTGAGGTTTTCAATGGGTTTAAAACTCACTGGCCGTTGACTAGTAGGACTAGGATATATACAAATCCTCCAATCGGACAAAAGTCTCATCACATTCACATGGACATGGTTGCATAATGCTCAGGTGACCATGTCAGTATACTTAGTTGTGAATATTGGTATAACCCTAAGACTATGTCAGTATAGTGAGGATAAAACTCGGATACAGCCTTCTGGCCTTACAATGACAAGAGTTGGACAGTCGGTGAGGTCACTATAAAAAATAAGAAAAAGCCAGTATTTCCTGCCTGTCATGAGGTACTAACTGTACTAGATGATGATTACAAAAGTTGAGTTAATATGGTAGCTCTGTCTACCATGGCTTCACTCTGTGGATGTTGACTACTGTAGCCTATAGGTACATGCAACTTCTGTATAGGGCTCATATGAACAATCGACCCATAAAATCACGGCAACAACTGCCTCCTCTAACATTCTTAATATGCTCAAGTGACACTGGTGATTGATTACTCTCCCCACACTTCTGTATAGGGCTCATATCAACAATCGATCCACTTGTGTTGCAATGCTACAGATACTGGGCCTGAGCACAAAACCTAGGCCCAAGTGTGGAATTTCCTGGCCGGACTGGTTTTTGTGGGCCAGGCTGAAAATGATCACTCCTATTTTAGACTACCATTTGAAACTTGCTTCTTGTATCTCTGAATAGATTGTTTTGTTTACCCAGCAAAAAAGAATGAGAAAAAAGGAGGCACAGAAGATGGCAATTAATACATCTTCCAAATATGAGTCTACACATCTTTAATATCCTTTTTTTTTGTAATCCACATCTTTAATATCTAATGCTGCTTGATTTAGGACTAATTATCAGGATACCGTTAACAAGAAAATTTCAAAGACACAGAAAAAGTTCACACTCGATATAACATAACATGACTATGCAAAGCTTGGTCAATTTAAAACAAAAAGAGAAGAAGAATGAGAATTAGAATAATCAGATATTTTCAATAACATTTCAAGCAATTTAAGAGTTCAGTTATGGATTCTGCACAAAGATAACAAGGAAAATGTGGCAAATATACACATTCACTTACCAAGATAAGGAACCCTTTTTATTCCTGTTGTTAATCATTTTTAACCAGAAAGTTACATAGAAGGCTCATAATTTAAAATATGAACCACAGGAAGAAATATATGGTACATACTACATGTCACACAATTCAAGATAAAAAAAAATTCTAGGCTTTCAAGGAAGTGGACCTACAGAGAGTTTTACACCGTGGGATGCATTGCAGAAATGTTTGATGTTTTGATGGCTTGTAATATGAGAAAAATGTTGGATCCTCTTCAAGAGCTTCTGTGTAATTCTCAATGATTGAGATGATCTCATCAAAGTGGGGCCGCTTATCTGGGTTGCTTGACCAGCATCGGCTTATGAGATGGCGGAATGCCTTTGGGCAAGCAGGGGGCAAAGGAGGTCTTGCATTCTGCACCAGTCCAGCAAATATGGCACATAAGGCACTTGTGAATTTTGTTTTCTATGACAAATCTTAGCAAAGATTTTTTTTTTCAGTAACTGTTAGAAAAGAATTAAACTATCATACTATCTCCTGTATCATACATTCTGTACAATCTTCTCATTAAATAAACTGTACACTTTACCATCAAATCAACACATAACTTGGTTCATCTTTTTTCTCTTTGTTTCGCATCAAGCAGATTTTCCTGTCCATATAGGGGCGTTTTGAAGTTTTCAAGGTTTGAGTTTATGGATTCATATTTTTCTGATTTTTTTGTTATTAGAAGTCCCTGGATGAATATCAGCACCAGATCTGGCAGAATAGGGTATGAAGCAGAGTGTACTAGGCATTTCATCTTAGAAATTCTAATAACTGGTCAAAATGAAATAGGTTTGCCGATCTGCTGAGTGGAAATGAATGTAAAGACTAGGTCACCTTCAGTAGAACAGATAAGAGTGAATGCCAGATTACAATTTATGGGACCTATGAAGTCTGAATAATGGCATGATCGACATCTATCAAGCAACTAACTATGCTTCTAACAAATAAATTTCAAAGCACACTGACATCCTGTATCAAACTACATGTAGCTTTCTGCATTCATATGTCCTCTCTCTCTCTCTCTTTCTCTCTCTCTCTCTCTCTCTCTCTCATACACACATTAATACCACCACTGATGAACCAAATTATAAGTTCAATAAGAATTAACTGTTCAACACACTCGAGGAAGCATCATAAAAAATGCACATGCAAGCAGAGGCAGCAGCAGGCAATTCAAGAACCAACACAAAGGGGAAGGAAGAAATTGAGAGCCACAAGAATTAACTCTCTACTTCAAAGTAAATTATAGCTTTATAGCCACAAATGACCCATTTTTGTACTCATAAAGACTAGTGAAAATTAAGTATTTACAATGGGAAAATAATGTGGATTACATCTATTTTGACATATCAAGGTATTCTAGATAATTTCTCTGGCAATTCTTCCCTAGAGACTAAACTATACTAAAGAGGAAAAGAGAAGTGCAAATCCTGTCATAACGTACGTTTTCTTGCTAATTTAATGCTGTTACAATGTGCAAGGATAAAAGAGATGTCTGCTTCATTTTATTCCGAGGAAAATATAGCAATTTACATTGTAATATTATTCACAAATATGCTAAGCACAATGCCCTTCCACATTTCTCATTAGATAATAACCATGAGATTTAGTGTTGATGGGAGGCAGAAAATGGAATTGAATTTTTTTTTAATATATCAGCAATGAAGTGATGCAATTGCAAATCACCAGAGCCACAGTTAATAAAACATAGGATAGAGGATTTGAATTACATAACTTGGAAACTTTTCTAAAATGAAGAAAATAGAGTATTTTAAAAATGTAAATTGGGAAACAAAAAAAAGTGCAGAGTAGGGAAGAACAACAAACAATATCAACATGGGAAAAACCAGAAGAGCACTATAATTTATAGGGACATTCATTCACATCTTCAGTCATTCATAGAAATTAGGAATGATGGATCATCATCATCATCCAAGCCTAATCCCAAACAATATGGGGTTGGCTAAATAAATCCTGTTTGCCATTCTATTTCGTTTAATGCCAAATCCATTGTTACATTATGAGTGCTGAGTGCTTAAATTACTTCTTACTGCTTCAATCTATATCCTTTTACCTCTAGTCCTTCTATCCTCCTCAACTTGCAATAGATTGAAAGGAATGATGGGTGTATCATGAAACTATGACTCATCATATATGATTTTTTTAAATTGATCTAATTGATTGATATCTTATGATAAAACAATCTGATGTCCACTATTGACACATGGGACATAGGTCTTTTAAATCAGTTCTACTCATTTCTGATATCAGCCATGGACAAAACTGCAGATCCACACAGGAAGTGGACAAACTACTGCAAAAGGATTTTCAGGAACCAACTCATCAAGATCCAAGTGCAAGACAATCTATTAGTCATTAAAGCCTACAGTAGTCAATTTTGACATATTTTCCACCTATTTGGGGGAGGGGGAAGGTTCTCTTTACCCAGGAAACCTAATAATTGGGGTTTCTTATCTTAAAGATTAGTAAAATTTTCTTTTTCAATACCAAGGTTATGTGCTACTTAAACATATAGCTGAATATAAATGTTATTCATAAATAGCAAATAGACAAGCATGCATCAAATGGTACCAATGTTATGCATGGATGTTTTTATCACGTAATAGGGGGGTGATCATTAGAGGCTTCTTTTCTTTTTCTTTTCTTTTTTTCCTTTTTTTTTATAATAGTTCATTGGTAATATGGAAATCCTAGCAATGTAATAATCGTCGTATCATACAGGAACCCTGTTTCTCAAGAGAATCCACATTCTCATAAGAGTAATTCCATAGGTTGGTTTTAATGGTAAGATTGATAACAAACATAGTTTTTCTAGGTGCAGAAGCTGGTAGAAATAGGAGAACTTGGTAAAGAGGTAGAATGGAAAAACTGATTTCTTTTTGCTAATACCACCTTTTATTTAATTCTATCTACACCAGCAAGTTACCAGTTCCAAATTCTTTGTCTATCATTACAAAGGGCCTAACTACACATTGCCAAGGCATCATGTAATGTTAAAATCCTACTCTACTGTGGAAATATAAAAAAACAACGAGACAAGTTACTCGAGGTGCAGCAATTGGTCAGATGCTAATATAAACATTAACTAATCATGACTATGCAAGAAAATGCCCCCATATCTCAAGGAAAATTAAATAAAGGGCAGCCTAGTGCACGAGGTTCCCACCAATGCAGGGTCTGCAGCCTTACCCCTGTGCACATACAGAGAGGCTGTCTGCCTGTTTCCAAGATTTGAACCCTGGTTACCCAGGTCACAATGGAGCAATCCAACCGTTGCGTAAATTAAAAAAAGTAACATGTGAAAAATTTTAAGGTGCCTGTACCTTTTCTGAAACAGCAAAAGCAGCCTGTTCTGGAGTCATGTCCTGGAAAGGAGTCAATGCTGTTAAAATCTCCCAAAGAACTATGCCAAAACTGTATACATCAACTTTCTTCGTGTGTTTCTTTTCCTTTATCATTTCAGGTGCCATCCAGCGGTAAGTACCCATGAACCCCTTTCCACTTCCGCACTGAGATTCTAGACAGGAGATACCAAAATCTGCCACTTTGACACACATATCCTCACCAAGCAGTAGATTTTCTGATTTGAGATCCCTATGAAGTATCCCCTTAGAATGAAGATAATGCATTCCACGAGCAATATCAAGGGCCAACCTTAAAACCAGGTCAAGGGGAAGAGAATATGGTTCATGCTGGTGGAGGTATTTTCGCAGTGAGCCCCCTGCCAAATACTCAGTGATGATACAGAAAACAGGGGGTTTCTTACATGCTGCAACAAACTGCACGAAGAAAGTAGAATTAATACATTTTGGTCAAATAAAGCAATGTGGTCATGGTAGGGCTCCATTGTTAAAACAAGATAAATACATTCATTACGTTAATAACTAGTTACTTAGTTGACATAATTACAAAAATAAGGCAGTCACATCTCACACAGATACATAACTCCATACCTATATTTCTTTTATATTGAACATTGCCATGCTTTTCATGTTTTCATAGCTCAACTGCATGATTTTTTTACAAAATTGCCTGAAGCAACTGTCATTTCCCCATCATGTACTAGTTTCTATTACTTATTCCAAGAAAAAACACTTCACAAAGTTTTGGTTGTAACAAGTGACTAGTGCGATCCCCTGAAGATGAAATTTAAAGCATTGACCTCATGGGTTGAAAGACTTCTCAGCCTTCCTTACTGTAGCTTTGATTAGGGAAATGACTTCTAGGTTGCACATGAATATGTTTGAAATATAATGCATATCATATTGTCATTCTAGTTGGGTAAAATAAAATATCTACAGAGAATGAATTTTAAAGCAAATTGCCAAATGTTGTTGATTTTGAATTCTGTGGATGATATCTAGCTGCAAGGGTATGATTCTCTCAGCCCAGAGCATGATAATTGTATACAGATCCTTCATCCATTAAGTTTGTTGGTCTCCTGGTTATATGATTTGCAGAAAAACTATTCTTCATTTTCACACTCTCCTGAAATGACTGCAGTGGTAAACATGTACAGTGATCTACTAAAGGTGCAATCAGATTCTGGATTCCAGAGAAAAGAAACTTTAGAATTTGGAAGTAAACAACTATATCAGATCTTGTTCCACTCTCACCCAGAGGATGCTCAACCTGATGCAATTTTGTCTCGAATAAAAGACGGGATAGCTGGAGCTCTGGAGTAATGGAGACTTGGATGTGGATTGGGAGTGCAAACTCTGTGAGAGAGCTGATACTGAAAGACAGTGTTGAAGATGGCCAACAAATCCAAAGGCCAAAAGAAAATGTAAGAAAGAGACGCTGGTATTATTATAAACACATTCTTCAACAGAATTCTAGAGAAGGGTGAATGCATAAATAGAAATTTGTAGTTGGAAAATTTTGTCCGACTTATTTCAATGAAGATTAGATGAATAAGCAAAATATTTGATACTCATAAAAAATGATGCGTTTGTCTTTTCATAATTCGAGAACCCAGAAGGACTCGTGAAGATCCTGGATCCAGATTGATGAGGAAGTAGTGCTTGCATATATTTGATACTCATCCAAAAAAAAAAAAAAAATTGATGTGTTTTCTTGTCTTTTCATAATTCAAGAACCCAAAAGGACTCATGAAGATCGTGGATCCAGAATCATGAGAAAGTAGGGCTTGCATATGAGATTAAGAGGTCTTACCGTTTTCGGAGAAAGTGCATACACTAGAGTCTAGACTCAACAACGCCATTTTATTTAAGGACATTGATTGCGGGACTAGTAAGGCTTAAATGTTCAGTTCGTCAAAAGAAGTAACAAGTATGGTGGTCATTATTACAAGCAGATGATATGCTGATTGATAAAAGTGAGAAGTGAAACCATTACTGAAGAAGCGATGGGGAAAAAGGATGGCATGCAGTTAGGCTCTCTATGTAGAAATAAGGTTTCAAGTGAAGTGTTACCCTCGATAGCATTCTCGTCCATCCTTAGCAAGCCATTAAAGGGTAAAATTGGCACGGAGAACTTAACAAAAGGCAAAAGAAATTATAGATTTTCAAGGCGATGGTAAGTTCGTTGTGTTTGAAAATTCTATTTTCATGCAAGGCCAAACAGGAGAAAAGTAATTACGATGTCTTAACACCCTTGTACCACAAATATTTCTTCTCGATACACCCCAACAATGCAAGAACAAGGGGGAAATGCATTTCAGAACACACCCAGTGAATTGTGATATAAGCAATTTTTAAGAATGAAGGAACACCAGAGCTTACAGTCACGATATTAGGATGCCGGAGCCGAAGGAGCAAGGCGACCTCTGAGGTAAACTGCTGCTCCAACATAGTAGCTAAGTTCTCGTCTTCCTCGGGTTGGCTAATGAGCTTTATGGCCACGTCCATCTGCTTGTATACCCCGCGATAGATCCGACTGTGCCGTCCCATTGCGAACTTATTCCCGATGAACAGCTGAGACAAATCGGCACTCCATTCATCTTCTCCATCACCTTTAATTGCTGCACCAGAAGAAACCAGGTATTTGGACCAAGAAACAGTTCGTTTATATTCTCCGAGGGAGAGCCTCCTTCCGGGTCTCCCATGGTTCGTTATCTGCTTAAACCACTGAGATTCCTTCATTGATCCGAACCAGTATCATTAAATCTTTACTCATAAACCTTTTGGAACAAAATGTGGGTTCGAAAGGCCCTAAACTCTGCTCGTCTCCTAAAGTTCAGCTAAACACGATAGAGTTAAACGCAATCTTTCAAGCGAATAAATTAATAAATCATGTTTAACTTGAAAACTGAAACCGTTTCTATTCCAACTACATTTCGGACATTATCAAATTCTTCCTTATACACCACTCTGGTGCACTCATACTTGAAAGCATTCATTCACTTCATTTATTTGAAGATCTGGAAAAGAATATAAGCATCCAACCTCGAAATCGAATAAAAACACCGTTTTCTTCGAAAAAACTGAAATTAAACTTCAAATTCCCCCCACATTACGTATCTATTCGAACTAAAAAAGAAAAACTGTCGTTCTCTTTCGCAAACATCACCCGATTCCTCTGCAACAACATAACAAACAGCAAAACCATCCTCCTTCCTCTAAACCTCAAGCCTCCATCTCCAAATCAAAAGTAAAATAATAATAATTTGCAGTAATAATAATACTAATAATAATTTGAGACAATCAACAATTATTCATTGCTGCCAGACTCAATTAGGTGAAAAGGCAAGGCATTTCAAACCCAGAAATAGAAATTGTCGAAGTTAGAGGAAGAGATAGATAGCTTAAAAGGTCGACTAATGGTATGTACCCCGGCGAGGAGGTTAGAGCTAAGGATTACGAGAGAGAGAGAGAGTCAGTTAGATTTCGTTGGGGGTGGTTTTCCGGTGCAGTGAAAGCATCAGCTGGGAGCTGGCGGGTTCTCTCAGTCTTTGCCCAACGTGGGACGATTCATGTTTGAGGGGACAAAGCGGGTTTTTGTGATGGAGACTTCTATCAGATTTTCAGTTAAGTGCCCATTTCATTACACAGAATTTCGAGAATGCCACTGCATCTAGTTGCTACGGGTTTAGAATATCCCCGCCTCCTGTGGACCATAATGCCCTAATCCATCCCCCCATAGGGTGTTCAAATTCGGTTATCAAACCGAATAAGCCAATTCGTTTTTTTTACTTTGGTTTTGGTTTTTGGTTTGGTTCGGTTTTATAAATTTAGAAATGCCAGTTTTTGGTTTGAGAAAAAAGTTTAACTGAATCGAACTGAAAATTGAATTAACCAAAATAAATATATGTATTTATATTTTAATTATAAATATTAATATTAATATTAACATTATTATATTTTTAACATTACTATTTATATTAATAATAATATATATTTATATATTAATTGTAAATATTGATATATTTTAATAATTAATTATAAATATAAATAAAAAATATATTTATATTTTAACTAACCAAACTAATCGAACTGATTTAAATTTGATTCAATTCGACTTGATTTTCATAAAAATGACCTAACCGAAATATTGATTAAATTCTATTTCCGAACCGAACCAGCACCCCTACCCCATCACATCTCGATTCTCGAGAGTTCTCATTTTCCCTTTCCCCGTGGATGTACTTTTCATCTAATATCTAACCTCATAAATTAAACAAACAAAATATCTCCCCAATCCAACCCAAAGATCCAATTGCAGTGAAACGTGAAAAAATATTTGCTTTTCGAAGTAATTTTAAAGAGTGATCCCGTGTGTGGTAGAACAAAGCATTGAATCCCCAGAGTAGAAACCACTCAGGTTTAATAAATTGGTGATATGGGCACACGTGATAATGTGATATTCTATCCATCAATTAGATCCTAAATACCAGCTTTTGGGGTCAGTTTGTTGGCTGTTACATTAATTTTACACATTAATCATTAAAATGTTAAAAAAATGATTTAAGGATTCATAATTTAACAATGGCTATACAGAATGACAAAATAATATTTAAATAATGTACTTTATATTTAATGGATATTAAGGTTTAAAATATCGATACAATATTAAGGTTTAAAATACATCTAATACCAGCATTGTTTTAAAAGGTTTAAGCCTTGAGTCAAGTCACACAAAATTTATCTCAAGGCTTAAGCCTCACAAATTTAATGTCAGAATGAGGCATAAGCCTCAAGCCTCCAGGCGTGATGCCTAAAAAGGTGTATGCCTCAAATGTCAATGATTATATAGTTATTTAATGCAAAAATATAAATTTTTACAATTTAAAACATGTAGAAAAAACACTTCAATAATTATAAGTCAAATAATAAAGTAAAAAAGATAAAAAACAAATAAGACAAATCAAATTCTATTTTCAAAAGAGTTGAATTCAAAAAGGACAAATTAAGTTCTTAGTGTCTTATTATTCTAATTGTAATGCCTCAAGTTTGCTATTTTTCATATTTCTTATACTAATGGATCTTTTTTCTTTTTTAATAATAATAATATAATAATAATAATAATAATAGATCAAATCAACTAAGTTGTTTCCTTTTTTATAAATTTGTTTTTTACATGAAATATAAAATGTTTATAATTTCTAGTTGATTAGTTATTGTTTTATTTAATGCTTAAGTGTTAAACTTATTGCTTATAAACTTCTAATTTATGAATTTGTATGTTTTTTTGGGTCATTACACTTCAACTACGCCTTTAGCCTTTTAAAATCTTGGATACTAGATGTATCATATTGTTTTTTTTTTAATCCTAATACATCTGTCAAGTGTATTTGCAAAACCATTTTAATATAAAACTAAAATTTGAAAATAAAAAACTAAAAAAATTATAATACATATCCATCAAAGTATTAAAAATATTAATACATCTTTGCCGATACACAGGTGTATCAACAAAGTTAGAAGTCTTAGATGATGATGATTAGGTTTATTGATTCTGAATATTTTTTTAAGCTATATTCAGCTAAAATTCAACTTGGAAAGAACTAAATCTTAAAGTGTATTTTAAGCCTAAAAGGGTTCCAAACTTTAAAAAGAAAAAATCATTTAAAAATTAAAAGAAAAAAAATCAGAATTAATATCTAAAAGCATGCCAAACACAACCCTAATACAATACAAATCATAGCAAATTAGATGATAACAAATACATTGAACAAATTAAACAGTTCACGAACTCCCCATGTCATACACTCACACCCAAGTTGGTACGAATTTGTGGCCAGAAAAAAATAAATATCAGCAAAGAGATTCTCTCTATCTCTCCTTTAATGGGGAGAGGACAGTGGTGTTGTGTGTGTTGAGTGTGTTGACTACCTTAAAAGGTAAATGCCACATTTTAACGAGGGTTGTTTTGTCAATCAAGTGATGGGAGGGCACAGGGCAGAAGAGAAGGGCAATTTCGTTATTATGAAGGAGAGGAGGCGGTTGTGGAGCGAACATTTCAAAATTTAAACAAGGGTAGGGCGTAGGGGCGTTGGGCTTGGGACAGATGGCAGACATGGTTACTTTGGGATGGGCAAATGGGCCCCACAGAACATGACTATCCGTGGGAGTGTCGGACTCGGACAGCCGTATGCTGATTCCGTATACGGTCCATTGCTATAATCAAGAAAATGGAGATGTTGATCTTGATCAGACCCCCCCCCCAATAATAAACCTCTATTATATTATTTATTCCGTACAACACGCGGTAATACGATCGAGTTGGCATCTTCTCCCAATGTAAACTGTTCCAACAATGTCCGAAACCCACCTTGCCTGAGACATGCGGGTAGAGATGATGTTGGAACGAGTTTGTTGGAAGCTGTCCG
This sequence comes from Nelumbo lutea, assembly GCF_056320005.1. Taxonomy (NCBI): domain Eukaryota; kingdom Viridiplantae; phylum Streptophyta; class Magnoliopsida; order Proteales; family Nelumbonaceae; genus Nelumbo; species Nelumbo lutea. The sequence continues at coordinate 11,593,291 of NC_142687.1, forward strand.
GTAGCATTTCTCTCTAACCGAGAGTGTAATCGCGTTTAATTCATGGGTTGGAGGTGGTTGGTTCTGGAGAGAGTGGAGTGATGGAGAATGTTTGTCATTTAGCTTGGAGAGATGTGAGTTTGTTTTTAACGCTTGCAACGTGGCTGATGTGGGAAACCACGTTCCATCTCTACCATCAATCCATCATTTCTTGAGGTCATAGTCCAGCAGATAATAATAATAATAATAATAATAATAATAATAATAATGAAGACTGAATGAACTATATACGATATTCGTACTTTCAGCCGTGGGTTGGACTGGGAGCCCACTACAAATTGAATGGGTCCAAGTCCAACTAGATGATGTGACTATGGTCATCTGATTTATAAGCATTCTTGTGGTTACTGATTTGTGGATCTTGGCCCACCAGATCGTGGGTTGCTAGCACACCACCCCGTAGGCCACATGTCTAGGTCCATAGGTCTATATGGCCTATTTCGCACATCTTAGATGACAGCTAGCTTAATCCCCCTTAAAAAAATAAATAAATAAATGTCCAAGAATATTGTCAAGACTCAAGAGGATACCGTAGTAAGAGAAAGAATGCTAGCACCGAAAGATTGGCTTTTTTTATCCCTCAGACTTGGGAGATTGATTTATTTAGGATAAATAAAGTTTTAGCTTTTCTTAAGTGTTTATATAATAAATAATTATTCAATTTTTTTCTTAGTTGAATTTTACTTTTATAAAAGTATTTTCATAAAATAATTTTTATAAAAATATTTTTATAAAAGTATTTTTTATAAAAGTAATTTAATGAAAGTACTTTCAAAGGGTATGTTTTGAAATTTTGAAAGAAAATGAAGAACAAAATAGTTATAGATTCTTACTTAAGTGCTTATTAGAGAAAAATACTACCAAACGGCCAATACAAAATAAGTGCTTATTTTAACTCGAAAATGTGGAATGCCAAATGCAAATAAGTACTTATCCAACCTTACTCTCGTAAGCACGAAATTTGTGAAGATTGCTAACATGCAACGCCATGGTGCTTCACTGGCTTCAGCTCCGCTAAAAGACACATTAGGATTTTGAAAATAGCATGCACTGAATGATCTTTTATGCTTTATTTTGGTCTATATTTCAGGAATAAGATAATTTGAAGGCATTAATCTATCTATGACACACTAAGGGTTTGCTTAGTTTGGAACAGAATGGTCTATTCTTCCTACCTATTTAATTCAGATTGGAATCAGAATCAGAATTGAAACCAGTTAAAAGGAATTCTCATTCCCAAGGGAGGGGGAGAGAATGACCATTCCTTTAAATAGGAGAATGTCAGTACTCGATCAGAAATAAAAATAAGATTCCAATTCCATCCAACAAAACATTTACACTGTGTTTGGTTTAAAGGAAAAAAAAAAATAGGGAAAGAAAAGAAAACATAGGAAAACCTTTATAAACCTTGTATGAGTTTCCTTACCATTCCCTTCCTTTTCTTACATTTTTTCCTTCAAATCAAACATAGTGTTAGATCATTCTGATTCTAATTCCAACCCTTTATTCCTATGAACCAAATGAACCCGGTTGATAATTTTGCTTCTATTGTCGCTTGATGTGACTTCCATATGCCGCACAGTATCGAGTTAGGGAACAAATTTTTTGAAAAGCTGAGTTAGGCAGCCAAACTCCAACACAAGGAGAACAAATGAATTGTTTAATTAAGGACTGGTAATAACTAACTTTCAACTAAACTCTTGTCCCTCCTCCAGACAAGGTTTAATTCCACATGGGTTGTCACATATCTCATTTAGTCATCCACCCATAAAGAAAACCAATCTCTATTCAGAAAATGATTTGTGCGAAATCAGAAGGAATGCCACTTCATTCCAATTAGTAGTTGGTTACTCTTACTCAATTTTTGGAAAACTATTTTCCCTTTTTCCATAACCATTTTGCATATTTGTCTGGAATTGAGTTGGTTTTCTTAAGCATGCTGCTGAGGGTGTTCCTGTTCCTAATGTCTGCCAGTTTGTCTTTACAGTTTTCTGAATGGACATTTCTTAACGAATTTGATATTAGGATTGATTTTGTTGTTTGCCCACTTTGTTTATTATTATATCAGGGGGTCGATTAATAATTCATTCTCCCCAAATCCAACCTTCAAGGCTGGAATTTATAATTCCTTATTTGATATTAGGTAGAGTTTTATTATTGGTTTGATCTTAGGGTCCGTTTGGTTCATAATCGGAATTGGAATTGAAATCCTCCAGAATTGGAATTGGAATGATCCATTCCCATGGTCTATTTGGTTCAGGCAGGAATGAGAATGAGAATTAAAATCAGCAAGAATGAGATTCCATTCCCAAGAGAGAAGCAGGGAATGACATTCCAGCAAAAATAGAAATGGGATTCCAATTCCGCCCAATCAAACAGTTGAAATCGAAATAACCCATTCCAATTTCAATTCCAAACCCCTATTCCTATAAACCAAACGCACCCTTATTAAGCCAAGCCCAGAGGCCACGGTTAGCTGGATAATATTCTTAACAACATTCCAAAATCCAGGTCGTGAAGGAGGCCTGTATTTCAATTTTGTTTTCTTCCAGGCCTCCGACTAGACGACTTGTGGTTCATTTGGACTCTGGGCCCACCAGTCCACATACTGGTGTAATGGACCGCAGATCCATTATTATTGTCTTTAGGGGCAACTTATCAAGCTACTTCTTTTTAATTTCCAGAAAAAAAAATAAATAAAAAGTAAGCTATTGCTTTTAAGTTTTAAGGCTTAAAGCTGGTAAAAAAGAATTGTCTTTCGGGGTTCAAACAGGATGGAATATGAACACCCAATATGCAAGTTTTTTTTAGGAATAAAACAGCTGCCACGTCAGTAATATTATTTTAATAAATTAACTATTAAAATGGTTCACGGATCTACATTTCGAAAAAGATAACGGGCCTTACTTTTTTTGTATGAGCCCATAGATTGCACAAATTATTACCATAAAATAGTTTGGATTGTTTGATTGATTGAATGGGTGGAATTGATAGATAGATAGATAGAAATAGGCCACTTTAGTTTTGTGGGCTTTGAAGTTTGAACCCACTACCATGAATCGCACGGAATCAAAATCCGCCCGATTCTCAGTTCTCACTTCTTCTTTCTTTTATAGATAAAACGACACCACACTAACAAAACAAAATTACAGAATAGGGTATTATCCAAGATTTTAAAAACCGGGCCGGTTCCCGTTTTGAATGGTCCAATCATCTTATTTAAATAGATGGTCTATTCTGATATAATAAATAAATATATCAAAACTATTGTCTGGGTTGATGGTTCAACCACCCGAATTAATAAATCATTAATTAAATTAATGATTTTTGGCCAAAAAGCAGTTTTAAAGTGAAACAGAACCGATTCCTAAATCTATTGATCCGATCATCCGGTCCAATACAGTGATTATCCCACCAAATTTGATCCATCCAGAAGTTATATTTTCAAGTCAAAACTCAAAACAGGAGATTGTGAACTGAGAGAATCCACAACATTCTTTACATCGAATGGATGTCGAATCCTTTTTAACATACCTCCCATTTCACGTCCAGCTATAATAAAATTCTTGTTACAATCATACACACAAATAGCATAAATAATTCTGCTTGTATTAGCAACATTCCATCACATTTAATAATCATATTTTAACGCAAATTTCCCAAGCTTTTCTTTCAACAAAATAAAATTTTCAATAAAACAAGCAGTTGATCTATTGATGTTTTATTAAAGATATAATTATTAAAAGCTCCCAACGACTGATTCTTTTAAAGAGTGAAATTCCGTGTCAGATTTGGTGGTGTGAGAGGATAAGCGTGGCGGTGAATGACTGATTGTGTGCTCTGTTTCCTTTTTCCTTTCTTTAGTCTTCTCTTTTGATCTTGAACCTTTTTATTTGCTTTTGTCCCACTTAAATATTGTTGAATGAGCTGGAAGAACCCATCATCATCCGAAGAATGATGCGAATCTCCTGTGTGCATGGTTGTGTCACCTCAGAAGTCAGAACCAGATCTCCAGACGGGTCAAAAAGAAAAAGAAAACAGAGAACCCCAATTGGAAAATCACACAGGAGATTCTTCAAAATTCAAATTCAAAGGAAGAATCCGTTGGACCCACATAAGTCAAAAGAAAACGAACAGTTTTCTTCTAACACTCCACTCCCCACCCAGCTCAGAACAAAATTCCGAATGACAATAAATAATGTAAACAAGGAAAGATAAAACAACGCATCCCATTTCATTTCATCAGAAATCTTTATCAACTGACCATCAATTTTTCATCATCCATACAATGAAACGAATACATATAGTACAGGAAAACAGCAGAGAATCACTAACACCACAAAGTTGGGTCTCCAGCTGCAATAACTTTTGGAAAGTTTGCAATGATTTTAAGGGGAATTCTGTAAAACTATTCCTAAGTTTTAGGAAATGAATTTATACACTATTAGCAAATTCTCTTAATGTAAGAATTTTGACAATTGAGACCGTCTTTAAATAATTGATCGAAAGAATGAAATGTCAAACTTATACTTCGTTGTTCTTAAAATTTTAAGAATCTAAGCTGTAGCCATTAATCTTGCCAAATATCCCTACTGGTCATTGCTTGAGGATCCGTTTGGTTCACAGTCGTTATTGGAATCAGAATCGAAGTCGAAATCCGTAGGGATCAGAATTGGAACGGTTTATTTCTATTTGATTCAGATAGAAATCAGAGTGAGAATTGGAATCAGTTGAAATGAAATTTCATTTCCAAGGGAGAAGAAGGGAATGGCTATTTTCCATGAGGAATAGGAATGGGGATTCCAATTCCACCCATCCAAAAAAAAAATGGAATTGGAATGGTCCATTCCAATCCCAATTCCATACTCCTATTCCTGCAAACCAAGCGGGCCCTCATGCTAGTTTTGATCACGTTTCGGTGTCATCCATAACCATGCTCCATGGTGGAGAGAGGAGGGGTGGTTTGTTTTCAAATAGTCATTGTTGATATAGGTGTAAATCGGGTCGTGCGGCCCACAGCCCGACACGGCTCAACCTGACTTTGGACCGGCTTGGCACAATGGTCCGTGCTATGTTGGGCCTGGGATTCAGAGTCCATAGGCTGGTACGACACAACACGACATGTAACACCAACGGCCCACAGGCTGGCACAACCCATCATGGGCTGGCACGACACGACCTATGGGCCCATAGTAGGTTGCACTCGCACCGTCCAAGAACTAGCCATTAGGGATCCCTCCAATGACTAGTTTCAACTTTTTGGGAGGGTTTTTACAGAAATACCCCCAACAACTATAAACAGCTATATAGGGGATATTTATGTAGTATGGTTACGAGGGGAGTCAAGTTAGCAACTTAGACTCTTGGAATTGAAAGGCTTCAACCGTTGAAATCAAGTTAAGATTCCGAACCAGCAATCCGGGTAAGTCTAATTAAATTAATTTTTACTTTTTAGAATTAAAAAAAAAACAACCAGCTCCTTCCGAAACCAATTCCCCAACAGGTTCAATGTTGACGATATTTAGTCGCATCATGTTAGTGTTAACACTAATATAGATGCTATTGATATTAATGGAACTTCTACCCCTAGTAATGATACTAGGGGAAAGAAAAAGAAGGCCTCTAAGTTGATTAGCCCGACTTGAAAAGTATTTAAAGTAGAGGATGTTGAGGGGATGGGAAAAAGAATTGTTTGCAAAAAATGTAGGAAAGACTTTACCTATTGTAGTAAGGGTGGTACTGGCCATTTGAATAGACATTTGCTCACCAATGATAAAGAAGAAGAAAAAGGGAGAGAAACAACACAAACACAAATCGAACGAGGGGGATTGGTACATTTAAATATTCTCAAGAAAAAATGATGTAAGAATTAGCAAAATACACTGAACAACCATTTTTGTTAGCTGAAAATATTAAACTTGAAAAATTGTTACATAATTCTGTAAATCCACAATACAAAAAAGTTTATAGGAATACTATTAGATCAGATGCTTTAAATTTTTTTTTATTCATATAAACAAAATTCAATCTATATGTTGTCAAATCTTAATTCTAAAGTTGCAATTACATCTGATGTTTGGAATTCTAAATTTAATATAAATTGTATTTGTGTTATCAGTCATTTTATTGATGAAAATTGGCTTTTAAATAAAATAATTTTAAGTTTTATTAGGCTTGAATGGCCACATATTGGCCAAGCTATTGCTTCAAGCATTTTAAATACTTTACATGCTTATGGAATTGGGAATAAATTATTTTCTATTATTTTTTATAATGCTAATAATAATGATTCGGCAATAAATATTTTAAAGTCTCAAATAGAATCATGTTTAAATGGTAAATTATTTTATATAAGATGTGCATGTCACATTTTAAATTTATGTATTCAAGATGCTTTAAATATTATTTCTACTCATATTTCTAAAATTAGAAATTGTATTATATCTATTAAAAGTTCTAGAGTAAGAAAACAAGAATTTAAATATTTATGTCAAAATTATGGTTTAAAATATAAACATTTTATATTATATGTTAAACATAGATGGAATTCTGCCTATGCTATGTTATAAAGTGTATTTTTCATAAACAAATTGTTACTGGTTTTTATAATGCAAAAATTACTAATGATATTATATTTGAGGAAGGCTGAGAAATGACAATTTGTATAAGAGATTTTTTAAAACATTTTTATAATGCAACTAATGAAATTATCTAGTATTTATTATCTAACTAATTGTAATTTACTTTATCAACTAATGGTGATTAGTGATTGTTTTGCAGAATATAGAAATAATCCATAATTTAAAAGTATTGTTGAAATAATAGAAAATAAATTTAAAAAATATTGGGAGAACATTTCTCCTCTTTATTGCTTAGCTACAATATTAGATCCTAGGATTAGAAAATATAGTTTAGATATTTTACTTGAAACATATTGTGGAAATATGAATATTGAAATTTGAAATAAAAAAGAAGAATATAATAGTTTATTATTTGAAATGTATAGTTTATATGAAACTGAATTAATAAGAAATAATTCTACAAATTGTACAGTTGCATCTTCTACTTCTGAACTTGAGCCTAATAGTAGAAGGGAAAAACATTTTTATTTAATAAGTACAAGGCATAAATCTACCACCTCGACAACAAGTTCATTTACTAAACTTAATTTTTATTTACAAGCAAATTTTTCTACTTTAGGTGAGGAAACAAATAATTTTGATATTTTAGCCTGGTGGAGTGAGCACTCACAACCATTGTATGCTTTGTAATTTGTATCATTCAAATTTAAATGAAATAAAATTCTTATTTTTCTTCCAATTTGTTATTCCATTATTATTTGGTTAAGTTTTTTTTTTTTCATTTATTTGGTAGATTTCTCATTTCTTATTTGTTCAAATAATTCCCAAAGCCCAAAGGAAAGTTAAATATTCTAGTTTTACACATCTACTTAGCAAAGAAATAAAAAAAAATCAAAAATTAAAAAAAAAAACAAAAAAGAGGTAAAAAACCAATCTAGCCCGATTCAACCCATGCCCAAGGCCCAACCTGTGGCATAGCCCGGCATGGACCTGTAGCCCAGCCCGGCCCAGGCCTGCAGCATGGCACGGCACGACACAGGCCCGCACGGGCTTGGGCCGTTGGCCGTGCCGGCCAACCCCCAAGTTATCCCAGGGGAGGGCGGAACGGCCCAGGTTTACACCTCTAATTGTTGAGATGGGTTTTCTAACAAACAGAGCAATGACAGCCACGAGACGACGATGGTACCATTGTCCACGAAACAGAGAACTGAATGTTCCATTACTTCATGCAAATGGGTCCCAAATGTAGGGAGTTGATCAAGCATTGAAGACATCGTATAGATTAGAATTGCATTCTGGACCTACCGTCATAAGACCTGCAAACCACTGTAAAAAGTTCTTCTTGGGTAATCCAAATTCCAAATTCCAAACTATTGTTCTGACCAGAAGACCAATAATATGATTCTGTGCAAGCTTCGTCCCTATTCTCAGGAAACCAGCAATCAGTCTCTCACCTTCTTAAAATGCTCTCATAAAGCATCGGTTATGACGGCCAGACATTCCATCAGGTGTCTCTGTATTAACCAAATTATATAGCAAATTAAGCAAAACAATAGAGGTTTTGTTGTAAAGAAGAGGAATGGCAGACCTTCCACTTAGAGAAGATTGTCCATTTTTCTTGCTCACATCTCATTGACAGACCAAGCCTTGGATTATGCCCAGGTTTAATATGAAGCAGTGAATCAGTCCATGACAGAACCTTCAAAGAAGTAACTTCTCAAAAATAGTGGAAATAAAATTTTCCTCGTATGAATCAGCCCATTAATTCTCTACCATACTAGCGGGACCCATGCGGTGCATGGTTTTGTTAATCAAGAATCAAACAATCAAGACTTACTGATAATTAATGTATTGAAAATGCAGCTTTTCTGGAGATTAGATGTAATTATTAAATTATAATTACTTTTAATTACAGTTTAAATAATAAATACTATAATTATTTAAAATATGGTTAATTAAAGTAATTATTTAGAAAAAAAGTAATTACTGTTATATGTATTTAAATTATAATTACTGTTAAATTAAATGTAATACTGTTTTTCAATAAATACTTTTAATTAATTAACCATATTCATTAAAATATAATTACTGTTAAATACTGTTAATTAATAAATACAGTAATTTCTGGAAATTAAATGTAATTTTCTGCTATTTATATCTTAAATTATAATTATTGTTAATTGCAGTTTAAAAATAATTTAGTTATGGCTTAAAAATAATTACTGTTAATTTCTGGAAATAAAGTAATTAATAATATATGTAATAAAATTAAGTAGTTATTTAAAATATAATTATTAAACTACTGTATTAAAATAAAGTAATTAATTAAATACTGTTAATTAATAAATACAGTAATTTCTGGAAATTAAATGTAATTTTCTGCTATTTATACGTTATATTATAATTACTGCTAATTACAGTTTAAAAATGATTTAGTTACGGTTTAAAAATAATTACTTTTAATTATGTTACTGTTAATTAATTACTATTAATTTCTGGAAATAAATGTAATAGAATAAAATAATTATTTAAAATGCATTTATTAAACTACTATATTAATATAAAATAATTATAATTTAAAAATAATTATTGTTAATTAATGTAATGAAAAAACATTTTTTTTGGGAAATTAAATCTAACTATTAAATTATAATTATTGTTAAATTAAATGTAATGCTGTTTTTAATAAATACTATTAATTAATTAAAATACTGATATTATTATTATTGTTGTTATTAAGCAACTCGTGTAATACACGGATTAGACCCATACGATCCACGGGTTTAGTTGCACTGTGCACGGGTCCAGCTGACAGGTATTGCGTATGGATTGGATCGGTTGGACTCGTCATTTCGTATTTGGGCTTTTCAAAAAACGAATAATCGCTGACCCACGTAGGTCATCTTCTTCGCTCGAACTGTCACGCGGGTCATGCGTCGAACCGATTAGCTTTTTGAATGTTTTACTCCTTTTTTGTTAAATCTTCATTTTTTTCACAATAAAGAAGGTGTTTGGCCTCCTACCTACTGTTTGCAATCGTTTGAAAGAGTTGAAATGTCCAAGACCTCTAAAACGTTTGCTCAATCCAAAAAGGAGGTGAAAACATCTAAAACCCCTACAACGTTTGCAACGTCTCAAACCAAAGAAGTTGGAAGAAAACTGTGTAAAAAACAAAAAAGTGAGATGAGAAGAGAAAGCAAGAAAATAATGAAAATGAATAGAAAAAGTGGATGTGATGGCTCTGTTTGGGTTATGGTTGAACTGGCCTTGGGTGCCATGTGGCAGCCTCTGTGGTCATCTTATCTCTTCGGCCACATCAGCATCGCATAGGATGATAGCTCCATCAGGGATTAGGACTTATCCCAAAGACTTTGGTGGGCAACTTCATCCCGACAATCCTGGAAGCCTCATTCGAATCGGACATGGATCTGTGGATATAAATAGGTAACCTCTGCTCAAGGTAAGGGACTTTGGCTCATCGGACTCCATACTATTATTCTACTTTTGCTCAGTCCGACCACCCATCTCTTCCATTACTAACTTGAGCGCTAGAGTGCCACTCGAGGAACATCTCCTTGAGCCTCTTTCTTGGTTTTAGATCTTGATCTTGGTGTGCAGTTTCATCCTTCCACCTCGGCTTTGCCAATTGGTAGCAAGGTTCAAAGTATCGACACATATTGACCGGTATCGGCTAATACATATCATTTTGGGAGCTCCCCGATACACTCCTACAGAGGGTGTATCGAGGTTTTGATCGGTTCAGGGGTGGAGGAGCCTTAAACCAGCCCCCCTGAACCGATTTTGAAAAAAAATTAAAAAAAAAAACAATATCGATATAGACCAATACGCCCCTACTGGCATATTGGGCGAATCGATATTTTTGAACCTTGGTTGGCAGGACTATTTGACTGCAATCTTGATTCGGAACACCTTGAATCAAAAAGCATCAGGTTCAACCTTTTGGTCTCCTGTTGGAGACTAAGAGAATGTGAGAGATGATAGACGTCTAGTCGTGCGTGTCGATAATATACAAATCAATATCAATGTGTATTGCACCGTATCGACCAATACAGACCAATACGTTGCGATACACGCTGATACACACACATACCTTGTCTTGTTTATAAAATGCTCCTGTGAAGATTCGAACTCAACTTATGATACTAAGTGAAATAAAATAAAAAATTATATTAAAATTTACTATTTTATAAACATTAATGAAGCAAAAATTATCAAATTTACGTTTATATAAAAAATTGTTTTTTAATCTCAATAAATTATACAAATAAAAATATTAATAATAGCTAATTATTTTAGTTCTTAAATTTCATAAATTTGTACATTATATGTATCTTCAAATTTTAATATTTTTTATAAATTATTCATTTATTTTTTAATTTAGACTAAAATATAACATATTTATTATTTACAAAAATTAAAAAAAATTGTTTACAAAATATTCAAGAATACAACATTAAATTGAATTTATCAAATCCACTAATTTAGATTTATATAAAAAATGATTTGTTATTTCAGAAAAAAAAAACTATAGAAAATAAAAAGTTAAGAATGGAATCGTTACTTTAATAAATAAAAATTATGAATTTCATATGATATGTATCTTAGAAATTTTAATAATTTTGATATACTTTTAGTTAAGATTAAAACTAAAAATATGATAATAATATATGTGCCTTAGAAAAATTATAAATTTCATATGATAGTGATTTTGATATTAACAAATATTTCAAAATTTAATATTTAATTGGCTTTTTTGGTTAATGTTGAAAAGTAAAAATAGAAAATAATTGCTATAGTAATTAAAATATAATAGTTGCATATGTTTTGTGTCTTGGACTTATAGGATTTAACATAATAATGGTTTTGTGCATGCTTTACATTGTAAGAACTATATAATATGAGTCTTGGACTTTTGATTGTTGGATTATCAATAAAATTGTATGATATTTATGTATCTTGTTATATTAGTAATATATTTCTTTATGTATTTATGCTTTATTTGTGACTATTTTGGCTTTTAAAATTAGTGTAATTGATGTATTTACAAAAATTTGTATCATTTTCCTAGCGTATCCATGTGGTTTTATATGTTTTGTCCGTATCTATATGTTTTCAAAGTGTATCCGCATCTGTGTCCAAATTATTCGATACGATACCCGATTTTGATATTTTGATCCTTGTTTGAAGGTGCTAAAGTTATTAGGAAGCTTCAATGAAAGAAGTTTGATCCTCACATCTATAAATGAAAATGTTAGATAGATGAAATGTTTGGACTTCTCCCACCGTGTTTCAGAAGTCCAATTGTCCAAACGTTTGGTCTTCTCCCACGGCTGTAAATGAATAAATTGCAAATTCGTTTGGTTGGTTGCTGAAAAGGCTGAAATTATGTGGATTAAAAAAAGAAAAGTAAAAAAAAAAAAAACATAAAACTAGAAGGGAGTTTCTTGCAAGAGAGATGTGCTGACATGACACATTGCCTTTTAGTATATATATAGACTCGCAGGGACCTGTGTGATGTACGGGAAAATCTGAAAGATTTAATAGTTTTATTTATTATTAATTAATATTAATTAGTAATCAAAATTTGTTGTTAATTAACTAAAAGTATTCAAAGTTATTGTTAATATTTAAAATTTTAATAATTGTATTTTCACTTAATGTTGATGTACAAGAAATAATTATTGTTAATTTAATATGAATAAATATTTTTTTAATAAATTTAGTTTTATTAATAATTTTAATAATTGTTATTATTTTTAAATAAAATTTTGATTGACTTTAAATAAATAAAAATAATTACAAAAGCTAACATTTTTATTAATTTCACTAAGAATTAACAATTATATGGGAATGGCAAGGGGGTGGGTTTAGGGCAGGGCACCACATCCCTATCCCTACCCCATAGTCAAAACACTTTACACCAACTCCACCCCGTCCCTAGTGTCAGGCGGTTTCAAGGTAAGGCAACCACTCCTCAATGTTGGGTGAGTTCAAGGGCGAGGCACCCCACTCCTAATCAAGGATGTGAAATCCTCGAGTTTCCCTGCCCCGTATCTAGTATTGGGCAGGTCCAAGTAGAGGTGTAAATTGGGTCATGTTGGGTCGAACCTTGGGCTATGATAGGCCGTAGACCGGGCCAAGCTATGAGAGGTCCATTTAAAAAAAAATTAAGAAAGATGTTTAAATTTTTATTTCGTATGACTTTTGATGTATACAATTGTTTATATATCTAACTAGACCTATTCATAGGCCAAGTAGCCCAATGGCCCGACCTAGCTTGACCCGTTATTTTTCAAGCTTGGACAAAATTTCAGGCTTGTGTGTTCTAGCTCAGGCTTTCTCAAATAAGCCCAACCCGATACTATTACATATATAAAAAAATACTTTGTTATATATAATAATATATATATATATATATATATATGCTTCTTAAACTATTAATAAATATCAATTTACTATTAGGAAATATAAATTAGTTTATTAATTTATTAAATTATTACTAAATTAATATAATATTAGTTTAAGACATTTTGTGTACAGATCGAGCTTCGGGCTCGGGCTTGCACTTTTTCTATTGATAAATAGGCCCGTGTTAATTATAAAATTATGATTTTTTATAAATTAAAATTTTTATTTAATTCTAATCTAGTATAAAAATATATAACATTTCTATATATTAATATAAAATTTGTTATTTAAATATTATATAATAATGTTTACCATATATGCATATAACTTCCAAGTTGAGCTTATTATTGATTGTTTAGCTTGGGCCCTATCTGCTAAAGCCATCATTGAACTCCAAAAGTTTGATAACCAATTAGACTTCGGATTTGATTATCCCTAATAATGTGTGGGCATGGTACATATCTTAGCTAGACCTAACTCAAAAGAAAATAGTTGCTTGAGCCTGCAAATTTATAGATCTAATCGGGTTAGGTAAAGTTACAAACGATTTGTTACTTTTTATTATTAATTATTAAAATATTGTTAACTATTAAAATACTGTAATTATTAAATTACTGTATAAAATACAATAATTTCTAGAAATGATCATATTTTCAGAAATATTGCTAATTTCTTGGCTAAAACTAGTTAAATGTAATTTTTTGGTAATTAAATGTAATTGTCTATTATTTATAGCTTAAATTATAATTAATGTTAATTATAGTTTAAAAATAATTATTGTTAACTATATTACTATTAATAATTAAAGTACATTATTTTTTCATTATTACTCAATATTTTTTGCAATAAAATACAATTAATTTAATTTTTTATTTATTTTTAGTATTTTAATTAAGCTTTAGGTTTTTCAAAATTTTTGGATTTTTAATTAACTTTTGGTGTTTTTTATGATTATTCAATAATTTTTGCATACGAGTATTTTTCAATAATTTTCAGTATTTTCATAATTTATTTTTGCATATTAGTCACTACAAAATTAATTTGCATTTTCTTTCAATAAAAATAAATTAAATAACTAAATGAATACCATAATTAATAAAAAATATAGCTAATTTTCAAAATTTTTCAATAATTTCTGGCTTAGATATTTTTTAATAATTTTGTTATTTTTAATAATAAAATACTATTAATTATACTTTTTAATTATTTTTAATAAATACCCTTATTAATATAAAATATTTTTATTTTTAATATTTTTTAATTATTTTTAGGTTTTTCAGAATTTTGGATTTTAAAAACTTTTGGAGTCCAATGATGGCTTTAGCGGATAGGGCCCAAGCTAAATAACCCCTAATAAGTTCAACTTGGAAGTTATATGCATATATAGTAAATATTTTTATATAATATTTAAATAAAAAAAATTATATTAATATATATATAAATGTTATATATATATTTATATTAGACTATAATTAAATAAAAAATTTAAATTGTAAAAAATCATAATTTTATAATTAATATGGGCCTCTTTATCAACAAAAAATATACAAATCCGAGCCCAAACCCAACCTGACTATTATACCAGCCTGACATGGCCCACTGTACACCTCTACCCTTCCTCTATGCTCAAACAGTCTACAAGAAAAATCCCATCCAGTGATAATCTCATAAGTAAAAAGGAAAATGAAATTAAAAACTTAAATTGAGAAGAGCCCACATTTATTTTCGGGCATTCTAGTGATAACCTCATAAGTAAGATAGAATCCCAAAATTAAGAAACGAAATTAACAATATAGGCGAATCCATGCTTGACTGAGTTACTCTGTACCCTTATAGTAATGGTAAAATATAACCGGAGAAACAAAATTTGTGTTTATTCAGCACTTTCTCAAAGCAAAACCAACAGTAAAATTCTTCAAAAAGGATTCGCGTTTCGTCCAAACCCAAAGTTAAAAAAAGAAAAGAAAAAGTTTGGGATTCTGGAATGTGTCCCCAAAAAAAGTCGAACGTGCATTTCAGTCCAGAACGTGTCCTTCCAAAAAAAAATCAGATCTGGAGCGAGACCCTTTTTACAGGCTTCTTTGTACTGTTTTCCTCTTTTAGTAATACATCTTTCCATACAAGTACAGACCCACTTCGATGCTACTAAGCAACTCCAAACCACTCATGCGATTCTAGGGTTAAGACTTAAGACAGATTGCAATACAAAAGACAGATTGCAAGAACCAAGCAAGAAATTACAAAAGACAGATTGCAAGAACTTAGAGGAAATAACATACAGGCAGAGGAGAATCGGTTGCCTTGATCATCCCCTGCCTCTTCTTGGCATCAATAGGGTTAAGAGCCGCAGCAACAACCTTGAGCAGCACCTGGCACTAACACTTATGAATCAAATTCCAGAACATCAACGCTTCCGTAATCTCCGTAAACCCAAAGGTATGGGAGAAATTGCAGATGCCTCCATGGAACAGATTGGGAATCAGCAGAAGAGACGCAGAGAGGAAGTGGAGGTAGCTCCTCCAAAAGGAAGTAGCAGCCGTTCTTCCGAAACCTCCTGACAATGTGAGAGACAGAGGAAAGAGGGGAGCGGTGGTGGCGTCGGACTCGAGGAGGGAGGGTGGCAGTCAGTGAATGGCCTTGAATTGGCTTCTACTGGTCCGTACTCCGAAGAGTTTCCATTTGTATACCACTTGCTTATGTTGTGTTTTTCCGCTCTTATTCGAAAATCTTCTGCATTCAGGATGCAGGAAAAATTTATGCACCCACCAATAATACTGCTTGCTTATGTTTTTCCGCTTTCTTTCTTTCAACATCTTCTGAATCATCCAGGATGCAAGAAAAATTTATGCATGAACTTCGATAGCTAATCCTTGGCTCGAGAACTTCGATAGCTAGCTGTTTTAAGGGGTGGGTACAGCGTCTAGTATGAACACAGGACTAAACATGTATAATAGAAAATATGTGCATGATACAATGGGGAGTAGAAGTGCAGTATAAGATGTACAGGAGATTAATTCGACTGAAGTCGTGTTGGTTTTTGTAAAAAACTAAAAACTAACCGTAACGGCTGAAGTGGCCTCAATGGTTTGCCACTTTCTTGATTTTAAGTTGAATAAAATATTTTAATACACTATTAAACAATTTATTGACTAGGAGACAAATCAACAAGTCAACAAATGAGTGGTGGCCAGTCGGTAAGTTGGCCGGGTATTCGAATTAGGGGTGTAAAATGGATCCGATCCTATCTGGTCGGATTCGGATCACCTCTGACCGGATTTTCAGATCGAATCCTATGATCCAGGCAGAGATCGGATCGGATTTGAATCACCCTATCCGATTCGAGAAGATCGGATATATACATATTTATAAATATATTATTTATTTTTTATTTTTATGAATTTGTTATAATATTTATTTTTTATAAAAATGTGTATGCATATGATGAAAATAATTAAAAATGTAACTAATATTGGGAGAATCTAGAGAAATTGAATGTGATGTTATTTATTCTAGTGGTGTTTGATCCTAGATATAAATTTGAATATTTAGAATTTGGGATCTCTCAAATGTATGAAACTGATAAGGGGGCATTTGCAGTAAATCAGAGTTGGATAGAGCTGAAGATGTTATAGAGTGTGCTAATGATTCATTTGATATCTTGTTGTGGTGGAAAGTCAATAGCCTAAGATTCCTTATCCTCTCACAAGTATCACATCATGTATTGGCAATTCTTGTTTATTAGTATAGGTGGTCGTGTTACTGATTCTTTTAGAAACTTATTGAGTCTTCAGATAGTGGAGGCACTCATTTGCATTCAAGATTGGCTTCAGACATCCCCATAACCGCTTAATGTTGAAGAAAAGTTAGATGATGTTGAAAAAATATAATAATATTTTGTTTTTTTCATTACTTCATGCTCATGATTTTATACTTGCTATTGTATCTTGATTTATTTTAATTTTCTTATGCAGATATTAGCACTATCACATTGCCCCCTATTGTGATTGAGGTAACATGCTTTTGAATATATGGATGAGTGGTTCATTTTGAAGTGACCAAACACTATCTTTTGGATATATATTCTCTATGCTATGAGTTGTGAATTCAAGAAAACACTTTCATGTTATACAACTTTGAATTTGTCAAACTCTACCGTTTATGGTGTTATCCAGTTATTCTATATTATTATATTGATATCTATATTATTCTTATTTTATTAATTAATTTTTTCTATACTAATTTAGCATAGAATGGTTTAAAGTCCCCAAACCGTATTAAAAAAAATTCTAAATCATAATTTACTAATTTAGCATGAAAAATTCTCCAAACCACATCAAACTAGACCGCGAACACCGCTAGTCCTAATTCTCGTAATGGGAAGTGCTACGATGAGAGTAGAGCAAATACAAATACAATGTGGGAGACATAAATTAGCTTAATTAATTAATATATGAACAGATATATTTTATATAGATTATAGATGACGAAGGTGGGGACACGAATGAATTTGTTGTTTCAAGTGTAGGAATAACGAGTACAGAGGTGGTAGCCGGAGATGAGGGAACTGAAGGCAAAGGCCACAAATGCAAGGAATGACATAGCGATGGAGGCGCTGGCCATCCTGGTGAATTCATCCTTCCCCCAATTGGATACCCAATCGTCCACCCGGGTGGCTGCCGACGACGATGCCGATATCAGAAGATACGTCAATATCTGCAACTTACAAAAAAAAAAAAAAAAACATAAACCATCACCACTCTTCAACTAATGGAGGAGGGATGAAAAGGGGAATTCAGTCGTCAGTGGACATGAGAACTTGCCTGATCAATGGAGAAGTCCAAGAGGCAACGGAGGGCGTGACGGATGACATATTTTCCGGTGATTAAGTGGTAGGACAGAGCGTACGCCTGAAACCCAGCGTAAACAAATGCGATCACACTGACCGATACACAGTACCTGCATTCACAGTCACATGATCCCATCGAATCACTCAACCCCCGAACTCCAAAACAAAAACACTGCAGCTTTTCACTGGCAGATCTCTCGTATTAGGGGAGGGGGTGTGGGATAATTGGAAGTGAGAAAACGAACCTATATTCCTTGTATCTATGGAATGAATCACCACTCCAGCCCTGCGTCTTATCGGAGGCCATGACCGAGAACGAAACCAAGCAGAAGACGGCCGCACAAATCCTAAACCCCAACGCCGCTCGCTTCACCATCACTTCCCTTCTTGACTTCCTGAGAATTGATAAAACCGCCTTGGATCGCCTCTCACCACCATGACCATCCTCAGTAGTGTCGCCTCCTGCGCCCCGGTCCGCCAAACCGTCCCTCCCTCCCGGATCCACCTTTGTCACCACGGGTAGCTCTTCTCGGGTGGACCGGTTCACCACGACAACCGGAGAAGGAACGTTGCGGGGTTCGTCGTGGGGAAGTGGCACCGGTTTTTTGTCTTCCATCGGAGAGGAACCACGGGAGTAGAAGTCGACTGGGACGATAGCCTTGGATAGAGAATTGTCGGGTGGAATGTCATCGTGGTCCGGTGGGCTTTCCGGAGGGGAGATGTATTTATCTTCCCCGGGTGATCGGAGGGGAGAAGAGTCGTCCTCCATTTCAATCTGTTGTTGCTGTTTTGAGAATTGAGATGATTGGGTTTCCTCCGTTTTTTTTTCTGTAAATTTTCTGACCTTTATTTTTCACGAATCACGATCTCCTTTTCACTCTTTTCTTTTGCTTTTATTTTTCTCTCTTTACATATATAAAGCAAGCAAGCATCAGCATTCAACATATTTGTGCGCTTAAAAGAGTTGAGAGTTGGAACTTAAAATGAAGTTAGTGGATCAGCGGAAAGGCATGAATGATACGAAGGACAAGTGGTGCTAGAGTAAAGATTCTTTATCTAACACAATAAAGAAATGAAGATAGACAATGTTGCTTTAGCATCATCTCAGGTTATTCTCAGGCTGAGAGCGAGAGGTGTGGAGAATAGATTAAAGAGAGGAGGACTAGGGAGGGAGGGGGGTCCATAACACCTAACCTCTACTTTGTTAATTGTTAGTGTGAGATAAAGGAAAAATGGTCATTTGTTAGCATAAAATAACTGTAAAGCCAAACCAGCAGACCACCCCATACCTCCTTTATTACTAATTATTTTTCTCACTTAATTTCTTGTAATTGATTGGACATATGAATACTTTATCAATTGGAACTACTTACTTGTCAACTAAGCAAATTCTTTCGTTTTTACTTTTCTCTTTTTCATCCGCAATCTTGGATTTTAAAGTATTATTATTGTTATTATTATTATTATTGTTGTTGATTTGCATTTGTAATTTACCATTATATAAGTGGAAACCCCTGGGTTTGCATTTGATGCGTTTTAACCAGCTGTTGAGCAATGAGCATCCTACAACCCATCACCGGTCCACTCAAACTGTTAACAGACCTTTTCTTTTTCATTTTTGACATTCCTCGTTGTCCAGAAACTTGTGGTGGAGAAAAGGTAGATAATAATCCCTCCCTAATTGAGAGTTAAGAGTAGTTGAATTTATAAGGTTCCATTTTCGTGCCTTAGAATTATAGAGCGAAAAAAAAATGATCGAAATTGGAATCAAACAAAAGTAGAGAATGCAATGCTAAGTGGTGGAAAGCCCTGCTCATTAAGCTCTGGCAATCGCGTGTAAAGCTATCTTTACACTTTTTTTTTTCTGTATTGAAAAAGACAAACGATCTTTGATGTCTACAATTCTAGATTTCTGTTCATCAAATAATTTTCTTGGGGTGCTGTTCTGATTGGTCAAAGTAATTCCGGTATCATACCTTTCAACCATCCTAGACATTGCCAAACCACGAGCAGAGACAAAGTCATACTAATACTAGATCGCAATCAGCATTGCCCAGTCAGGAAGAGTGTTTTAAGGCCACTCACTCAGACTTGACTGATGATGATGGCACAGATTGATGGGCGGCACATCAGGCGGTTTTCTTCATTCTTTTTAAAGCAAAAAAAAAAAAAAAAGATGGTAAAAAATTAGCATTATTTCACCGCATACATTTATAATTTTAGAAAACAGAGTAGCTCTCTAACATTCCGGTTGATAGGCCGCAAAGATGATATACTACACACCTCAGGAAAAGAAATCCACGTACAGGCAATTAATTGGAAACAGCGCCATAAGCTCAAATTTGTGTACTTTATACAGCTCACTTCCGAAAGACACTACCGATCAGAACTCCTCTGTACACAGTTGCCCTTTTGATCTAAAATGTTGAAACGGGGAAATTGCATTCTTGAATGAACTCTCATTTATCAAAAGCCAAAACAACTGATGATCAACGATACATGGCTCACTCCGGAAGCTTCAACCGGTTGAACAATACAAGGAAGCTTTGCTCTGGAATAATATAAAGGAATCCAAGGTCTGCCCCTCTGGCATATGGTCCCATGCCCTAATTAAACAATCAACAGGGAGTTAAGACTGAAAAGTTATGTGTAAGCAACGAAGAAAAAAATTCCAAGTGAATAAGTGATTGTGAGTGGTTACCGGGCATGATGCTTGAATGTGATGCTCAAAGCAACAGTATTTCACTCACAATCATTGTATGTATAATCCATTAGAATACCATACCTCCTAGAGAAAAATTGAACTTTGCCTAGAAGCTATCAGAAGAAACAACTAATAAGCTCTAAAATAATCTCTTTACCTTGCCACTAAGCTGGAGTAGTTCACCATCAACCCACTGTGGATTCTTAAAACCAAATTCTGCTATTCTTCCTTGACCTTTGTAACTAGCAACCTGAATAAAAAGGTTTTCACATAATTTCTATCAGAAAAGTTCACCAATATACCCCCTCCCCCCCAGAGTGAATTAACTGGCCCATAAATGAAATAGATTGAATGCACTGGTGACTCAACTTTCTCATATCTAAGATTGAATCATGCATGCTGTGCCTATGTGTATCCCAACTTTCATTGTGTGTGTGTGTGACTGAGAGACAGACAGACAGACAGAGCCAATATCTAGAAAATAAAATTTTAAAACCAGATTTTGGTTCCATTGAAAGTGATTTGGCTAACAATGAGCATTTTAGAAGCTTATCACGATACCAACTTCTGAATTTTGTTAGAGGAAAAGAAGAACAAGAAGAATTACCACTCCCAGTTCATCTGGATACATCCCGCGGTTAGGAATGCGATTCCCTTTACCGATTTTTGCACGGAATGTTACCTGTTAAAATAAAGAAATATTGACCAAATAATACATATAGATGCATGGTAAAGAAACCATAAACAAGTTAAAACTCTACAAACCTGGCCAGCAGGAACATTTAAATCCCCTGTCAGCTTTACTGCCTCAACATACTCAAAAAAGTCCACATCCGACCAGTTGTCTGTGTCATCCACACTATGCCAATGGCCAAATTTACGCCTCAACTGTACCACCTCAGTGCCATAAGGGCCAAAGGCCCCAACGTAGAGACCTGCATGGCAACCAAGTTCTTCCCATCCTCAGAGAAATCATTACTGTTTACAAATACAAGGTCACATTCTTTTTCACTATTCAGCACACACGTGCACATATGGAGAAGCAATTTTACCATCAAATGAATCCAAATTGTCTCTGGAAGTGGTGATCCGAGTAAAAGTTGTAGTCCCAGATAGTCTATTTCGTTTCTGAGCCTGACTTACAGCAAGCTTGACAATCTCACGTACATCTCTAGAAACCTAAAATAGAGTTAGCAACTAATCAATTTTATCTCAAGAAAACATCCATAAGATATAAACAGGAAGTCACCCCAAAATCATGATTAGATCCCCTTGAAAAGTAGTAAGAAACATGAGTTGGAAAGACAACTCTTATGTTTCCTATCAAGGATAGTGTTCCCAATTACATGCTCAGGGCTTTCCTAGTACTGATGGATTGGTTTAAGGTGTCAGACCTGTTTAGACAGTTCAATTTGCCTACAGAAAAGGCATCACCTTAGCCCGAACTGCTATTGTGGTCTATGTTACCTAGATACAGCAAGGACAGTGTTGAATACGAACTTTATACTGAAAGTTGAAATATCAAACATGATACAGAACCCTTTTACAGGTATCCAGGTATCATAGATAGTGGTTAAAAGTAAAGTTGTGGGACCATGGCATTGTGGATTCATGTTAATCCTCCTAGGGTTTCATATTTCAAAATCACATTTCTTTCTTTTAGATAATACACATTGACATTTGCATATCAAAAAAGTGTTTACAAGTGACAAATGAATGGATTACCATGTTTGAGTGCAATAGAATATTATCTTCAAGTAATATCCTTCTAACCTTAGTCATTTTCAAAACCACATTGATGGATTATGATACAAAATTATCAGAGTTGGTTTGTTAAGAAAATTCTAATATCAGTTTTCAATGTGATAATAGAATCATAAAATTTATCTTAATCCCACCTTTGAAGGAACCTTATCAACACCCCAAAATGCCTTGGCAACATCAGGAGGCATGAGCTCAGAAACACCTTGAGCAGCAATAGCCGCCACTTTGACCTTAGGCACTTCACTTTCTCCAATATCAGAATCTTTATTTCTCTGAGGGACATGTAGTATAAAAGAATCCTTTTCGATATCCTTTATTTCCGCTGGCAATCGCACATATTCATCTTTAGAAGGAGAATCCTCACTGTTGTGTAAAACCCCACCAATAAAAAGCTTCATGGTGGCCATATCACTTCCCTCATCCCTTGTATTAGTATCTCCTCCCAGAGCAACCCCCTCACGATGAATATCATCTAGATCACCTTTGTCCTCAGAATTCCCAGTTGATCTTGCCTTCTCATTGTCCTCCTGCATTAGCTGCTCTGCAGTATTATCATCTCCTACTCTCTCCTCTGGAACATTAATGTTCATGACCTTAACTTTTAATCCTGGAATTTTGTCTTTAAGAAAATTTATAACACTTTTTATCCCTTCTTCACTAGCATCCTTAACGTTGTTTGCATTCTTATCATCAGGTTTCTCTGCATCATCCTCTTCATTCACTGTAGTATCTTCTACAGAAGAGTTAGTGGCCAAAGTGGTTGGACCATCTGTTGGTTTTGATGGTGACGATGTAAACTTTGATGAACTTCCTTTAGCTCGCTTCAAGTACACTACCTGTCAAGATATGCAATCTCAAAATTATTAGACCATTGAGTGTCTATGCTGACAAAAAGTTAGGACATATGAAATGCCCATGGGACAGCATTCAACATCCAATGAATCCCCCAACATGGACTCTGAAAAAAAATGACCACAAGAAATTGCAAAATTAATTCTAAAATTATTTTCCAGACCGGTTATTTTTTCTGGCCATCCAAAATAATGCATAAATTGAAGAATATCATTAAACAGAGTATCTTTCTTCTTTCTGAAGGAGTGCGCATGGAAAGATCTAATTCCACTTTCCACATGTAATTTTAGGCAAGTCAAGACTCTTTAAGGCTACTAATTGGTTATCCATGGAATTCCCCAATTTTTGTTAGCTCGTATAGACAAGTCAATAGAATATCTAGATATGCGGGGATGAGGATCAGTATATCAGCTAAGCCCATCAGAATAGCCACCGCCTGTATCTGTTTGCTAAAAGCCTAGTCAAATTTAGCAATCGCCAAATCACTCAGTTACAACCTTATTTTGAGTCATCCAACAACATGGCCTTCTATGCCAAGAAAAGAGTTAATTTCATACAATAAAAAGAAAAAAAAAAATAACATCTTTACATTACCTGCATAATATATGTCTCATTGACATCTTTGACAACAAATATCTCAAATAATGGTGTCCCAGGAGATGCAGTAACCAGTTGCCTGAAACAAACCAATATTATTAATTTTGTTGGTGGTAAGGAAGAAATTAGACAGCACTAGTCAAATATTTTCCACCTTGGACTGTAACTCCTGGCTACAAATCTGCCCACACCAGGGGTTATTCGTACTAACTTGCCAAAAGGATCATCAGAATCCTTTGAACAGCCGACCCACCATCCTACCTGCACATAAAGAAAAAGGACATTAATAGGGCATACCAAAAGCTTCATCTACACATGCACTTGCTAGTTACTATCATAATTGTCAAGGCAACGTCTAGGTGGGCGCCGAGGCGACTAGGCGCTTTTCAAAGAGCACCTCGCCCAAACGCCAAGAAAAAATATGTTAGGTTTTAGTTTTTTTTTCATTAAAAAGGGGGGGGGGGGCAAGGGAAGATGTACAAAGTAGGGGAAGAACCCCTGTAAATTACAAAGGAGGAAGCTTGTCACTATAAAGATGCTCTAAGAACACTCCACATTTAGCTAAGCCATCTGCTGTATGATGGTATTCCCTTGGAATCCAAACTAACTTTACATTTAGGAAGTCCAAATAGTCCCTGGTCTCATCAAGATAGTGGCTTAACCTCCAAGGTCCTCCCTCTTTGTCTCTTAACCATTTTATAGTATTGGCTGAATCACCTGCAGTTGGTTTTAGTTTTTATAATAGAACCTGTCGCATGTTATCATGTCTTTGTTGTGAGGAAAGTAAAAACAAAATAATCTTCGAGGTTTCACTTTGACAAAAGAATCGAATTGACGAAGAGGAGAGAACAACAGCCCTCCATCGTTCCCACACAGTCCTCTAAGTCAAGATGAGTTAGCTCCTATTTGAGAACACTTATAAAAAGTACTTCTTTTAAGAGCTAGGACCACACATTAAGTGGTTATTATGTGGTTTTATGTGTTTGGTAAAAAAGTGGGGAAGAAGTACTTTTTTTAAGTACTTCTTAAAAAGGTGACCTGAAGTTGGCTTTTTTTTCAGCACTTCTTCAAGAAGTACTTATCCAAAAAAAATGGGACGAACCAGTCCCTAATATTTTATTGTAATACCTAAAATACCCCTGCATGAGGGTTATACTTCTATCTCCTCCCATTCGAACATATCTACCAGGTAGCGGCGCACCCAGTTATAGGTCCACCGACGACGATCGACGGTGAGGAAAAGTGGCCTGTGGACCTGTCATTTGGCCACTTTCTTCTATTTTCTGAAGTTATTCTTCTTATTTAACCTTCGTGCTCATTTGATCCTCTATTGCCTATCAGCTGAAAGCCTAAAACGCCAACACACGTGTTGAAGCAGAAATCATGGCGAGTAGACAATGCCTCAACACTCTCACTCATCAGCTTCGATCTCTAGCCCCCTTAAAATCATAGTTTCAAAGCCTTGGAGCTCTTCATCACCTTCACACCCTTGTTGCATCTGATCCTCTCTTGCTTGAAAGTCCCACCTCAATCACCTATCGTATCGGTCATACATTCGAATCTGCCTCCTGCATTCAGTCCCAAACCGTTCGCCCTTATTCATCTGGAAGGAGAAATTCTAGTAAACCCCAGAACGATGATGATGACAACGAGGCCAACGAAGATGATGATATAGACGAAAACGAAGAAGAAATGGGAGAAAGCAGTGATGGTGACGGAGAAGGAGACCATATTCCGGTATCAAATTGTGCATCGAACAGATCTTATTCATTAGAGGAGACAGAGAAGGAAGCAGATGTAGGATATCGAATAGATATTATTGTTATTTATCAATATTATTCATTATTCGTTAATATTAGTTATTATTATTATTTAATATTATTTTTAAATTATTATTATGATTAATTATTACTATTATTATTATTATTATTATTATTAATTGGGTCCACATGGCGATTCACGTGTGGATCCACGTGGGCTCTCAGTTGAAATGTACAGTATAACATGTGAAAAGCATTGTATATATGTATGAGTGAAGTGAGGGCTCAAATTGTTATCTGTGCCGATATAAACACTTATGGGGAAAGTAGCTTACCAAACATCCCCACCCCAACAAGTACTTCTTTTAACAACCCACTTAATCATCAAACAGAGCCTTAATCAGTTTCCTTCTTCTTCATTTTGTTCTCTATTTCCTGGTTAAAACAGTGGTTATGCCCCATTTTTCTCCTCTTCCTTTTTGTATCCTTTCCCCAAGTTTTTTGAATCATTTTATTGGACTAAAATAGGGGTTCCGCCCTTTTTCTTTTGTTCTTAAATTTTTTGTGTTTTCAGTTTTTTTTTCTCATTATTGGTGTCTGAAACAAGAGTGGAACAGGACTCCACCCCTTCTTTTATTTTAGTATTTTTTTCACCAGCTTTTCTAGGTCTAGAATAGGAGCTCTGCCCCCTTATTTTGTTCTTAATTTCTAGCATTTTTTCAGCTTTTTTTATTCTCATCATTGGTGTCTGAAACAGGAGCTCCACCCCTTTTTTACTTCTTCATTTATTCTTCTTTTATTTTAATATTTTTTCACCATCTTTTCTGGGTCTAGAACAGGGGCTCTGCCCCCTACTTTTCTTCTTTTATTTTAGTACTTGTTCTCATCAAGCAACACTGCAAGAAACACAAGCACAAAAGTAAGTGCAGAATACATAAAACTAAAAAAACTAGTTCAGAAGGGGTAGAAATCCATCAACTTCTTATTTTTAAATTCCATCGCCTAGGTGAGGGCTAGGCACTTGAGCACCTCATGGTAACCTAGCCTCGCCTTGGCGCCTTGAAAACTATGGTTACTATCTTTCAATGTCAAACCAAGCAGCATCATTGTGCTCAACATGTAAACATTGTCCATTCAGGACCTTGTTAGTATATATATGACATGTATGAGAAATTCAGAATGTGGCAGCCAACAGAGCTAGGAAAAGACTCCCAATCATGTCAATGCAGAAAAACAGAATTTCCATGTAAGTTGTAATGCTGACATATCTAAGTAGCCAATTTGCATAAACCAGTTTATTGAACAGAAGTTCCATTTAACCAGAAGTTACCCTACACATCACTCACCATCTCAGCATATCATCAAATATTCATGATGCTGCTGACATGCCCATGCTATTCAATTTAGCATATTGAAAGTTTTCTCAGAATATAACATCTTTAATTAGCTATATCACTGAACATCAATACAGGCACAAATGCAATTGTTAAGAGCTAGTGATAATGACGTGTCAGCATCTCCCACGGTCCAAGACAAATGCAACCATCTGGCTAATATCACTTAGTCAAGCTCCATGTCCCCAAGTAAACTGCAATATCATATAGACACTTCAAAATGGGTGCCATGCCATGCACTTGTTGGACACTTTTTTAGTGCAAATTCCATGTTTGATGCCTTGTACATGCTTTGCCTATGCTTTAACATTGCTATGTCTGCAATATAAGTGATCTCTTAGGCTGTTTGGGTTTGATGGAAAATAAGACTGAAACTCCTTAAGAGTTTTCCCTCAACTTTCTGTTTCTTATTTTCTATCAAATCAAACATAGCCTTAACATCTGCCATGAAATGGGATGTCTGTAAAGGATAAAAAACACCAAGTAACATATAGACAGCTACCTAGCTACACCTCCTATTTGGGGATTAAAATTCAGCACCAAGTATTGCATCCAATAATTTTGGAGTTGTATTTTATAATGGACACGCACAGGAACACAAGGATGTGCCAAAATGATTAAGGAGATGTTTGGTACCATGGCTGTTTCTACTTAAAACACTGCCACATCAGCACCACCTAGGCATTTTGAGTTTAATGGTCAATTTTCTGTTTGATTGAGACTGTTTTGAGTTAAATGGTCATAAAACATTTCTACTGGAAACATAAATCAGGGGGTGTTGATGTTTATTGTTTTGAGAGGCAAAGTCTCAACACCCTGACTGATGTAGTGCTGACATGGATGAAAAACACATATTTCTCACCAAACAGGATTCAAGAACAAGCAACAGTGTTTGTGTTTCAAGTATAAACAGTGTTTCAATTTTCAACTCAAAACAGTGTAGGTTGAAATGGCAGTGATACCAAACACAACGTAAAAAATGCATGGAAACACTAAATATATGCATAGAAATCATCTAGCGCTTCATTGTTACCTATATTAATTCCTGAAATTAAAAGGTAAATGCATAAACATTAATTTAACTTCATAAATTGTGAAAACCTATAGATATATAAATCACCAACATTCAACATTTGCATTTTTTCCATTGAAACTTCTATATGTTCCAATAGTATATGATCATCATACCGTAACTTATATTTATTTGCTAATTATCTATATGATGGAAACTTCTTATCTGAAACTTTTCTTCTAATGCTTTTTTGCTAGCCATCAGGAACAATAAAGAAAATTCAGTAAACTGGGCAACTTTATGAACAGTTATTGATGGTTTACCCTTTAGATAATGGAGAATTAGATGAAATTTTTGTGTCTTTTTTATATGGACTACAAGTGATAATGGCTAGGAAAATTACCAGCCCACTTCCAGTAAGTTTGCACAGCACTGATGCATCATGATAACGCTCTTCATCAATTGCATTCTGCCAATCAACATAAATGAAAGCTTAGATTTTGAAATGTGATGCTACTTCACACAACTATACAACTTATGATCCAACCTTTAGATAGGACATAATTTCAGATACAGCATCCTTGGATGTTGCCTCTGCAATAGCTGTTTTCAGTTTTGCAGCTTCCTGAAAGTCTTCCTTCTCAATTGCATCTTCTAGTTGAAACTGCAAGAGAAAATCACTGCTAAGAATGTTTGGAAAGAAATCAACTACACCTTTTACTTGGTATCATTAAGGAATTTTTATATCCCGCATAAGCAAGAAAAAGGTATCTTATCGATTCTTCCATATGAGTACAGATTTGATGACGTGGACAGGCAAACTTGATCAACGAATTTCTGTTTTTTCTTATGATCAATAAACCAATAGTGAACAGTGAAACAAGGTTGCCAGAAGTTACTCAAAATCTATCATAACTCACATAATCTTAACCAAGCTTAGGGGAAAATCTGCAAACATTATAATGTTGCCCCTTAATCAGTAAAAAGGTTAGCAATTTACCCAATATTTTACACACCTAAGTGACTTTAGAATAGAAAATGCACGCTGTAAAAACTACAGAAATTTTTCAAATACAAAGCATAACCAATAACAAGGAAGCTTCATATTTTTTTCCTTCTGAGCAAAAGGGGGGTCCATGCTGATACACAGATAAGGTAGGGCTTTACTTGAGGTAATTGATCTACCAGATTTAGGTTTCAACCCAAAGCTGAGTACCTTGTTAAGTTTAACAGCATCAAGTTAACATACATTCCCATACCTTCTCCATGTGTGCAGCACAGCACACACCTTTGAAATAGAAGTCTGCACGCTTCTATAATGCACAAAGACCAGTAAGTCAATGGCAATATTTTTGGGCACAGAAAGATTAAAATGGGCGGTTTCCAACTATAGTACTGGCATGCTCAGATGTGCTTCGGCAATGCAGAGGAAATGGCCTAGGCACTAGGGGCAAGGTTACATGGGAGACAAAACTTCAGCTCAAAGCAGCTCCCTTCAAAATCCTAGGATATCCAACATTATTGCCATGTTCCTAAGGCCTAATAGAAGTATGTATTGGGCTTACAATGGACCTATTAGTGATGCAGATACCACAAAAGCCAAGGTCCCCGCCTCCCCCCCCCCCCCCCGCCCCCCCACACACAAAATGGGCAAAGTGATACTTAAAATATCAAGTCTTGCTTTTTCTGATTCTTTGGCAGTTGAAAGAGAATTGACTAATGCTATAGGATAGGGCCAAGGGGCATAAAGAGGACTGGGACTGCACTTAGCAGACTATCTTTACAAAATAAGGGGAAATCGAGGCATTAAATTCTACTAAAAGTAGAAGAATTCCTAGAGATATAAACACAATGGTTTGCAGAACTGGAAATGGTTTTGGAAAGGCCCATTGTAGTTTTTTAATAAAGTAAATAGATTCTTCCTTTGCTAAATTTTTTGTTTGGATGTATAGAGATATTCAAGGGATCCGAACTCTATTGATAGTTTGGCTATATCTGGAATAAAAAGGGAGAGGATGCATAGAGGATGTTCATTGCCTCAGATTCCATATATAGCTTTCTTTTGCTTGCATTAATGGACTTTTTGTTGTCATTCTATCGTTAATTTTTCTCCAGAAAAGGGGAAAAAACTCTTTTAATTCAAATAGCTCACAGCTCAATTGCACATGGCTTAAGAGTGTAACCAAACCTTCTGCAACACTTTTTTTTAACTTCCCTCGTCCTTTTGGAAGTTACGACAGGAGCAAAAAAGTGATGGTTTAATAATGCAAGCCACAACCAGATAACCTCTACAACGTAAAGATTGAGCACAACTCTCATGCAATTTGGTGCTATAGCATTACCATAAGCCTTGGCATCTTTCCCATTTTATCCAAGAGATTAGATTCCCAGTTAGCTCCACCAACACACTAATTGCGGACTGTTCCAAGGACAACAAATAGGATGGCCAACGGTCCTCCCAAATCAAGGTTTGAAGGAATTAATTTCCCCCTCCTTGAGCAATATTGAGGATCCATGAGTTCAAAATGAACAGCAAAAGAACCGGATTGACGATACAAGAAATCAAAAATGGAAGAGAAACAGCCTTGAAAGGAAAAGACAAAACGGATAAAACCTAAAATAAAGAACGTAAAGATGGTGTAGAAACTGAAATAAGTCATTCAATTGCATTGAAGAACGAAAGTACAGAGATCACACACAGAAACTTCCTCGTAGAAAGGCACCCATATGACATAGAGATAATAAAGGGAATTAATTCAATTTCGATGCGATAGAAGGGGGTGGGGGGAGGGGGGGAGTACAACTCACAGAACCAGTAAAAAATATTTACTAACAGGATGCAGAAGAAAAAGGAAATGGGCACCTTGAGAACCGATGCAAAGTTTTCGGCCTGTTCAATTTCTGAGAAATGGCGGGTCCAGCGATTCCAATCCCAGTCGGAAGAGTTGCTGCACCGACAAGAAAGACTGAGATTCCGGCCACTTCTCCAAATAGATTTGTCGAGCCTGAAACCCACGAAGATGGGATTACACCCTTTTTTCGCAAAAGAATCAAGGCAAGAGTGTCTGAATTGGCATAGCGGGGCTGTTTTTCGCACGCCCCATGCATTAGCAACAGCCATCTCTAAGTCTCTCTCTTCCGGTCCTCCCTCCCTCCTTGTTTATGAGAATTTAAATGGATTTTTTGACGTAGAAGATTTTCTTTTTTTTTTTTTTGGGGGGGGGGGGGAGGGGGAGTAATCGCTGTAAACGAATTAACCAAATTGGGATCCCCGACTGTGATACCGAGAGGGCATGATACCTAAAAATCAAATTCAAACCGGTATCATAGAATTGGAAACCACTAACCAAGCATCCCGGTAAAAATGCTTTAGGTCTTGGCAGCAAAGAGGATGCAATTCGTTACAATAAATCCAGCCAGCTTCAATCGTTCAACCATTTAACCTGCAAATGCATTCGGGTCGGATCCGGATTTAATATGGGAAAATCTAAGATATCGGAAAGACATGGTACCGAAAGAATATTGATGGATAACACCTGATTGATCACACCCATATACGTCTTTCTGATATCATACACGAACCCTTTTAATATATGTAAGAATACGCCTCTAAGAGATTAGAGTGGATATAAACTCCATGCCTCCATGGTTCTAAGTTTAAAAAAATAATAGGTAGATAAATATGCGAACCCGAGAACAAACCATAATCAATCAAAATCCCTGAGAATTTTGATGAAAACCTCGACAACAAATCACAGGATAAGCCCAAGACTCCTGGCCCAGTGATTTTTTAACGCGTCAGTATTCAATAAAAAAAAAAAAAAAAGACAAAATATCACGTTAAGCTGGTGTCCGATTAAAGTACTAGCGTGTTCAAAAATCACTGGGTCTTGGTCTTGTCCTGGATCGGTGGTGGCAGGAAATATTTTTTCCAGGTAATTTGATACAGGTTTATTGGTTACAGTATCATTGTGAGATAGGGGGCAAGTCGGATTGGCCCGAGTTAATAGTTTACACTGTTTTAGGCTCGGGTTCGGTTGGGCCAATTGGAATTTTGACAAAATCCAAACCTAACCCGAAAAGTTGCATCCCTATTGTGAGACCCATATAGGATATCCAATCCATTTTTTGAATTAAGTCCATTTCATCCTAATAACATAGACCCAAAAAAATATGGATACGGTACAAGACCAGATTTCAGATCAACCCATTTCATTATATATAGAGGTATCAATTGTATTCGGAAATCCGATTTTAAATTCGAGATTCAATATAATCGAATCGAATTTGGATAATTCGAATATTATAACCGGTCGGATTTGGATATCCTATTCATACTTGTTAAGTAAACGGATTTGATTTCAGATCAGCCCATTTCATGACCTGATTTGATTCGCTAAATATCCAAATTCAACTAATTATTTAATTCTTATATATAATATATATAATATTTAAGTGTTGTATATAATATATATAATAATTAAATTATATAAATAATTTATATACTTTATATAAATAAAATATTTATTTATATATTTATTAATTACCTAAAATAATTAATTGGTTATATTCGAATATTCGAATATTTTTAAGTGAATTTGAATTCAAATATCAATTTCCAAATCCGTCGGATATCGAATCAAATTCAGATATTGTCTGATTCGATTCGAATTCGATCCATTTACACCCCTAATTACATATCCTAGAACTATCGGTGTGCTTCATGGAGCATTAAATTCATTGCACTGATTTCCCTTATTCTTAAACCTAGCATAAACCGATTTTTATTTGCTTACTATTTTGTCTTTAAGAAGAAAATAAAAACGTTCCTTATTCTTTCTCTTCTCTTATTCTAATTTTTTTTGTAAGATCTCTTATTCTAATTGAAACATAGCTTTGTAGAATCAAATTTCCAGAAATCCAAATAGATAAAAGATCGATTAAATAAAAAATAAGAGCCAAAGAAACTTGAAAATGTAACTTAGACGTTTAACCGTGTGCCAGAGTACCAAAACGAAAGGAAAGTTTAGTTATAAATAGCGAGACAGCCCTGGATATTTGTAATTTGTTTTTAATTCAATAGAGTGGATGGTTGAAAACTTGAAATTAATGGCAGATAAATATATTTTTTATTATTTGATATTGATGATTGACCAGTGAGACCACGGGCGGGCTCTCCGTGCAGAGAGTCATCCGGATCGAGTTCAGGCCAAAAGGTAGAATGAAAATGACAAAATAAGCAGATTCCTAGCATCCAATTCTTACCACCACACACATTAGGCTAGCTCAGCCCATGGTATGCATCTTATTTCTATTTCATCGTGCCTTTTTTTCTAAAACCAGTAAGAAAAGATAAGATTAACATCAAAGTGTGAGTTTGACAGCCTTGGAAGCATGCGGCTGTGCAAGATCATAACCATGACCATTCATCACAATGTGAGAACTCATTCAAGTCATTATGTTCCAAAATATCCTACCCAGCAAAACAACCATAGCCACCAAATCCAAACGTAAAAGTTAAGGCTTAGTTTGGGAAGAGTACAAATATAAATATGTACTGTGTAAATACAAGGATTAGAAATACTTGTATTTGTACTCTTCTCAAACTAAGCCTAATTCTCGAATGGCCCAGAAAAAAAAAAAAAAAAAAAAGGTTAGAGATTGAGAATTAACTGCATTCACCAATTGATTGATGGTAGATGAAAAAGTACATCACCAACCAGGCAACCACACAGCCTACATCCATGAACAATTAGCTCTGATGTGTGGAACAAAGGAATTTCTCTTTTACTACTCACAAGTTACAACCGGGGGTCAGTACTCGGTACAATTAATGGACAATCAATTTCTCCAACGGACCTGACTTTTGAACCCAAGACAGTTAAGGGCGAGGTTGAGGTGAATGATCCAGAACACATTCCATGGATGGTGCTGGTCTGGCTGGCACCTCTGTGCTTGAAGGGCTCTCAATTACCGTTGAAAGACCTCCATTCTCAGCAGCTTCCAAGGCGATGTCTGGATCACTGATTGACACAGCATTTTCGGTGCGAATTGGGCGGAGAAGACCCTGCAATCTCAGTAGATAGCTCTGCCCAGGTGGTTGAGCTCGTACGTAGCTTGTTGTGGTCACAACACTGGCAGAGGTACGGCCAGAATCTGCATTGAGATTGGAGAGAGCACTGAGGTCGAGGTTGGGGAAGACGGAGCAACGACAGCGGGGGCACTTCACATTCAGCCGAAGCCACTCATCAATGCACTCCACATGAAAATTGTGAGCACAAGGGAGTCCACGAACCTGAAACACTTCTTATGAGCACTTGCAGCTTAATAATCCTAACATATCCCAAAATAAAAGAGGCAGTGTGTAATAAAAACCAAGTGTTATAATATCAGAAATGTCCCTTTCAACCATTATTCACAATCTGTCGGGACTGAGGACTTGGACCACCATAGTTCCTCTTGGATGCAACCCAAAAGACAAAACGTCCTAAAGGTAGAAAACACAAAATATGCTGGCTTTCTAGACGCATTGAGTTATGATGAATGGTCAAGTACATGAAAAAATTGGTTAGAAAATTCTTCATGCCATGAATTTTTTTTTTTTTTTTTTTGCTTCTGTGAAAAGGACATCTAGATAGACTATGTCAAAAAAAAAAAGGTGCACCATGGGCATAGTGCAGAGCAACGAGGAATTTGTTCTACTGGATGTTAATTGTCCCACCCAAAACCAACCTTAATAAAGAACATAAAAATGAATGAATTTTCTCAAATGGTTACAGAATCATGAGTCTCAAATATAAAAAGAAACAAGATGATGAAATCTGTCCGGGATATATGTTCGGCCATTTTGATAAAAACAGTGGACAATTGAATTATTTACCTCATTTCCAACATGGAACTCTTCAAGACAGATGGGACATTCACTGCAATCAGTTGGAACAGCCTT
Source organism: Nelumbo lutea (assembly GCF_056320005.1). Taxonomy (NCBI): domain Eukaryota; kingdom Viridiplantae; phylum Streptophyta; class Magnoliopsida; order Proteales; family Nelumbonaceae; genus Nelumbo; species Nelumbo lutea. The sequence continues at coordinate 11,628,215 of NC_142687.1, forward strand.
CAGTCTGAACTTGGGAAGTTCCTGAATAAGTGCTTCCACTGCTTCTCTCTGTGCAACAAAAAACAAAAGCAACAACCATCAGAATTGGCAACAAGAACAAAACTAAAGGTGGGATAAGAACTTTTTAAACAAAACAATATTGGCAAAGCATACATCCCTGAGAGTCTCAGACAGGTATATATGCATCTCCACCACATCTATTTTCATAGAATATTTCATGTACCACATTAAATGAGAAGCTTAAAGCACAGAATCCTGTCTTACTAATGGTTTGTGATACTGTTAATACATAAACAATATGAAAATAACTTGAGCAGTGGTTTCATAATTGATACAGTTGACCTGGATTCTGGAAGACATCATATTAATGCCTAGTCCATGATCAAGATGTTATCAGATACAGCCTTTCGAGTAGCAAGATTCAAAACGGATGCACGCGCTAGCGCAACAAGCAACGGCTTTGAATCGCTTGCTCGGCTGCGCGTTAGCGCAACGGCTTGAGCGCGTCAGTGCGAAAGCATGCGAAAGCCGGAGTGCGCGTTAGCGCACTTACGTTTTCTCGCTTGCTGCCCAACCGTTTTCTTCGCTTCGCTCGGTTGCTTGTTGCTTTCGAGCCTTCGTTTGCTCCAGCGGCTGTTTTTCCTAGATTCTTTCAGATGGCCCTGCTACGCCTGAATGTCACAGCTCCAACCATCTGAATTCTGAAGTAGTGACTAGCAAATAAAATAGAAATCCTTCCTCTCCAAAATTTTGTGGATACCACATGAGTACCAAGCAAGGGATTGTTTCATAGGTTCAAAATATGAAAGATCATTAAGATCCCCCTACCTCTTGGGGTGTTGATCAATTCTCTGATATCAATTACATTTACCTAAGCAATAATAATTGTTAACAAGATTTAACAATAACATTTGCATGATCAAAACAATATCATGCTCTAAATTTGAATTTGGAAGGGCATAAGATTCTGGTGTAACTACTGCAGTCCAGAAGTACGAAAAAATGACAACAATGAAAAAATCACCACTACATGGAAAACCCAGTAATACCCTTACCTGAGGAGCAGTTAAGTAAAGTCCTGGATGATAGGCAGCAGTATCTTGGCCCATCCCTCTCATCTCTTGACCAGCAGCTTCAAATGCCCAGTCAGGTACCCGGATCATGTCAACCAAAACCTGAAATCAGGAGGAATCAAGTTTCTATAATGTGGTCTGCCTTAGAATATGTAAATAAGAAAAATGGAAGGAAATTCACTGTCAAAACAAGAATCAATATAAGGTTCCACAGACCAGTCATAACCAGCAAATCGAAACTTTATTATAGAATTGCATCAGGCCAGGAACAGTCCTGAGAGAATGTTCTATATCATATGGAGAACAGAATCATGATGATTGGATAACCTCAACTAGCCAATAATTAGTCAACCTCAGACGTTCTGAATTTCTATGTATCTATGGTTAGTGAAGGTATGTTATCTTAGAAAGTCAAATTTACGTAAAATCAGAGTCGTATTCCTAATCTATTGAGGTTTATCTTATTCCTAGTCCTTAGCCAACTAAGGTTTGTCCTAAATCGAAGTCCTGGTCCTTAGCCAACCAGGGTTTGTCATACTCCTAGTTTTTTATTAATGGTGTTTCTTGATTAGTTGTGGTAGGAAAATAATAGAAAAGGACTGGCCTCCCCCCCCCCCAAACACGCCCACCCATCTCTGCCTACATAAAAGGCCCTCTCTTTCTCGCATAGTCACATCAGATAATAATGTTAGTTATTAGATACTAACATTGGAGTAGCAATATAATCTTGATGGTGTTGATTCCTTTATAAGGGCCCGACTATGATATGGAAAAGATATGATATCCGAAAAACATCTGACCAATCAACTGGAATCATAAACTTAGTAGTGAATCAGGTGTTATTTATCAAAATTAATGGGTGGGTTTTGATTGGTCAAAACTCCTTCCATACCATATCTTTTCCACATCATAGATTTCCCCCCTTTATAAAGCTATTTAAGTATTGATTCTCCAAGAAGCTATTAGGTGTTGATTCCTGGAGAAGCCTAGGTGTTGATTCCTCGGATTCTTTTTTCTTGTTTGTAGGTTCATCTTGCACCTGTCTTAAAAGGGGTGTCAGTCTTGTGACCTGAGGCTCGTCTTGAGTTGAGGCTTAAGGAAAATACCTTGAGGTTCAATCTTGAGGTTCCACATATACTAGTATGAGACACTTTTTCTTTACACCTTTGAGATGTCTTATGTCAAGGCATGTTTCATGCACTAATTGCAGTTAGGTTCTCATCATGAAATAAAATTAAAGATCACTTCTATGTTTTTTGGACATATGTAATTGTTTAAATATGTATTATTTTTAATACTAATCTGCTTTTCTGGTCCACATTTTACACTTTTGAGATGTCCTGTGTCAAGGAAACATGTTTCATGCACTAATTGCAGCAAGGTTCCAACATGAGATAAAATTAAAGATCACCTCTATGTTTTCTGGGTATATGATAATCGTTTAAATATGTATGATTTTTATCACCAATTTGCTTTTCTAATCCACGTTAGGAATTTTCTAATGGTCTTGAAAGATTTGAAAGAAATTTCATTACCTTGTACAGTTGCACCTTTGTTTATACTCAACCGCATATCTGTAGTCCTTGTTTATATGATAAATGATGACTAATTAAATTGCACATTGTTATCATATAAAAGTTTAGTCCTTTGCTGCACAATTCTACTTCTTCACATCTTAGTCCATGATTTTCCTTGAAACAAAACTTATGAGGCTTAAGCCTTGTGTCAAAAGATTCTGGTGCCATGCCTCATGCTTTTGCTTTTAAAAACATTATCCCACATCATATTTGAATTTTAGAATGGTCAGTAAACCTAGGATTAACTTCACCATCTGTGTGATCTGCCAAGACAAATGAATTTGCCAATTTGGCATCATTTGATTTGCTAATTCTGGGGTACACAGAGCTTATTTACCTCCTTGCCTACTCATGTTTTCACTTTGGGAGGAGGCTGTCATGTGCATATCTTTTGTCACTGTTGTAACATCCATAAATGTACACACCATCTATCTCATATTAATACCATACAAAGTGTCTTTCTTGCCAGCACTTAAAGGTTCAAACAATAGGAATTTGAAAGCTTACACTATATTCTGAAATTGGAATTCCATGTTGAGCACGTTGCAAGTGTGCTTGTCGTCGTGTCAACCACTAGAAAATAAATTCAAACGGTTAGATTCTAACTTGCAAAAAAACCCATTACAACATTATCAAATGTGAGTGTTAAAGGGAAGGAAGAAAAGAACATATTATATATGGAAGAAGAAAACAGTATCAACAATGACAGAAGGATAAAATAATAATATTAATAATAATAGGTGGCTGGGCAATCAAAACGAGGAAAGAAATAGAGGAAACCACGTTTTCTGTGTTATACATTTGGTTTAACAGACCAAGAAAAAAAGGCTACAAGAGATTCCATATAAACTGCATATCATCGGGTTTTTTTTTTTTTGAAGAAGAAGAAGAAGGTGAAGTATAGTATCATTAAATAGACAAAAAACATGTACAATAGGTTGCTATACACAGGGATTTCCACTGCATGCAGGCCTAAATCCCCAAGTCCTGCTTTACAAAATGGTTATCATAAACGAAAAAATGAATCATAATTTCTATCCCTAAATTAAGTGTTCATGGCAAGCCAAGAGAACATTGTTCCCAAAATTTTCTGATACACCATGCCTGTAGAGCTACTTTTGTTGTTGAATGTCTTTGCATTTCTCTCCTGCCAGATGCACCAAAAAACTGCTGCAGGAGCCATGTTCAATGCCAGTTTCCCCCTCTTAGTGAGACCTTCAACTCTCCAGCCCTTCACAAAATCCACCACTGATTCTGGGCAGCAGCTTTGTAGCTCAAACAAATTTCCAACTTTAGACCATATCTAAGAAGAGAATTTACAATGTAGCAGCAAATGGTTGACTGGCTCATTTTTCTCTTCACACAAAACATTAACGGTGGAATTCAGCAGCATACCTTTCCTTTTTTTTTTTTTTTTATCAGCAGCAGCATACCCTTCCTTACCAAGTTCTCCCTAGTAAGGATTCTATTCAAGTAGGCAGTCAGAACAAAAAAGGCTGCCTACCTTTATATGGGCACATTCTTACACCAAACAATCTTCAATGGAATTTGTCTGTTCCTCTGATCTGGAGATGTAGTTGTAGAAAGACTTGACTGAAATTTCCCCAGATTTCTCCCACTTCCAAAATCTTCTATCATTTCTTCTAAATTGAGGAGCCCATACCACATTCTCACTTGCACCTGCATATAGTCTGCCACACAAGTCTCCTTGTCCACTGTCAGCATAAACAGAGCAGGATCAACTTCCCTTCATAGATATGCCTTCCAACCAAGAATCATTCCAAAATTTCACCCAGTGTCCATCTCCAACCTTAAGGGTTCAAACCCTATTCCCTTCAATAAAAGGTCATAAGCTTTCTCAATACCTTTCCAAACAGACACCCATAGGATTGATTTGGCACCCCCAGTTCCCAACCAGAATTTCCATATCCATATTTAGCCACCACCACCCTCCTCCATAAACCTCCTTGATTCTCTCCAAACCTCGAAAACCACTTCCCCAGCATAGCAATATTTAAATTTTTCACTCTTCCCACACCCAAATTTCCCTGATGCTTAGGCTTGCAGATCTTATTCCAACTCACCAAATTAGATTTTTTCTTCTCGTCCCTCCACCCTCTCCATAAAAAATCTCTCATCAACTTCTTTATGACAATTGCCAATCCAGCTGGAATTGGGTACAATGAAAGCAAATGCATAGGAAGGAGGAGTGCACACTTCTCAACAACATAACTTTGCCTCTATAAGGCAAACAGAAATTACGAGAGGAAAAGAAAACCAAAAGAAAGGTGGGCTCTCAGTGAAGAAAGAAGAAGAATCACAAAAATATTACATAAAAATGGATATTTCTATGGCTTATAGCTAGCCTGAAACCAAGGGATATATATATATATATATATATATATTTTTTTTTTTTTTTATTTATATATACACCTCATTCTTTTCTTTTAACTTTCTTCCTATTTAACTCCTGAGCATTCTGTGTACATCTTCCTTCGGGATTTTTTATCAATAACTGATGAATGTCATTAAGATAATGAAATAATGTAATTGTTGAGCAAGAGCAAGAGAAGAGAGGAGAGGAAGAGAGGAAGAGAGGAGAGGAGAGGAGAGAGGACTGAAAGCCCCAAAGAATACTGCAGGCGTGTGCAGTAGATAATATTTATACTAGTCTAGTCATACAACATAAAGATGGGGAAATTACAATAGTACCCTTGTGGTACTAAACCTGTGTACACTCCCCCTCAAGTTGGAGCATAGATATCAATCATGCCCAACTTGTCACAGAGATCATGATGTCTGGAATGGTGTAGCCCCTTTGTAAAGATGTCTGCAAGTTGGTTCTCAGAGCTGACATAGGGAGTACACACTTCGCCTGTGATGACTTTCTCTCTGATAAAATGCTTGTCAACTTCGATGTGTTTTGTTCTATCATGTAGCACTGGATTGGCAGCAATGCTTATAACTGTTTGTTATCACAGAATAGAGTCATAGGTTTGTCCACTGGGAAACCCAACTCACTCAACAAATTCTTTATCCACATGCCTTCAACTACCCCGTGGGCCATAGCACGATATTTAGCTTCAGCACTGGATCTAGCCACCACGTTTTGCTTTTTACTTCTCCATGTAACAAGGTTCCCTCCTATAAAGGTGCAGTAGCCACTAATAGACTTTCTGTCACTTTGAGATCCAACCCAATCTGCATTTGTATAAACTTCAACTTTCAAATGCCTGTGCTTTTGAAATAACAAGCCAGCGCCTGGAAACTTCTTTAAATATTGGAAGATTCTCTCTGCTGCTTCAAGATGAGAGAACCTAGGTGCATGCATTAACTGACTGAGGACACCAACAACATATGCAATGTCTGGGCGAGTCATAGAAAGGTATAACAATCTCCCTACAAGCCTTTGAAACGGTTTCACATCCTTGAGAGGTTCACATTGGTTGTCACCTAATTTATGGTTGGGATCAATGGGAGAGTCAACTGGCTTCACCCCCATCTTTCCGATGTCCTGAAGTAAATCTATGGCATATTTCCTTTGAGAAATGAAGATACCCCTCTTTGATCGGGCAACTTCAATTCCAAGGAAGTATCTGGCAATGTCTGGGCGAGTCATAGAAAGGTATAACAATCTCCCTACAAGCCTCTGAAACGGTTTCACATCCTTGAGAGGTTCACATTGGCTGTCACCTAATTTATGGTTGGGATCAATGGGAGAGTCAACTGGCTTCACCCCCATCTTTCCGGTGTCCTGAAGTAAATATATGGCATATTTCCTTTGAGAAATGAAGATACCCCTCTTTGATCGGGCAACTTCAATTCCAAGGAAGTATCTAGCAGGTCCTAGATCCTTCACTTCAAACTGAGTGGCAAGAAAAAACTTCAACCTCTAAATTTCATCCTTCCAATCACCAGTAACAATTATGTCATCCACATATACAATTAGGGCAGCAATTTTACCTTCTCCTCTTTTCACAAACAGTGTGTGATCTGATTGACATTGCTTGTATCCTTTCTGCCGAACCGCAACATGGAATCTGCTGAACCAAGCTCTTGGTGATTGTTTCAGCCCGTATAAAGACTTCTTCAACTTGCACACTTTCTGTTCATTGCCTTGAGCCAGAAAGCCAAGGGGTTGAATCATGTAAACTTCCTCTTCAAAGTCACCATTCAAGAATGCATTCTTGATGTCATCCCAATACAAATTAGCAGCAAGAGAGAAAAGAACTCTAATGGAGTTCATCTTGGCAACAAGGGCAAAAGTTTCTGCATAATCAAAACTCCGTACACCTGAATAAACCCCTTTGCCACTAAGCGAGCTTTATACCTCTCCACCGTTCCATCAGCCCTATGCTTGACAATGAACACCCATTTACATCCAACTGGAACCTTACCCTTAAGAAGATCAACAAGTTCCCATGTGCCATTTTTATGAAGGGCATTAATTTCTTCCTTCATAGCATTTGTCCATTCAGGAACTGAAAGAGCTTCTGCCACATTCTTGGGGATAGGGACACTGTCAATAGAGGTAAGGAAAGCACGAAATGAGGGTGAAATGTTCTCATAGGAAACAAAGTTGGAAATGGGATGTTTAGTGGTGCACAATCTAACACCTTTCCTGTGAACAATAGGAAGGTCAAGGTCATTAGCAGCAGAGGAATCATTTTCAATAGAATCAGAAACATCATTGGGAGCCAAGTTACCTGAGTGAGTATGATCCTCCCCCGAGGAGTTTGGTGGCACTGGGGGTACATCTCCCAGATTCTCCCAGCTCTTGAATTTGGTTGGCCTTTGCGACGACGAGAAAAGACACGAAAAGGCGAAGGATCAGGAAGAGAAGGGAGCTGAACCAGTTTCTCCTCATGCCTACACTCCCCCTAAGGAGAAACAGGATAAAAAGGCTCATCTTCAAAGAAAGAAACATCCATGGAGACATAGAATTTCCGAGAAACATGATCAAAACAACGGTACCCCTTTTGAGTGAAGGAGTAACCAAGAAATATGCAAGGGATAGCACGAGAATCCAATTTCCCACGAGTGAGTTTTGGACAAAGCACCGACAACCAAATACACGAGGAGGAATAGAAAGAAGGGGAGCCTTAGGAAAGAGAAGCTGATGTGGGGCTTTGTACTCTAACCAACGAAAGGGCATACGATTTATGAGGTAAGTAGAACAAAGAACAGCTTCAAGCCAAAAACGTTTGGGGACATTCATATGAAGTAGTGAACCCCGAGCCACTTCAAGGAGATGTTGGTTCTTCCGTTCAGCCACACCATTTTGTTGTGGTGTGCGGGCACAAGAGCTCCGGTGAAGTGAACCACGCGAAGCAAAGAATTCAGTAAGATCACTATGAAAAAATTCTTTTGCATTGTCTGACTGGAAAATTTGGATTTCAGTCTGAAATTGAGTTAAGACCATCCGCTGAAAATCTTGAATGATTTTTTGTACTTCCTCCCTGGTTCGCATCGGATATACCCAAGTATATCTAGAATAATCATCAATGAGGGTAATGAAATACTTGTGGCCACTCTCAGATGGTAAAGTAACAAGGCCCCATACATCAGAATGAACAATGTGAAAAGGAGATTCAGATTTACTATTTTTCTGAAGAAAATGAGTTCTACAATATTTGCTTAACCGACATGTTTGACAAGAAAAATCAGAAACAAACATTGACTTAAACAGTTCTAGGAATACAACTTTCAAAGACTCAAAAGACAAATGACCATGGCGACAATGCCATAAATAAACTTTACTCTTATAGGACTGACTCATAAAACTCTGTAACATGAAGACTAGCCCTATTCTCTAGCATATAAAGTCCATCAACCATACGTCCCCTACCAATCGTCATCCCCGAGGCCAGATCCTGAATCACACAATGAGAAGGGAAAAAATTCACGGAGCAATTTAAGGAATTAGTAGCACTACCAACAGAGAACAAATTAATGGGAAATTTTGGAACATGAAGGACAACGGAAAGGGTAAGACCAACTAGAAGAGAGAGGGTTCCTTGACCAACTATGGAAGTGTATGATCCATCGGCTAGTCTCACCTTGTCTCTTTCAGAAAGAAGGTGATAGGTTTGAAAGTTAGAGGACGTACCAGTCATGTATTTTGACGCTCCAAAATCAATGATCCATGGAGAGTCAGGGGTGTGAGAAGCAACATTGAAATGTGGCAGGGTTACCTGACGTAGATGCAAATGAGGTTGAGGGAGGAGCATCCATCTGACGAATTACTCTATCATAGAGCTCTAAATGGTCACGGAAGGAATTCATAATATCCTCCCTCGGGTCAGATCCAGTGAGATGTGTCTGAGTCACAGTAGAAATGGGGGGCTGATTCTCCCGAGTAACCATGTTGGCCATGTAGTGTTTCTTTGTACCTTGTTGCCTGGACCTCTTATTCACACCTAAACCTTCTTAATCAGATCTTGAGCCCATTTTGGTTTCCCATGAAGACCCCAACAGGTATCTTTGGTGTGTCGGGGTTTCTAGCAATGAGTGCACCACAATTTGTCATTATCTTCTGTTTTTTTCTGGAGATCTCCTTTCCTGGAAGAAGATTCCACACTAGTAGAGATACCCCCTTTTGCTACCAACACAACTGCATCCCCACCAGGGTTGTTCATCAAATTCCTTATGCTCTCTTCAGATTGTACAAGAGCATAGACTTCCTGAACTGATGGGAGATCCTTAGAGTTGAGAATCTGTACTTTGGTAGATTCATACATAGGATTCAGACCATGTAAGAAGGCAAACACTCTTTGTTGGGAGACAAGTTTCTTGTACATTTTGGCATCCTCATCACACTTCCAATCCACATTCTAGTAATGGTCCAACTCCTAGACAGAAGTCAAGTCAGAGTAATATACTGATAAACATCTCTCCCCCTGTCTACAAGTAGATGATGTTGCCTGCAGTTGATAAATCTTCGCATAGTGTCACAATTCTGAATATGTAGATTTTGCTTGTTCCCAGATCTCATTTGCAGTTTCAGCCCACATGAAATTCTTCCTTATTTGAGGTTGCATGGAGACCAAGAGCCAAGACATAACCATACCATTCTCCTGATTCCATCTATCATATTCAGCACTCCCAGAGGGTGGTTCTTTGATTCTCCCATTAATATAGCCTATCTTCCCCCTTGAAGTGATGTATAATTTGATCCCTCTTGACCACTCTAGGTAATTTAAACCATCAAGAGGGACAACAACCATAGGAAATGATAGGTCACCCCCACCCATTCCATTCAGCATTGAGGAAACTCCAGATGTGGCTGAATCTTCACTACCCATGATTTCGGGTTTAAGAAAAAAAACAGCAGCAACCAAAGGAGTACTGACGTACAGGGTTGTTACAGAAACAGGTCCTATTGACCTCCAGTCCACAAAAGAAAGAACACTTGCTATCTCAGCGCAGCAACAGGTCCTTCTGACCTACGATTTCACTGGGAGCAAAGACTGAACACTACCGTTGCAGTACTTGAACAGGTATGTATGACCTACGATTTAGTAGGAATCCAAAAAACCAACACTGCAGTTGCAGTACATAACCAGGTATGTATGTCCAACGATTTTACAGAGGTCATATGACCCCCCAACAGAATGGAAAACATATAAGGTGAAGTTCACCACACACCTAATCGGCAGACTTGGTAGCCGAACAGTCAATCAACAGGGTAGCCGAACAGTCAATCAACAGGGTAGCCGAACAGTCAATCAATGAGATCAATACAACACCAACTCTTTGAACATCAGAAGATAGCCTCTCTGTAAACCAAACCTTCCCCTACAAACCTCAAATGATAGCCTCTCTACAGTCGAACAGACAATGGATACAACTTCTGAGCTGGAAGATGAAAAGTCTCTATAACTAGAACCCTTTTTCTGTGCTGGAAGATGAAAAATCAGGCAGGCATCTTCTTGCATAAGGTCGAACTGAACACAACAAATTAGCAGTTCGATGGATACAGCACTGGGAGATGAAGAGACTATCTGCTCGACATTGACCACAACAGCTTTGCTTGACACCACCCTTCAGGCCTGGACGACTTGCTCTGATACCATGTTGAGCAAGAGCAAGAGGAGAGAGGAGAGGAGGAAGAGAGGAAGAGAGGAGAGGCGAGAGGACTGAAAGCCCCAAAGAATACTGCAAGCGTGTGCAGTAGATATTATTTATACTAGTCTAGTCGTACAACATAAAGATGGGAAAATTACAACAGTACCCTTGCGGTACTAAACCTGTGTACAATAACATCTGTCAACAGTAATAAAATACAAGGTTTAACAGGCTTAGTGCCATTCCTTAAGGTGAACTAGTGAGCCAGCCCCACTGCTACTTCCCCGGATACAAAAAAGGTCCTCATTCAGATATATGATCCTAACAAGGGAGAAGAACCCTAATACAGAGAATGTCTATTGGCTCTCTCTGTTGACAAAGCAATAGCAAGGGAATTGATTGACCTAAGAATCCAGCTGAAAGAAGCACTAATCTTACAACCAATAAATCATCTTCTCCAATCAAATATTTCATCCTTAATGGACCAAACCTTCTCCTATCCACCTAATTGTTACTTCTGAATCTCCCTCTTGCTTCATGACTTTGAAGCTAAATAAGCCCCTTCTCAACATTACTTGGCCCCATTAAAGTGAAAAAGAAGAGGAAGAGCACTTGGACAAAAGAAGTTACCAATCATCTAGAATCTACTCAATACTTGCTCTTCAACAACAATCTTACCATTTTTAGTATGTTTTGTTCTAGACATTTACAGTAATTTTCTGATTTACTATTCATAGTAACCATTCTTAACATTTCTAGTCATGACTATATTTGAATAACATGCACCTAGGAATGTTACTTTTTCTTTGGGAGTGAAAATTACATTCTGTTTTAGGGTCAAAGTAGTATTTTTCTTTGTCTAGGAACACATCAAATGGAATTAGGAGTCTTAACTTAAAATTCTTTTCACTCAAGAAGAGAAAACTTTGCTATCCTTCATCACATCAGAGTCGGAGCATATTTAGAACATACCAATCATAAGTTTTATTCAGACAGCATATTGATCACTTAAGTCTCTATAGTCTATATAAATGGATCAATATGAGATTAAAGTCCAGATGATACTCCTTTTTGGGATTTATTCCAAAAAGGAAAAAAACAGGAAAGGATACGATCTCGATAAGATATCAGAGGCAGAAGAATGCCCAATAAGCGCCCAAATTCACCTCCATTTAGAGACTACTCTCCCCAATAATACTGAATTAATCAAGAAGCTACAAACAAAACCCCCATCCCATCAAGGCTCCCTCTCCCCATAGACCCCTACCAGATTAAATTTTACAATCAGCTAATGGATGGAATCTTTTCAACGGTAATTTTTAGGGGGTTAAATGTATTTAGATGTTGAGTTCTAAGCATGTGCACCAAAAAGTTGAAAATAAGGGTAGAAATATGCACATCTCATCATTTTGCCACCAAGGTGTTCATAAAATAATTTGTTATAAGTTTTTTTCTTGCTTTTAATTTGGAACTATTTCATAAATATATTGACAATTGGCGGACAATGAATTTTCTCCATATGGAGATGCCTAATCTGTCTGCGTTATATAGCATCTGAGAATAGAGAAATGCTATTCTCAAACTAATATGACATAGAAGGATGGCTCATTTGGCTGCTACACAGAATACTTCAAGCACTTTGCTATTCCTTGGAGATGGAGATGCTTAATACACAAGAAATCCACAAAACACAATTCTGTCAGAATCAGTTGCTTTCTTGCTTTCTTGTTTTCAAATTTGAAACCTCAACAAGATCTTGGTTGCAATAGGTTTTATCTTATATAACTCCAGACTTCCCTAGGGTTGGCATGTCATGCCCTTTGGGTAGATTGGAAAGGCCATACAGAGACATCTATCATGACAGTATTGATATAAGGAATAGCTCATTGGTCTCCAACAGTTCACTATTTGATTCCTTGTCTAGGAAGAAGTAGGAGATTGCAAGATCCAAGAATTGATGACACTGATGAAATACTAGTTCTTGACCCCTTAATGGCAAGGCCTAATAAATTTTAGCAATTAATTGGATTGGTGATCTGGGTACAATATAGTATTTGTGGTGTCTTTTGAGTCCGGAGATAGGTGGGAAGACGTAATAGTAATAGAGCTGAAGCTCTATCTCTAATTTTGTCAACTTGCTATAGGATATCTAACATGCTCGTTCCCTTAACCTCCAGGGACATTGGACAAGGAGGAGAACACAAAAATGGCCATACATTTAAGGTTACATCAATATAAAGTGCCTTGGATGTTTTTGCACAATTTTTGAAGCCCATGCATCCAGATTGAAGTATTGAACAACTTGTTTTATAAGGCCCAATATTAGCTCAATATTTGTTAAATCATCATAGTAGAGTGAGTACTAGGGTCGAATTATTCTGTGGAACATCTCTCTAGAGAAGATGGTTTATGAACTTGGTGGTGTAATAATTTTGGTTGCAATCCTTAAGAAGTGTTCACTATTGCATATTTATTCCTTTTTGTTTTCTTGGTAAAGAGGCAGTATGATCCCAGAATAGTGAGAGGAGAAGAAGGAGAAGAGAGAAGAGAGAAAAGAAAAAAAGAGATAGGAGAGAAAAAAGTCAGTTGGTGGCGCCAGCCTTTTTAATATTTATACTAGAGCGACCATTCAAAAGATAAAAAGTATGTGGCCTTGCGGCAATAAACTGAAATAAATCATCGTTCCGCAAGTGATGCAAGCCTTTTGTAAATATATCTACAAGTTGCTCCTTAGAACTAACATATGGGGTGCACACTTACCCATTAACAATTTTCTCTCTAATAAAGTGTTTACCAACCTCTACATGTTTAGTTCTATCATGAAGAACTGGGTTGGCTGCAATATTGATGGCAGCCTTGTTATTACAATACAAGGACATAGCGCTATCAACAGGAAAACCCAGTTCGCTCAACAAATTCTTTTATCTACATAGCTTCAGCCACCCCATGAGACATTGCTCTATACTCGGCTTCAGCACTAGACCTAGCCACCACGCTTTGTTTCTTGCTTCTCCATGTGACTAGATTTCCTCCCACAAAGGAACAATTCCCACTAGAGGACTTTCTGTCATCAACTGATCTAGCCTAATCAGCATCTGTATACACTTTAATCTTCATATGACCATTCTTTTGGAATAATAAACCAGCTCCTGGAAACTTCTTTAGATATCTAAGGATTCTCTCTGCTGCCTCCAAGTGTGTGGTTTTAGGAGCATGCATGAACTAACTAAGAACACCCACTGCATAAGCAATGTCTGGACTGGTCATGGACAAGTACAGGAGCCTCCCCACAAGTCTCTGGAATTGTTTTACATCCTTGACAACTTCGCCACAACAATCACCCAGTTTGTGATTTGGATCGATGGGAGAGTTAGTTGGCTTCACCCCTAATTTTCCCAAATCTTGTAACAAATCTAGGATGCATTTCCTTTGAGAAATGAAGACCCCCTTTTGTGAGCGGACCACTTCAATTCCAAGGAAATACCGAAGGGGACCTAGATCCTTCGCCTCAAATTGAGTGGCTAAGAAATCCTTTAGCCTCTGAATTTCAACCTTCCAGTCACCTGTGATCACTATGTCATCAACATACATTATCAAGACTGCAATCTTTCCTTCCCCCCTTTTCACAAATAGAGTATGGTTAGTTTGACGTTTGTAGCCAATCCGTTGTATAGCCAGATGAAACTTGTTGAACCAAGCTCTTGGTGATTGTTTTAGACCATACATAGACTTTATTAGCCTGCACACTTTCTGCTCTTTGCCTAGGGCACTAAATCTAGGAGGTTGTACCATGTACACCTCTTCCTCAAGGTCTCCATTCAGGAAGGCGTTTTTGAAAATAACTCAAATGGAATTCATCTCGGCTACTGGAGCAAAAGTCTCGGCATAATCTACACCGTATACTTGGGCAAACCCTTTTCCCACCAACCTAGCCTTGTACCTTTCTATTGTGCCATCAGCCTTGTGCTTCACTATGAACACCCACTTGCACCCTACCGATTCCTTACCCTTAGAAAGATCCACTAACTCCCACGTACCATTTTTATGTAGGGCATTTATCTCTTCTTTCATTGCATCTATCCATTCAAGTACCAAGAGAGCTTCTACCACATTTTTAGGATAGGAACATTGTCAATGAAAGAAATGAAAGCACGAAAAGAGGGTGGTATGTTCTCATAGGAAACAAAATGGGAAATAGGATGCTTGGTGGTACAAGACCTAACTCCCTTCACTTTTTCAATGGGGATGTCTAGGTCATCAATAGCAAGGGGATCAGAAACATCAACAGGAATGATAGTACCTGGTTGGATATGATCTGTCCCCGGTGAATCTGATGATGTTGGCGGTATAGTTTCAAGTTGCTCCACAGCTCTTCAATTTAGTTGGCCCTTGCGACGACAAAAAACACAGGAAGGAAGGGGGAGGACCTGAACTGGTTTCTCCTCCACCTTACTCTCCCCCTAAGGAGAAACCGGGACAAAAGGGTCACTTTCAAAGAAAGACACATCTATAGAGACATAGTATTTCTTGGAAACGGGGTCAAAGCATCGATAACCTTTCTAGGAAGAACGATAACCCAAGAATACACAAGGAATGGTACGAGGATCAAGTTTACCACGAGTAGGAGATAGGTCCTGGACGAAACAACGGCAACCAAACACACGGATAGGAATAGAGAAGAGGGGAGCCATGGGAAATAGAAGCTAATGGGGGTCTTTGTACCCTAACAAGCAAGATGGCATACGGTTGATGAGATAGGCAACACACAACACAACGTCCAACCAAAAACGTTTAGAAACATTCATGTGTACGAGTAACCCACAAGCAACTTCAAGGAGGTGGTGATTTTTTCTTTCAGCAACACCATTCTATTGGAGGGTTCTAGCACAAGAGTTGTGATTTATGGATCCACATGAAACAAAAAACTCTGTGAGATCACTATGAAAATATTTTTTGGCATTGTCTTATTGGAAAATTTGGATTTCCGTTTGAAACCGAGTGAATATCAAGCGTTGGAAATCCTTAATGATTTTTGGTACTTCATCTCTGGACCGCATAAGATACACCCATGTATATCGGGAGTAGTCATCAATAAGTTTAATGAAATACTTAAAGCCAGACTCGAATGTTAAAATAACAGGGCCCCAAACATCAAAATAAACAATTTGGAAAGGAAATTCAGATTTATTATTTCTTGAAGTAAAATGATTTCTAGAATGTTTGCTCAACTAACAAGTTTGACATGTGAAATCCGACACTAACACTGATTTAAATAAATCTGGTAATAAAACTTTCAATGATTCAAAAGATAAATGACCCAAACGAATGTGCCATAAATGGACTTGACTCTTACTAGACAGAATCTTAAACTCAATAGCCACAAGACTAGCTTTCTTCTCCAGCATGTAAAGACCATCTACCATACGACCTCTACTAATCATCTTCCCCGAGGCCAAATCTTGTATCATACAAGAGAAAGGAAAAAAAACGTTATTGAGCAATTTAACTAATTTGTTATACTACTAACATAAAACAAATTTATGGGCAATTTAGGAACATGTAGAACATCAGAAAGGGTGAGTCCAAGAGAAAGGGAGATGGTTCCTTGACCAGCTGTGGTGAATAAAGAACAATCAGCAAGTCTCACCTTATCCCGACCAAATAATAGATGATAAGATTGAAAACAATTGGACTTACTCATCATATGGTTCAAGGCTCTAGAATCTATTATCCAAGGAGAGTTTGAGGAATGAGAAGTCACATAGAAAGTTGTGGCAGAACTACTGTTACCTGATGTAGATGCAAAGGAAGTCAAGGGGGGAGAAGCAGAATCCATTTGATGGATTGCCCTACCATACAGCTCTAAATGCTCACAAAAAGAATTAATGATATCTTCCCTGGGATCAATCACGGAACGACACATAGTAGTGGTAGATGATTGAGGCTCTTGAGAGGCTAAGTTTGTTGCATTAAACTTCCTCTGACCTTGTTGTCTTGGCTTCTTATTCTGGTCTGGCTTTTTACTCAACTCGTGAGCCCACTTTGGCCTCCCATGAAGCTCCCAACATGTCTCCCGAGTATGTCTAGATTTCTAACAATGTGTGCACCATAGTTTATCTTTGTCATCAACTTTCTTCTGTAAGTCGCTCTTCGCGAAGGAATTACCACCACCCATAGTAACACTCCCTTTAGCTACTAATGCAATCTACTCTCCCTCAGGATTATTCATCGCATTCTGTCTGCTCTCTTCTAACTGTACTAGAGCATATACTTCTTGCATTGATGGGAGATCTTTACTCCCCAATATCTGAACCCTAATAGTTTCATATGGGGAATTCAGCCCTAAGAGGAAGGCAAATACTCGTTGTTGGGAAACCAAAGACTTATATGCTTTGGCATCTACATCACATTTCCAACCTATATTCTGATAGTGATCTAGTTCCTTCCAAATAGAAGTCAAGTCTGAATAGTAGACGAAGAGACTCCTCTCCCCCTACTTACAAGTTGAGGAGGTAGCCTACAACTGATATATTTTGGCATAATGTCGTTGTTCTGAATATGTAGATTTAGCTTGCTCCAATATCTCACGAGCTGTTTCTGCCCACATGAAGGTCTTTCTCACTTGTGGCAGCATAGACAATAACAGCCATGACATCACCATATTGTTTTCCTGGTCCCACCTATCATGTTCCACGCCTCCAGACTGGGGTTCTCTGATTCTACCATTGATATACCCCACTTTTTTCCCTTGCAGTTATATAGAGCTTGATTCCCCTTGACCATTCTAAGTAATTGAGGCCATCAAAGGGAATGACAGCCATGGGAAAACTCATGTCAAAACCTCACTCATCCCACTCTGACTAGAGGTCACACCGGACATACTAGAATCCTCAGAAGACATAGAACTTGATTTCGGTTCAGTCACAATCCAGTCAGAGAACAAGCTCTCGGTTCAGTTCAGAATCAGAGTTCAGTCAAAAAAGGTTGAAGTTTTAGTTCAGCCATAGTTCTGGGCACAAAAAACTTGTTCTCACACAGAATAATAAAAACTGATCACACACCATTACTTGTTCTCAGATTTCAACCCTACTAAACCAGTTCAGATGTGCAAAACCATTCAAAAAACAGGTCTGACCAGTCCCTCCAGCAATAACCCATCAACTTTCCACACAACAATTTAGGTTCTAATATGAACTGAAGAAAAAAAAAAAAGCTGCTGTCTCAGCAGTTACAGAACTGCAGACCTGAACAGCCCACCTTTCAGGGCATAAGAAGGATCACTCGATCCACATATATTGAGAGAAAGCACGCTCACACCAGCTACAGGTCATTAGACCCACATAACCCACTCACCTAGGTGCAAAAGGATCAGTTTGATCCACAAAGCTGAGGAAGAAAGGAGAAAAAACCTCACAGCATTCAGCTTCCCTCCCCTTGATGATTTCTGGGCTCACGACCAAGAGAGAAGAGGAAAAAATATACAGCAAGCTCCCTTACACATCCACCAGAAACCTCTTTCCTTTGATTCGATCACCACTAGACAAAAAAAGTAGTTGGAGGATGAAACACAAAGATCGCCCAGCTCCTAAGATTAGATCTGTTGCTCTGATACTATGTTTTCCTGGTAAAGAGGCAGTATGATCCCAGAATAGTAAGAGGAGAAGGAGAAGAGAGAAAGAAAAAGAGATTGGGGAGAAAAAAGTCAGCTGGCGGTGCCAGCCTTTTTAATATTTATACTAGGGTGACCATTCAAAAGATAAAAAGAAGTATAATTACATATGTGCCCTTGTGGCACTAAACTGAAATAAAACTAAGTTATTCCCCAAAATAACTCCTCCCTGTCACCTGCCCACCCCTTGCTTGGGTAAAGTGTCTGCCAAATTGTTTGCTTCTTGCTTGTCCATTGGAAGCTAGTATTTAGTTCTGGTGCCAGCTTCTTATTTCTCTCAGCAATTGTCAATACTGCCATGGATCTCAGCTGTTTTAAAGTAGGCAGCTAATCAATATGGATGAGTCTCTTTCCACCAAGAAATCCCTATAATTGTCTTTCCTAATTTCAACCCATAAACCTTGATATACCACAAACAGTTCTTCCCTTGGTGATTTCCCATGATTCCATGACTGGGGACTGAGTAATCTATTACCATCTCTAAATGCTCCGCCAATACCTGATCTTCCCGTTGCATGTTTGTTCTTGATCGGCCTTGGTTGTATCCTTTTGGTCATGTAATAGTTGTGGTTGTTTATCCTTTTTTAACTTATTTAATATAGCAATTAATTGCAAACTAAATCTAGTGTGGTCAACCATAATGGTACTATGTTTGGTCTGTTTGGCTTAAAGTTAAGTTGAACTTGGGCTTGTATTAATACCTTACGTTTAGTCCAGTAATGGTTGACAAATTCTTAGGTTGAGCTCATTGGCACCAGAAAAAATATCCAGCCTACCCAAGTTGTACAGACGGGGGGCAGGTGACTTGACCATCAAAAGTGTATCAGGAGCAAAATTGCTCTAAAAAACAGCCAAAAATTTTAAAAAAAAAAAAAGCAAAAATTTAAGAAGTATACCGGAGGTGACAACCCTTGTTTTTCCTTGCCGACCTTCAAACTTGGACCATCTCCTAGAAGTTCTTAGATTTACTGTTCTTTTTCTTTTTCTTTACTGTCACCCACTATTGGGACATTGTTTTCGTTTGGAAGGTCATTCTCAACCAGATCCTCACTAGATCCTCACTATTGTGGTTAACCGTCTTCACACGAGTGTTTGCAACTCCTGTAATCAATGTTTGATTCGCTTCGAGGTAACTCCACACTCTTAAAGTTTTTGTGAAAAGCTAAAGAGATCTTGCTATCGTTCATTAATTCAAAAC
Organism: Nelumbo lutea; assembly: GCF_056320005.1. NCBI lineage: Eukaryota > Viridiplantae > Streptophyta > Magnoliopsida > Proteales > Nelumbonaceae > Nelumbo > Nelumbo lutea. Next base: position 11,647,799 of record NC_142687.1, read on the forward strand.
CCCATGTCACCCAAGCTCTATTGATTTACTATGGCAACAAAGGAATTCTGCCTTTCATCATCTTCAACTTCACGTTCCTTCTTAGATTCCATATCAGAATTTTGTCGAACGCCATTCCAACATCCTTCTGAGCCATATTTGGATCCAGCACGGACAGAGATGCCTGGATCAAAGTTGTTTCATCTTCTGTAGAATTGCAAACCTTTTCAAACAAAACATCAAACACCTTTTGCTCTAAATCCTTGACCCATAGGTTACTTTAAAGCTAATTTCACTTCTGGGATTTTGCCTTCTGCCACCGCTTTCTTTACTGGTACCGCCACCATACCTATAACACAGACAATATCATAGCAACCCAGAACGATCATCAATATTAGTCATTTGGCTTCCTTCTTGATTCTCATCTACAATAGCCAAAATATTAATAGGTTCCACAGCATACACTGGGATCGAAACAAAGTTTACACCCACTGGAACCTCACTCCCAATATTCTGAAGTACTTGTTTAACCTTCTTCCCCACTTCTTTAACTGGAGAGATATCAGATCCATTATTTTTCAAAGGTTATTTGGTCAAAGGATCCTTGTGAGAAGGACCAACCACTTCTCGTTTAGCCTTTGCCCTTCACTCACTTTCTTCATGCCCATGCTTAATGCAGAAGGTGCAATACTTTGGCATATCTTCATAAGCAATCTTATACCAATAACTTGAAATTAAACTTCGATGGGAGTAGTCAAGGCAACCCAGGCCCAGCTGGAATAGGAGGGGTCATCAAAGACAAGGAAGGAAACTTAAGAGCACTCTTCTCAGGACCAGTGGGGAATGGAGACTCCTTAACGGCAGAATTGTACGCAGCCCTACAAGGTGTACAGATTGCAAGAGAGTTAGGATTGGAAAATTTGGTGATAGAAGGGGACTCCAAGGTGGTGGTGGGTTGGCTAAAAAACCCAGATTCAGTGATCTGGGTTTACAGAAATGAATTGAAGAAATTCAAATGGTTAACTCAGCAAATGGAGGTAATTATACAGTGGGTGGGGAGAGAGGCAAATGCTTTTGCTGATTCTCCAGCTAAACAGGGGGTAACTAGGGAACAGTTGTACTGGGCCCAATTGTAACTTTATGAGGCTTCTGTATCAATGAGTGAGGCTGCACCTCACGCCTCATATTGGGGTGCTTGTAACTAACTATTTATCATTCGCTTCTAATAAAATCAATTGAATTTTATCTATCAAAAATAAAATCTTATACCAATAACCATCTTTTCCCATGCCGATCCGAACCCTAGAAGGTTTCGGTTTTAACAGATCCAATCCCACACATACACGAGCAATAGTTATGCACATGAGTATGGAAGCTGCTACATCAATCTTTAGAACCCCACCCACAGTGTACGCAATCAACTTCAGAAACATCTCATTATAGAGATTGGTAGCAGAGGGAAGCTGATCCACGCAGGTAACATCAAGGGCTCCCAACCCAACTCTAAGTCAGGCATCCATTTAAGGAAACAAAAGAGGAAATCTTTAATCGTGATTGCCTCCCGCAACCAAACTCTCAAAATCTCATATTCATCCTCAAACCGAAGAACATGTCAGGGTCAAGTGAAGAGTGCCAATAAAAAAGTCCCACCAAGGCAGAAAATGTGCTAAAGAGAGATCAATCTCAGCCTTTAAGAAAAAGATAGCCAAATCACTTCCTGAGAGAGAAAGGAGGTTTCAAAGGAATATTGACCTAAGGAGGATTAAGAGGACTTGAAAAAGGAGTTGAAAAAGCATTCACAACTGCAATAAATGAGGGTTTCTGAGCTTGGGAACCTAGCGGCTCTCCCATCTTCATAACCCTAGTTCAACATGATCTTTTCGGGCTTAGTAGCTATAACTTTCTGATATTATATGGAGGGCCTAAAACAGCTGCTTAGTGTTTTGATTTTAAAATTTTAGATAGATAAAACAAATGAAGAATGGATTAAATAGAGCTTCCTGATACATGGGACTGTAGCTTGAAGCAATTTGTTTAATGTTTAAATTGATGAGCTTTAGATATGTCAAACAAATTAAGTTGCATGAGCCTCACATAGCAAACCTGAAGCTGGTTTGAAACTAGGATTGATAGACATGAATTCAAATTTCTGTGTACTAGAAGTAAGGCTAGTTGAAAAACAGTCCTAAAAGTAGGGACTGTGTTTGAAACAAAGAAAACTAGCAAGAGAAGATTAGAGAAGAAGAGAGAGCTGCGGCAAGAAGAGTTAGAGGATGAGGAGTTCGAACATAACCTCCCTCTAACTCTCTAATACACTTTTATTAAGTTAATCTTTTAGTAATTACAAAAGAGGTCCTTAGTTGGACAAGAAATTACAAAAGATGAACAATAAAGAGTATAGGCCCAGAATAAGGCCCATTACAGAGAAGAACATAAAGATAATATACAGTAACAGCCTATGGGCCATTCGACCCATCTTCTCTACACTCCCCCTCAAGCTGAGCATAGATGTCAATCATGCCCAGCTTGCCAGTGTCATGATGAAGTCTTGCCTTGGAGATGCCTTTGGCGAGAAAGTCTGCCAATTGTCCTTCAGAGGTAACGAATGGAAGGCACACTTCTCCGGAGGAGACTCTTTCTCGGATAAAATGTCTATCAACTTCAATATGTTTTGGTTCGAACATGTTGTACCGGGTTGTGAGCAATGTTGATGGCAGCCTGATTATCACAGTACAACATCATGGGTCTGTCATGATCAATCCCAAGTTCTTCCATTAAGGACCTTAGCCACAACAATTCTGAGACCCCGTGTGTCGTGGCCCTATACTCTGCTTCTGCAAAAGATCTAGCCACAACAGATTGTTTCTTATTCCTCCAAGAGACAACATTACCAGCCACCAGACTGCAATATCCTGAAGTAGATCTTCTATCATCCATATTTCCAGCCCAATCAGCATCAGTATAGGCTTCAAGTTTCAAGTGGTCATGCTTGGTAAATAGGATTCCTTTCCCTGAAGAGTCTTTCAGATAGCACAAAATCCGTTTTGCTGCTGCCATACGAGTATCTCTAGGAGCATGCATGAATTGACTAATGCAACTGACAGCATACGCAATATCTGGTCTACTCATGCACAGGTACAGGAGCATCCCAAGAAGTCTCTGAAAAACCCCTTTGTCTTCCAACGGAGTTCCATCTGTAGTTGAAAGTTTGTGACTCATATCAATGGGAGTTGCAGATGGTCTTGCACCCAGTTTTCCAGTTTCAGACAATAAATCAAGAACATATTTCCTTTGGGAATCCCATCATTGGATCTGGCAACTTTTATGCCAATGAAGTATCTCAACTCCCCCAGATACTTAATCTCAAATTTTGTACGGAGGAAAGACTTAAGAGCCAGAATGCCTAAGGCATCATCACCAGTCATTATAATGTCATCAACATACACAATGAGATACACTGCCAAAGATCTACTTTTCTTCACAAACAGAGTATGATCCGACTGTGTCTGAACATAGCCGAATTTAACAAGTGCAGCTCTAAATCTCTCAAACCAGGCTCTAGGAGATTGTTTGAGACCATAAAGAGATTTCTTCAATCTGCATACCTTTCCTTGCATATCTTTCCCATACATCCCTGGGGGAAGGCACATGTAGACTTCCTCATGTAAGTCACCATTCAGAAATGCATTCTTTACATCCAACTGATAGAGAGGCAAATCAAAGTGAGCTGCCAGAGATAAAATAACCCTCACAGATGTCATCTTGGCAACAGGGGCAAAAGTCTCCAGGTAGTCAATCCCATATGTTTGTGTATAGCCTTTTGCAACAAGCCTAGCCTTGTACCTCTCAATAGTTCCATCAGCCCTGTATTTAATGGTGAAAACCCACTTGCACCCAACCGGATCCTTCCCTTCAAGCAAATCCACCACCTCCCAAGTACCATTTGCATGTAGAGCATCCATTTCGGTTTCCATGGCATCTCTCCATTCTGAAATCCCAAGAGCTTCTGAGACAGACCTAGGAATGGGGTTAGAAGCAACAGAAGAGAGATAGGCAAAGTATGAAGGAGAAAGCATGTCATAAGAAAGGTGTTTGGAAATGCAGTGTGCAGTACATTTCCGCTTCCCTTTCCTAACAGCAATGGGGACATCAAGGTCTGGAAAAGATGATTCCAAAGGAGTTGAAACAGTACCTGTTATCTCATATGTGATTGGGAATGTATGAGCTTCATCTGTTGTAAAGGAAATCACTTGCTCATTCCTGGATCTCTGCCTTTGATACACTTTGGGATTATGAATAGGGCGAGGGGGTAAAGAAATAAGGTCCCTAGGACAAGAGGTATGAAGTGATTGATCCTCCTTTGACTCATTTGGTGAGGATACAGGTTTGTCAAGAGACTCAACTGGGACAGGAGGAGGAAGAGCAAAAACTTGTGACAAACTCTCTCCCTGTGGACAATGTCCATCCTTAGAGGAACCATAAAAAAGAGAAAGTTCATCAAAGGTAACATCCATAGAGACATGTCGGGTGCCAGTCTTTGGATCAAAACAGCAATAACCCTTTTGTGTGGGGGAGTAACCAAAGAAGATACATTTGTGGGCTTTCGGTTCAAACTTGTGTCTTTGCACACTTGGAATGTGAACATAGCAGGTACAGCCAAACACACGAAGAGGAATTGGGAAGAGATCCTTGTCTGGATGAAGAAGACTGAAGGGGGATTTAAACTCTAGTACCCTGGATGGCATACGATTTATGAGATAGGTAGCAGTAAGTACAGCATCACCCCAAAATCTTGTGGGAACATGTGAGGAAAACAAAAGGCTCCTTGCAACTTCAACAATATGTCTATTTTTTCTCTCAGCAACTCCATTTTGTTCAGGGGTTCTAACACAGGAGCTTTGATGAATCACCCTCATGTCTGAAAGATACAAGGATAAACTCTTCTCAAAATACTCTTTTGCATTGTCAGATCTGAAAACCTTAATTCTGGTACCAAATTGAGTTAGAACAAACTCATGAAATTGCCTCATAAGTCTTGGGACTTCATCTCGGGATTTCATCCCAGGATTTCATTAAGTATATCCAGGTGAATCTAGAGAAGTCATCAATAAACAAGATAAAATATCTGTAACCCCCCATAGAGGATAAATGGTATGGCCCCTACACATCAGAGTGCACAATATGAAAAAGAAAAGATGAACTTTTATTGCCCACATGGTAATTTTTTCTACAATGCTTTGACAACTGACAGGACTCACAATTGAGACTGGACACACTGACTCCCTTAAACAATTTTGGAAACAAATGACTTAAAGCAGAAAAAGGTAAATGACTCAACATAATTTGACTAACAGACTCTGAAAAAGTAGAACCAAAAGCAACATTCTTGGGATGATCAAAGCATTGGTTAGGGGTGTCGAGCAAGTATATTCCATTCACTTCATGGCCACTCCCAATCACCTTCTGAGACTTTAGGTCCTGAAACATACAGTGAGAAGGGAAAAAGGTTACACAACAATTCAATGATTTGGTCAAGCTACTTACAGATAACAAATTGGTATTTAATTTAGGCACATGAAGAGTGGAAGATAAGAGTAAGGAGTCTGTAGCATTGACAGTTCCCTTGCCGGAAATAGGGGCAAGAGAACCATCAACTAAGGTGATTTTGTCACGGATAGGAAGTAAATCATATGAAACAAATAAAGTGGAAATGTTGGTCATGTGATCAGAAGCACCTGAGTCTATGATCCAAGGGGTTTTGTGTTTACCTGAGGTGGATGCATGGTTAGCGGAAGCCCTTATACCTGAGTGAGCAAATGCAATGGTGGTTGAACTTCTATAAGGGATGGATGATGAAGATGCACCTTCAAGCTGACTGATCATTTTTCCAAACTTCTCATATTCAGCTTTCATGGCTGCCAACTGTGCACTGGTAGATTCAACCTCTGTATCTGTGCCTGTGGCTGCATGTGCACTTCCTGTCTTTCTACTATCATTCTTCTTCTGGAATCTGATAGGTACAAGATTGTGATGCAATTTCCAGCACTTGTCCTTTGAATGTTTCGGCTTCTTACAATATTCACACACCACTTCCTTCCTTCCGGTGCCACTGTGAGCTTCTGTAACCCCTTTGGGTTTAATTCCCATATTTGCAAAATGATCATTAATACCAACTCCTTGAACCTGCACTTGCCTTCTACTTTCTTCACTGCTGACCAGAGTATATGTTTGTGACAATGAAACATCTTCCTTGGACAAGATGTTTTGCTTTGTAATATCATATTCAGAATTCAGTCCTGTCAAGAACTCAAACACCTTATTCCGTTCAACCAATTTCCTGTATGTTTCAGCATCCTTAGGGGTATCCCAAGTCACAGTCTCTATCAAATCAATCTCTTGCCATATAGATTTTAAAATTGAGAAGTATGCTGCAAGTGACTTCTCCCCCTGTCTTAGATTTTTCACATCACTTCTCAATTTGTAAGCTCTAGCAACATTCAACTTCTGGGAATAAGTCTCTGCAACACTATCCCAGATCTCTTTAACCGAATTCATCCACAGATAATGTTGACTGATCTGTGGCTACATTGAGCTCACAAGCCACCCAATCACAGTGTAGTTTTCTTGTACCCATCTCTCATAAGATGGATCATCCTCTGAAGGAGCTTTCTTGCTCCCAGAAATAAAACCCCATTTTCCTTTGCTACAAATATGGATTTTCATTGATTGTGACCAAGCTAAGTAATTGGTCCCATCAAGCCTGACTGTAGTTACAGCTAGCATAAAATCGGTTGGGGTTCCCAAAATCTGCCCATATTCAGCAGTATTCTTGTTTTCAAAGTTTGAGAAATCCATCATGCAAAGTTCGGTGGTAGTTCTTTCTTTACTGTTTCAGCCTCCAAAAAAGACAACCAACAACCTCCAAACACAAGGTATTTCAGATTCTAACAGCCGATGTCCCAAAGAGAAAGACAAATGACTACAGTCCTTAAGAGACCTTTTGTCGAACACTCAGTGTGCAATACTTAACAACCCACTGTTTACTGTTTCAGCCTTCAAAGTATAGGGCACTGTTTACTGTTTCAGCCTTCAAGAAGGGCCTGGAATGAAGATGAGACTAGTACCACTTAGTTTTAACAGTCTCAGCAACTTCCCAACCCAATAATCAGCTGAATAGGACCTCCAAAGCAACCCAGAAATTTCTGGGTAGGAGCAGTCCAGCAACAGTGGTCGAATGAAGCAGTCTCAGCAGTAGTGATTCCAGGGGTATTTCGGCTACTTGATATCCAGAAAAGAAATGAAAAACAACCCAAAAATCTCTGGATTAAATCAAACCAGAGGATAGTCGAATAGTTGTACTGTTTCCAAAGAAATTTCGGCCTTTTAACAGTCCAGAACAGTGAAAAAAATTAACCCAGAAACAACTGAGCAAAGACTTACAGTAAGAGTCTCTGGTTTGAACAATAAACCAGGCCGAACACTTGTCCTCTAGGATGACTTCGAAAACCCTTTTCTCTGATTTTAAATCAGGCAAAGCAACTTGTTCTCTGATTCTTCCTAGTCACCAAACCCTTCTCCAAGTGTGTAGAAGCTTGGGAACCCTCCAATGACCTCCAAGAATCAGGCGGATGACTGTAAACTCTCAGCCCTAGAACCTCCTCATGTAGTTGGCTGGACTAGAACCACATGAGGGACACGCCAAGCAGTGGCCTGCTCTGATACCAAGTTGAAAAACAGTCCTAGAAGTAGGGACTGTGTTTGAAACAAAGAAAACTAGCAAGAGAATATTAGAGAAGAAGAAAGAGTTGTGGCAAGAAGAGTTAGAGGATGAGGAGTTCGAACATAACCCCCCTCTAACTCTCTAATACACTTTTATTAAGTTTCTTTTAGTAATTACAAGTGAGGTCCTTAGTTGGACAAGAAATTACAAAAGAAGAACATAAAAGAGTATGGGCCCATAATAAGGCCCATTACAGAAAAGAACATAAAGATAATATACAGTAACAGCCTATGGGCCATTAGGCCCATCTTCTCTACAAGGCTAAATCTGGGGCATGAGAATACAAAACTTGTAGAAGGGTTTCAAGCCCCATAGTTTGCCACCTGTTCCGTGTTTTCAGCCCCACCAAGTGATGGATCCTACCTAGTAAACCATCTATGCCAAGAAAAAGCTCGCAGAAAATACTATAATCAGTTCTTTGTACCATGTCTGAATTGGATGGTGGGAGAATTGTTTTTCTTAAAAGAAAGCTGCATAAATGATGTCTAAATCAGATGGTTAAAAATCATTTGAATATGCTTATATGCATCTTATTCTACACACCCAAGACACTCCCTAAGAAATAAGAAAATAAACCTTCCTAATCTACTTTTCTCATTAAATAATTTGAGTTACATTTGTACCTCTCTAGATCTATTTTGCAAATTACTAGGTTGCAAAAGTACTTCCTCAATCATGTAAACTAACATGGGGGCATTATGCATTCCCTTTCAAGCAAGAGTATGTCAAAGTGAGAATATTGTTGAGAACATAGATATAAGACAAACTTTGGACATCACACATGACTGGGTTTATTTTCATTTTTTTTAAGCTGCAGCACCATTAAACACTGATTATTATAAAATACCAAAATAAAAAATTTGTAGAGGAATTTTTGTAAATTATATGGTTATCAACATCAATAGTTAGAGATGGAAAAACTAACCTTTCCTGTAGACATGCAAGCAATGCAGATTAACCCACAATAGCTGAAAAGCAACCAAATAAGGAAACCCCATTTTTGGCCTTCCTCAGGTAACTGTAAGCATTCAAAAGCAAAGCGAATTAAATAAAACTAGCTTTAAAATAATTTCTTCCAAAACAGAGAACATAAATCAATAACTTACACAGCCTCTTGCACTTGTGAACCATAAGGTCCCAATTACAGTCCAAGCCCAAAGAAAGGGGTACAGCAACAGGGAAAGAATTGAAAGAACCACAATTCTTCCACAGAAGCGAGCATATCTTTGCTGCCATCCAAAATCTCTACATTTATGTAAAACAGAGGAAGAAGAATTGATGTGGTTATTTACAATCCAGACAGAGAACATATCACGAAAACAAAATATGATTATCTGGCAACCTTGGAAAAAATTTGTCTTTTTTCTATCTTTTTGTGAGTAGAAAGAAATTTAAAATGATCAAAACACCCAGAGAATCTCTCCGAAAAATTTGAGCTCAAATTATTAACTCTACTGGTGCGTGTTAAAAGTCTGTGATGTTGGTACCACAGACTCTGAAATCCCATACACAATAACCTTTTTTTATAAGTAAAAATTCTTTAATATTTCATTAAATCGGTAAAGATAAACAATTGTTACAAGTTTCCCTGATGGAAGCACGAGATGCAGCCTCACTCATAGAGAAAAGACAGCACAAGAACTACAATTGAGCCCAAATCAATTGATCCCTAGTTATCCCTCGCTTAGCTAATGAATCAGCCATAGCATTAGCTTCCCTCCCCACCCATTGGATAATCAAGCTCATCTGCTGTGTTAACCATCTGAATTTCTTCATTTCATCTCAATAGCACCATACCCAATAACCTATTAATCACTAACCTCCCTTGCCCATAAAATATAAAGCAAAATAACAGATCTACAAGAATAGAAAGGCCTTGTTATCGGTTTTGAGAGAACAAGATCATTCAATACAACAGAGTTGTGTGTAAACAAATTAGGGCTACAGGCAAAACTTCATGGAGATTTTCCAAACCAACTCCTTGTCATGCAAAATTATAAAATGAAATAACAGATCTACAAGAATAGGAGGGGCTTGTTATCGGTGACAAGGAAACAAAATTATTCAATACTACAGTCTACAGAAGTGATGTTTCTAAACAAATTAGGGCTACAGCCAGAAGTTCATGGAGACTTTCTAAACCAGGTCTAAGTAAGTTACCTAGTAAATTTGGAATTTCTGGATTTAACCCATTAGCTAACTCATAAGCATGACTTCAAATACAAAAGAATCAAAAATCAAACTGCTTCATCGGGAATAAGAACCTTTCAATCATCACTTCTTGGAGACTCACAAAATTATATAGCATTTTCAAGTAACTCGGAAATCAGAATTTCGAATGGCATAAGAGCAGTGCTACACTAAACAAAACAATGTCAGCTATGGGTTGAAAAGAGCCCTAATCATTACTCTCATTAAATCTAGTGTATGAAAGATAGTAACTCTTATATCATTGGATAACAATCACTACATGTATTGAAACATCAAATTTCATAACCCACTTCTATAAGTTCAAGACGGGAGTCCTTACAAACCCATTCCTGCAGCAAGGCCATTGTCTACAAACATCAACAGCCGAAAAACAAAGACAGTTGTATAGTCAACCTAATACAACACAAAAGGAAAAATAAAGGACATGAATAAGTTTTCTTCTACAACCCAACTACATATATGCACGAAAAATCTAAGTATGTATTCTTTAGGAAAGAAAGCTTACCACGATCCATATGTGCAACGGGTATGTACAAAGATGATAGCGCTTCCAATTAATGGAAACAATGATTCTAACAGCCAAATTGTCAAAGAAAACAGCAAAGGGTTATAGAGATGTAGTTCAAGTCACAAAACGGGGGAAAAGCAGAACTTCTTATAACATGAAAAACTACTCTAAGCCTCTAATTAAGCAATTCGTGTATCCTATCATGTTAATTTGAACATAGTTACCCTATGCAACTAAAACCTCGAGATCAATAAGAAGGATACACACTTGTTGCGAGCATCGACAAGAAAAATCCATCGTACCTGCAAAAGGAGGTTCCGCGACGAACATAAAGATAAAATCCTTCTTCTAGAAAACCAATAAAAATAACTGAAAGAAAAAAAAAAAATGCTACGAAAGAACTTCCAGCAAACGGTTCTCCATTTCCATGAAAAATTCGAACTTACCACTTGAAATCGACGCCTCTGATAGCCATCCAAGACGAACTACATCTAAACCCCTAAGACGATTCAAGATTCAAACCTTGGTCCAAGGTTTACATGCGTTAATTAAAGGAAAGAATCCGCCAAGAACCATTCAAGCGTGCTATTTCCACCAAATCAATGCTTCGTTTGAACAAAATCAGACAAACATGAGAGAGGAACTCACGGAAAATGAACAAAGACAGCACAAAGTAAAGGAAAAAAGTTCAAACGATAAGAGGCTGAAGAGGAGTCGTTCGGGGACAACAAAGTAGAGGACTAGAGGGTAAATGGGGATGGCAAACAGAGAAGTGAAGCAGAGCAGCCTTCTAATATGTGTCTGAAAGTTTAGGCCTGAGGGACCGTTTCACCGTTACTTGACGGCGTTAAGACATACTACTGACTGTACGGCCTACAGCCCCCTTTATCGGCTTGCGTACGGCTGCAAGTGGACACCACGTAAGATTAAGCGCTGACGTGTTTTGGTTGGGAGTTTTAATATGCTCGAATAAGACTTGTGCTTACCACGCGTCAACTTGTCTAGCATTTTAGAGAGATGATTCGGTGTAGGTGATTATGCTTGATTGTGATGCGTGACTGTATTTACAGTATTTAACGTGTCAACAATCGTTTGATGAATGGAGTATGAACTCTAGCTCGATATTTGCTCTTTGGTTGGTTGTTACTTGCAAGTCAGCCATGATTGTTAACTGTTTGACTTGCGTATCTACACCGAAGAGTCGGTGCACCGAATTGGATCTACCATGGACATCACCCTCAGGGTAAGGGATAAATAAGTTGAAGATAAGAGTTCAAATCAGCCCTACGTCTGACATCACATCCCCGCCGTGTATTGTAAATATTTTCCGACGATACTATACAAAAAATGATTGGAGATATTTCTAATATACTGTGAGACGTTGTGGGGGCAATCTTGTGGGAGGGGCTGATTTGATCAGGAAGATACAGGGGCTCGAGGCGCATTGTTACGTGGATGCGAGCAAAACGATCCTGTCCAGTTCTTATAACATGGTCTGGATGAATTGGAATACCTCACACCGACCTTACAGGCACATCCCACATTCCCACCGTGCATTAGTAACATTTCCCGTAAGTGCATGTTATCGGTGTGAGGTGAGTAGATTCGGTTTCAATTTGAATCATCCAGGCCAAAACCAGTGGTTAGGAGTGAGCATTCGGTTTGTTCGGTTAAAAATTAAATCGAATAAATCAAATTTTCAAAAACTGATATACCTATTTAGAAAATCAAATCGAAACCGGATTTCGCAAAAATCAAACAAATCGAATCAAAATTTTTTTTGGTTACTTTAGTTGATTCAATTAAAATCGAATTTGCTTGCTACTCTCAATATTTCCTACGAATGCATATAAAATTTACGGTACAAATTTTAAGCAAAGCACTTAAAAATTAAAGAATCTGGTGGCTAAAAATTTTTTCGTAGTTCAAATTCGGTGACTAACAAAAATACTAGGAAGAACTTAACATTAAAAGGGAAAAATAAAAAACAAAATACTTGTACTTAAAGATTCAAATGGCAAAGGAAAAAACAGGGAGGGAACTAAAATGAACCGAAAAACTATAGATTAAAGAAGACCCACCAGACTTTATCACTTGCCGCCGCCCGACAGAAAAATTGGTTTGTTGGATGTTGAACCTTGGAGTAGTGCAGTGGAACTGGAACTCGTAGCTTGCTGCTACTTTCTTGCTCAAACCGTCGAACGCTCACCGCTGCAAGGGACTCACCACTGTTACTTTCTTGCTCAGACGCTCACCACTGGATGTTGAACCTTGAAGATGAAGGTCGATGGTTAAAGAGACAAAGACTAATGGGTTTTGGCCTATGGGTAATAACCTTTCGGCTTTTCATTATACTTGCATATTTATTGATTTACCCCCTAAAAGTTCGGTTTTTTCGGTTAACCGAACTATTAAATCTCACAATCGAAACCGAAAATCGAAGTTTGGCAAACCGATTTTTAAAACTGTAACCGAACAGGTTTTTTTAAATAACCTAAGCGAAAACACCAAAACCGAATTTTTGATTCGGTTATTCAGTTTCTACCGAATTATGCTCACCCCTATCGGTGGTGACGTGGACGACTGAGCATGTGCCGTGTCAGCGTGTCTATTGGCATTATCGCATAAGTGTTGACCCTACAAACAACACTACAACCTCATGTCGTAATTGCTTTGGTCCCCATACAACGCGCCCCACCTAAAATCCCAACTCTCCAATAGAAACATCTCCCCATGCGTTGTGAGTTGGGGCGCCTGTGGTGGAGTTCAAATCAGCCCCCCACAGCACATCTCCTCAGTGTATTGGAAACATCTTCACGCTGGGGTGTTGTAGGGGGCAATCTTGTGGGGTTTTTTATGGAATTTAATTGGTATTACCAAATTTTGGAAAATTGGTAATCGGAGTCAAATCGAAGACAGTCGATTAACTAGTTGACCGATTTGGTTAATCGTTAATTCGGTTTGTTGGCTTATTGGTTTTTTACCTTTTTTAATTTATATTATATAAATATATATAAAATATTATCTTTAAATTAATAAATAATATATCATATATTATAATTATGCATATATATTTATATATAATGCATATTTATAAATTTATAATATAAAAAATAATATATAATATACATAAATATATATAATATATAAATATATGTATACCAGTCGATTCGGTTAACCACCGGTTTTCTATATTGGTTAACCAAAACTGAACCAGTACCTTGTGCTTTTAAAAAATACGAAACCGGTCGATTCAATTAACCTTTTTTTTTTTTTTTTTTTTTTGCTCACCCCTAGGGAAGTCAACCCACACTCCCTCGTATCAAGAACATCTCCGTTAAGAGATCATATTTACTTTTCGCAAAGTCTGCCTAACACTTTGTGAGGAGCATATTTGAATTCCTCGAGTAAGGTAGATTCAATCTTTACAATCATTAATTTCCTATTATGAATCCGAATCACCTACCAATAAAATACGTTCTCACACTCTACCAACAACATCATACATGACATGTCTCACTTTTATGGTGTGCCCAGCTTTGTAGCGAGGTGTATAGTGTGATGTCAAGTTGGTGGGGTATTGAAACTGGTTTTATTGGCAAGTGATCCCAACTCTCGTGACCAGTAGCCTCCCATACCCAAACCTCCATTTACAAGTTACAACCAATACCCTGTGAAACTTTCAGTTCCATTGCTTTTTTGGCATGCTTAACTTCAACAAATATTCTCAATGCCACCATCATGTATTTGTTTTTTTTTTTTTATCTCTAAATTATCCATTCCTTAATTTATGAGATAACTCCACCTTTTCCCTAACACTTTTTTATAAATATTTTATTTATGTACATGAATTTCCAAAATGTGTAAATTTAGTACAAAACTGTTAAACGCCTTTAAAATGCATATGAAATGACACAAATGCCCTTCAATTGTCATATAATTTTATTCATCAACCATTATAACTAGTTTTCATCCTTTATGCTACCACTCCAACAACTACTAATAAATCTAAGGAAAAAATCTTGATAGGTACCCTGTACTTTAGGCCGAGTGCAAATTTAGTACCCAAACTTTAAAATGCAACAATCTAGTACCTACCGTTAGTGGACCGTCAGTTATGTATAGCACATGACCTTATGTGCGATTAAGACTCTCGAAAATGCCAAATTTACTATTGGACATTGTTCATCATCTTATTTCTCAACAAAATGAAACAGAGCCCAAACATATTGTTCATCATATTCTTTCTCAAGAAAATGAAGATCAGGTTCCGGAAACCCAAATCTCTTAATGGAGTTCAAGCCTCCATCCACCACCACCCAAACGTTCTTCGCCACACCAAAGAATGTTTGCAGTAATGGCTCCAGCCTCGCTCATCGAATATCTAAATCCGAATCCTCCCCGAACAAAAAACAAATTAAAAAAAAAATCCACCTCAAAACAGAAGCCTCTGCACCGCTCATATTGTTTACTAATTGAAGAAAGAAAGTGTCACCATCACATATTACAGAGAGACTGGAGAAATGATGATGATCCAATCATCCATGGCGATGGGGTTTTCCATGACCACAACTGGCGGCATAGTAGTGATTATTTCTGTAATTTTGATTCATTTATCCTCAATGAATAAATAAAATAAGAGTTTTGGAGCAGCGGTCATCTGATGAAACGAGCTGGGATTAGGTATAAAATATCGTGTACTGGAGGTCAAGGAGATTCGCATTGCATTGACTTTGGATGGTGGTTTTCTTTTGGCGAAACCCACATGGACATGGGATGGAACAGGGCGCGAGTGCGATGATTAATGCCATCTCCAAATGAACTAAGGTTGATAAGGATGTATGGTCTTCACTGAACACGATTGGTACCATTTCACACATGCAAAGTTAGTGACATAAATGTATGAAGTGATGGTAGTTGGTTGCATTGTTGATTCGGATTTTGGATTTAAAACCGCAAGAATTCCATCCCCCGAATCCAATGGCAGTAGATGCACAGTGGCGATGAAGAGTATGATGCGGAAACCATGGTTCCGACTGGAATGGTGGCAGTGAACAGTGTTCATAAACTGGAACAGTAGAGGTGAACAGTTCAGGAACAATGGTGATGAATTTTTGTTTATAACACTAATTTTCTTTCTCTGGTTTTCTCCTTTGTGGCGATGCATAAACCATGGTTTGGATTGAAACAGTGGCGGTGAACTTTTGTTTAGTTAATACTCTATCAACACTAGTTTTCTCTTATGTAGCGGGGAACAATGGTGATGTTCAACGAAGGAGATGATGAATAATTGCAGCAAACAGTAGCAAAATTAGATGAAACTTAAGGGGCACTTGTGTCTTTTCCCATAACACTTAATGATGAGTTAACGCCATGTACTAAATTGTCACAAAATGAAAGTTGAGGTACTAAATTGTCACATTTTAAAGTTCGAGTACTAAATTGGCTCTCGACCTAAAGTACAGGGTACCTATTGGGGATTTTCCCTAAATCTAACTCCGTCAACCATATCCACCATCCCCACACTCTCCTAAAATGCACCTAACGTTTTCCCACACCTCTACAATGATGAACGGTTTTGTTAACAGAATATTCTACATCAATGGGCCGATTGATGTCTCATGTCTTGACCTCTCCACCATAAGATATTGTGCTTAATGTGATAGATGCAGGCGTTGACCGCATGGTCGATGGAACAATCCAAATGCAAGTAGGGACAACTAACAACATTGGCTCAAGTTTTCCAATTGTCATTCTCAATGGCTTATAGGTGATGAATATGAGCAACTGCAACATGAACTTGGACGGTATGTTCAGTGCTGGCGGGTCTTACTTAGAACTAGATACATGAAGCACTTCAGTGAAAATTGTTGCTAGTATTGATCTGGTCATGGGGGTGACGGCAATGTTGATGCTTGGGTATATTTTTAGGCATTGGTATAAGAGGGCACAAGATTGGGAGAAGGGCAACAACTTCTCATCATGGCTCCTCCCCACAATCTACTTTACCCTTACTATGTCTAAACCTGGTTAAAACTCATAAGCTACTCCTTAAAACTCAACACATTTATGTAGTACTTTAAAGGCAACCAAGTTTAGAATATAAAGTTAACTATTTGAACTTTATATTTGAACTTAACTCTCTCTTTTGAGAAAGAAATTTAGAATATAAAGTTAACAACCTGTAGTAATGTCTTCGCATATGTTAGAAATGAAAAATAAATTAAAAAACAACTTAAAATTCAAAGTTCAAACCCACTTGAAATTTCTCTACAGGAAGCATGAATCCTGGTGCTCCCTTTGACACTAACTAGTTTTCACTTAGATGAGTCTAGAGCATTCTAATGGAAACCTAGTGCAAGAGATAGGAGAAATTGAAAGAGATGCCTCTAGTGATAATGTCAACTTGATTGGCACATTTTGTAAGTTCGAGCAATAGATTGACACATTTTAAAGTTTTGGGACCAAAGTGACACTAGACCCAAAGTGCATGGTACTAATATGGAAATTCCCCTTTAGTTAATGTCTAAATTAAAATTGCATGAAAATTAAATAATGTGCTTTGCCCAACTCATTTTCATCAATTTGAAATGTAGTCATTTTATTGATAGGAATCTTGAAAGTTCAAAAGGGAAGGTTATTTGTAAATGAAAGTTCAAAGGTCTAAATATCGCCATCCTAGGGTAATAGGTGATAATTAATCTACAATTTACTCAATAAAAAACAAACATTCATAGAAATCAATTATCATTTATCACTCTAATAAACACAAATGAGTATGGGTGATCATTTCAGCCCGGTCTTGCTCAAAAATTTTGTGCCTACGTTGTGTTCAAGCCTAGACCCTTGCCTTTATTAGGCTAGCATAATTCATGACTGACTCGAGTCTCACACTTAAGTGCTGACCCACGCCTCATATATTTATATATATTGTGCATATATAATTTATGCATATGTATATGCTATTTTATGTCATGTTTTGTATAAATATTATAATTTGGCACTTAAACTATATATTATATATTATATAATGTATAAAATAAAATTTATACATATAATATAAGATAGGATAAATTGTTAAAACCTTTCCTAAAGTTTTGGTAATTGCAATCACCTCCTTTGAACTTTCTAATACAACTACAACTAGGCCCCTCTATTAAAATCCTCTAACAATAGTCATGGAAATGTCCAAAATACCCATGTAGTTACTTTTGACCAAGATGTTTATTTTTCCATTTTTTCTCATATCAAGTTTTATCCCAACCCTTCAAATATCTTTTCCCAAATTAATGTATTTTCCAAAACTGCCCTTCATGTCAATCACTCAAAGGAACTCTCTCTCTTTTATTAATTGTTCATAAAGTTTGTATTGTTTCTTTTTTATACATAGAAACCGGCCTCAATTACAACTACATTGACATTTTAGAGAATTCCAACAAAAAGGATCTACTTGCAACATTGTAAAAATATCACGAGAGGTAAACCAAGCTTTAGGTGAGAGATTTTGATAAATATGAGATTTCAGCAATCTACTCTATAAAACATAATACATTTGATGTATTTTAGATAGAAGCTATAAACCCAAAGAAAGGCTCATGAGCACCCTTAAACCGTTGACACAATTCTAGATTACCTTTAGGGGTGGATTTGAGCTGATCCAGCCAAATAGCCAGTTATTTGAGCTCGACTCGAGTCAAAAGCTTGTAAGCTCGAGCTCGACTTGAGAAAAATGTTTTATAAAATAAAATATGTATATTTAAAAAAGTTAAGAATTGTAATAATTAGTTATTATTACATATAAAAATAAAAATATTATATCTATAATATTTTTATTATTATATGTAGCTATTCGAACTTGGCTCGAAGCTCGATTGGAACCAAACTGAGCTCAAGTAGCTTGTGAAAAGCTCGACTCATGGTCAACCCTAATCACCCTTTTTTTTATCAAGAAGAACTAGGCCCACAAGGCACTCAAAAAAATGAACATGAACCGTACCACCGTTATTAGTGAATGGTATATTACTATTTTTTCAACGTCACCATGTCAATTGGTTAAGTTCAGTGTGGGAAAGCCCCAAACATGACGAACCCATTGTTCAATAGGATTGGGTCAAATCAGGTTATATATCATCACATAGTCACATTAAACCTACAAACTGACATCACTATTTGTGTATTCTTAGCCTAACAAGTTATATTGGGTTTGTAAGCTATATATGCAAACCTATGTTGTTTGATAGTAGGCTGGTAGCAATTTCTACAACCACTTATCAATTGTGAGATTATCAATCAACATCCTTCTATATCTTTGTCCTTTTGTTAATCAAGCCTTTTTTTATAAAAACTGTCTCACTTTCTTTATGTCGGGTGATTGCATTTTAAGGTGTACTATAGCAAGTAATTCATGGATTGCATGGGGTTGAATAGGGTGATCTCGTCAGCCTGGCCGCGCCCTAATATTCCGTGCTTGGGCCTGGGTTTTGTGTTCAAGCTCGACCAAAGCCCAAGCCCACATCAGGCCTGCAAATTTTAGGGTCGGGCTTGGGTTTAATACTTAAAGCCCGACCCAGGCCCAACCCACATATATTTAAACTTACACATTTTGTGTATAATGTATACATATGTATACAAGTTATTTTACATTATATTATATATTTTATATATAAATATTACAACATGACATGTATAATTTATAATATATGTAATATTTTATATTATATAATGTATAAAATAAGTTTATATGCATGTTATGTCATTTACTATAAAATATAATAGATATGTAATGTTTTATATATATGAAAGACATTGGCCCATAATTAGGCCTGGCCCATGGTCACCCCTAGGTTGAATCAAGGTTCAATGTATCGACACATATTGGCCAATATCGCCCGATACGTATCGCTCCAAGACCCCTCTAATACGCCCCTATAGTGGGTGTATCGGGGGTCTGACCAGTTCAAGGGTTGGAGGAGCCCTAAGCTGGCCCCCTGAACTAGTTGCGAAAAAAAAGCATCAAAAGTTATATCGATTCACCCGATACACCTATACCGGCGTATCGATATTTCGAACCTTGGGTTGAATGGAAAAAAATACTTTGCTATGTTTGGATTGGCAAATTTGGGATTTTACTTCAATCTAGTTACGGGTTAACGTTTAAGATTGTTTTGATCAAATTTGTCTAATTTGTACTCAAGGTTCAAAATGAGGCAATGTATTTTCCTGAGTAAGTTTTTTTGGGAAACACTTACCTAGGTAGATGTATTTGTCCATGTTCTTTTATTTCTCAGGTAAATGTTATGGGCCTGGGCGTAGGATCTCGTCACGGGGCAGTCTGGGGGGAAAACTCCTTGCCTTCCCTTGCCCTTGCCTTTGCGAGTCGACCCTATGGTGGTGGATTGAGGGGTGATTTGTTCAAGAGATCACCTAACTCTCCTTGCTCTCTTTCTTAATTGAAAATTCAATGCCTTTATTGAATAAAATAAGCTCCTTAAATAGGAGATTACAAGAGGGTTTTCTTCTTTTATTCGGCTAAGGTAGTCCCTCTCTTATTGCAACTTAAACTTCTATCGAAACTCAAACTCCTACTTCTAAGGGGAACACAAAAATAGGGGACAAGGGAAAGGTACAATTGGCGTTAGCGCGCAAGGCTACTGTGGCCGGATAAGTGTGGCCCACCCGGATGAGCTATTGTGTGGGCCTGCTCAATCGCTGGCATGTGCATCTCACCTTGCTGCTGCTATGAGGTGCGTGCTGTTGTCATGTGGTGTGTGCCGCTGCCGAGTGTTACTGCCGGGCGGTGTGCCGCTCGGCGTGCGGCTGGCAGCCTGTACCGCGGCGCTGCTAAGCGGTGCATGCCGCTAGGCGCACTGCTGCCTGCGGTTGCGACGCAGCGTGTTGCCGGGTGTTGTGTCCATAACATTACACCCCTCCTGGACAACGAACTTGTCCTAAAGCTCGAGGTCAGGGTAGGCATTGTGCAGGTCGGTCCAGGGGATCCAAGTGGCCTCCGCTTATGGTAGTCTGTCCCAGTCTACTGGAACCTTGAAGATGCCCTGATTGATGCGTGACCAGACAAGAGCTCTAGGTTGGAGGATGGGTCTGCCGTCCTTGAGAGGGGGTAGAGGAGGCACTTGCGTTGGGGGAGTTCCTTTAAAAGGCTTGAGTAGGGACACATGGAAGACGTAATGGATTTTACTATGCTCTGGCCGTTCAAGTTGATAGGCAACCTTCCTGATCTGTCGAAGAACCTTGAAGGGCCTGTAGATCCTTGAGGTCAGCTTTTGGGGGCTCCGTCGCCTGAGGGAGAGCTGCCGGTAGGGCTGGAGCTTTAGCCAAACGAACTGTCCTGGCTAGAAGGTGACCTCACGGCGGTGCTGATCGTAGGTTATCTTCATGCGTGCCTGTGACTGCTGCAAACATAAGGAGACTTCAGCCAGTAGGGCATCGCAGTCTACTTCTTCCAACCGTGTTGATCCCAATTCATATGAAAGGAGACAATGAGGGTCTCACCCATACACCATGCGGAAGGGAATCATGCCAAGGGACAAGTGGTAGGATGTGTTATAGCAGTATTCGGCCCAAGGGAGGCAGTCCACCCAGCGTTGTGGTTGGTCCCCTACGAAGCAACGAAGGTACATTTCTATGGTGCGACTGGCAACCTCCATTTGCCCGTCCGTCTGTGGATGATAGGTGGAGGAAAAGGCTAGGGTCATGCCCTGTAATCTGAACAGCTTCTTCCAGAAGGTGCTGGTGAAGATTGCATCCCTGTCATTGACGATGGACTCGGGCAACCCATGTAGGCGAAAGATGTGTGAAAAAGGCGTGGGCCATAGAAACTGTGTTGTAGGGGTGGGACAATGGAATGAAATGAGCATATTTAGAGAAGCGGTCTACCACTACAAATAAGATGGATTTCCCACCGATTTTAGGCAAGCCTTCAATGAAGTCCATAGAGATATCGGCCCAGATCTGCGTTGGGAGTGAAAGGGGCTGCAGGAGTCCTGCTGGGTGTAAGTTCTCCCACTTTTGTTGCTGACATACAGAGCAGTTTTGGATGAAATCTCTAACCGAGCCTCGCATACCATGCCAATGAAAATCTGCATGGACGCAGTGTAACATCTTCTACACCCCTTCATGGGCGGCATTGTGAATGCTGGCGAGGATAGCTGGAATTAAGGGACAATTTGTTGGGAGATATACCCTTCCTTTGTACAACACAAGTCCCTCGTGGATGGTCCAGTTTGGTTTGGTCATGCCAGACTGCAATTCTTGCACCAGGTCTCTCCACGTTGGTGATTGGGGCAACACGTTTCTTAGGTCCTCCAGTAGGGTCATGTGGGGCTGGGAGACCGCGCAAAGGTGTGCCATGTCCTCTTCATGCCTGGACAGCGCATCAACGGCCCGGTTAGAGGCTCTCGCCTTGTGGTCTACGTGGAAGTCAAACCCTAGCAGTTTGCTTGCCCAATGCTGTTGGGGTGGAGTAGTGAGCCGCTGCTCTAGAAGATATTTGAGGCTGTAGTGATCTGTCTTGACAACGAAGGGCCTGCCCCACAAATACGACCTCCAATGCTGGACGACCTTGGCCAGTCCGATCAATTCGCGCTCATAGGCTGATAGTTTGAGGTGCCGATCTGCTTGTTTGCGGCTGAAGAAGGCTATGGGGTGCTCTTTCTGTTGTAGTACTGCACCGATGCCTATGCCAGACGCATCACACTCCACCGTAAATTCTTGGTTAAAGTTTGGTAGTTGTAGTACGAGGATAGTGGAGAGTGTGTCCCTTAGGTTTGTGAAGGTGGTGTTAAATGCTTCATTCAATGAAATTCATCTTCTTCAACATCTTGGTCAATGGGGCCGCCAAGAGTCCATAGTCCGTTACAAACATGCGGTAGTATCCCGTGAGCCCCAAGAACCCACGGAGAGCCCTAATGGTCTGAGGCTTGGGCCACTCCCGGATGGCTTGAATCTTGGAGTTATCTACTGAGACTCCTTCCCTGCTGACTATATGGCCTAGGTAAAGGACCTACGGCCCTCCGAAGGAGCACTTGGTTCGTTTTAGGAAAAGCTTGTGCTGTCGTAGCAGCTCTAGAACTGTCCTTAGGTGACAAACGTGCTCCACCCATGAAGTACTATAAATTAAGATGTCCTCGAAAAATACTAGGACAAATCTGCGGAGGTGGGGCCGAAATACCTTATTCATCAGAGCTTGGAATGTAGATGGGCCATTGGTGAGACCAAAAGGCATGACCGGGAATTCAAAGTGGTCGTGATGCATTCAGAAGGCTGTTTTCTCCACATCTTTAGGGGCCATTTGGACCTGGAAGTAACCTGACCAGAGATCCAGCTTAGAAAGTACTGAGACCCGTGGAGCTCATCTAGCAATTCGTCTACCACCGGGATCGGGAGCTTGTCCTTGACGGTTCTACTGTTGAGCTCCCTGTAGTCCACACAAAATCTCCAGGTGTCGTCTTGCTTTGGCACCAACAAGATTGGTGAAGAGAATGGAGAGCGGATGGGCCGTATAATTCCCTGTTGCAGCATCTCTGTACACTGCCTCTCTATCTCGTCCTTCTGTAGGTGCGAGTAGCAGTACGGCCTCACGACAATGGGACCTGCCCTTGGTATTAAGGGGATCCGATGGTCACACGACCGGCCAGGTGGAAGGCCCTTCGGCTCTGAGAACCCGTATGAAAAATCGACAAGAAGCCTCTCCATCTCTACGGTGTGCAAGGCGTCGCCATGGAGAGTATGCATCTGTGGTTTTCTTGCTCTCATCTTGGTCCCTTTCCAGGTGACCTGTTCCCCATGTAAGTCAAACATCATTGTCAAGGCACTGAAATCCCATAGGATGGGGCCGAGGGTGATGAGCCACTTAATCCCCAACACTATGTCGGACTCGTCTAGGGTCAGTACAAATAGGCCTGCGAGGAATGGTTCAGAATCCACCTGGATTTGGACGCTTCGGCAGATCCCTAGACTATAAACTCTCTCCCCATTTGCTACAGCCACCTGGAGCCGTGGTCAGTCTTCCATTGGTAGCTTCAGTTTGAGTGCAGCCTGCTTACTGATGAAGTTGTGGGTGCTTCCTGAGTCAACCAGAATCCATACCTGTCTTCCTGCCACCTGGGCCTGCAGCTGCATGGTTTGGGAGTTTTGGACTCCAGTGATGGCATGGAGGGAGATCTCAAGTTCTAGTGCCGCTTGTCCCTCTTCTTCCTCCTCTAGCTCATCTACCAGGAGACAGAATAACCACTTGCAACGGTGGCCGGCTAAGTACAGCTCGTCATAGTTGAAGCATTGGTCCTTGGCTCGACACTCTGCCATCTCAGCCCTGGATAAGCGTCTGATGGGAGGTGCTGTCATGCTAGTTGCCACTCTGGTAGTGTTGTTGGTGAAAGGGCATTGTTCCCTATTGGCAGCCATCAAAGGCCCTCCTGTGGTAGACCTTGGGTTCACCCAACTCGTGGCAGGACGCCCCATTCTGGACGGCCCTCGGCTAATCTGCAGCTTGCGCTCGAAGGCTCGGGCCAGATTCATTGTTGTGACCAAGTTGAGTGGGCTCTGCATCTCCACATCAATTCCCAGGGGTTCAGATAGGGCGACTGTGAACATACCCACCTGCTGGTCTGGCCGAACCGAAGAGGCTCTGGCAAGAACAGTCTGAAATTGCCGTTATACTCCATGATGGTCCTGATTTGTTTGAGGTTAATGAGCTCCCCTAAGGGGTTGCTCGTTAATGGGGGCCCAAACCGGAGAAGGCAATACAATTTGAATTGGCCCCAACTAAGGCCTGGTTCTTCCTGCTCCACTTGGTAGAACCAGAGTTGTGCTTCATCGGTCAAGTGAAATGCTACCAGACTGACCTTGTCGTTCTCTTTTGTGCGTTGATTGCGAAAGAATTGCTCATAACAGTACAACCATCCAAGTGGGTCACTACTGCCGCTGTATGAGGGGAACTCCAAACGACTGTATTTGGGTATTATTGCTGATGTTGGTGTGTCATTCTGTCGCTCACCGCAACCCTCTATCTGATCTGGGTGGTGGCTATGGTTAGTGGCTACCCTTTCAGGGCTCCCTTCCCTGGTGGAGAAGTATAACTCTAGTAGACGTCGAAGTTCCTTGACGTCCTCTTTAACTTCTCTTACCTCCGCATGATTTTCCACGAGATGGTGTTCTAGCTCGTGAGCCTTGGACGATAGCTGCTCCATGTTGCCCATGATGCTTGGCTCTAATACCAAAATGTTCTAGGCCCAGGCGTAGGATCTCGTCACGAGGCGGTCTGTGGGGAAAACTCCTTGCCTTCCCTTGCCCTTGCCCTTTGCGAGTTGACCCTATGGTGGCAGATTGAGGGGTGATTTGTTTAAGAGATCACCTAACTCTTCTTGCTCTCTTTCTTGACTGAAAATTTGATGCCTTTATTGAATAAAATCAGCTCCTTAAATAGGAGATTACAAGAGGGTTTCCTTCTTGTATTCGACTAAGGTAGTCCCTCTCTTATCGCAACTTAAACTTCTATCGAAACTCAAACTCCTACTTATAAGGGGAACACAAAAATAGGGGATAAGGGAAAGGTACAACTGGCGTTGGCGCGCAGGGCTGCTGTGGCCAGATAAGTGTGGCCCACCCGGATGAGCTATCGTGTGGGCCCGCTCTACCGCTAGCGCGTGCGTCTCACCTTGTTGTTGCTGTGAGGTGCGTGTTGCTGCCGTGTGGTGCGTGCCGCTTGGCGTGCGGCTGACAGCCTGTACCGCATCGCGCTGCCAGGCAGTGCGTGTAGCCTGTACCGCGGCACGCTGCTGGGCGGTGCGTACCGCACGCTGCTGTGTGAGCTGCTGCTTGCGGTTGCGACGAAGCATGTTGCCGGGTGTCATGTCTATAACAGTAAACAAGGCAATGACCATTTTAGCCATATAAATCCATTATTAAAAGGGACATTTTTGTCCCATTCAAGTGTTGGCAACTTTCCCTTGTCCCCACATACAGCTGAAAAAAAAAAAAAACATGTGGGATTCTTGGTCAATGGGAACTAAAATCACATTGGCAAATTCCCCCCCCCCTCTCCAAATAAAAAAAAAAACCCTTAAAGGGAACTAATGGATTTAAGAGGAAAGAGAAATGTTACAAACATTGACTCTTGGAGAGGGGTGGTTTCATTATGAATTATTATATTTTTTTAATGGTTTAATTTATAAATAAATTACAACAAATATTAAATGGGAGAGTATATACATAATTTGCGTTATTTATTTATAAACAAATAACCACGTATATTTGGTTAGATCTAGATTGATAAATTTGGGTTTTGACATCCGTTTGAGTTTAGATAGAGTCCATGTTTATGGTTGGTCTTGGGACAGGCCTTAACCCAACCAACCTATCTAATTTACACCCTTGCTCTATTAAGGGTGCCAAATTAAATTTAAGATGACATAATGGAATTAATCAGAGAAGGGAGAAATTACATACATGCATGCATACCTTGTATAAAAATATAAAAATATACTTTATAATTTATATATGTGAAAATATATTTTTATACCCTGTATATAATATAAAAACATACCATATATTATAATATATAATATAAAAGTATATTCATTTTCAAATTTTCAAACCAAACTCGAGCTCATCGAATATTTAGTTGAATCGAGCCAAGACATACAAAAGTTTGGGTCGATTCAGCTAGTCTATTCAATTGCACCTCTACATGCAACTTGATGTTGCACGATCTGGGCACTCCTAGTTGGCTGTGACCTGGCTTCCGGCTTGAACGAACCGCACTTGAGAGGAAGGAGGAAGTGAAAGGTTCCTGGGGAGATATCCCGATGGGAACACTTCGACGGCTAAGTTAGAGCTGGGGAAGAACCTCAAAGAGAGAGTAGAGAGTAAGAGTGTTGAAAGTGCTTAAGCTTCAATACCTTTGCTTCGTGAGGGTGGTGGTCCTTTTATACCAGATGTCGGTCACATCAGGTGTAACCGTCACTGCAGTATATAATATAAAAATATACTTTATAATATATATATGTGAAAATATATTTTTATACACTAAATATAATATAAAAACATACCATATATTATAATATATAATATAAAATTATAATAATTTTCAAAATTTTGAACCAAACTCGAGCTCATCGAATATTTAGTTGAATCGAACCAAGACATACAAAAGTTTGGGTCGATTCAGCTAGTCTACTCAATTGCACCTTGACATGCAACTTGATGTTGCACGATCTGGGCACTCCTAGCTGACTATGACCTGGCTTCCGGCTAGAACAGACGACACTTGAGAGGAAGGAGGAAGTGAAAGGTTCCTGGGGAGATATCCCAATGGGAACACTCCGATGGCTAAGTTAGAGCCGGGGAAGAACCTCAAAGAGAGAGTAGAGAATAAGAGTGCTGAAAGTGCTTAAGCTTCAATACCTTTGCTTCGCGAGGGTGGTGGTCCTTTTATACTGGAGGTCGGTCACATCAGGTGTAACCGTCACTGCCCTAGCCGTTACTGCCAAGACTGAGGTGGCAGGTGCAGGCCGCCACTGCGGGCTGCTACTGCATGGTACAGACTTGTCAGGCGTGCTATGCTTTTCAGGGACAGCAGGCACGACGCCGCTTGGCAAGAGATGTGGGCATTGCCACCAGATCCAACAGGTACGGATGTCAGACGGATCTTCCCTACAGGCTACCAAACTATTTTGATCCGGCATGTATGGATTCTGCGGATGTAGTCCCGAGGTATCAGGACACTTAGCCAAAAGCTGAGATACCCCCTCCTCTAGAAAGGGGAGCTCGGGGCTCCCTAGGAGAGGAGAGCTCGGGGTTCCCTTAGGAGAGGAGAGCTTGGGGCTCCCTAGGAGAGGAGAGCTCGAGGTTCCCTTAGGAGAGGAGAGCTTGGGGCTCCCTAGGAGAGGAGAGTTCGGGGCTCAAGGGGAGCTCGGGCTCCTCCGCGGGGAGCCTGGGTCCCTTAGGGCTGCGGGAGCTCAGGGCGCTTAGGCCTTGCGCTTGGGGTGGGCTAAGCCTCGCCTCCTAGCGAGCTTTTACTCCCACCCAGTCGCTTGGTCGGGCTTTGTCGAGCTTGTTACGTCGGGTTGTGGCCAGGCTATCATGTTGAGTTGTTGTTCATGGCAGGTCATGTTCACGTGTCCTCATGCTACGAGGTCGTGCCAAATTACCCTACATCAATTGCCCCCCACTCCCCGTACTAGGGGTGCTGACCCAGTACGGGGAGTCTAAGGTCTGCCGGGTGGATTTCGCTCGGGGTCTATGCCTTCTTGTCCACCAGCTCATAGATTGGACCGGTTCCCTGCTCAGTTTTTTCAGGCACAGCTCAGGTCGCGTACAGTCTATGCGCAGACATCACGCGATTTATAGACTCTACGGATGCCAAAAAACGCTAAAACTGATTTCATCTCGAAGGTCATGCAGCCGATTTTCATGAGGGCCATTAGATTGCTTTGATCTCAACTGTTGATGCCCGAGGATAGTGGCTATAAGTAGTGGGGGTCCTGGTCATTTTCCTTTGCCACAAATCTTCAGTTGTAGTCTTGAGCTCGTGTCCAAAGCCTCCAACTCGGGTTAGTTCCTTTCCAGTTCGGTCTTACTTCTCTTTGGTGAGTCACCCTAGCTTTTCCTTAGTTTCAATTATGTCTTCCTTTTACAGCCTTTTGGACAAGCTCGAGGTGCCCAAGGTGGGAACCTCGGCTCAGGGTAACCCTCCCGAGGTGCAGGAGGCCTCGGGTCACCAGGCATCCACCTCTCATCGAGTTCGAATGCCGGATAGGTTCGGACCCTCCACCATGACCTTGGAGAGGCCCGCGAGCTCATTCGGCAATATAACTTGCCAAGGGAGTATACCTATAGTTTACCTGCGGGGAACTTCCTATGGGAGCATGGCCCTGACGAGGTTGTGATCTTCCGAGAGCAACTCATACTTGGGTTGTGTCTTCCCTTCCATCAACTCTTAGTGGAGGTCTTGAAACACTTCAACGTTACAATAGACCAGCTTCACCCAAACTTGGTCCGTAACGTGGTCGGGACCATCTCTGTTTGTTATGAGTATGTCATGCCCCTTAACTTTGACATACTCCTTGACCATCAAGAAGAGCGCTTCATGTGTTCACCCCGAGCACAGGAGGGCTTACTACTTGTCCCCCCGCCCGGGCTTTAATGCACAAGCTTCCTAGCAAGATCCCAGCCTGGAAGCAAGACTATTTCGTAGTCCGAAATCCTACGAGGTGGGCCCTTCCTTACTCACTGGAGGGTGGCTATCCAAGACCCCTGGCATCATACTCGACAAGAAGACCAGGGAGGCATTCCAATCGTGGGCTGAGGTCGGCTGTGATTTTAGAGATTATATCAAAGAGGGTATGCTCTTCTAGGCCGACTTGAGCCTGGGTAGGTAGTTAGTACCCTAGTTGTTTGACCTACTCTTCTTTTCCTTCTTTTACTCGAGTACTAACGCCAAATTATTTTGCAGGTCCTATGAAGGCGGATAAACTCAAGGGATACTGGCTCTTTAAGCATATGAAGTGGAGGAAGAAGCAAGCTGCCAAGAGAGCTAGTATCGAGTCGTCGCCTGCCCCCACTCCCGAGCCCTAGCTTCCACAGGCTCCAATCTTTGAGCCTGAGCTCCCTGGGGCTCCTCCGATCATCGACTTGGAGGAGTCCCTACTACTTAGGGAGCCTGAGGCCTTGGCTGAGGCCAAAGTGAGGTTGGTAGCCGAGGCCAAGGTTGCCACCGGGGCTGCTAACATTGCAGCCAAAGTCTCCGCCGAGCCCATTCACACAGCCGAGACGGCTGTCTCCAGCTCGGGGAGCCCAAATGGGGGCCGAAGCATCTTGCTCCCCCAATGCGGTCTTCGGAAGAGCAAGGGGGCCACTTACTTTGAGGAGATTTCAGTTTGGGCTGACATGCTCAACCCTTCTCAGCTCGGAGCACGGGCTGCCACCCACACTATGGTGGTAAATTTTCTTCTCTTTCTTTTATTTTATGTATCTGTGCTTCTCCGGTACTAACTAGCTCCTTTGTTAGGCGAACTCCGCCATGCACGCCCTTACTCTTTGGACTAAGAGGTACCTGAAGCGGGCTTTGACTGCCGAGGAGTCTTCCCGTGATGCCCATACCGAACTGAGGATGGCTCGTGAGTAGATCCACCGATTGGAGAGCGGTGCCATGGCCCAGAGGGGTGTCATCACAACGCTGACGGAGGAGAAGGACGGGCTAGCTCGTGAGAACAACGAGCTGAGGGGCAAAATGGAGGCCCTTAGAGTGGAGCTGACACGCGAGAAGGGCGTATTGAAGGGCGAGCTGGACACCCTTAAAGTAGAGATGGAAGGCCTTAAGGAAAAGGAGAAGGTTCTTCTGCACGAGGTGGAGTACCTCAAGTTGGACATCGCAGAGAATACCGATATCTTTACCCAGGAGATATAGGAGACGAAGTTCAAGGCCGCCTCTGAGTATATTCAATCCAATAAGTTTGATGCCATTCTGGGGAAGGCCTACCGCAAGGGGTTCAAGCTCAGCAGGTGGTTGATAAGGCATACGTACCCTGAGCTTGACACAAGCGCCATCACCACCTCGTGAATCACGGGCGAGATATCTTGTCATGCCATAGAGGATCCGGACTCAGAGGAGGAGGGTGATGATGAAGAAGTTGATACCCCTGACCAGCCTAAAGCTCCTGGGGGTGGAGAGCCCCTGAAGTAATTGCCCTTGTATTCTGAGCCTGCGAGCTCAATCCTTGTATTTTTTTTTTGTTGAGCTTGTTGTATAAAATTTTACAAGTTAATGAATTTGACCATTTTCTAAGTGATCTTTCTTTTCTAAGTATTGCCTTATCTGAGCTTGTCATGGTTGTGTGCGGAGTGGTTTGTCATAGTAGGGCCTAGTAGGATGCATGCTCGAACTGCCTTGCGGCGTACACCAAGGTGATTGACATAGTAAGGCGTGTGCCTGAACTGCCTCATGGTGTACACCGAGGTGGGCTTAGCGCCGTAGGGTCTGCTTGTGCCCTTGATGTAGTGTGCTATGGTGTCGAGCTCCTTTGTTAGCTCGGTGTTTTGGCCCCTTAGAGCTGATTTGCATCATAGGGGTGGCTAAGTTATCGTGTTGGAGTCTGTTAGTTCGGTCCTTTTGGCCCTTGAGCCCTAAGAGTGACCCATAGTCTACTCCGTTACTCATAGGTAATACTGTCTTAGGTTGACGATATTCCATGCCCGAGGTACTTGTTTCCCTTCTAGGGTTTCGAGCTCATATGTTCCTTCCCCAAGTTTTCGCTTTACTCGGTAGGGTCTTTCCCAGTTTGGACGAGTTTGCCAACATTGGGCTCAAGCACCATAACCTTACGAAGAACCAGGTCGCCAACGCGGAGAATCCGCTTTTTGACCCTGGTGTTATGGTACCGAGCTACCCTTCGCTGGTAGGTCACGGTCCTGATGTATGCAAGGTCTCGTACTTCGTCAAGCAGGTTGAGGTTGGTACGTGAAGGAACTTCAAACTCGGCTGGAATGACTGCTTCGGTGCCGTATGTGAGGTTAAAGGGGGTTTCTCCTGTGGCAGTCTTTTCCATGATACGGTAGACCCACAACACACTGGGCAGCTCGTCTGTCCATAGTCCCTTAGCTTGGTTAAGGCGCGCTTTTAGCCCTCGAAGGATTGCCCTGTGTTGTGACTTCCATTTGTCCATTTGCTTGAGGATGTGCCACTGAGGTGAAGTTCTGCTGAATTCGCATGTCTCGGCACCAGTTTTGGAATTTGATGTCTTCGAACTACTTACCATTGTCGGAGATCAGTACCCGAGGCAATCCAAAACAACACACTATGTTCTTCCAAAAGAAGTTATGCACATTTTGCAAAACACTGCCTCCTTTGTCTTGTTGCTGGTGGGAATGGCTCGAGTAGGTCAAACCCCCATTGCGCAAATGGCCATGGGCTAATGAGGTATTTTAGGTCGGCAGTAAGCCGGTGGTGGATGTTGGCGTGCTTCTAACACTTGTTGCATTTTTTGACGAGCTCGGTCGCATCTGCCTTCATCGTTGGCCAATAATACCCCTGTTGTAGTGTTTTCTAAGTGAGGGCTTTGCCCCCCAAGTGTCCACCGCATAGGCCCTCATGAGTATTGTGGAAGACGAGCTCGGCTTTAGAAGGTCGTAGGCAATGTAGGTAGGGGAGCGTGTAGGATCTTCGGTACAGCCGTTCGTCAATCATGACGTATTTGGCAGCTTGACGCTCTACCCTCCTGGCGGCGTTACGATCTGTGGGGAGGGTCCCGTGTAGCAGGAAGCTCATGAGCGGATCAATCCAGCTCGACTCTGCTTGAACGACGGGAGAAACCTCCTCTGCCCCCCTGAGAATGCTAGGCTGAGGCAAGTTCTCTATATACATGGTTCTCGTGGTGTTATCGCCAGTGTTGGCTAGACGGGATAGGGCATCGGACTCGCCATTTGCTGGATGAAGTATGACTAGAAGTTGAGCAGAGCCCCTCTTGCTTTGGCTAAGTATGCTACAATGGTTGGCTCGCGGGCTTCGTATTCACCCATAACCTGATTTACCACGAGCTAGGAATCGCTGCAGACGACGATCTGGGCACTCCTAGCTGGCTGTGACTTGGCTTTCGGTTGGAACGAACGACAACTGAGAGGATGAAGTGAAGGGTTCCCGGGGAGATATCCCGGTGGGAACACTCCGACGGCTAAGTTAGAGCTAGGGAAGAACCTCGAAGAGAGAGTAGAGAGTAAGAGTGTTGAAAGTGCTTAAGCTTCAATACCTTTGCTTCACGAGGGTGGTGGTATTTTAATACCGGAGGTCGGTCACATCAGGTGTAACTGTCACTGCCCTAGCCGTTACTGCTAGGACTGAGGTGGCAGGTGCAGGCCGCCACTGCGGGCTGCTGCTGCAAGGTATGGACTCGTCAAGTGTGCTATGCTTTTCAGGGACAGTAGGCATGGCACCGCCTAGCAAGAGATGTGGGCACTACCACCAGATTTGGCAGGTACGGATGTCAGGCGGATCTTCCCTACAAGTTGCCGAACTACTTTGATCTGACAGGTACGGATTCTACGGATGCAGTCCCGAGGTACTTCTCCCTCAAGATACTTAGCCAAAAGTTGAGATACCACATCCTCAAGAGAGGAGAGCTCGGGGTTCCCTTAGGAGAGGAGAGTTCGGGGCTCCCTAGGAGAGGAGAGTTCGGGGCTCAAGGGGAGCTCGGGCTCCTTTGCGGGGAGCCTAGGTCCCTTAGGGCTGCGGGAGCTCGGGGCGCTTAGGCCTTGTGCTTGGAACGGGCTAAGCCTCGCCTCCTAGCGAGCTATTACTCCCGCTGAGTCGCTTGGTCGGGCTTCGTCGAGCTTGTTACGCCGGGTTGTGGCCGGGCTGTCATGCTGAGTTGTTGTTCATGCTAGATCATGTCCACGTGCTACGAGGTCATGCCAAATCATCTTACATCACAACTCAACTAGTATAGGTACATGACAACTTTGGACCAATCCATATTTGTTATTCTCTCTCCCCCACCTTTATCTATCTATCCATCAACTCTCTCTCGTTTAATCACATGTTTATTTTTTTTTTCATTAATAAATTATACTAATTGGATTCACATCCATTGTTTTTGACAATACAAAATCCATGCTTTGAAAAATATGCTAAAAAATGAAACAATTCTTCCACCTAAGTGGTGGGTCATATATCATAAGTATCAACCCTTCTATATCTTAATTAATTATTATAAATAAAAAATAAAACATGAAAAAATACAAGAAATTGCATAACATTTGGGCAAATTTCTAATCTCATATACACACCATATCAAACAAAAGAAGTGTGATAAATAATAATGGTTTTTATGTAGAAATATAAACAAATTGTAAAAAATTATTGAGACACAGTATTACTATTATCATCTAAAATCACAAGGCTCTATTTGGAAGAAGTGCAAAAACAAATACATATGATGCAAAACCCTGCATTGGTATTGCTAAACCTATATTTGTACTCTTCCCAAGGGTTCAGTTTGGAAGGAGTGCAAAATACAAATACGTAGGGTGCAAAGCCATGTATTTTGTATTATTTTGCATATTTATATTATACATATTTGTATTTGTACTATTTCCAAATTGAACCTAATGTGCAGAGGCTAGTAGAACTAGATATACAGCCAATCAAGCATTCACAAATTGATGAATAGAGTTATAATAAATGGCAAAAAAAATTGTTCCTTGTACGTCAAGCCTACTTATAATAAAAATGGTTTATTGGAAGAGTTTGGCTTCAGTTAGGACAAAGCCTTTATAGCATTGTATTGAGAATATCTCTTTACTTATGTGCTTTATTTCATGGGGAAATATTCCCCGATGCAAGGTTGCAAAAGGTGATTGGAACGGTGGGCACCGGCTTACCCTGACGAAAGTTGACCTCTTATCGGAGTTGGTTTATTCCACGTGTTACAATCATTAAGGCTATGCTTGGTTTAAAGGAAAAAGGGTAAGGAAAGGAATGGAATGATAGGGAAACCTATACAAGGTTTATAAAGATTTCCCTATCTTTCCCTACTTTTTTCTTTCAAACCAAACACAACCTAACCGAATAATTTATGGGATTTTGGCACTTAACCCCATTTATTGAATGTGTGGTTGTTATTTTCCTCTGGTCTCCACTTCATGGGGCTATACATTGGCGTAAGCTCTAAAAATCCCAATGGCCTTGGGTTTTTGACACCTAGCAAATTAATCTTGAGTTATCTTTTGAAACATTTGACCAAACTAATAAACCTACTCAAATCAATATAATTTTGTGATTGATCAATTTTGGGTGACTAATATCCGACCAGGTTGGTTTGATTGGCTGCAACCGAACCCAACAGACCCATCAACACCCCTATTCAGTTCCATACCACATTTTTACACCACAAGTTCACAACCAACCGTCCTCTATTTGCAATATTCATCGTTGTCTTCACCGAACCATACACCACTGCCCAGGCGGTCCTTGATATCATGATGTTGTGCAGATGTGCAGGTGTTGGGGAGCTTTTTCACCAACACACGAGCGCTTGTGTAGTCGCATGAAGGAAAAAAATAAAAGAGCGCTACAGACAACTTTCACTTTAACAAATTAATCTCTTATTTTGCTGAATTGATCAAGTACAAATGTTTTGCACCGTCTGGTTGTTTGAACATTTTGTCCTGATAACATTTATTAGTGTCGAATGGCACCAATAGCACTTATGTATAATAAATATCAATAAATAATTTAAAATTGTATTTTATGCCGAAAACATTTATCATCTTCCAATAATTAAATCACAGCATACATTCAACCGAACACTTTGCAAGTTTGGATAATCAACACAGCGCACATGGTGGCTAGTTGGCTACAATGGTGCTGGTGCATCGACGAGAATATCATTTATCAATAATCATTTAAAGGGCTCTGGCATTAGATGCAATAACGAGAGAGCAATATTTTAGCTCATGCACACGAGCTTTTTTTGGATGCCTTGGCAACACAGTACTGTCCACGTGGCAAATCTCGATGAAGTATACTTCACGTTTCAAACCGCATCATTACCGTGTATCAGTGTCGTGGTTATCGTCCTCGTAAAGTCGTCGGAATGGAACATTTTGAATCAGAGATTTTTAAACGAGCCATCGACAGTGTACAGCCAAAAAGATTGCATTCCTGCCGGTACGACAGGTATATCTTATTATTTCCCGCTGTATAAAAACAAAGGTTTTTTGTTTCCTAAGGAAAAAAGCTTGATTATTACAGCTATATTGGCACGATCAAGACACCCAGCAATCACGAGCCAAAATGGCCAATGTCCAATTGCCGATTACGACTTACGAGGCAACCCTCTTTGTTTTTTTTGACTGCCCAAGATTTTACTGCGAGCTTTGAGACGGACCTCCTCACCCGTTCACGAAAAGGAGAACCGAGGGAAAAATAAATAAAAGGGAAAACGAGGGAAAGAAAGAAGAGAGTGAGAGAGGGAGAGAGAGAGAGAGAGGGAGAGACAGAGAGGAACTCTCCTGAACTCCCCCCCAAAAATGAAAAAATAGATTTTCATTTGTTTCCCCGGGCATCATCAAGATCATCACCGGAACTACCGAGGGCCTGACATTCACGTTTCGCATCTGCTTGGTTGAATGTTGATAGGGTTTTGGTCATCGAAGTTCATATCGATCTGCAAGTTCCATGAAGCTCGTCTTGGATTCTATCTCGCCTTCAATGCTATTATTTGCTGTGCTTCGACTCGGTGGAGCTGGTCTCGTGACAGGGATTTCGTTCATTTATAGTAATGGGAGATTACGTAGGAAGTTCTAAGAGCGAATTAACTTGCCCCGAAGAAACTCGATCTCAGTGTAGCCCTGCGATGGAGAGTGAAATAGGGGGTTTAGTTAGCAAGTTCTCGGGAATGGGTGTCGACGGTTCTTCGACGGAACATTTGGTTCAGATCATGAAGGCAGTTGAAGCCGCTGAGATCACCATCAAGCAACAGGTTAGCTTTTCGATGCTCGAGATGATATTTCTATTAGTTCAACCTTCATTTTTTTGAATATATATTTTTTGCCTTATTTGATTAAATCTACATCTCATTTCTTCCGAAAATAAGGTTGAGTTGCTTAACAATCACCCCCCTTGCTTTGTCTTACTTTTCGCCAATATCAGTTCTGCTTAACATTCAAGCAGATATCGTGAATTATCCGCAAACAGGCGTGGCTTTTGTTTTTTGGTTGCATTTGAAGTTTCATATTAGCCTGCGAAGTTTAGTATACTTGTTATGGTAGATTTAGTGACGACTGGTTCTTATTATGCAGTAAAACCTGCATGCAATCACCAACTCCGGATAAATATTTGTAGTTTTCAACTAAACAATTGCAGTGCACACAAAATTAGTCTTAGCTTCCACTTTGACCAAAACATGTCGCGAGAAAAAGGTAAACAGAAAGGAACGGCCACTTGCTATGGTCTCCACAATCTAATATTTGTGCTTTTGCCCAGATTCAATCAAAACCTTCTTCTTCTTCTTCTTCGTTTTTTTTTTGGTTTAACAATGATCACCTTCAACTACACAAGTGCATGCTATGTGGAAGATGTGTGCTATTCTTCTCATCTTAACATAGTTAACATGAACCTTGTTCTTCAATTTTTTTGATTGTTAGCCTTGTTTATCCAAATTGAAAGCAATGTTTTTGAATTACTGTTCATTTTACAAAGAAATTGATTGGACACCAAATATTTAAATTTTGATTCTGGCTCATGTTTGGCTTTGTCGGGACTTCCCCCTCTTCTAATCGGAAATTTGATGGCACTTTGTGATGCCATTGAAACTTCAATACACATTTTTGAGCACCTACATGAAACAATCAGTTGTTTTAGTACTCATCCCCCCCTCTCTCTCTCAGTTTCATCTCATCTTTCATATTTGTCATCAGGCTTGAATGCTTTGGTTGTCCACTTTGACATGCTTAGCATATTAATCAGGAATCGACCAATAAACGGAAAAGGCCTGACATTTAAAAATGCTCTGAGAAATTGGGTTGCAAATTTCATTGCATCCTACTGGTATTATCTGCATTTCTTTATATGAACGTTGTTGTTGGGGTCAGGTATAGTTTGGCCACAATTCCAAAGAAGGTCTATACTGGCTACACAAGTGTTCAATACAGTATATTCTTGGTGAGATAGGACCAGACATGGTCTTAGGGGTAAGATGGAGCTGCTACAGGAAAATCTGAAAAATTAGGAGGTCAAAATGAGTTTGTGGTGCTTACTAGTGACTGAAAAAATTATAGCATGTGCAAAAAGTTTCTAGATTAAATTGATATCCAAATACTGAAAAATTCTAGAAGTTGTAATAAAAAAAGTTGAGAAACAAAATATCAGAGAAATCATAAGCAGGCAATTGGTAAATCTTCTTCAGTGAGACCTCCCTGTTGTATGGTGTGGACTGTGGAGCTCACCTATGCATGTCCATATCAAACGGAATTTCGATGGATGCAGCCTAGGTAATACTGGCATCTCTGGTATTGGAGGTTCCTAACTCCCATTTGGATTTGATCAGTAACATGATTAAAAATGAATAAGCGAAATAGTAAAAGCTCAATAAAGTGAAACTAGATTCCTTTCTCTTGGTCTCTGGGACTTGACCTCATCAAACTAAACTTTGATGGATGCAATTTGGGGGGTTCTGGGGCTCTTCAGGGTAAGGGGAACATGGTGGGGATACATATTGGCATTTCTCAGAACAAATTGTCTGAGGTGTTTCAACTAGACTGAACTGGTGCCTGTGGCAGTGCTGCAAGGACGAACTTGGCTAAATGTCTAAATTGTTATAATCTGGTGATGGAATGATGATGTAGGATGGAGTAGGGGTCGTACTAATTTAAGATCTGGGGGTTGGGCTTGTAGGGTGAAAGGACTTTAGGTAATCTAGGAAAAAAATAGGGGTAGAAGAGAAAGTAGATAACTTTCTTTCCACCAAAGAATGGGCAAATATTAGAAAGGGAACTTTTGCTGTTAGGGTAAACAGCAGAGAGATTTCTGGCAATCATTTTATTTCATCCCGATGGTAAATGTAGCGTAATTATATTATTTCAAGCCATCTCATTCACCAATTGCCATACTTTGGGCTTGATCAATGTATTCATAGAGATGTTGTCATTTATCCACGGGTTAAGCCATGTGCTACTTTTAATCATTTTTTGATGTTTGATTTTTATAATTTTATTTACTTTGCCAATTTGAAAGTGGAAATCACATTCTTGGTAGCAAAGCTGACAGTGGAAATCACATTTCTTTGGATTTTGAAGCATAATGAAAGTGAGGAGTTTTCTGCTCTTGCTGGTGAAATTTTGGGTTTGATCTGCAATTAGACACTAGGGTACATTTTGAAATATTTTGAGAAGTACATTATATAAGAAAAACCTGAAGACAAGGTTTGACACTCTCAGAGATATGCTTCGTTAATTAACTAGTGGGAAACTAAAAGTACAAGTCTACACTTGGCAATCCAAGGTTTTAGTGACTTGGTTCAAAGGGAGGCTCATTTTGCCAGAAATAAATTTAGCAATTTTGGGAAGTTCAAAGTGCAAATGATTTTTCCTGCATTACTCTAGCCAAATATGGAGTCACTTCTTGTCGTTATTTGGTAGAATTTGGTCTACTCCACAGAATACTATTGAGTTGTTTTCACAAAATTTGTTGGGGTAAAGCCTAGAGAATGAAGCTTTTATGGCAAAGTATTAGAGCAGAAATTTTGTAGAGCATTTGGAGGAAAAGAAATGCTAGGGCGTTTGAGAATAGGGAGCTTGAGGTGGAAAATCCAATTGAGCTGATTAAAGCAAGTGTTGCACACATTGGGTGCTAGTGTGTGAAGATTTTACTGGTGTAGGGATGGATGATCTTCTAAGAGGATGGCGCATCATTGCTAGTGAATCTCATGGCAATTCACCAAGGTTGATTAATTGACACCCCCCTGAGTCTGGGAGAAACTTAA
This sequence comes from Nelumbo lutea, assembly GCF_056320005.1. Taxonomy (NCBI): domain Eukaryota; kingdom Viridiplantae; phylum Streptophyta; class Magnoliopsida; order Proteales; family Nelumbonaceae; genus Nelumbo; species Nelumbo lutea. The sequence goes on from NC_142687.1 coordinate 11,686,767, forward strand.
ATTTTGATGTTTGTTGTTTACTGTTTAGGCAACCTTGGTGAATCTGGAGTGGCTGGGGACTGGGGTGGTAACTGGTAAGCGATGGCGGAGGAAACATAGTGCTAAGCTATTTTGGATCTGTTGGCTTTGGCAATTCTTTGAGAGTGAAGTTGATGTTTTCAAGGTTTGAAACTACTGGTGCATCTAAGATGGCACAATGTAATCATTGGAGGTGATTCAGTGATTTCCAAATTGTTATTTCTTTGCTAAATTCTGAAGAAGAATCTACATGGAGGCTTTAGAGCATCGGTAAGGAAAGTTGGATACTTGGGAAGTAGTTGAAACTGCTTATTCAGTTGGATTTCTAAGATAGCTATCTCTCTAGCTGATAGCTTGGCAAGATCTGGCATATCTAGATAAGGGTGTATTTGGGGAATGCCAGGTCCTGGGGCTGAGTTGTACTTTCTTCTTTCAGGTTTTTCTTTCGAGTGCTTAGCCTGCATCTGTTTTTTTATTCTCCCTGCTATATAGCCTGGACAGTGTTGGGTTTTTCCACGGTCTTAATACTATTATGTTATTTATCCAAAAAAATCCAAATGAGGTGTTTCCTTTAAATTGCAAGTTCTATATCTTTGTGTTGCTTAAGCCTTAAGGTTTGTCATCAAAGTTACGCCACTGTTTTGTAGGTGGAAGAAAATACTCGCTTGAGGACAGAACTTCAAAAGAAGGATCATGAACTTGAAAGATTTGTAAGTTCTCTTATTTATCTAGTATTATCTAGTATTTTGATTGATAATACTAGAATTTTTTGAATGCAATTTGACTTTGCAGTTCAACACATAGTCCTCTTTTTGATGGTAAATAAAATAAACCTTGTATTGAAGTGTAGAGAATGACAATGCAGCACTTTGGAGAGAGAACTCTCCATAATGCATGATGTGTCTCATGAATTGGGACTACACATTTGATGTTCTATCTGTAGAAGCCTACTTGTACAAGAGGAAGTGGAAGCATCTGTGCATGTACTAGTTCTAAAGCCTGTAAATTAATTAGAGGAATTTCATCTTGTATCAAGAATTTTCTTTTCCCTGAAGTTACATATTTGTTAAATCTTATCAATGTCATTTCATTAGAAATCAGGTGATTCAAGAATTCCAGGACCTTATTTTGAGAGGGAAGGGCATATAGATGGACCTTTCAATGCACATCAATCAGTTATTTCTGAAAGGAGTCAAGAAGATAGGAATACATGTATGGATAATGCTACCACATTCAGCTCACAGGGAACTCTAGTTCTTCATCAAAATATAATGGCAGAAAATGAGGATCCTGCCTCACAAAATCATGCAGACAGCCGGCTTTATTCTGAGGACAGCAAGATAAATGGAAATGTGAAGGTATTTCCTGGCAGGCCGGCAGCTGTAGATAATGCTGGCCAATTTTCATCTCCACCTTCAAGATCTTTTTCCCCAAGCAGGTATCCTTATCAAATATGGGAAACAATCACTTGAGTATCATCTATTACCCACAGTACATTGGAAAACTATCTCATGTGAACTCATGCAACTTTGTTTATTACACTCTCTTGTTGAGTTTGTCGGGTAGGTATCAAAGAGAAGGAGAATATAATCCCAGGTATAGCTCACCTGGACAAGGGCTGATGCCAATGCCTGAATTAAATAACTCAAGCAGCCTTTGGAAGCAGGTATTATTTAGTTATTGGTATGGATTATGAAATGAACTATATGATTTCATGTAGTATTTTTGATAGACCAATGCTAAGTTTACATAGGATCTCATTTTTAAGGTTCGGGAGCACGAAGAAGAGATTTTGCAGCTTAGGAAACATCTTGCTGAATATTCCATCAAGGTGAGGAAGGCATATTTGATTTTCTTGTATTGCTAGGTGGATTTATCTTGCTAATTGATCGGATTTATATTGATTAAAGTCAATGAGATGTGTCATTGATAGGAAGCACAAATTTGCAATGAAAAATATGTTCTGGAAAAGCGCATCGCTTATATGCGTATGGTAGGTGAAATTTCTTTGGCTTGCTTTTTTGCTTTTTTTGGGTTAATATGTTTGCAAATTTTGAACTGAATGATTGTGATCAGGCATTTGATCAGCAGCAGCAAGACCTTGTTGATGCTGCATCAAAAGCCCTCTCTTACAGGCAAGATATAATTGAGGAAAACATACGCCTTACTTATGCACTGCAGGTATTCTTTTTCAATTATATTTTTATATTTGCACTTTAAAATGCCTATCTATGTTACTGTTTCTTATTGTTTTCAAGTATTACTTATTTTTTCTTTTTAGTTGGTAGCATTAAAAAACTTTATTTAGAATAGAAGGAATTTAAGGTTACTCTTGCAGTACATCTCAATGTAAACTCAATGTACAAACTTTTTTGAGATGTTCCATTTTTGCCAATCTTGATTTTGTACTAGTAGCCAAATTATATGTTTATTTGATGATGTGGAAAACTCACCTGGACCTTCTTTTCATTCTTCAAGTCCTGGATATTTTGTTAAATAAAGTCAGCTTTAATTGCAAAGTTCTTTGTATTTAACGGTTTTAACCCATAAAATTTTTACTCTTGTAGTATTAAACTTTCTTCCTTTTAGAATCTTACTAATAAATAGTCATAAAGAAGTGCTTCCTATAAGCTGTGGACTTGGATTTTCTGGGAAACATATATTGTGATTGTTAAATCTGTTAATATATATGTAATATGTGCTGCGGGGGCACTTTGGTCTTTTTATGTTTTTTATTGTTATGTTGTGTCACCCTAATATAAATAGAAAAGCTGGTGCCATCAGCAAACCTTTTTGACTCCCAATCAATTCTCCTCTCTTCTTTCTTCTCTCATTTTACCAAGAAAACATGGTATCAGAGCATAGATTTTGGGCTTGAGAGCATATTCAATCAGTTTTTTTCCTGGATTTCCTTCTTTTATTGGATTGACCGTAGAATGTACATCAGCTGATCTAAGATAGAGTTCCTGTGCAGTTTTTTCTCCTTTTTTTCTTGGTCATGTGCAAAGAAATCACCTATGGTTGAGGCGATTGGATTCTGTGAAGTTTTTTGCAGTTTTTTCCTTCTATGTGGATTGTGTGATCCTCTTGTACCCAGGTAGGTGGGTTGTGTAGGTTTGGATGACCTGTATCTGCTGTAACAGCAGTTATTTATATTATTTTTGGTGATTGTTGTGATTGTGTGGCCTAGACTAGGGTAAAGTGTTACCCTGTAAGGGCTATCCAGACCTGGAATAATCATATTTTTGCTTCAGCAGTGTGGTAGTGTGTGAACTGTTTGTGTGAATAGAAGGGAATGATCTTATACTGCTGATTTGTGTGAGGTTGAGTATCCTTCTGACAATTCCTCGATATGTCACTATTTTTTTTGTGGATGAATAGTGAAATCAGGTTTCTCTACCATGTCTTTTAAGGATTCAGCTGTTTCTAGTGTGCTTTCTAGTCAATGTGGAGTGGGGGGGGGGTTTGATATGAATTTTCCCATGGCTGTAATTCCCTTTAATTGTGAGATTAAAGAACCAAAGTTTGGGAGTGCAAACCATGATAAATGGGATCAAGAAAATAGTATAGTGATATAGTAGATGTTACTGTCCATGCTGCCAATCTGCCATAGGTGAGAAAGACCTTCATGTGGGCAGATACTGCTTATGAGATTTGGGAACAAGCTAAATCTACCTATTCTGAATAATGATATTATGCAAAAACCTATCAGTTATAAGCTGCATCCTCGACTTGTAAGTAGGGGGAGAGGAGTCTCTCCATATACTAAGATTTAACTTTAGTTTGGAAGGAGCTGGATCATTATCAGAATATAGATTGAAAATGTTATGTGGATGCTAAGGCCTATAAGTCTCTATTGTTTCCTAGGAACATGTCTTTGCCTAGCTTATCGGTAGGTCCAAGCTGCTTTCTTTTCATTCTCTAACTAGCTTATCGCCACTTGAGAATCCCCTTCAATGATCAACCTTCTAAGCCTTAGACTATTTGCTAATTGTGCCCTATAAGTCTCTATTGTTTCCTAGGAACATGTCTTTGCCTAGCTTATCGGTAGGTCCAAGCTGCTTTCTTTTCATTCTCTAACTAGCTTATCGCCACTTGAGAATCCCCTTCAATGATCAACCTTCTAAGCCTTAGACTATTTGCTAATTGTGCCCTAGATAGAACAAGAGATAGTTCAGCTCTAGTGGAGTCACCTTGAGCACTAGGGCCCAAGAAAGAGATAAGATGATTTCATCTTTGTTTGGAAACTCTTTTAGGAAGGGTGATTTTTAGAAGAGGATAGAGAGGACAAGGATAAACTTTGGTGCATTCATTGTCAACGGTCTAGGCACACTAGAGAGACTTGTTTGGATCTTCATGGGAAGCCGAAGTGGGCTCAAGAGTTGAGTTAAAAATCAGGAACTGGTCAAAATAAGAAGCCAGTCCAATAGAGAAAATATGGCCTCTCGAGAGACTACTAGCCCCATTTTATGAACAAGAACATCTTTCTAGTTCTGATTCCAAGGAAGAGATCATCAACTCTTTATGTGACCATTTGGAGTTGTATGGTAGGATACTTTGTTATATGGATCCTGGCCCTACTCCCTCTGCCTCTTTAACGTCTACATTAGGTGACTTTGCCATTGCTTTCCATGTGTCATCTCATACATTTGAATTTGAGTCTCCTTAGATAATTAAGTTTGGGGCCTCAAATCACATGACTAGTATGTTCTTTGGTTAAAGCATATAACCTCCTCTCTGGGATAAGTAAGGTGAGATTGGCCGATGGGTTGTTTTCTACCATAGCTGGTCAAGGAGCCATCTCCATTCCTTTTGGTCTTTCCCTTTCTAATGTATTGCATATTTCTAAATTGCCTATTTACTTTCCATTAGCAACATGACTCATTCCTTAAATTGTTCAGTAACCTTTTTCTCATCTTGCATGTTCCAAGATTTGACCTTCATGAGTACAATTGGTAGATGCAGTATGGTGGATGAATTGGGATTTGCTCCTTATAGAGCACTCCTTATACTAACTTCATACCCACTTCCCAATGTGTATTGGGAACATCTCCATGATTAATAACAAATAAGTGCGAGAGATGTTCTAAATGTATGACTAGGAACATTTTGTGAGGTCGGTGTGAGTAGTTCTCTATGAGGAGCAGATCTAGACTCATGGTGGATGGTCTCTACAATCTACATGTTGGAGAATAAAGCTAGTCTTATGGCTATAGAGTCTATGAGTTAGTCTAATAAGAGCCAAACTTATTTATGGCACGATCGTCTTGATCATTTGTCTTTTGAGTTGTTAAAAATTGTGTTTCCAGATTTATTTAAGTCTTTGTCAGTAAACAAATTGTAGTGTTAGATCTGTTAGTTAAGAAAACCTTGTAGAAGTTGTTTTTCTTTAAGAAATAAAAGATCGATTTTCCTTTTGCATGTTGTCAACTCTGATGTTTGGGGCCCTATTATCCTACCTTTTTGAAACTAGTTATAGGTACTTTATTACATTGATTGATGGTTACTCTAAATATACTTGGGTTTATCCAAGGCGAACCAGAGATGCGGTGCCAAAGCTTGTACAAGATTTTTAACGCATTGTATTTATCCAATTCTAGACTAAGATTTACATTTTCTAGTAAGGCAACACAAAAGAGTATTTCCACTATTATTTAATGGTGTTCTTTGCTTCGTGTGGGTTTCTTCATCAGAGTTCTTGTGCTAAAACACCTCAATGGAATGACGTTGCAGAAATGAAGAATCTTCATCTTCTCGAGGTTGCTTGTGAATTGTTGTTGCATACACATGTTCTAAAATATTTCTGGATGGGAGCTATTATGTTTATTGCATATATCATCAATTGTATGCCATCTTAGTTGTTAGAGTACAAGGCTTCACATCAACTTTTGTTTCCAAAGGCCTCTTTGTTCTCTATTCCCATGTGTGTGTTTGGTTGTTGTTGCTTCATTTATGACTTGTCTCCAACTTGTGGTGAGCTTGACCCTTGTGTTATTTCTTGTGTCTTCTTTGGTTATTTTTCTTCTTAAAAGGGCTATCGGTGCTTTGATCCCATCTCTCGCAAGTATTATGTTTCCATAGATGTGTCATTTTTTGAGATTGACCCTTTCTTTCTTTTTTCTGCTTAGGGGGAGAGTAAGGTTGGGGAGGAATATGTTCAGGTTCAACTTTCTCCTCTTCTTGATTCTCCTCCATTTTGTGTTTTCCTTCGTCGTCATAAGGACCAATAGAGTTCAAGAGCCTTGAAATAACTTGAAGCTATGTTACCAATACTATCTAACTCTCTAGAGATAGATCCTTTTAGCCAGATACTCTTGTTCCTATTTGTATGCCTGACTCATTGATATAGATACTTTTGCTATTGATGGTCTGGACATTCCTATTGCTAAGAGAAATGGTGGTAGATCTTGTACTACTAAACATCTTATCTCCCACTTTGTTTCTTATAATCACGTTTCGCCTTCTTGTCGTGTTTTCCTTACTTCCATTGACAATGTTTCTATTCCTAAGGATGTGGTAGAGGCTTTATCCATACTTGAATGAATAAATGCAATGAAGGAAGAAATTAATGCCTTACACAACAATGACACTTAGGAGTTGGTTGATTTTCATGAAGGAAAAGAACTAGTGGGATGTAAGTGGGTGTTAACTAAAGCATAGGGTTGATGGTTTGGTGGAAAGGCACAAAGCATAGGGTGGTAGATCCTGCACTACTAAACATCCTATCTCCCACTTTGTTTCCTATGATCATATGTCACTTTCTTTTTGTGTTTTCCTTACTTCCATTGACAGTGTTTCTATTCCTAAGGATGTGGTAGGGGCTTTATCCATACTTGAATGAATAAATGCAATGAAGGAAGAAATTAATGCCTTACACAATAATGGTCGTTGGGAGTTGGTTGATTTTCATGAAGGAAAAGAACCAGTGGATGGTAGTGGGTGTTAAAAGTAAAGCACAGGGCTGATAGTATCGTGGAAAGGTACTGAGCCAGATTGGTGGCAAAAAGAGTTTACATGTGCGTATGGTTGCACTGTGTAGGTTCTTTTTCCCATGTAGCATAGAAGAGGAGGATCACATGGTTAAGCTTCATAGTTTTCGTGCCAAAGGTAGTGAGCAGAAGGTATGCGGGTTAAAGAAATCCTTATATGGGTTGAAGTAGTAACCATGTGCCTGATTCAATAGGTTCCAGTTGGTTGGTCGTATAGCAGATGGGTTTTAATAGTGTCAGTCAGACTGTAGGTTATTTGTAAGGAGGGGTGAAGGAAAAATTGTAGCCCTGATTGTATATGTTGATGGCATAGTGGTCATTGGTGATTGGACAATTGAAATGTAGAAACTGAAGGAGTTCTTTGCCACTTGTTTTGAGGTAAAAGATTTGGGTCCCTTATGCTATTTCCTTGGACTTGAAGTTGCCCACTCTGAAAAGGTGATCTTCATTTCACAAATGAAATATATCCTAGATCTATTGGAGGACATGAGCAAGTTAGGAGTGAAGCCAACTGATTCACCCATCAATCCAAATCACAAGTTGGGTGACAATTAGGGGAACCTATAAAAGATGTGAATCAGTTCCAGAGGCTCGTAGGCAGACTTTTATATCTGTCCATGACTAGACCTGGTATTGGTTATATTGTGGGTATCCTCAGTCAATTTCTGTACAACCACAAGACCACACATTATGAGGTTGTTGAGAGGATTCTTGGGTATCTCAAGAAGTTTCCTTGAGCGGGTTGTTACAAAAGCATGGACATTTGAAAGTTGAAGTGTATACAAGTGCTGACTGGATAGGGGTAGGGTCTTCATCACTTGTGGCACAATGACTTGTGTGACAAGTTGGGCATGATTGTCATCTATGTCCCAACTTGAGGGGGTGTTAAGTCTGTTTCTTATTTAATGAAACTTTCATATGTATTAAAAATAAACTGAATCAATGGACTAAATGCCACTATCTTGGCATACTGGTTTTGAATAGACACACATCTCTATACCATTGAAGTGGTTATCAAACTATAAATCCCATTTCTTTTACAAGAATTTTTAGGTTTGTTATCTAATATCCTTTTCAAAATAAACCTTGAAAACAAAATATTGTATTTGATCCTCTTCTTCAGTTAGGAAATGTTCATTTCCTTGTTTTGTGATTATCTTAGGTACCACATTAGTTTTGTTGGCAGTAAGTTGACTTCTAAGATCGTGAAATTTTGACCGAATATGTATGCGTGAGGTTTCATTTTGTTATTTATTATTTCATATTATGTTTTCAAGTTAAATCAAGTTTTGAGGTTCACTGCCTTGTTTTCTCAGGCTGCACAGCAAGAAAGATCAACATTTGTCTCATCATTGTTGCCTCTTCTGGCAGAGTACTCTCTTCAGCCACCTGTGCCTGATGCACAATCCATTGTTAGTAATCTTAAGGTCTGTATTGGCTGCTTTTTAGATGTAAAATACAGATCATGTTGACATGTTTGTTATTTTATTGTTTATTAGTTTATTTTAATGCTTTTGTATATTAATAATTTTTTTTACTTTATTTATGTAAGCATTTTAGATTGATTTCCCGTCCTAATCTTTTAACAAATTTGAGCCAAATGTATCATAGTTATTGGGAAAATGTCTCTTAAATGTATTATCTCCATTATTCCTGAAATTATTTAGTTCCCAATGGAAGTGGCACAATGCAAGCCTGTCTTCTCTCCTGATGGGAGTATATATATATCATACATTAATTTCTATGACTTCTGTCCCAGGGTTTTGCTAAAATAACCTTTTGTAGGTGCTTGTAGTTAAGTGAGTCTGGATCTACTACCCACAACACTCCACACAGGCCTACTCACAAGACACTACAGCTGCACATCGATAAATTCTCAGTTGTCATTTATGGGGAGATGTTCCTGATGCATGGCTGTAGTGTCTTGTGGGTATGTGTGGGTAGCAGATTGTAGCTTGAAGCTTTGCCAATTCTTTGGAGAAAATGTTCAATTAAAGTTTTTTTTTTCTCATATTTATTATGTATATGTGCTATTGTGCTTACTGAATTATTGCATCATCTTGTGGTAAAGCAGTATAAGGATGATTTGGTGAGTAAGAACGAGGGGTTTCAATTTGGGGGGGATGTTGTAAATCGGGGTACAAGCATTTTGAGAGAGATGAGATGGCAGGATGTGAGTTTGTTGGTGTCAAAGTAAGAGTGGATGAAACAGAGGTTGAGGAAGATCATAGGAAGTATTGGTAAAACAGTAAAAGTTCATAGAAGAAAAAAGAAATACAGAACAAAGCCACTAAGCGATGAAGATGAGAGTATAAATGAAATTTTAGGAGAAGAGATTGAGGGTGGGGATGATCATTCAAAAGAAGTGATAATTGATGAAACGGATACGGTATAAAGACAGATTGAGCTTGATAAAGTTGTGAATACTGAAGTGGAGGTGAATTTAGGATTAGTGGATGATTGAGTTAGATGGAGGCCATTTGGAGATGTAAAGGTGGTTGATAAAGGGGATGCTGAGGTAATTGCAAATAATACAATTGAGAAGATCACAGTTTTGGGGTTGGAGAGGAACAATGCAGGCTCTACCGCTCTAAGGATCTGAAGAATCTCAAGAAGGCTCCTACCACGGTAAGATGTTTTAGAAGCCAGAAGAACCATCAGATTGTTCAGGTTTCAAAAGTTTTTTTCTAGATTGAAAGGGGGCTTGTTTGGATCTGGCCTAACAAAAAGGTGAAGAAAACAAGGAATGGTTCCAAGAGAAGCAAAGAAGTGCCTGTCCAAGCCATTGGAGACACTGAGTAATTGAGTAGAGTTATGTCATGTTATAAGAGGGAGTCTGATGTGTTGAAGTTGTAGGTTCTGTCATTTGTTGGGCGTTTGGTTCTTGAGTTCTTGGGTTGGTCAGGAGGTTTATTTGTTGAGATGCAGGATTGAAGTTTGTTAGAATGGCAATGTGTGAAGGTTTGTTTTGGGTGTTCTATGTATGTATGTTGGTTTAGAAAGTTGGTTTTTTGGTTGTGATGTAGACGGTTTGGTGCTGGGTGGTGGTTGGGTGTATGATGCTTTATTTCTTCTATTGGGTGACTTCTGGTCACCTTTCTTGTACTTTGCTTTTCTTTAATGAATCTTTATTTTACCTTTCATAAAAAGGATACTTTTATTAATAATAACAAATGAAATGTGAACACACTAACACAGTATACAAGATAGTACTCATGAGATTGGGTTCTTATGCAGAGAAAGAAGAGACAATAAAATCAGTTATCTTGTTTAAGAAAGATAACCGAATCCAACTGCCTTCTGAAATCAAAATGATGTACAAAATTTTTGATAGCAGATACGCAACAAAAGAGTTGCATTTGATATTACCCATTAGTGCAGCTTTGGGATTACTTTTACACTTAAAAATTCACATTTTTGCTCCATCCTTATACACTAGCATGCTGCAAGGGGTCTTAGATTCTGAATCATATATTCCTCAATCCTCATATTGAAGCCCTGTTCTGGTCATGACTGGATCAGGATATAAATCTTTTGGGATCAGCCAAGAGTGTCCAAAGAAAAATGGCACTATACTTTCAACTTGTGGGCACAATACAATAGTAACTAACAACTGGTTTGAATTGGCTATTACAAAGGACACACCGATTCAACGTTTTCCTCATTCCCCAGGTAAGATAATATGTTATCAGAATCTTATTTATGATCACCATTGACACAAGGAAATATATCTTCGATGGTATATTGGGAGTAAGATTTGATCATGAATGCTAAAACATCATAACCAAGGAGAACCCAATAATGAGTGAGAGAAGGGTAGAAGTCATATCAGAAATTCTTGGTTGTACAGCTACGGCAACTAAGAAAATAAGTTCTATTCCAAAATTACTATTCAAGTTATTATTTATTGCATCATACATGGATAGTGGAATTCCTAAGTGAAACATCCTAGAAACTTTCCTATATTTTTCGAATTTTTACAAACAACTTGGGCCACCCAAGGACTAACCAAAATGGTCAAAATTGACTATGTTTTTTGCTCTACTGTGGGTCCATATAAAAACAAGATAAGGTTCTACTACAGTCCTTATATGAAAACAAGAGACAATTTATAACACCTAAAACCAATAAGCATTGGGAGATGGGAATATATTAAATAAAATATGGCAATTTTAAAATTTAACGGTAAAACAATGATGTTGTTCAATGACCTTAACAGAATCAGGCCATATTACTGCCTCGGATGCTAGACTCTGCTTGTGCTGCTCTGATTGCTGTAAAACTCTGGGAACAAGTTATGATGATGAAATAATGCTACATGCAGTTTTGTAAAGATCCAATTGACAAATGCAAAACAACAACCTCATTAGAAATTTCTCTTTCTTGTAGATATTTTAGATCTGACCAATTTGTTGAGTTTTTGGAAAAACTCTGGAAGTTCTCAAAATGTCATTTTCCAGGCTGATCTGCCCGAAGCTTTAAGATCAGGAGAAGGAATAATAGCAAGATGATTATCTCTCGAAAGGAGGATCAGAAGTTTGGTGCCAATGGGATAGCTTATAATCAGTTTAGAAATTCAGGCTTATCATCACTTTTGGGTGTTTCTATCTCCTTTATTTTTTCTTCTTCTTTTGATTACTTGAATCATGGGAATTTTCTTTTCTATCAAGCTATCAAGGCTTCAATGTAGTCACCTCTTCAGATCCTTTGATATTATATTCCCAAATTTATAGATGATAGATCAAGTTTTGCTGAGGAAATTTTGCCACTGTTTTCATACTCGTGACATGGCATCATTTGGAAAAAATATATGTAAAACTCATCATGTATATGATCATAATAATAATAGTTAAAATCTTCTGGGCTTTCCTTGTGTAGGTTCTATTTAAACATCTGCAGGAGAAGCTTGTTATTACTGAGGTATGTTTGTGAGACTAACTACAATAGTAAACCTCTTTGATTTTCATCTGCAATCATTTCACATTGATCCTTTTTAGAAGTAAAAATTGCTGTGCCTCCTGAAGTGGTGGGTGGACCACAGAACTTCAAATTTGTTTTGCATCTATATTCTTGTCACAGGCAAAGTTAAACGAGTCTCAGTATCAACTAGCACCATGGCGTTCTGATGCATTGAACCACTCAAGTTTTCCTCCACAATCACCAGCTCATTCCATTGGTGCAGCACTAACAACTTCAGTATGATCATATGCCTTTCAATGGTTTCTTCCTTGTTGTCATAATGGCTTCATTAAATTGATGTGTTTCTGTGTCAGAATAATCATGGATTCGAACTGGTGGCTCAGCCTACATATTCTCAAGGTCAAGCACCAATTTCTTCTCCTTCAAATGTTCAGACCACCACAGACTGGGACCCTTTGGGGCACCAGACTCATCCCACTGGTTTAGGTGGTTTTGCTACAAAAAATCTGGAACCTGATAAATTGGGGAGATCTTCACCATCCACAAGCAGGTGAGCCTGGTCAAATGGAGACCCCCTACTTTGGAGTGAAATATACAATGTAAATCCTTTTTTCTTTTGTTGTACTTTTGTCAAATTATCTATTGGTCAGTTGGATATGCATGAATTGTGTGTGGTTGTATACATATAGGTGGTGTTGGCGAAAGCATTAATTGTATTCTTCAGTTGCATACCAATATAGGTATATGAAAGATTTTATATTCTAACTTCTAACACAGATACTGATTACCGAGTTAAAGGAATCTTGACAGATGATATGAGAAGAAACCACCCTATAAATCTTACAATTATCTCTAGGGGTGCAACTTGGGTGGGTTAGGATAGGGATTTTGTCAAAATTTTAATGGGCCTGACCCGAAGCCCGAGACTGAAACAATGTGAAATGTCAACTTGGGCCAACCTGAGTTGCATCCCTAATCGTCTCTAAGGAGACCATTCCACATACGAGTGCCAATTCCTGATCCAGCTGACCTGATCGACCTGATTATATTTATAGTGTGGGGAAACAGGTTATTATTATTTGTTCTATTTATTTGCTGTTATTATCTTATCAGGATGGCTGGGCATTTTGGTCATTGTAACTTTTAATTAAATCAGCATATAAATACAACTTATTTGGGGCGGTGGTTACTTTTTTCTGCTCCCCTTTTCTCCTACTTTCTCTTGTCTTTTTTCTGCACTATTGTGTCTCTTTTCTCCCTGGTGACTGACTGCTCAACAAGTTACAGCGCATCCAAACTCACCCATTATTTAGTAGCTTGTGGATGTCTTATTTTCATAGGTCAAGTTTTAAAGTGGATTGGGTGTTCGATATCCATTTGGGTACCTTGTAGATCCGTTGTTCTGCCCCCTCTCTCTGAGTAGGATTCTAAAATTGGGTTGGGCGATGGGCATCCATTGCACCTCTGGATCAGAGTAGACTCCAAGAACAAAACAAGTGGAAAGGCTGTTTTCTCTACATGAGAACTGCAAGTAGCTGCTAGTGATAGCAAGGGAGGGAAACACTTGAGCATTATACTCCAGACCTGCCTGGCTATAGAAATGCCATCCAGGCAGAACTGTGGGTGGTGCTTCATGGATTGAGGATAGCAAAATCTTCACACTTCAAAGATCATTTGATCGAAGGAGACTTTTATGTAATCATAGACCAGATTAGAGATATACTGCTGGATCTTGGAAGTACGTATACTTTTTTGATTGATTTTTGAAAGTACAGATACAATTAATGGGAATCGATAAAAAAAAAAAAAAGATACAACTAATGGGAGACCAAACAAATTGGCATTGGAGCTAGACAACACTTGCAAGTTTACACTTGACATCATGTTCAGCCAATAGTCTTGTTGCTGATGGACTGGCGAAAGCAGGGTGAATGGGACATGTTATTGTGGTGGCTACCTGAGGCTAGCTGCCCATAAAGGGGTCAAGGCACATATCAAATGTATTTTATTTCTCTTACATGTTAATTAAATTATTCTTCTGTTCCTAATAAGAAAAACCTACTTTTTATTTTATTTGGTTCTAAGAACGTTAACTTTGGAAAGACCGTCAACTATACACAGCCATATGACTTAAAATGTAAAAACTATAACAGAGCAATTTGATTGATGATTGGAACTTCATGTAAAAGCCAAAACAAAAACTGAACCCTTTTTTGGGAATTAGTTGTTGACTATTTGACAGACAGTTTTTGCTTGTTGTGTTGGGTAAGTCACGACCCATGTAGACTTTATGCAGAAGGGATCAAATGGATGACAAGGGGTATGGATGTAAATATTCAATGGGTGTAAAGATCGTCTAACAGCATGGTGATGTATTAGCTAAACAAAGGGTGGAAAGGAATCAAATGTTCTGGGCAATGTTGTAACTTAGGTGTTAAGGAAAGGTGGAGATAAGAGGTTTTATCTCCAGTTACTCTTTATATGTTGTACTTTTCATTCGCTAATCACGCCATGAAAATTTCAGTATTGATAAAAAAGGGTGATAAATGGGTTGGTGGGTTGTAGCTCAACCCAAACCTAACACCCATCCACAGCCTCCCAATTATCGCTCCTACTGGATTTTATAGGTGGAGTGCTTCTAAGATCATATGGTGGAATTTTTTGGACATTCAGCAGGTGTGTTTGAGATGCTGACTAGCCTAAGGTGAAGGTAAGGATCCTCCTCATCCTAACAGGTGTGTGCATGCAAATCAACCCAAGTATCCTCATCAGCTATAGAACGAGATTCAGTAAAAGTGATTAAATGGTGTCCAAGGGTGGGCAGTGGTTCTAGCTCATTTACTAATTGAGATCAGGGAAAGTTTGTCTAGTACGAGGGTTCAGAACTTCAGATGAGATGAATCTTGAGGGAGCTTTATTTCCTAGCGGATTCTCTTGTGAAATTGATTATATTTAATGATGAAATATCTGATTTATTTGTTATTGTCAGATCCTTTTTATGGAAATTCAAACTCAACTCAGACTATTACTATGTGTGTACTTCAGTCTGATACTGCAAAGGAATATCCAAAAGATGTGATATCGCCCCTGGGAGCTAGGGGTGCTCATAAAAAACTGAACTGAATTGAACCAATCTGTGTAGATGTATATGTATATATATTATATATATATAATATAATATTTTTAATATGTTATTTGTTATATATATATTTCACTTTGACCTGGGCGACCAGAGTTCAAATCTTGAAAACAGCCTCTTTAAATGTGCAGGCTAAGACTACGTAATCTATCCCTCCCCAGACCCCATATTGGTGGGAGCTTCAATCACTGGACTGCCCTTATATATATTTTACTGTTACCAATCTGTATCTCTTTCATGGAAACATAGGTTTCTATACTGTTTGGACTGGTGGTAGCTTCAATTAGATTCTATCTCAACTATACTTGCACCATCACTATAGTATGGCCATACTTGTAAAAAACACTATAGTATGATTATTGCACTAGTCATATAAACTGTGTTGCCAGACTAAGAAGCTTCTACTGCAACTCCAGGAATTCTTCAGCACAAGATGCATCTCTGCATCCTGTTGCTCACAGTGATTCTCAAAGCACACGTTTTGGTGAAGGGACCAACCATGTTGCGAGTGGCAATGACATGGATGATTCAGATATGGTTGGACACCAAAATGATAGAGAAACTTCAGCCCATTGGTTTTCTGGAAATTCCCCTGCACTTGACGATCCCGGCTCCTCTTTTTCTCCCTATTTACCACCAGTACTTGAGGAACCATCTTCCTCATTTTCTGAAGGTAGCAATTTTAGTTCAAAATTCAATTTGAATTTTATTGGAAGCTATGCTGTTTGGTATCTGCCACATCTGCCACACATTAACCATTTTGCACATTGCAGCTGCAGAAGATGATCCTTTACCAGCTATAGAGGGCCTCCAGATCTCAGGTGAGGCTTTTCCAGGCCATGAACTTCAGGCATGTGGCTACTCCATTAATGGAACGACCAGTTGTAATTTTGAGGTACTTCTGTTTTGTAACTTTGCTTTTTTTTCTGTGTATGTATTATTCTTTAAGTCCTGCAATTGGATCTTTATTTAATGGAACACAATTGGTATACTTTAAGGTGCTTGCTATACTGTTATTCCTATTGATGTGCTATAGACTTTAAACTCTTTCCTTGTTTTTGCTCCACCAGTGGATACGCCATTTGGAAGATGGTTCTGTAAACTACATTGAGGGTAATCCTTCTCTGTCTTTTAATTAATTAATGTCATCCTTTTACTTAGCTTCTTGTCTGGTTTTTCTTTTGGGAGGGGGTTTCCTTTTGCTCTTATACGAAGTTTCATCTCAGAAGGCTTTCTGGTACAGGGGCAAAGAAACCTAACTACTTGGTTACTGCTGATGACATTGATTGCTATCTTGCTATTGAAGTCCAACCTCTGGATGACAGAAAGCGCAAGGTAGTTCTTTCATTTAAGGTTGTCATTGATTCAGGACATACATGCATACTTGTTCCTGGATGTGTATTTATATGCATACCAGTGTTCAAATTCGTTTTAAGTAATTTTCTTTCTATCCAGGGTGAAATTGTAAAGGTCTTTGCAAATGAACAAAGAAAGATCACTGGTGGTAAGCCGACCAATATGTTGTTTATATAGGTTTTGTAATGAACTTGCTTATTATTTGCTATTAGTTTCAAACAATGACTTTAAAAGGAGTACTCTATTTATCCATTGAGTGGATGCTGTAATTGCAGTCAATTTTAGATGCCATTCCATGTTTGGAGGGGTCCATGTTCCCTGGGGAAATATGTAGGGAATATTGGTCTACACATTTGATTTTTGTTTGATATCACGGGAAATTGTGAAAATACTGTTGTTTTCGGTAACATGTTAGGAAATAATGGAGGCATTAGCAAAACTTCAAATCAATATGTTACTTTAACTATCCGTCTATCATATGCAATAATGAAAGGACATAAAATTAGCAAAAGTTCTAGTTGTCAGGATGTTCACAAGCCTTGAATGTCTCATCTTCAATCTTGTAGTTTCATTTTAAATGGTTTCATATTTCATTTTTGCATGGTATTCTAAGTTAAAATGTATGCATGTAATGTTACCATGCAGACCAGTAACGATATTCTGATGAAAAATTTTAGCTGGATAACATGCATCGAGAGGTGTGAGATTCATGTAAAGTTTCTGATACCCCCAAAACTTTCTTATGTCACTTAAATTACTATTTCCATTAGGTTTCTGTTAGTAAAATGGATGGAAAATACTGCTGTGAGCATCACGTGATATTATAAATTTTTAAATACCTGAATTGTGCTTATGCCAGAAATTTGTCATTCTCTTCTTTATTTTGTCCATCAACATAATAGGGCCTTTTCCACTCCCGAACTTTGTTTGTTGATGTTTGCTTCTTCTTTTTTTTTGGCAGTGTGACAATTTTGTTTGGCAAGTTTCTTTTGGTCTACAGAGTTTGAGAACAAAACCCTGCCACATGTGCCAAACAATGGGGGTAATTGTAGGCTTGTAGTTTAACATGTGAAATTTGGGGGGGGGGTGGAGTTTACCTGTTTAAACTTAATGCATTTTTTTCTTCCTAATACTGTATTGACTATGTAAAACAAAGATACAAATAAAGTGGGGCAAATTAAAATTTACTTGTTGATTCCATGATCTTTTTTTTTTTTTTTTGTTTTTTGAGGTAACAAGTATACAAGAGGTCTATGAGGGGAGTGGGATATGCCATTGCTGGGAAAGGGGCTTTGGAAATTTCCAAGTGAGCAGCAGAGCTATGGTACCTTGTAACTAAAAGCAAGTACATCCATTGTTAGAACATTTGGATGCTGGGGTGGAAAATAGAACTTCCTTCAAATTTTTGGAGTAGTTATTATTTGATAATTAAAAGCAGGTGTGGCCTTCATAAGAGCAATTGGGTTAGTCTCCTTCCTATTTTTTATATTAAAATTAGGTACAAGTGTACAACACTGTCTAGGATAGAGTTTATATCCTAGGAAGACTTGTACTTGGGGTGGTTGATAAGGGCCTCTCTGTGCCGGTCATTTCCTTGAATCTACTCATTATCCTTATTGTATAACCAACCCATCTTCGTTTTAATTTTGTGAGTGTAGTTTAAAATGAAAATTGGGATTTATGGGGTTTTGGCAAGGATTAAAGTATCGATATTGTGCATTGTATCAGACAACTCGAATATGGATACAGATACACTTTGGAAACACATGGATACAAATGAAAAATATGGAAATGCTCGGATATGCTAGGGAAATACATACAAATTCCATAAATTACATTAATAACACTAAATTTAAGGTCAAAATAGTGATAAATAATGTATAAATACATTGGAAATGTATATATTAATGATATATATTAAGAAATATATTACAATTAATATAGCGCTATGCAATGATGTCATATAATTTCTTTAAGGTTTTGGAGATTAGCCGGACCATGCCAAAATCTGTGAAGGGGCTGCTGATGTGTTGGAGAGTTGAGGGTCTCAGTAAGAAAGGAAAGATTGTTTGGAGTACCATTCCGGAAGCTGTGTTATGGTCTATTTGGACTGAGAGAAATAACAGAAACTTCTGTGGTAAATTTAAAAGCCCGGATGAAGTAGTGCAGAGTGCTGTGAGCAAGTTATGTTCTTGGGTGTCGGTGAATGAGGAATTTAAAAACCAGAATGTATCTCTTTTGTTTTGTTCTAAATCATGGATGAGCTTGCAATTTGACTTGTGCCCATGCAGTCTTAGTGGTCTGGGTCTTGTTGTATCTCTTTTATGGGCTGAATAAATTACTGTATCTTTTCAAAAAAAAAAAATATTGATAATGCATCAATCAAGAGTCCAAGACATATTATATAGATTTTTACAAATTAATATATGCACAAAGCCATTATTTTGTTATTTTCTATTTAAGTCCAAGGCAAAAAAATATAAGCAACTATTATATCAATTATTTTTTTATTTTACTGTTTTTACTTTTTAATATTAAAGAAACCAAACAAATATTAAATTCTCAAATCTTTGGTGAACAATATTGTTATTTTTGTAAAGAATAAATATGTAAACAAAGTTCTTAACATTGATAAGATATCATATGCAAATTCATAATTTAATTTACTAAAAGTATTATTCCATTATTAATATTTTATTTCTATAATTTTCTGAAATAAAAATCATTTTTTTGATATAAATGTAGATTAGTGGATTTGATAGATTCAATTTAATATTATGTTCTCGATTTTAAACAATATTTTTTATTCTTTTTTTAATTTTTAATTGGAGTTGTTAAATATAAATATATGTATTTGTTTAGATTGCATGTGGACACAATGTTAATAAAAGTACTTATATTTCATTTATTGTTACAAGAAGCAAGGTGGTCTAGTGGTTTAATGTCACATTTAAGGCTTGGGGATAAAATTGACTTGGGTTCAAATCACAATAGGTGTGTTTTTTAGTAGAGAGATGTGGCATGTGTAGACGTATCGATATGTATCAGCTTGTAACTAACCGATACAATGCAGTACGCACCTGTATCATCCCAATATGCATGACTCAATGGATACACCCTTGTTCGTAGTGTATCCTGTATTTGCAAGTGCTGATACCGATACGATACACCCTGTATCGGATGTATTGTATCGATATTTCAATCCTTGTGTTTTGGGCAACTTCAAAAGTGAAAATGCCTTAATAAATTTGTTCCTTTCTAATGAAGGCACTGATATTGTGCTAAGGTTTTAGAATGTGGTAGTATTATTACTATTTCTGACAGTGATGCTGTGCTGGAGGAACAATAATACTATTTCCAATGATAGCTTCCACACTTTGACCTTTTTCCTTCTCATAAATGTTTAATGTGGAGGACATTAACCATAGTCAAGAAAACAAAATTCACTGTGTACTACGAGGATATTATGATAAGAGTTTTAGCTGAGGTTGTCAATTTTGTGTTTTAGGATAGGCCATGTTGTGAACTGCTTGTAATAATTGTATTTTTTTTACTATTCTTTCATTTGCAGATCCTGAGATGAAAGAACAGGTGGAAAGGGCCCTTTATAGTGGGCATGCTTCATATGAAGTTTCCTTATCGGTATGATTGCTGCAGAAAACACCTGAAAATATTCTCATATCGTTTCTATAGTCACTGCCCTGGAGAATCCTATAGTCAAGTGTGCTGACTTTTTTTCCTGTTGTAATGAAAGGCTGGATGTCTTGATATCTGGGATCCTGCCATTTTGACCCTTAAGAAGGAAGGTTTCAGTATGAAGTGCAATGGGCCTCGTGGTGTTTTCACCGAAAAGTTTCTACCAAGCACAGTTGTATGGTTCCTTGCTTTTTTCTACTTGTTGAGAGCTGTACAAACTTTTTTCTTATTAATCATTTCTTTCTTTTTTTGATGAATTATTGATCATTTCTTTTGAATGAATAAGTGACAGGAAACATTTTTCTATATTTCAATATAGAAATGTGTTACAAGGAGTACAAGATGGGAGGACAATGTCTTCCCTGAAAGGCATTTATGTTCTACCTTAATCACAAAATAGATCTACTTCAACCATTAAAAAAGTTATTGTAAATGAGAGCTTAACTTCTTAAGAACAAAATGAACTATGAAAAAAAATAAAGAAAAAAACTCCTTAATAGTGGTTGATATCACTACTCTTCAAATGGCATATTGGGTGTTTACAAGGGAGTTCAGGGGTATCTCAGTGCTGACAGAGTGGCAGATTATTGCCAAAGCCCTCAACCCATAGCATACTTGTAGGAGTAGCAAAGACAAAACTGATTGTCTTGTCGAAGCATGTAGGTTCTCTTTTTGCAATGAAGATTTTACTGATCTTTGTTTTTTCTTTTAATATATTTATTTACAGCATCAAGAAGAAAGAGTTGCACCGGTCATCGTTTATTACCTGGCTCTCTTTTATGTTTAGTACAAGAGTTGTGTACTTGGTATGCCAGTTTTTGGTAATTGCAGTAACATCTTAGTAGGCCATGAAATATATTTTTTGTAATAAATAAAAAATAAAAATTAAAATAAGAAACAGGTACAAAGGTGGTGACAAGATATCACCCACAACAATAAAAAACCCTTAGGATCAAACACAAAACTTTCTTTCATAACCCATTCCTCTCTAGGACCCAAAAGTTACTCCCTACCCCAACCAGATACAACCCTTACAAAACCCTCAACAAATCAACACTTCGAAATAGAACTTTCTTCACTCACAGACGCTTCAGTTCTAATTCCTGAATCATTTTTTCTTGTAAAATATTCCCCTTCTAAAACAGATAATCCCAGCAACTTGCAGAATTGAACTTAAGTTTCCAATATCTTTTCCGGTTCTATCTTTTTCTTTTCCTATTTTTTCTAACTCAATCAATAATCACCTTTTCTTCTTCCTCTTTCCCATGTTCAATCTCTTCTTCTAATTCATCCTCCGTCCACAACAAATCCTCCTCTCTTTCCACAATTTCTTCAGTATGAGCTTCAGAACTAGATCACATCTTACAACATTCTTGAATGTGGGCTGAAGGAGTCTGTCCAATTTCTGCTCTATTCAAGCAAGTCTTGTCTTACATTCTCTTCCTTTTGGACGTCATCTTGAACTTACTACTTGGACCTGCACTAACGAGACCATCTTTCAACCTGGAAAAAACCTTAATTGCCCATTGTTAGTGCCCTTCAACTTTTTTTCGGAGTCATTGGCTTTGGATTTGGACTTGTCCTGTCTTACCTAGCCTTCCTCTTCGCTTGCTCACCAAAGCTTTGAGAACCCCCTATTTGCTAATGTTGTTCATTCGTTCATCCTAATAAAAGTTATTTTTAAAAGATAAAACTAAAATTGTAAACTCTTTTTTTTTTTGGTAGGGATTAGGCATTTAAGACCCTAACATGGACTTGCTTGGCCTTGCCTCAAGGGGCTTGGTACAAAGGTGGCTCGTAGAATCAAGAATGCATAAATCAACTTAGGTCAAGAAATAAGATGGGTGAACTAGGGGTGGGTCGAGATGGTGGGCCTAGTCTTCAGGTGGGGTCGGGCAAGAGCACTGAGCCAGTGGACCTTATTACCTCTCCTGGGCCAAGGGAGAGAGAACTTATTTCAGCTGGGCCCATTGTTAAGCCCACTTCTAAGAAACTTAGGTCACATGACCACTTAAATCAACACGTGACCAAAGGAAGGTCACATGACCACTTAACCGAACATGTGACTAAAGAGGAGTAGGATGGACTTCAGCCCCATCTTGGGGAGCCTCAAGGGGGATTGTCACTCTTTGGAAAGATGATGTAGTAGAAGTAGTGGAGGAGTTAATAGGGAGGTTCTCAATTTCCATCAAATTTAAGAATGTAGAGGTTGACGTCGCTTGGGTCTTAACTAATGTCTTATGGTCCCAATATTTATAGAGAAAGGAATGACGTGGGAGGAATTGTATGCAATTCAGGGTTTGTGGGAAGGCCCTTGGTGCCTGGAGGGGATTTCAATGTGATAAGATTTTTTGAAGAAACTAATAATTCCCAACATACCATCACAATTAGCATGAGAAAGTTTAATAGCTTTATTGCTGATTGTGAGTTAAAGGAGATCCCGTTACTACAAGCTCGATTTACTTGGTCTAATTTACAGGAAACTCCCTTGTGGTTGAAATTGGATATATTTATCTTTAATGTTGATTGGGAGAACTATTGGGGAAACTTGGTGTCTAGAGCCTTGCCTAGGGTAACCTCAGATCATTGTCTTATAAGAATAGGTGTGGAAGACTTTATCAGTGGACCTAGACCTTTTAGGTTTGAAAATATGTGGCTAACCCACTTGGACTTTGTAAATAAAGTAAAGCTTTGGTGGAATGAGGAATTGAGGGGGGGGGGTAAGTTGGAAAGGGGTAAGATTTCACAAGAAACTATAGAGGTTGAGAGCCAAAATAAAGGATTGGAACAAGGAACACTTTGGAAGACTTGAGGAGCAATAAGTGAATCTAATCTCTGGGATAGAAGAGTTGGATGAAAGAGAGGCTCAATCTAGAATGGAGGAGGGGGAGAGAGATCTGAGGGGTTAGTTGAAGAAGGACCTAGAAGAGGTCCTAATGATGGAAGAAATAAGCTGGAGGCAGAAATCGAGGCATAGATGGATTAAGAAAGGTGATGGAAACACTAAGTTTTTTCATGATGTAGCAAATGGGAGGAGGAGAAAGAACTTTGTGTCTAAGTTAGAGGTAGAGGGGGAGAAAGTTTGTGGATGATATTGCCAGAAAGTTTGTGGATCATTTCAAATCGATTTATAGAAGACGCTTGGAAGAGAGGATGGAATTACAAGGGGTAGATTGGCAAAGGTTGGAGGAAGATCAGGTTAGATGGTTGAAAAGATGTTTTGAGGAAGAAGAGATTAGGAAGGCAATGTTTTTGATGGATAGATCCAAAGCTCCAGACCCAGATGGTTTTACAATGGTTGTTTACCAAGATTGTTGGGAGGTGATACAAGTTGATCTTTGTGAGGTTTTTAATGAATTTGTAGAGAACCATATAGTTAGTCGAGGCATTAATGCTACATTCTTGGCCCTTGTTCCAAAGAAAGCCGGTGCTATCCATCCTAAAGATTTTAGGTTAATTAGTTTGGCGACTAGTATCTATAAAATCTTGGCCAAGGTCCTGTCTTTGAGGATTAAAGAAGTCCTTCCTTCCATTATTAGTTAGGCTCAAGGCGCTTTTATCCAAGGGCGTCAGATAATTGATCAGATCCTGATTGCTAATGAATGTGTGGAAGAGATGAAGTGGTCCAAGCAGAGAGGATTTGTTTGTAAGTTTGATCTTGAGAAAGCCTATGACTTGGTGGACTGACAATTTCTACTAGAGGTTGTGTCTGCTCTTGTCATTATTCTATCCTAGTAAACGGGGTGGTGAGAGATTTTTTTTCCAGCTAGTAGGGGTATTAGACAAGGGGACCCACTTTCACCTTTTCTCTTTACCCTGGTAGCTGATGTGTTAAGTTGAATTATCACTAGGGCTGATAGGGGAGATGTGATAAGGGGATGGAGAGTAGGCACAATCAGAATTCTAGTAACTCATCTTTAGTTTGAGATGACTTGATGATCTTTTGTGAGGGAGGCCTCGATGAGAAGGTGGAAAACCTGAAAGAATTGATTAGAGATTTTTTGAAGGAGTTTCCAATCTGAAAATCAATCTAGGAAAGAGCTGCATAGCCGGAGTAAATCTAGACTTTGAGGAGGTTGAGGCGATTGCAGAGTGTCTTGAGTGTTCCATTTCTTCTTGGCCTTTGTCCCACTTAGGGCTTTTGTTAGGAGCAAACCCTAGGGAGAGTAGGTTCTGGACCCTAGTCTTGGAGAAGTTCGAAAAGAAATTAGTAGTGTGGAAGAAAAATTCTATCTCTCTGGGTGGGAGGATCACTTTGATAAAAGCTACCCTCATGAATCTACCTACCTATTACCTCTCTGTCTTTAGGATTCCGTCCAGGGAAGCAAAGAAATTGGAAAAATTGATGAGGGATTTTCTTTGGGAACTGGGAGAAGGTAAAAAAGATCATTTAATTAATTGGGGGGTTGTGGGTAGAAGCAAAGAGGAAGGAGGATTAGGGCTCGAGAATGTGCTTAAAAAGAATTCAGCTTTGTTAGGGAAGTGGCTGTGGAGGTGGCCTTTGGAGCGACATAGACTCTTGCACGAAGTAGTGAAGAGTATTCATGGAGTTTCAGAGAGTGTCAGGTATGATGCTTGTTCTGGTAACTCTATTCGGTTTTGGGAGGACATTTGGGTTGGAGATCTCCCTCTAAAAGACCTTTTTCCTTCTTTGTACTCTGTTTCTTTGTATAAAAAAAAGGTGATTTCAAAATTCCTTTCGTCGATTTTAAAATTGCTAGCATTGTCTTGGGATTTTGGTTTCCATAGAGGGTTAAGGGATGAGGAAATTGAGTGCTTGTCTACTCTTCTGTGTCTTCTTGATAAGGTTTGGCTGGATCCCTCGAAATTTGATAAAAGAATTTGGATCATTCACCCCAATGGGTATTTTTCTTGTGGCTCATTTTTCAAGTTCCTCTGCCAAACCTCTTCTCAACAAAGTTTCCCTTCCAAAGAAGTCCGGTGTAGATTGGTCCCCCCCAAGGTTATGGCTTTGTGTTGGTAAGTGTGGCATGGTAAAGTTAACACGATGGATAACCTACAAAAGAGAAGACCCAACCTTTGTATTTCACCAAACTGGTGCATTCTTTGCAGATCTCATGGTGAGGATTGTAATCATCTATTTTTATCTTGTAGTGTATCTGCAAAGCTCTAGACTTGGCTTCTATCTTTGTTTGGGTATAGTTGGGATATGCCAACAGAAGTAAGCACAATCTTTAGCCCTTCTTTTTTCTCTTGGCCCCATAAAAGAGGAAGGAAAATGTGGAGATGCATGCAAGCAACTTTGTTATGGACAGTATGGGAAGAAAGGAATGCTAGGATCTTCCAAAAAAAAGGGAGAAGCAGTCAAGCCTTGAAGGACTGCATTTTGTCCAGGTCAATACATTGGTTAAAAACTTTAGAATTATTTAACAATTTCTCCTTCACTGATTGTTGGAAGGATTGGAAATTGGTAGCAAGCTGCTCCTCCTACAAGGTAAGGGTTTTGACTAGCTGGGTCCCTCCTCCTCTTGGTTCTTTGAAGCTGAATTTTGATGGGAGTAGCCAGGGTAACCCGGGTCCCTCTGGGATGGGAGGTCTATTGAGGAATGGGGCTGGAGAGGTTATCTTACTCTACTCTGGCCCTTTAGGTGTTGGGAACTCTATCCGGGCAGAACTGTCTGCTGCAATACAAGGAATACTTCTTGCAAAAGAAGTGGGCGTGGAGCAGCTTCTGATTGAAGGGGATTCTAAGACAATGGTGGACTGGGTAAATAATCCGGAGGATGTCACGTGGGGCTACAAAAATGAGTTAAAGAAATTCTAATGGCTGACAAGAAATGTCTATAACAGTACAGTGGGTTGGGAGATCGGCTAATGCATTTGCAGATGCCTTGGCCAAACAAGGGGTAAATAGGGAAACATTGTTTTGGGCACAACTGTAACTCTTGTTTTAACATCAACACTCATGTAATTTCTGTTATAGTTCTTGTATTTTCTGTTAGGAGAGGCGGCACCTCACGCCTTTAAAGGGATTTTCTTGTATCCAATCATTATTTTAATGGAAATGAATTTATTTATAAAAAAATGCAAAATGTTTAACATCACATTAGTTTGAAATAATGCAATTGGGAGAATGTCTAGAGATTGAAAGTTTTACATGCTTGAATATGTTTTATATGTTTTGTTTCATTTTATTTTTGAATTTTCATTTTGAATATGTTTTACATGTAATATTTATGTATTTTAATTTGAGATAATAGTTTTTTAAACATTTATTTTAAAATTTAAGTTTATATTTTTAATATTGTATTTTTTTTTGCATTGTTTGACTTTTTTTGGCATTTTTGTGCCTTGCTTTGAAAAAGTGTGCTCCTCTCCTTGTCCCTTGGGCACAAAATGCCCCTTGGACTTTTAAAACACTGCTCTTTTCCCAATTTCCTCACTATCACCTCTGAAAAAATTACCCTTCCCCCCTATCCTTGCTGTCTTGCACACTCCTAATATCCCCCACAGAGCTGTCAAACCCTGGATCTGAGGTCACCAACTAACTAATACTGAGCTCTGTTTCCTCTCTCCGACCTAATTTCACTTCCAGAAACTTTGTCGCCCGTCACTGTCTTGTTCTTGACCTAACGGGGAGGCACAGACCTTATCTTCTGCTGCATCCTAAGTGAATGCAACACTGCTCCACCTCTTCCGAGTCTGTAAAAGTATATCTTTTTTCTTGGCTAAAATTTACCATTGAAGCCTTCAGTTCGGATGATGTAATCATGTAATCAGAATCTTAGACACTTTGTTCTGTTGATTCAACCCATCCACTGAAAGAAAATTTTCCTGTCTGAGATCCAGAATATTCAAGTTGTTTTCTTGAACGAACTTTGTTACCACTAGAGACTAGACCTGTTCATGGGCCTGGCCGTGCTGGGCTTTGTCTATTTATCAACAGAAGACATTCTGGCCCGAGCCCGATCCCGGCCAGAAATTTGAAAACAGATTTTTTTTTTCTTTTTTCAATTAATAAAAAGGTGTTTTATTTATATTAAAAACCTTCAAAACTCAAAAATAATAAACATCTCACTATTACTTGAGAAAAAGAGAAGAACAAAGAAAAAATATTGTATATATATATATTTTTGATAGATAAAATTCAATTGATTTCATTAGAAGCAAATGCTAAATAGCTCGTTACAAGAATCCCAATATGAGTTGTGAGGTGCAACCTCACTCATTGATACAGAAACAAAGTTACAATTGGGCCCAGTACAACTGTTCCCTAGTTACCCCTTGTTTGGCTAGAGAATCAGCAAAAGCATTTGCCTCCCTCCCCACCCACTGTATAGTTACCTCCATCTGCTGAGTTAACCATTTGAATTTCTTCAATTCATTTATGTAAGCCCAGATCACTGAATCTGGGTTTTTTAGCCAACCCACCACCACCTTGGAGTCCCCTTCTATCACCAAATTTTCCAATCCTAACTCTCTTGCAATCTGTACACCTTGTAGGGCTGCATACAATTCTGCCTTTAAGGAGTCTCCATTCCCCACTGGTTCTGAGAATAGTGCTCTTAAGTTTCCTTCCTTGTCTCTGATGACCCCTCCTATTCCAGCTGGGCCTGGGTTTCCTTGACTACTCCCATTGAAGTTTAATTTCAGAAATCCTTCAATGGGAGGAGCCCAAGCCAAACTTGCCTTAACTTTTTGCATAGAGCTAGAAGCCGCTAAAGGCCAATTCCTCCACATATCATCAAATGTGAAAATTTTGACTAGTTCCACCGTTTGTAGCCAGTGTATAACCCTAGTCATTACACACTCCACAATTTGTCATTTGCTCCTTTCTTTCTCTTGGAAGATTCTGTCATTTCTCTTTTCCCACAATGTCCACAACACTGCTACTCTAGTGTAACTCCACATTACTCTTCCCCTCTTCTTTGGTAACACAAAGGTAGATGGGTCGAACAGCATTTTTATCTCCGTTGGCATATTCCACCTGCATCCAAACAAAGAGAAAAACCAAACCCATATATCTGTAGCAAATGAATAGGAAATTAGTAAATGGTAACAAGATTCACCATCAGATTTGCATAGAGTGCACCAATTCGGGGAAATACACAAAAAGGCCTCTTCTTTTGCAAATAATCTAGAGTTAATTTTCCCAAGAGTCACTTCCCAACAAAAAGCCTGAATTTTAGGGGGAATCAACGGAAACCACATTTCTTTCCAAGGAAAGGACAAAGAGGAAGAGGACTGACAAAGAGCTTTAAAAAAGGAGGCACAAGAAAAGGAACCTTTAGAGCTTGGGAACCAAATTCTTCTATCTAGACAAGAAAGCTCTAACCAAACACTATCAAGGAGAGGGAGAAGCTCTGACAAACAAGTTGCTTCCTCATCCCTTAAACCCCTAAGGAATCTAAGATTCCAATTAAGACTCAAAAGGCAAAGAAGGAAGAACTGAAAAATTTGAAATGACCTTATTTTTATACAACGAAATATAATAAAAGAAGGAAAAACCTCCTTTAAAGGCCGGTCACCAAAGCAAATGTCTTCCCAGAAACGAATTAAATTCCCTGAGCCAACATCATACGTGATGTACCTGAGAAACTGAGGGAGGAGGCTATGAATTGCTTTCCAAGGTGCTGCCAAGGTAGCCCTACGTGATACACTAGCGTCCCGGCCATTCTCCAATCTACCATGTATAGTTGCCACTACTTCAACCCATAGATTTTCTCTCTCAAGAGGCCATCTCCATAACCATTTCCCTAACAGATTTGTATTCTTCTTCCTTACATTCCCTAGACCTAAACCACCTTCTTCCTTTCTTTTACACACAGCCTTCCATTTTATTAAGTGGTCCTTTCTAGTCTCTCCCAGCTCCCAAAGGAAATCCCTCATAATTTTTTCTAATTACTTTTCTTTTCTTGGTGGAATCCTAAAGACAGAGAGAAAGTAGATGGGTAGGTTAGCCAGAGTTGGTTTTAACAGCGTGATCCTACCTCCCAAAGAGATGTAACTTCTCTTCCAAGCTACCAATCTCTTTTTACATCTTTCTATAATTGGGTTCCAAAACCTACTTTCCTTTGGGTTTGCACCTAGGGGAAGCCCTAGGTAGGTCAGAGGCCACAAGGTGATATGACATTCTAAGCAATCTGCTATCCTATGTAGGACCATCCCCTCCATATTAATCCCTACTATGCAACTCTTGTCCAAATTGATTTTCATATTTGACACTTTTTCAAACTTCTTGATTAGATTTTTCAATCTCCCCACTTTCCTAATGTCTCCTCCTTCACAAAAAATAATGGTATCATCTACACATTGGAGATGAGTAAGTGGGATATTGTCTCTCCCCACTCTCCAACTCCTAAAATCATCTTCTCTGTTTGCCTTAGAGAGAAGTCTACTGAAGACATCTGCCACTAAAGTAAAAAGGAAGGGTGATAGGGGATCACCTTGGCTTAACCCTCTAGAAGCTGGGAAGAAGTCTTTTACCACTCCATTAACAAGGATATAAAAATGATAAGATCGTACACACCCAAGCATCCAATTGCACCATCTCTCCCCAAACCCCCGTTGATGTAGAACTTCTTTCAAAAAACCCCAATCTACCATATCATAGGCCTTTTCTAAGTCCAATTTGCACACAACTTTCCTTCCTAGGTCTCATCATCTCCTCTACACATTCATTGGTTATTAGAATTTGATCAACTAGTTGTCTCCCTTGAACAAAAGCTCCTTGATACCAATTGATGAGGGAAGGGAGAATTACTTTGATCTTCAATGATAGGACTTTAGCAATTATCTTGTAAACACTAATCACTAAACTAATGGGTCAGAAATCCTTTGGATGGTTAGCATCACCTTTCTTTGGAATCAAGGCCAAGAAAGTTGCATTAACTCCATGGAGAATTCTTTAAAGACTTTCAGTAAATCATCTTTCGACACTTCCCAACAATCCTGATAGAAAGCCATTATGAATCCATCTGGGCCCGGTGCTTTAGACCTATTCATGGAGAACATTGCCTTTCTTATTTCTTCTTCCTCAAAATCTCTTTCAAGCCAATTTGTTGCCTCCTCATCTAGTAAAGGCCACTCCAAACCTTCTAAGCTCAATCTATCCTCCAGTGGTCTCCTGTAAAGGGATTTAAAGTGGTCCACAAAGATTTTGGCAATTTCATCTTGATTTGAGATTAGCCATCCATTGATTTCCAACCTAGCCACAAAGTTTTTGTGCCTTCTTCCATTGGCGATTGCATGAAAGAATTGTGTATTCCCATCCCCTTCCTTTATCCATTTTTGTCTTGACTTTTGTCTCCAAGATGTTTTCTCTCTCTTGAGGACTTCTTCCAATTCTTTTTTTTTGATTTCCATCTTAAATCCTTCTCTTCCGCACGGAGATTTCTCTCAATTTCCACATTGTCCAACTCTTCAATCTGGGAAATTAGAGTCGGTTTCCTTTCTTCTAACCTTCCAAAATGATCCCTATTCAACTCCTTTATTTTAGATCTTAATCTTTGCAATTTCTTATGGAATTTGATTCCTTCCCACCTTACTCCTCTTAGTTCCTCCTTCCACCAATCCTCCACTGTCTAAATAAAATCCGGATGCGTCAACCACATGTTTTCAAATTTGAAAGGAGCAGGGCCATGTAAGAAGATTTCTGTTCCTAATCTAATGGGGTGGTGATCTGAAGTGACTCTAGGCAACACCCTGGAAACCAAACCTTCCCAATGATTTTCCCATCCTCTATTGAACAGAAATCTATCCAGCTTTGAGCATAGTGGGTTTTCCTGAAAATTGGACCAGGTGGAATTGGGTTGCAACAGAGAGATCTCCTTCAATTCACACAAGCCTATGAATTCATTAAATTTCTTCATACTAGTGGTGATAGACTGATTGGGATTAGAAGTTTCATTGGAAAATCTTATCACATTGAAGTTCCCTCCCAAACACCAAGCACCTTCCCACAGACCCCAAATTGCATACAGTTCCTCCCACATATCACTTCTCTCTCTATAAGTATTTGGTCCATAGACATTAGTTAACACCCAATTGAATCCACATATATTTTTTATTATTTAATAAATAGTATCATGTCGGGCTTTGGCTTGGGCTGGGCTTTTTTGAGAAATCCCGAGCCCGGCCTAAAAAAAAGTCGGGTCCAGTGCTTTAGGCCCGAGCTTGAGCCTGTGGGCCTAAAATTATGATCAAGCCCAACTTATAACGGGCCGGGCCGTCGGTCTACCCAGCCCATGAACAGGTCTAGTTACCACCCACTCCCATTTACCACAATCTTTCCTGCTTTTTCTCAAATGAGTACCTAAATGATGCTTCTTGATGATTGACTCTTTCTGCCAGACTTGAAGCTCTGAACCTCAAACAAAACAATGGTTTACCTTTCCTGACCCCATGAATAAGTTTCCATGTGCTATGGTGTGGCTTCAAATATTTGGTTCCTTCTGTGTCCTCATCTTATTATTCCATGTTTGAGGGAATGCAATATAGATGTTGAAGGTATATTATTTGCTTTTGATTGGTTGTACTCATTTAAATTTATCTGGTTTCCCAAGCAGGGATAAAATATCTAGATTGCATCTCTTGTTAACAGTGGCATGGGAAATTTTTTATCCAATATATTTCTTTTGCAGGTTACAATTCCTCTTGGACACCCTACTGCATTTTCAATACTTTCTGATGGGACTGAACATCTTTTACAAACCAAAGATAGTAGCTCGTAAGTTCACTTGGAATTTTATGCCACTAAAGTAGTATTTTCAATAATGCTTCAGCTTACAATAACCAACAACCGATGGGAGGACAAGTCTAAACTATTAACATATTTTGACCCACTTAAATGAGGCTGAGATTTAGGAGTATGATGAAACATAGGAGCTATAGCTGTCTAATATCCCAATAGGTTACCTAGAATGTACATCAATTATTGGTTCTCTGTTCCAGACTTTTGGGCAAGTTAAGCCATTATTAATTATATGGAGTCCACAATACCTAGATGCTAGTTACAGGTACTTCAATTTTCAATGTAAATTTTGCGTGCATGCTCTAATTGTGGAGTACTTGTCATGGGTAATATAGGTGAAGATCTTTTGTTATGTTGACACCTCCAACATTAGGATAGACTTATCTAAGTAACTGCTTGGTGACATGTTTCAGTACCTATATCTGTATCCATTTTTTTGGGATATTTTATTTCTCTAGTCATTTGTCAGTGCAAAACCTATTCAGAATTCTACAATGATGTTTCTTTAACTTTTCTTCCCCCCCTATCTGCAGGTTAAGAGATACTATTGTGTATATCATGAGATTGTTCATCAAGAGGGTATTGCTTTAACCTACAAACATAAATTTCATCATTATGTACACTTGGCATTACTGACATTGCTACTTATTTTGCATATAAAGTTGATACTCATCTACTACAGTAGAAGTAAACAGTTTGTGTTACCACTTACAAGTTACCACTACCTTTCAAGAGGCACTTCATGTCCTCGTATTAAAATATATCACATATTTATTGCTCCTAAATATTTGAAATGAGATTTACATTTCTCTGATATATTGTGACATGTGTTACCTGTAATACTTAATTTCTAAAGTTCCACAGGGAAAACCGTTTTCTGACTGTACATTCAGATGAAATTACGTTAAATTTTGGTACATTACAAGAAGATATATTGTCTGCTTCTGTTAAGTTTTGGGCAAAACTTTAAATCTATTTCTTGGTGGAGATTTTCCACCTTGCTGTAATACCTGAGTTTGAATTTAATAAAATCTCTTTATTGATAAAAAAAGTGTGTGCTTCTGAAATATAAAGAGAAAGTGATAGTTGAAAGTGTTAGGGTTGATAGAAGCAAAAATGAGGTAAACTCTTTCCATGATCCTCTCATGCACTGATTTTTCCTTCACATGTGATCATTAGTTCTTTATTGTACATTGCAAGAAAAACTAGTGCCTATTTCTGAAATAAGGAGAGATGTAGCTGAATCACCTAAATTAGAGGATGATCATTAGGATTGGTAGAATTAAGCAAAAAAGGGGAAAATTGTTCCCATGGTCGTTCTTAGTTCATCTTAGATGAGAGTCATGAGACTAATATATTCCTTTCCCATAATTTGATAAATAACCCTAGTGGAATGAAGAGGCTGCTTTTGGCATTTCCTCCGTCCCCAAGGGAGGGTGGGAGTATTTTCCTGTGCCAAATGATGACTTGTGAGCAACCCTGAGGCCTTATTTATTGAAGAATCTCACAGGTGTTCTTCAAATGGATTAGCTTCCCACAGATGGAGTTCATTGTTGAGAGCTGTTTTATTGTTAACAAGGGTATTTATGTCATTGTTGTTAAGCTAGTAAGGAGGCACCTAATTAAGGGCATTTATCTCATAATCATATAGATACCAATAATAAGGATTAGTGAAGCATGTTAGACACCCTATTCTTCCATCTTTTCTTCCCTCTCTTTAGTTCTTCTTTGTTCTTTCTGTCTTAATCTTTTACAATTTCCAAACAGATTTAAGCCTAAATATTACAAGTTGGTATCAGGGCTTACTCCCTTGGGATCAGATACTCTTGACTGTTGATGTCTTCATTGCTGGTAGCTGACATCAGCAGGCCATATGATCAGCCAGTGCCAGTGAGGGAGATACCAGTAAAACTGGGTCGGGCTTGATTTTAGAAGACTTTTGGTGCATGTTTGAGGGGCATCTGAATCAGATTTGATATTTTTCAGAACTAAATCATCTCTTCTAGTCGTTTTAGTTTCTCACAGGTGTTGGTCTTCAAATGGAGATCTCCACAAATGGTGAGTTCATGATCTACAAATAAACTATTTCTGTAGTCTGTTTCTCCTTCATTATATTGATGCTTTTCCAAAATGGTATATGGATTAGGGAAGTTCAAAGGTGATAGTTTATGCACCTGGGGGTAGGGTGGGTGGAAATTTTGTGGATCAGGTGTTCTTATTCCAATAGATGTATGAAAATATGACCTGATGATTATGATACTTGTTTTATTGTGGGTTAGGAACTCGTGAAGGTGTCAGTGGGTGTAGGGAAAAGTTCGGGTTATGCATTTGGAGTTGCATCCCCTTGGCAGTGTGCTGGGAGGTTTGGAAGGAAAGAAACCAAAGAATTTTTGAAGGGAAATTGAAAAGCAATGAGGAATTAGGGGCATTAATCCGTTCAAAGGCCTTAGCAAAGAAGACTTTGGAGTGGAATTATGGAGAATCTTGAATGTTTAAGTTGCTATTTGTATTCTGAAGGGAAATTGCAACCTTTCTTTTGATGATTGGTGACTCCTAGTCGCCTAGAAGTTGTACCTTTCCTTTTTTTTTTTTTTTCAAAATTTCAATAAATTTTCTTCTTTATTTATCTTCAAAAGAAAGGTTGCAATGGGCTCAGAGAAAAGTTTAGGATATCTTTTTTGGGCTAATAGAAGGGGGTTGAGGACTTGTAAACTAAAGGTGCTGAGCTTAGGTAAAGGTTTAGGTTACACTTTAGCGCTAACAGAGGGGGGTGCAGTTGGTTGTGAAGGGCTTCTTGGCATGAACTTGGTAAACTGTAGAGTTCTTTCGGGGCTTGGAAATTTTGGAATTCAAGGGAGTAGGTCAAGTAATGGAATTTTTATGAGATTTTGCATGAAAGTTCGGAATGGAGAATGATAAGAACAGCCAATTTTGGTAGGGTTTTTAGTAGGTCTTGCACAAAAGGTTAAAAACAATCAAAACAGGAAAATTTGGGAAACTAGGGTAGAGGTGTAATTTTTCAATGACTGTTGTAGAGGATGGCCTTTTTTTGTTATAACAGTAGACAGTAGTGAGAAGTGATCTGTTACAAGGGTCTAGAAGAACTAGGGGCAGACCAAAAAGGACATGGATTGGAGCAGTGGGAAATGATACAAGGGACCATAATTTAACATTGGTTATGGCAATGAATGGGGAGTGGAATGGCAGAAAAGATTCATATGGCTAACCCCATATGGTTGGGACAAGGCTTAATTGAGTTGGGTTGTTTTAGAAAAACATCTTATTGTAGAAAAATGTGAATAGTTAATTTGATCCTTGTAGATCACATCAAATCGTGTGATTTCATATATCAAATATATTGTTTTGATGCCTGGGTCAAAAGTGATGGCCTGTGAAAGTTATAGGTCATTTTCTTTTCGTTTCAGTATAATTATTTTGATCCAATTCCAAATGCTCTACGAAGAAAAAAAATCTCATTTTATGTGGTGCTGCATCCAAGGAACAATTACTTGCTCACTTTGAGAACTTCACCTTTGTGTAGATGTTTGTCATCTTGTAGATGGGGAAGTAGATCCTGACATGTTTTGGCAAAACTCATGCCCAATTTCCACAATATCTCTGGTCGTACAAATAAGCGGAAACTCTAGCTTATACTTCATTGAGTCAGGGTCCTGGGTAAATCTTGTTCCTTGTGATTGATAATTCTGGCATCCTTTTCATTCCAAGCACCCTAAAGAACTGCTGCTTTAGTACATTTCCACATTTATCTTATCTCATGTAGGAGGAAGTCAAATATTTGAAAAACAGACAATGCTATTAGGAAATTACCAAGAAGCTATGAAAAGAGGGAAAATCTGTTTTGTAAGAACAAGAGAGGAATGAATGATTGCATTATCACTATTGTTGAAACAAGATGGTGCACGTTGGAGAGATTTTCCATTTTCATTAGAGGGCCTCGTCCTCGATGGTATTTGATTATCTTCGGAGTTGCTTTCCAGTATAATGCTTTGATTTCTTGTTGAAAAGGACCATTTCAAAGGGAATTAACTGGAAAGAGAAAGGGACTAGGGGATTTATCATGGCTTTTATGAAAGGATAAGCAAGGGAACTGCCCCACAGGATCTGTTTCACAGTAGAGTCAAGACCTAGTAGAAAAAAAATTTTAAGGCAAGTAATGAGGGAAACAACCTCATCACCTCCTCATGGTATGTAAATCCCCATTTCTCCACCAATTTGTTGATGGTGTTTCCTGCATTCCCCCATAATCTGTAAGAGTTTGTCAAAATTAAGGCTAACTTTCATTGATAAAAAAAAAAGGCTAACTTGCAGTCAGACATGCCCTGTTCTTGCAATGATTCAGTGCCCTGCATTTCTGCAGTTCTGAAAGATTCATTCAGAAGTTTGTAGCATGTAGATGAACGGAGTTTGTTTTCTTTTGCATTACTGTGAAACCAGCCACAGATAATATACGTGTTTGCTCATTGTCATGATGCTCCGTTATTTCATTGTAAAAGGAGCAGAAAAGTTTGTACTCTGAAATATTAAGTTATAGTTCTGCCTCTCATGGCTGCAACTTTGTTTCCACTCATTTGACAATGAAACAGATGTAGCATAGACAATCTGACTTTTATACACTGTCAAATGGAGTGCAGTTATCTGGAAGATGTTTATATTTGATCATTTATTGTTATCATTTGGGATCTATCCAAAATTTTAGCTTTACCTTGTTCATTACAGAAGTTTATTTACTATGGTTGGCTCTTGTCACAGGCTGGTGAGAAAAGGAAAGGGAGGAAGAAGGGACTATTCTTTCACAAGTAGGGAGTTTTCTTTTGTTCCTTTTTAAAAAAAAAATTTTTGATGGGTATTTGTTGTAAATTAGTTCTGGTTCCAG
This sequence comes from Nelumbo lutea, assembly GCF_056320005.1. Classification (NCBI taxonomy): domain Eukaryota; kingdom Viridiplantae; phylum Streptophyta; class Magnoliopsida; order Proteales; family Nelumbonaceae; genus Nelumbo; species Nelumbo lutea. Next base: position 11,723,492 of record NC_142687.1, read on the forward strand.
ATTTTTTCTAGTTTGCTTGTACATGATTTGTAAGAATCAAAAGAAATTCTTTGAGAAAGATGAGATGAAAGTTTCAGTTGAGTCCACTCTTCCCTATTGCCATATTACCCATCATGTACAGGCTTCCAGTATGTGAAAAAGGCCATGATACTCATACTCTATATGTTCATTTTTAAAGCTGTTGTCTGTTGCTAATCCACTATTCTTTTGAATTATTTCACATTTTGTCCATTGGGGCTGTTGTTTTAGGGGGCAGGAGGTATCTACAGGCCTGTCTATGAAGTAAAGTTTTACCTTTAAGGCTGTGTTTTGTTTGAAACAAAAGGTAGGTTTCCCTACCTTTCCCAACCTTTTCTTTCAAACCAAACACAAACTAAATATCATAGAATATTTCGAGACATTTTCCCTGCAGAAATAAAAAAAATCACGACAATAATATGGGAATCTACGTGATTAAAGGATGAAATTGTATCAAATCTACGTGTAGCCTCAGTTAAAGCGGTTCGGGTCGAATTCCATGATTAGCCCCAAACCCTATGGTTTCTATCAGAAGTAGTGATACTGGAAGTCTGTAACAACATCGATATATATCGTCTTCGTGAATGTAGGTGGCTTATGTAGGGCTGCAAACGGAGGATCACATAAACTGGATATGCCTAGATTATGGATTCAAATTTGACTCTTCATCCATTGGGTGTTTTATGTCCGATTTGGGTTGCAACCAACCCGTCCCGCAAGTGTGGCTCCCAGCCAACCCATGCGATGACTGAAGCACACTTGTCACTTGTGGGTCAGTTGTCGTATGCTGATTGTGTGCTTATTCAGCGTGTTTGAGTATCACTACGGGCTACGGCTCAACCAGATCTAGAGTCAACCAGATCTATCTCGTATCACTTCTTATTTTTGTTAAATTTTAGGGTAAATTGTTGAAACCTTCCATGAAGTTTCCCGCTGAAGTTTGAAGTTTGGTAATTGCAATAAACTTTTTGTTATAATTGCTCCTTTATTTTTGGAGGCATGAAAATGTCTAAAATACCTAGGCAGTTGCCTTTGATCAAAAAGTTTATTTTTTAAATTGTTTCTTCATATGAATTGCTAGCCCAAAGCCTTTCAATGATTCAATCTCTTTTTTTTAATTGATTTATTTTTCAAATTTATCCTTAATATCAATCACTCAAAGGAAAAGCTGCAAGCTTGCAATTTTAAATTCATTTTTTTTTCTTTATCTGTTGCTTATAAAGTTTGTATTGTTTTTTCTATAGAAGCCAGCCTCAGTACTAACTGCATGGACATTTTTGACATTTTCATGTTGCTACTTAGAGTATTTTAACAGAAAGGGTCTACTTGCAACTGTGTCAGCAAGTTGTGATTGTAATTATCGAACTTTAGGGTAGGTTTCAGAAACAATCAGAAACCTCAGGAGGTTTCCACAAATTTCCCTAAATTTTAAATATTATCTATTTGGTTTATTAGAAATTATTTAATATTGTCTTATAATATTGCACATAGTATATCTTTAAATACTATATCTATATATGCCATAATCATATTATACTATATTAGGAAGTTATGCGGGACTTTTGTGGTCAATGGCAATATTGTTAAGGGACAACATTGTCCCAAATGACTGCTTAGTGATAAATGTATTTAGGAAGGAAACTAGCTTTGAGAAATTATGAGGAATTTATTAAATGTAGATGTTTGATTCTTCACTGAACGACCAACGGGAGAGGTAATAATGTTCACTGTCAAAAACGTGTTCGGATTCAAATCTCCTACTCACACATCACTACAGCTGCACATTCCCAATGTACAGTTATAGTATCCTGTAAGTAGGATTCTTGTGGTAGGAGATCCGAATCGGTAAAAAACAACCTAGCGATGCCCATCAAAGAAAGAAAGATGTATGGCACAATTTGCAGCAACGACAGTTGTAGTGATAACAGAGCTGACTAGCTGAGTGGCTGGGGATGGAGCGATAAGCCGATAAACATGGCTTATGCAAATAGAATTTGTAAAGGCCCTAGCCAGGACCCAGCCGCTTGGCAGGTTGGAGCTAATTTGTAGGCCTGACTTATTTGAAGAGCTGAGTTGGCCCAGATCAGCCCGGTTGGTTTCGTTTTCGCTATGGAGCCAAAATTGCTTAAAATCCATGGTTGAAAGTTGAAACGAAACATCTGTCATTGTATTAAATCGACTTCACCAACGATCTGAGATCCAAATGATGAAACTTGTAATTGTTTATTATCGCAGTAGTGGGAAATATTAGCACTAAATTTCGGTGTTTATTTTGTTTTGTAGGTGGTCTCTGATCTCGGATCGAACGCCATGCCTAACTGACACTCAGGAACAGAACCAGGGGAACACTCATTTGAGCAAGAAGTTCCGCATCGGAAAGGAAAAGAATCAAAAGATCAAAGTTGGTGTCTCCTCGTCACAGTCACTAAGACTCTCACGAAAGACAAGCAATGAAGCGGGGGAAGTTCCCAGACTCACTTGTTCGATTTCTAATCTTCCAATTTGTAAGATCAATGTTCAGGCTGCCGGACCCAAAGTGAATGCAGACTTTCAAAGATCAACAAGAGCCGGCTATGAGTGAGTGTTATGAATGTTGTTTTTGGTTTTTTACTGAGTTGAGCTTAACTCGATCTTTCATTACTCGGTTGGTGAACTGTGAAATGGGATAACGGGTGGGCATATGTGTGTCAACTTGTCCAATTTCAAGTTCTTTTTTGTTTTCTGCAACTTATTTAAGTCCTTTGGCAGAGAAAAACTCAATTCGATTCAGCCAAACGAATCCTGCCCTGTCATTATTCTGTCGGAGAAAAATCCAACTCAATTCAGATTTCTAACAGACTGAATGGTCTTCATTCCTATGTAGTCCTTGAAAACTATTAGCTTAGTATGTCTTGAAGCTGAGAAGAAAAACCAAGGGGAAATCTTTCTTAATGTTTTATTTATTGGTTGAGATCTTGGGGGATATACGCCCTCCACTTGGGATTGAATTGTTTATTGTTTTTCATTTTCTCCAGTTATGTCTGTGTGGATCTTGATGATTCTTTAAGTGTTGTTGACTGGCTTTCTTATGTTGCTGAATATTGGCATCATTTTAACAAGGATAAAGAGATTTTTAGCAACTAAAATTAATTCTTTAAGAAGTATAAACTTCTTATGATCTCTATCTTAGTTCAATGTAATCTGCGCGTTCTCTTCATCTCTTGCTAGGACCGGACTGCTTGGGTTTCCTAGTATAAGTTCTTTAAGTTGATATAAGGAGATCCCTACATGGAAGAAATAGAAGATGGTCTTTGTTTCTCATTCTTATTTTTTAATCAAATCATCCATAGATTTAGAGAAGAGTAGTAGAATAAAAGAAAAAGTCTATAAGACATTGATTAGATTAGCATTGCTATATGAATATGAGATCAAGAAATAATAATGCTAAAAAAATGAGCGTAGCTGAGATGAGAATATTGTTGTAATGAATGAGTGGCAAGACAAGAAAAGGATAGAATTGAAAATGACAAATTAACTCTTCATATAAGAAACAATTATACACAGAAACAAACATATTAACTTAATGAGACAGAATAGAAGAACAGTCATGAAATAACATATCTAAAAAGTGCTCCAAGATAAAGTTCTACCTTCTGCATATACAGTATAAAATGGAGGACAAAATTTCAGTTGCAGCTTGGTGGTTTTAAGCACTTATATACAGCTGAGGCAGGTTGCTTGTAGTCAGGTATGCTCTTGGCATCTACAAATCTGACTTCACCAGGTCCAAAAGAAAGATCCCTATGCCTGTAAAAAAATATCAATGGCAGCAAACCATAATAACATTGCCTCATCATAGTCAAACTGGTAATGATTCTGTGTTATTGGATAGAATGGATGTTGATATAGATTTTATGTTTACCTGCGAAGGTCGAGACCAACCAAACCAGCTTGTAGGACAGTCAGGTTGTCGGAATCCGGCGAGACAATAATAACTGTATCCCCAGAATACTGTGTTTCAAGAATTGACATGAGTTGTGTTACGCGAACAAATACATCTGAGACACTTTCATTAGGAGTTCCATCATCGATAGGAGGTGGTTTGATGCTCGAAGAAATGCCATCAGATGCATAGACCTGAATAAGTTTGGTAAGAAAAAACTAATTTAGGTTAGAATAAAGAAACTTATTTCATAATGGGAACATGATACAGGTTGACTATGCCCAGCTGGCTGTACAAGGATGCTACTTGACATAAGAAAGTAAGAAACTTCTGTATTCATAGTTGTTCAATTGTTCTTGTTCTGCAGAAAGCATTTATTACCATCAAGTAAATAAACTTTGGAGAACCATTATCAGTTGTAAGGTATCTGTAATAGTGTAATGCCCTTAAAACGCCAGGGCATTTTGAAGAAAAAAAAATACAAAAAACAATGAAAGAAAAGTAGATAATCTTTCTCTTCATTCCCTTCTCCTTTCCTCGTCTATTGAATATGGGAAGATTTAACTCATGATGTTACTTTCTTTTCTTTTCTTTTTATTTTTTCGGTAATCAAACTCATGACGCAAGTTGGTATTGAAAAGAAGGATCCCTCTCTGATAGAGCATACATTGAATTCTCTTAAGTGGGGTATCAAGAAAAGGATCAGTACAAGTTTCCGCCATGAACTGCTTGAGGCCTGAGATCCCTGAAGTTGTGGTAGCTGATCTTCTATGAGGTAGCATTGTACTAAGCCTTAACCAGCAACTCAGAAACTCAGACTTCATTGTTTGGTTACGACCATGAATGAGAGGACCTAATTAATTGAGCTCTTGCTACAGAGTGTGTGTGTTGGTTTTTTGGCGCGAAGTGTTGAGGAAGTGCTAGAGGACTTGCTTGACAACCAAAAATCATTTTCTTCAAAGTTAACAGTATTCATAGACTGCTAAAGAACAAACATGTTCATTCAATTTAAAAACAGTATAATCTCATCACATAATTAAAAAAAGAAAAAGAAGTTGATATAGATCCTACCTCAGAAAGGGAGTCCAAGCTCTTGCCTTCATAAGCTCCCAAGCCACGAGCATCCAAAAAGCTGTACTCGGGGACTATGTGGCTGCGACATTTACCAAGGAAATAAACGAAATAACACAAGAAACTGATCAAACAACTCACACAAATTGTCTTCATAAAGCTGTACAGGGGCGCTATTGTTCTTCATAGAAAGAAAACATAAAAGAGAAGAGGAAATAGTGATGTCGATTTTGTTGGACTATACTCTGCTTCCAAATTCAGTTCAATGTGATGGGAGAAAGTCAGAAAACCTTTTACAGTTTTATTGGGAAAAGAAAAGGATGAATGGGGTGAGTAAAAGATTCACACCCAATTCACACCCCTGGAAAAGTGTATCTACCTCCGATCGATCCCATTAACTGCGGCAATGACCTCTGCAGCCTGGTAAGCTCTCTGGGTGATGGAAGGCCAAATCCAGCAATTTCCACTGCAAGCTCCCATCTCCTTCAATGCGAGGGCCGCTCTCACCGTCTGTTTCTTCCCTAGTTCCGAGAGCCCGCTGTCCACGGACGTCTTTGCTACCGGGTTCGTGTTGATTATGCCAAGCCTTTCGAATTCTGACTCCCCAGATCGAACTAGAAAGTATCTTTTTTCCCCGAGACAACGAGAAGACGAACAGAGATCGAATTAGTTCAAGTTTCCTCCATAATTGCAAATAGGAGAATTGATGGCTTTAAAATTACCGATTGTTGAGACGAACCGGAGGCATTTGGAAGAGGCCTCGGGCAGCTGCTGTCCGTGCCGAGAGGATGCTTGGAGTTTCAAACGGGGAGGGAGTGAAGAAAGGAGTGACAGAGGTGGTCAGGGAAATGAGGAGAGAGCGGCGGTCGATGGGTTTCAGAAGGAAGTTAAGATTTGTACGATTTAAAGGAGGAGGAAGATATGGAGATGGAGGAAGTTTTGCAGCTGATGATGAGGCCCTCGGCATTATTCTACAGAAACGGCTTCAGTCACAACGGTCGCCAACTGAACTCTGACCTCCGAGCCCAACCGTTTTTTCGGGCTGAGAGATGGGAAAGGATAAAAGAGAGAGAAAACGGATGTATGGTCTGGTACCTCAGTCTCACTCACACTCCTTCGCCGCGGTAAGAGGGGGAATGCTAGCGCTACGGTCCATAAACGGCCACAGGCCCACAACTGCAAAACGGGTCTGACTATAATTCGAATCAAATCAGGTCCATCCACGTACAAAATCTGATTCAATCATCAATTAAGATTTTAAGAAAAAGCTAGAAAATAGAAATAACAACTCTTTAATTTATACACGTGCAAAATATAAAATACGAAATTCGTTAATTATATAGTTGGATTCGGATCTTAATGAGATTGGATCTCAGATCAGTGATCCGGTTGGTACACTGGGTTTGGTTTGTACATGGCTCATTATGGTCTGACTCGGGTGTAGGCATATTAGCTCTGATTTATTTGGTGGGTCCAGGTCTGGAACCACATCTAAAAGGTCTGGGCACCAACCTGAGAGGATGTGGAACCATAACCAATGCATATAATAGGTTTTTTTTTTTTTGGGTAAAGATGCATATAATAGGGTCTGGGTCCGCGAATACATGGATTCCACTCGGACCGATCCATTCACATACGGATAGTCCGAGAGACCCAGACCCTTTCTTCAGACCAACCCGTTAGTCCGTTACCCAGAACCCTGGGCCTGGTGTGTGTGTCTAGTGATTTCCCTCCCGCTCGCTCAACTCTGTCACGTTTATGGCACGTGACTTGCGCTTCGCTGCCATCAGATTTCTGATATTTTTTAATAGAAGAATTTAAAAGGGTTTTTCACTCTTTGCATAACCCATTTTTACCTCGCATAGTAGCAACAACTCGGGAAACCCTACGAAGAACCTCTCTTATTGATCTTGTTTAGGGTTTACAATCTCTACGATCTCCAGTCATGCACGCACCAGTACTCGTTCTTAGTAAGTTCTGAACTGCTCTTCTTCTTCTTCTTCTTCTTCTTCTTCGGGTAGTCCTCAATCGCTCTTCTTGTTCTCCATTACATTGTCACCGGATCACGGAGTTATATCTTTTTTACTCTCTTTATCTGTGTGCGTATGTGTCATCTGTGTATGTTATAGTTGTTTCTCTGTAGCTTCGTCTGCTTAACTTCGATCTGTTTTTGATAAGAAAACTAGATACAAAATTTTTGAACACGATGTGTTGGTTTGGTGAAAAGAGATTCCACGAATGGTCTATTGTAATGCCCGTGCAAGTTACTTTTTATGTGCCAACCGCTTGATCTGGCATAAAATATTTTGACAAGGTATTCTAAATTAAGTGGACATTTAGGCTGCATTTGGCATTCCTTATTTTAAGGACTTATCTCTTATTTGCTGCTAAAAACTCTGGGGCATTTTAACTACAAAAAGGAGATGAGTCCTTAAAATAAGGAATGCCAAATGCAGCCTTAATAGAAAAACGTTGCAACTTAATCTGTAGGCTATAGCTACCTTTTAGGTCAATACTTTGCTTACTTGTCTCACAAACTGTCCATATGAAGTAGCTTTAGGCCATAAGTTTTTCCTCCGAGGACTTATACCAAGTGGTTTTAGTTATAATCGTGGTGTAAGGAGTTTTCGTAATCTTAATTTGGGAATTTGGTGTGTAATTGGAGATAAAAGTTTATTATTATTATTATTATTTTTTGTTTTGAAAACTTGGATTTTAAGAAGCTGGAATAGTCCATACCCATGCTTGTCATGAATGCATCACATCTCTTGATTCACTAAATTGAATAGAGTTTCTTGAAAGTTTATTCCATCCATATAGATGTGATATTCCAGTAGATGGTGTGATCCATCTTTGGTTGTCTAGGGTGGCAAACTTCCTCTGTAATGTTGGTTGAGTGAGATGAGCTATACTTCATTATTTTGCTTCTGATTGCTCTGCCCTTATTTTAGCTTTTAAAAGGCTAAAGGTGTATTTCAGGCAGTTGACCTTGTGCTTGGAGGAGAAGAATAACCGTTAGCAGAGTTTTCAAGAATAGTTCATAAAAATCATATAACTGAAGAGGTAAACTAAATAAGATACTAATAAAATAAGATCCAAAATATATTTAATAGGCATTGAAAGCATTTAAATATAAACACAATACTAATATAATCTAGTATCTATTAACATCCATCCCCTTCTTTGCCTTTTTTCAGTCTTCCTATTGCAGTACAATCAAATTTATGACAATAAAGAAGAATTTTGAACCGAAAAATATAGAACAAGGTAATACATTACCTTGTTCAAGGTATGAAGCACGCATTATATGTACACTAATGTACATTTTAAATACATATCTACTTTCAAGGCTATCCATCAAAAAAGAAAAAAACAGAAAATATAGACTATAGAGCAAGGGAGTAATTGAGTAGATCTATAGCACTTATTCATGAAACACACATTATATGTACACTAATGTACATTTGAAAAATGTTCCTATTTTCAACCAAATAATTGCATGTGAAATGTTGCTATAAATTATTGTTTTCGCAAAAAAATTTTAACTGGAAATCCCCATATAGAGATGAGGTCAAGATCAACTTTGATGAATCGAGAAGATAGAATGGTAGAATTGAAGTGGTAGCAAGACATGTGCGAAAGGTTCTATTTACCTAGTGTTTTAAAACTTCAAGGTGCAAAAAAAGCGTAGGGGTCAATTTGCACTTGAGGCGCAAGGCACAAGGCACAAGGCGAGGCGTGCGCCTTTTTAAGCAAGGCGCAATAATAAAAAACGACTAAAAATCAAAAGTAAATGCAATAAATTATTAAACATAATCTTAATAAAAATATAAACTTTAATTTTAAAATAAATGTTTTAAAAAACCTATTATCTAATATTAAAATACATAAATATAACATGTAAAGCATATTCAAATGAGAATTTAAAAATAAAATCAAATATATAAAACATTTTCAAGCATATAAAACCCACAATCTCTTTTTTCTCAATTGCACTAATTCAAATAGCTAATGTGATGTAAAACATATTACATTCCTGATTCTCCAAGCCGCCTTTGTACCACACCCCTCGAGGCAAGCCCAAACAAGGGCACATTAGGTCTTAAATTCTTAGTTCTCGCACAAAAAATAATGATTTTATAGTTTTAATTGCTTTTTAAGGAGACATTTTATTAGGATGAATGAGTGAACAACATTACCAAATAGGGAGTTCTACTCCGCTCTGGTTCGCTCGCTTCACTCGCTCATCGAAGCTTCGAGAACCCCCTATTTGGTAATGTTCATTCATCCGAATAAAATGTCTTAAAAATCAATTAAAACTATAAATCATTATTTTTTGTGTGAGAACTAGGAATTTAAGACCTAATGTGGACTTGTTTAGGCTTGCCTCGAGGGGTTTGACACGAGGGTCCAGGGGTGGAGCCCTCGGCCTAGTCGCTAGACACAAAAAGAGCAAAAAGGCGTCAAAGTTTCAAAAGGCGCACGCCTAGGCACACCAGGTGTGTGCCTTTTGAAAGGGTTGTGCCTAGGACCTGGGTGAGGCACCTACCCTGAAATGCGCATCGCCTATGCACCTAGGCACGCCTTTTAAATCACTCTATTTACCATTTGCAAGAATGTTGGATTGTGCTCTATTAATGTGGAGGCCTGGGTGGCGTTGCAAGTCCACTTCGTTGCAACTTGTGAGGAGGTTCAGTCTAAATTGTATCATTGTTGATGGAGATTTGAGACTAGTTATTAACGGTTTGAAGGGAATTGAGGACCCACCTTGGAATATTAAGAATATCCTAGAAGAGTTCTCGGTTGTTTGTCAAGACTCTTGTTTAACTGTTACTTACATGCTTGCTTTTAGAGAAGCCACCATTGTAGCTGATTGGTTGGAAAGTCAAGGTCATACATGCATGTTGCCTCTCCAGTCTTTCTAGACTGGCATCTCAATTATCTGTGTTTCTGTGATGCTTGGGGAAGGGCTACCCACGTTTTGGGATAGGTTTGGAGGAAGTATGATATCAATAGCATTTGAGTACTAGTTGTTTTTGCATTTTATTTTCTAAGGTATAAAGGGGAAGGATCTGTGTAACAAGGTCTAAACAAAATAGTTGTCATGCTACAGTACTCAAATATGGTGAGAGCAATTTAATGGAAAACAGGGACTAAGTCAATCTAATTAAAGAATGGTTAAGTGTGTATTCTAGTTACCATTCATTATTAGATCTCTAAGTCTACAAGGCATTTGTTTCTTGCATCTTTTCCATTCCTTTTCACTGGGGACCTATTTTCGTTATATGCCTTTTGATTAGTGTTATGTAAGGAGGCCTTCTTATTTATGCTCACTATTGGAAACTTCAAACTTCCTGAAGTTCTATTTGTGGTTCCATCAATTATTTCAAAGCATATTTATGGAGTTTTATTAATTGATAACCTTGCGGCATGTGCAATTTGAATGAGCAGAAGACTCATTAAAGCGGGAATCTGGAAGTAAGGTGCACCATGCTAATATCCAAGCATCAAAGGTGAGATTAAACTAGTTTCATACAACATAATGCCTTTTTTGTTGTGTAGTGTAACTTGTTGGTTTTTGTGTATTTTAGATCCACTCTGCATCTGATGTACATTTGGAGTAGAAAGTTTCTGCATTATCTGAAAAACTTCTTTATCCATTATCTTGTTGATTATAATCTTCCTAAATTTGTATGGAGACAGATTTTTGTAAAATTTCCTTAAACCAGTTGATTAGATTCTATGGTGTGGGGCTTCAGGCAGGGGAGGGGACCTTGAGAAAAAAATATAAAACAGGCAAAATTTAAGTCCTGAAAAAAATGAAAAAAGGGAAATTAGTTGACAAAGATGAAAAATGGAAACTATGAACTTCATCAACTAGAACTCATCTGAAGATAGAATTAAAATTTAAAGCAACTTAGGTATTTTAGGTTTATATGAGGGAAAAACTTGAATTACTTTGCTAGGATCTTAACAAGTCAACACACACTTGGAAAGTGTAACATTACATATAGACCTGGCAAAAAGTTGACCCAACCCAACCTGAAAAAATAGGGTTAGGACCTCATATTTAGCAACCCGAATGTGAAAATGACCCGACCCAAAAAACTGGGTTGGGTTAGGTCATGGGTCAACCCGCTGACCTGATTGTCAAGTCTAATTGGGATTATTTATGCATTGTTAGAAATTTCCACTCTTTAATTTTTTCTATTTAGTCTTTACCTTTTATTGTTTACTCTTTAAATTGTTAAATGTTCAAGTTTTTATTTTATATTTGGAATTTTAAGGTTAATTCTTTTAATTTTGACATTTTTCATGTAATTTTTCTTTTTTTTTTAATTTCAATTATTTTTTGGGATGACCCGAATTGACCCATGGGACAACCCTAACCCTTGCATTTAGGGTTAGGGTCTAGCATTTGACAACCCAACCCGAAAGTCAACCCAACCCGAATCCGACCCACACAACCCGATTGCCAGGTCTAATTACATATGAGTTAATGCTCACTTTTGAGCATGTAGAGGTGGAAGGTGATTCTCAGGTTGTGACATTCTCTTGGAGAGGCTAGAGCCTTGGCTTTCAAAGGGAATCTCATTCAGTTAGATCCCTAAGTCCATCTATTTGTTGCCAGATAGACTTTTTGGATAAGGGGGTGGGAAATCTGAGTTGAATTGTGGGAATGTGATAGTTCGGGTTGCTGTATGATACTGCTATCCTATAGCTGTACCAGTTTTGGTCACCTTCTTGAGTCTCTTTGGTATTGCCTCTATATTATGAAAGGTCATGCTTGTATCTTGCTCTGTTCTTTTTAATACATATTTTACTTGTTAACTTGTTATAAATGAGCAAAACAACACAGGCCACTGGATGGTTAAAACTAAGAAGGAAATTGCGTATAAAGACAATTCTGGTAAAAATAATGATGTATAGACAACTCAAAGAAGATTAGCATACTTAGTTTTCACATACTGCACTTAATGTTTCATGGACTCTCCTAAATACTTTAGTGTGTATACCAGAAATTCATCAGATTCCAACACACCATGTGACACTTATGTGTAGCATTTTCCTTTTCTCTCCTTCATTATTTCAAAAAGTGAAAATCTAGTGCACATGATAAATGGCATTTTTCCTATAGAATGTTTCTTTAGTGACAAATAGAAACTTTTAGACATTTTCTATGGGTATATGATGTCAGAATTTAAAAATATGGACTGCTTCAATGGCATCTACTTTTCTGTACACTTTGTCTGTGTGCCTATGTTTTTTCATCTTACTGAGTCAGATTCCCTGACATACATGAGATTCTGATTCCTATATCATGCCCATGCAACACTCTTTTATATAGAGTTTTCTATGTTACAAAAATTAAAACAATAAAAAGTTATACCTGTCAAGTTCCCTATGCTCTTTTTGTCAGTTTGCCAAATCCGAAATCTTCTACCAGTGTCAGAATCTAGAATTGACATTTCCTATCTTTGTAAAGTAGCTGAGAACATTTAACTCCATGCTAATATTTTAAAATCTTAAATCGTGTATTCTAGATGGTCTGAGCTTCTGATTATTTCATTACTATGTGGTCCATTGAATTTAATTATTGAATCGTGCCTTCTGTGTAATCCGTTGCAGGCTGTGGCTGACATAATTCGAACTACTTTGGGTCCACGATCCATGTTGAAGATGTTGCTTGATGCTGGGGGAGGTGCTCTTTTTCCTTGTTGATGCATGAATTTTTCCCATTCCTATTGTAAATGAACATGGACTAATTGATAGAAAAAGTAAAATTGACAAGGCTCAATTATTAGGCAAGACAGTATGCTTTAACTAATTCTGAGAGGCTTCATTTCCCCATAGTCTTTTGCATCTAACATTTTGTGACAGTTAGGTTCAGTTTGGAAAGAACACAAATACATACAATATAATACAAACTACAAGGTTTTGCACTCTACATATTTGCATTTGTGCTCTTTCCAAACTGAGCCTTACTGTTCCATTTTCTTTTCATGTGATATTAGTTCTTTATTTTCTTCTTGACTTCTTCTATTTGATATAGATAACTGAGATAGCTTTTCTGGTTTCTAACAGGAATTGTGGTCACCAATGATGGGAATGCTATTCTACGTGAGTTGGATCTTGCCCACCCAGCAGCTAAGGCATGGTTTCTCTGTCTCTTACCACAATTGAAATGAAAATCATTTATGCCTGCTGATTATTGTTGTTGTTTTTACAATCTTTACTATTGCTGTTGTTTTTTTCTTTCCTGTTGATTTAATTGTGAATTTGTGTTATTTAGGTTTATGCAACCAATTCCAGCTCCTGACTCTGTCTTATTGCCTGAAATTTACTTCTTTGCTCATTTTTAACAAGTTTTGTGTGATGTTGCAGTCCATGATTGAACTAAGCCGTACACAAGATGAAGAAGTAGGAGATGGAACAACATCTGTCATTGTTCTTGGTATGCTTTGGGCTTACAACTTGTTATACCTTCATACTCCTGTTTATGCAATAATGCCACTGTTATTTTTTCCTCATCTGCTGTGCAAACAAGCAATCTAAAAACATGCTATTCCCTTTATGCAAATAAGTTTCTATGATTATTACCACAGGAAGAGGTAGTGAACTGATTGCTGTAAAAAATAAATCGCTCATTTTTGGGCTACTGATAAACTTCTAACATGAGTCAAGGGATATGGTGATAACACATACTAGACTTTTTATTTGTCCATATCCTTTGGTCGAGCATGCCAGTTTAATGGTCTGTCACCTGAGGGAGGGGATTATTTTCTTTCTCAATATAAAGCTTTTCTTTAGCATGATGTCTACGTGTTAATATCCTTGTCACTAATTACCATTTTTTATTTTTGTGAAGCTGGTGAGATGCTACATGTTGCAGAAGCCTTCATTGACAAGAACTATCATCCTACAGTCATTTGCCGAGGTAATATTTTATGCATTTGGTCATGCCTTCTCTAGTTGTACATTGTATAATCTTTTAATGAATGACATGATGTGTTCTTCTTGCAGCATACAATAAGGCTCTTGAGGATGCCATTGCTGTTCTTGATAGGATTGCAATATCCATTGATGTCAATGATCGTAAGTTTCTATTGTGTTAGGTTCACATTCTGTCTATTTGAATTGTATCATGTGCTTAATATGCTATTCATGGCATTCTATCATCTTCATCTTTCCCTCCCTTCAGGTTTTGAAACTATTCTTGTCCCAACTGATTGTAGTGCTTGCATGTTTTTGTTACCATGGAATCATAGATATTTTCTCCAAATATAATAAAATATTTGCTTTTACAGAAAATAAAATTAAATGGAGCCATGTGTGATAGTAGTATTTCTTACTAAATTTAACAAAAGGATTTTTTTGAGTATGTTCAACATTGTCTATAGAATATGCAGATTCAATTTTGAATGAACAGGGCTTTCATTAATTGAGATTTTATATTTTTTGTTATGGAAATAACATGATTTCACTTGGCAGGTGCGACAATGCTGGGGCTGGTTAAAAGTTGTATAGGCACAAAGTTCACCAGTCAATTTGGGGACCTAATTGCAGTGAGTATTTTATGTAGTCTCTATTGCTGTTGGTGCACCAAGTTTGTCACATCATTATACCATTGCTTTACTTTTATTTTCCTTGTTTCTTGTGATATTATTCTGTTGGTGGTTAAACCTTCGTTAACTTTTATATGCTTTTTTCCTCTCTTTTTTGTCTGCTTGATTCTCAGGATTTAGCTCTTGATGCAACCACAACGGTTGGGGTTGACCTGGGCCAGGGGTTGCGAGGGGTAGATATTAAGAAGTATATAAAGGTTGAGAAGGTCCCTGGTGGTCAATTGGAAGATTCCAAGGTTCTTAAAGGGGTTATGATTAACAAAGATGTTATTGCCCCCGGTAAAATGAGAAGAAGGATTGTCAATCCACGCATTATTCTTCTTGATTGCCCTCTTGAATATAAGAAAGGAGAAAACCAAACAAATGCAGAGCTGGCTAAAGAAGAAGATTGGGGGCTCCTACTGAAGATGGAGGAAGAATATATTGAGAACATCTGCATGCAGATACTGAAGTTCAAACCTGATTTAGTAATCACAGAAAAAGGGCTTAGTGATCTGGCATGCCATTATTTGAGTAAGGCTGGAGTAAGTGCGATCAGAAGATTGAGGAAAACAGACAACAACAGGATTGCTAAGGCATGTGGGGCTGTTGTTGTGAACAGACCAGATGAACTACAAGAGTCCGATGTTGGCACTGGGGCTGGACTTTTTGAGGTCAAGAAGATTGGGGATGAATTCTTTGCATTCATTGTTGATTGCAGAGATCCAAAAGCTTGTACTGTTCTTTTAAGAGGTGCCAGTAAGGATCTCCTGAATGAAGTTGAAAGAAACCTGCAGGTATTTGTTGTTTTTTAGCACCTAAAAATACTTGTGTTGACCATGAGGCTATTGTTCTGAACTTCAATCTTGACAGGATGCAATGTCTGTGGCAAGGAATATAATCAAGAATCCAAAACTTGTTCCTGGTGGAGGTGCTACAGAGCTGACTGTATCAGCAACACTGAAGCAGAAGAGTTCATCTATTGAAGGCATTGAAAAGGTAAACTTTTTGACTTGAAAAAGTTAGGGCATGCTCAAAGACTAGTGTGTGGAAGTACAATTATATGGATGCCACGAGAAACTCTATTCCCAATTTAAGATTTGAGATGTAATTTTCCTTAACCATTTAATTGGTCCTATTTTTTGTCTTTTTGATTTCACAGTGGCCCTATGAAGCTGCTGCAGTAGCTTTTGAGGCAATTCCACGGACTTTGGCCCAGAACTGTGGGGTGAATGTGATTCGCACCATGACAGCCTTGCAAGGAAAGGTATAAAGCTCTGTTGTTTTGCTCCTAAATGTTGCTCAAGATTTTATGTGGTGTTTCAATGAAGTAAGCAGTGGCTCAAAAAGTGGAAACTTCAAATTTCAAACTTCTCTTTTTGATTATTTTGTTTCCTTTATTTTTGTCACAGCATGCAAATGGCGAGAATGCATGGGTGGGCATTGATGGGAATACAGGAGCGATTACAGATATGAAAGAGCGGAAGGTATGATAGCTGGCCAATTTGGCTAACCTAACTACATGACTACATGATGTAAGCAGATCATTTACGTGTGCTCTTTATCTCTTCTTTAGATTTGGGACGCTTACAATGTGAAGGCACAGACATTTAAGACAGCAATTGAAGCTGCTTGCATGCTCCTCAGAATTGATGATATTGTAAGTGGAATTAAGAAGCAGCAAGCTCCTGGAGCTGGGCAAGCTCCGAAGCCCAAAATTGAGGAGGAAGGAGATGCGGACAATGAGCAAATACTCCCCGAGTGAAGATTTCAGAATGATTAGTTACATCGTTTGGCTTGCATTAATGTGGATGATGTGACGCATCTCACTTGTTGAGGGTGCTTGCTGCGTTCTGGTTCATGTGCGGGGCTCTCAAAGTTTTGACTAGAAGTTCGAGATCAGATATAAACAATTGTGGGCTTATGCTTGGTTCTTACAATTACAAAAATCTTTAAAATTCCCTAACTTCAAATACGAGATTTTCAAGGTTGAAGGACAAGACTAGAGTACTTGCACGTTTTGCTTTGCTTAGTTTTTACCTGAAATTTGGTTTACCAAGAAATTCTAGTTTCGTGGGTTTTGAGAAATACAAGGACAACTGTTTTGTCTATGAGACTATGATTCATCTAAAGATATATTTAGTTTTTTTTTTGTTTTATCTTATTTTCTTTTTTATTTCTCTTTTGCATCTGCTCAGATGTTGAGGACATGAAGTACACGTGAGAATCGGGTGGGAAGTCGGAATTCGAAAAAGAGATTGTAAATTAAAAAAGCTCTGTTCAGCATTTCGGTAATCACCTACTTTTTCACCATCCTTTTTATTTTCCACCTATCCCTTTTTTGGCCAACTAATACAAGAACACTTGGCAAGCTTGAGAGTATCTTTAAGAACAAAAACGCTTCAGAAGCTATATCCAGAATGAGTGCTATTAATGAGGCTAAGGCACTTCCGATTCCACCTCAATTCTTGGGAAGCTACAGAGCGTTGCCAATTGTAAACCTTCCAAGGATTGCGGTTGCTTCAGACTGAAGCGGCAAGACTACTCTGCAAGGACCAAATCATGCGGCGGCGGCGGTGCAGTACCGAAGCTATCACGAGCCACCACCGCAAAGCTTGCTTTACTCGAATTGCTAGACGCCCCATCTGAGTATATCACCGGTTCCCGAAGGTTGCTAAAAAGAATTTTTCGGAGATCTTTCTTCAATTGTGGAGGAACCTGGCGAGTAGGTTTTCAAATTCATGATCATGCTTCTCAAGGCTGTTAATGACCACAAATGAAACTGATCATGATTATTAAACGAAAGCATTACGGGATCTCCAAATAGCCCAAAGAAGATTGCAAGTGTGGATGAACAACTAACTCTTCTTTATCCTATGGAGAACGTTGATATCAAAAAATGTTCTCTCACCTGAGGTCCTGAACAGTAATTTTTCATCTTATTTTATAGGGAACTTTCAAGAATATTTTTGCCAAAAAAGGGATGATAAAAGTCACTACTTGGTCACTGAACTTTTTAGTGTGAAATTAGACCAAGAAAAGATTCATAGAGACAGACTATTTTAAAACTTGGATGGCAAGGATAGGTGAAAGAAAATCGTGGTTGGACGATGAGATATGAGACTGAATCAACACCCCATAACGTTCCACAATACATCCTCGCGGTGTATTAGGAGCATTTCTCAATGATAATATCATCATTTCTGATATTATCATGTAGAGATATTTTTAATACATACAGAAATGTGCTGTAGGACGTTATGAGGGACAATCTTGTGGGGGACTGATTTGAAATCATGAGATAATAATTTTTCATAGGATATGTGAAAAACCTCAGCCTCCGATTTCCTGAGACCAGGTGGGACCTGGTGTCATAAGGGAAATCACATGCCAATGGGCAAGTGGTGACTGTGGGGTGGGGGGATATTCACAGTTCATAAAAGTTCGACATACTAGCATTTTGCAAGATGCAATGTCCAAACCATAACCATCATTATTTATATGATTTACCTTTGAATGTCTTAAATCAATGAATCAATTTAAGGATTAAAATATTTAGATCAGACAGTTTATAATCATCATATTAGTAATATATTTTAATTTTTAAACAGCTGCACCAGCTGCTGAACCGGCACTAATAGATAGATAAACATTCACCATGCAAATTGATTTATAAAAACAAAAATAAAACATAATAAAAGATATCATCATAAGAGAGAGACCGAATCAACCTCCACTAGACGACTCCGGATCTCCAGCCCACGAGAATTTTGTACATGCCTACCTACAATACACCACCTCTCGTGAATTGAGAACATCTTCTCCTGCATAATGCTATGCAGAGGATGATGTGTTCATGTGTGACTACGATAAACATGGGCAGGAGATCCGGACTCCCATGAGACTGCCCCCTACAACGTCGCACACCATATCTCACCACATCCTCGCCATATATTGAGACCATCTCTGGATGATGATATCATCATTCTTGGTATTGTCATCGGGATATGTTCTTAATATAAAGCGGAGATGTACTATGGGACGTTGTGGAGGCTGATTTGAACTCAAAAAGAGAATTTGTAACCCGTTGATCCTCCATCCATCCATCCATCAGGAAGTGTATATATATAAATGATCAAGTGACCTCATAAAATGATTTTTTATTTCAAACATACGCCCAGCAGGTCTCATTTCATCATGCTTTTAGAAACAAAAGGTGATCATCTTTAAACCCATACCTTACTCCAGGTGGAGCAGCTACCTTAAAATTTTGTTAATCAATTTCAAAAGAGAAAAGAAATTACAGGGAGGAAGTAGCCCTGGTGCTAAACCAAAACACCTTATAACCTCAGCCCAACCTAAAAGAATAAAACAAGAAAGAAAATACATCCATTAAGGTTGTGTTTGATTGTAGTGTAATTTTATTTGTACTAATACAAATGCATAAGAGTGCAAATGAAAAGAATGCAAATTTTGGTTTAATTTTATTTTGGATTTTACTTTATTCTGTTTCAGGTCTTATTTTATTTCATTTTTACTGCAATCAAACAAAATAAAGTAAATTTTCAAACAAAAATAAATCATAATTGCACCAAAATCATTTGCACTACCACGATTTTGCATCAGTGCAAATAAATTTGCATTGCAACCAAATACGGCCTAAAGAAAGAAAAAAAAAAAAAAGAAATCGATGCCCACTTGTATTGTATTCAAGAGATACCTAGGGGTGAGGAAAAAAATGAAAAATTGAAGCGACCGAAAAAACCAATCGAAACCGAATAAAAATTTAGTTAACCAAACCGGTCGGTTCAATTTTGGTTAACCAAAATAGAGAACTGACGGTTAACCAAACCGACCAATATACATATATTTATATATATTATGTATATTAATATATATTTTATATATTTTATACATTATAAATTAATAAATATGCATTATATATAAAAATATATATTTATAATATTTTATTATATATTTATATATTTTTCTATAATAAATATTGTAAATAATAAAAAATCGAAAAACCAATGAACTGAATTGATGGTTAACAGAACCGGTCAATCGATTAACCGATCGGCTTCGGTTCGGTTTTAGTGTTACCGACTCAGTTTCAAAAGTTAGCCCACAATTTGGTTATACCCCTAGAGATACCCATCTTTTCCTCCCTTGTCCTCATCTTAAGTATGTGGGGAGTAGGGGTGCTCATGGTTTGGTGGGCATTTTTTGGAATCGAACTGGTACTACCAGTTTTTGGAAAACTGGTAACCGGAACCGAATCGAAATCAGTCAGTTAACTGGTTGACCGATTCGGTTAACCATCGGTTTTTTCTATTTTTTATTTTTACAATATATATTATAAAAAATATATATGTATTATTTTAAATAATAAATATATATTTATATATAATGCATATTCATTAATTTATAATATATAAAAAATAAAAAATATATAATGTACATAAATATATATAAAAATATAGAAATATATGTATGCTGGTCGGTTCAATTTTGGTCCGTTTTTTCAGTCGATTCGATTTTTCGGTTTTTTTGCTCATCCCTAGTGGGGAGCTCGTCACTGGACCAGAACATCCAACTATTCTTCGTGTCTCACAATTCACAAAACAATTTGCCAAAAGCCGACGCTCACATGCATAATCAGCCATTCCCTATAAGCATGCCTAATCTATTGGCCAAGGAATCCACACTGAATTCTTCAACAACTGCATCCTATTAGAATTCACAAAAATCGGACAAACAATATTCTCTTTCTCTCTCCATTTTTAGTACCGTTCATTTTTGGATTTTGAGAGGGGCAAAGTTGATTAATGGAATTTTGGTTTCCATTCACTAAGATACAAGTTCAAATCAGCCCCTCACAAGATTGCCCCCCACAATGTCCCACAGCACATCCCTGCCATGTATTGGGAACATCTCCCGATGATGAAATTATCATTTATGGGATTATCATCGGGAGATGCTCCCAATACATGGCGGGGATATGCTGTGGGACGTTTTGGGGGGCTGATTTGGTCTCCTAAGATATCTATGCTGTTTTTTAGATGAAAGTTTTATTTTCCTTGTAGGTGACTTAGTACCAACAATTGGATGGGACAAAATTACCCTTTTAATAATAGCTTTTTATGGCTAAAATGGTCATTGTCTTATTTACTTAAAAATATAATAAAAGAACATGGGTAAATGAATTTACCTGTTCCCTAGAAAATCACTTATCCAAATAAATACATTTACCCGAACAAATAACTCCTCCAAAACCAAACAGAGCTATTATTAAAATTACCCTTTTAATAATAGTTTTTTATGACTAAAATGGTTATTGTCTTATTTACTTAAAAAAAAAAGAACATAAATAAAATGCACTACCTAATCCCTAGAAAGCACTTATCCAAATAAAATAATTTCTCCAAAACCGAACAGAGCCTTGTTAAAAGTAACTTCCCTATAAAACACTTAACAAAGGTAAGCCTCTCCGCTGTGGATATATGATTAAAAAGAGATACAACAAAAGGAACTGATAAGGGGAAGCTTCCAA
Organism: Nelumbo lutea; assembly: GCF_056320005.1. Taxonomy (NCBI): domain Eukaryota; kingdom Viridiplantae; phylum Streptophyta; class Magnoliopsida; order Proteales; family Nelumbonaceae; genus Nelumbo; species Nelumbo lutea. The sequence continues at coordinate 11,744,661 of NC_142687.1, forward strand.
TCTCCAAAGTTTGAATGAAAATAACCTTTATTTTGATATCCAAACTGGAATTTTGAATTCAATTATATATGTTTGTCTAATTCTGATGTTAAAAATGATAACCTTTATTCCGCTGTGTTACGAGTGTCGATCAATAGTTAATACGTCTCCAATGAAAACAAGTTTGTTCTTTTGTAATGATAGACTGAAAAGCGAACCATTTTGGGGTCCGGTAAAACAGAACCGATTCTCGTTTTTCTGATCCGACCATCCAATCCGATCAGATTTTGAAAACATTGGTAGAACATGACAAGGCTGTCCCCATATATGATCATTTAATTTATACTGAGATTTGTTACTCTCAAATCTCGAGGCATAGCTTCTGTAGCAATTCATAGTATCCTCCTTCCACATTGTCACTTGTCTGTTACTTCTCCCACACCTGACACCACCGTAACCTTCATCCCTGAAAGTCATAACGCATCCATAAAGAAAATACATATTTAGAAAAGAAATAATAATAAGAGCTTAACGCAACCTAATTTTTTCACCAACAATTCGGAATGAAAGAATTTGAACCTCTTCGTAATATGTCTCAGAAGAACCATTCAACCTAAAAGCTTAAGCTGTTAAGGTGAGGTCTTTGAATAGATTGATATTCTTTAATACGCCCCCTCACATTAAAGTCAATGAATTTGAAGCGCCAACAAGCACAAGCCCACACATACCTTGTGTTGAAACCTATTTAATTATAATGGGGTAATGAGGATCAAATACTAGATCACTTGGTCAAAATGGTTCTGATACCATCTCAAAAAACCATTTAACATAAAAGCTTAAGCTATTAGATAAAGTCCTTAAATAGGTTGATATTCTTTAACAATAGTGAATTAAAAAGAGAAATCATAAGGCAATTATGTACCCATTCAAGTAAACTTTGGGCTTCACCAACTTCTAAATAGGTTCAATGCTAACTTAACCTCCATGTTAATTACATTTAATATAATTAATATAAAATTCCTAAGAACACTAACAAATAACCCTATAAGTGATCATTAATTACTATTGAATAGTCCATTTTGTTCTAGCTAGTATGTTTCACCTGAGTAGAGATCTGCCAATAAAACATGTTACAACTCTCTACCAACTTGATCAAACCCCACACATCTCACCATGAGATTGGGACTCACTGTAAAAGTGGAACCTGCCATATATGATGTGCGGTGTGAGATTATATATATTGGTAGAGGGTTGGAAGGTGTTTTATTAGCAGGTAATCCATACTCGATTCATCCTATTGTAGTGTTTGATCGAATGTTCAATGCAATAGGAGCAGCTAATCCACAAGTTCCCAATCTTTTCCATGTCAAATCCAAGCAGATCAGAATCTAGTTTTAGAATCGCAAGCAAGAAGTTATAGCAGCGACTTTTTGCTTTTGTTCATCATTTAGTTTTTTATTAATGCCTTTATCTAGTGTGCAATTATTTCTTTTGATAAATTTGATCAAATCAATTATACTCATTTAAGAAAACCAACAATAAGTAGGTACAAACTATGCGGTGTCTATGTCAAATGTAAACCATGGTTTTCAAAACTGGACCGGACTGGACAGTCGGACCATAAAAATCGGGAACTGGTCGGGTGATCAGTTCTGTTTTTTCCACAAAATTGGATTTTTGCCAAAAACCGTTGATTTTGGTCAGCAAATCGCTGACCTGGGCGGTTAATCGTATGAACGGTTTTGACCATCTTTTTTTTTTATTTTTTTGTTAGAACAGCTCCACCATTTGATTCAAACGGTTGGACCGTTTAACCTGGGAATTAGACCCCTGACCGGTTCGGTTTTCAAAACCTTGATGCAAACCAAAGGGTAGGAGTCAATAAATGCAGAGTTTTAGCAAATGCCTCTTTTATTTATATATTATAAATTATAGGGTAAATTGCTGAAACCTCCCTTGAAGTTTTAGACCATTTCTTAAACTTTTTCTAAAGTTTGATAATTGCAATCACTTCCCCTAAACTTTTTGACATGGTTGCAGGTAGAGCCCTTCTATTATGGTTCTCTAAAAAGAGGCATGAAAATGTCTAAAATGCCCATGAAATTGCTAGTGAAGCTGGTTGTACCTTTACCTTTGAACAGTTGATATAAAGGACAAATTAGAAAATAAATCAATTTCAGAAAAGTGGTAACAGGGATTTAGAGTAGTGATTCATACGTAGAGAAAACTTGAAAAATAAAAATTTTGATCAAAGTAACTGTATGGGTATTTTAGACATTTTCATATTCTCTAAATAAGTGGAATGAGTTATTAAGAAGTTAATGGAATGATTAATGAGGAGAGATAATGAAACGATTTAATGAGAAAGAGAAGAGGGAGCTAATGAGGAGAGATAATGAAACGATTTAATGAGAAAGAGAAGAGGGAGCTAATGAGGAGAGAGAAAGGTTTTTAATACTTAAAATTGATTGGTTGCTTGAATAATTTTGTCCAATTTAAAAAAAAATTAAAAAAAAAACAAAAAAATAAATGGTAGGGAAGGAATGAGAGACAAAATTGGATTAGAACTCAATTCACACTGTGCTTACAGCCACTTGTAGGTGTACATTGGGAATATCTCCCCAGAATAAGAACTTACAAATACAGAGATATTCTCGATGCACCGGTGCAAAAGTCTTAACACAGTGTGACAACATAGAAGGTGGTGTCTAAGGGAGAGACTTACACAAGGTTAGGGACAGCTGCTATTGGATTAGTACAGTGGAAAGCAGAATGATGGCAGTACTAAATCCGGACTAATGTGCTTGTATATTTATAGAGTACGCCAGAAGGTAGCATAGATGAGAAGCATGGAGAAATCAATAATGGCGTTACTAATCGTCGTCATTGCACTGAGTATCCTTTTGCAAGGAGCCACTGCCGTAGAGACTTCTCCAACTGTGATTGTTGTTGGTGCAGGAATGTCCGGTGAGTATTCCATCCTCTCTCTCTCTCTCTCTCTCTCCATATATATCTATCTCTAACTAATATAAACTTCTCATTTTCAGGGATATCAGCGGCAAAAGCGCTGGTCGCTGTCGGAATAAAAAACATAATAATACTGGAGGCAACGAATCGGATCGGTGGTCGCATTTGTAAAACCAACTTTGCGGGGATGTCTGTGGAGATTGGAGCTAATTGGGTAGAAGGAGTTGGTGGTAATGAAGTCAATCCCATCTGGAAGATGGTGAATAAGCTTAAGCTTAGGACTTTCGTCTCTGACTACGATAACCTCACCGCAAACACATATAAACAAGTGTACGTTCGACTTATTATTACCGTCGACACCGTCGACGTCGATACTATTATTCCTCTCTTCTTCTGCTGCTGCTTCTACGTGCTTATTTTCAGTATTCTTCGTGTAAATTTACAGAGGTGGGCTGTACAAGAAATCCGAAGCTCAGACGGCTTTTGATGCAGCAGACATGCGCTCCGAGTTCAGCACTAACATTTCGGTTTCTATGTCTGCTCATAGACAGGAGGACATCTCCATCTTGACGTCCCAACGCCTTACAAACCAGTTAAGAACTCCTTGATTCCCTTAAATTAGGGTTTGGTATGCATGGTCAATCCAGTATTCCATTTGTGGGATCCCTTCGATTAATTAAGTTTCTGGTTTTTTTTTTTTCTTTGTAATTCTTTACGTAACTTATTATTAACTATATGCATATATTCTGAAGGTAAAAGCAAAAAGAAAAAGAAAAAAAGTGTCCAAAAATTGTGTTAAACCTTATTTTTCAAAGTAGTTGTTTTATAAATCGGAAGCATGTTTTATAACATCATATATAAGAAGCCCATGATATATAATCTAATTAATCTCTTTAGTTTTAGAGGTTTTATGGAATTCTACTACAATTAATGATTTAGAAATTTCAGACAAATCTGTTATTAATATAAGAGTACTGTCATGTTTTAGATTAAAACAACCATAAAACCTATTTAAAATTAAAGAAAAGAATTTTTTTTTCTGTTTCTTTTCTTTTGGTATAGCTGGAGCTGTGGTCCATTGTGAATTACTTTTCTTTTAGTATCAAGAGTTTTCTTTTTTTTTTTTTTTTTTGCTGATATAACAATTTCAAAAACAAAATATTCATGGTGTAGAATACCCCTCAATAGTTTGGCCGGTTTGGTTCGCCATTAGTTGTTAAGTGGGAATTAGTGGATAGAATACATTGTAGAATGCATGTGATATTGTGAGGCCCACTGAAATATGGCAGTCCAGATCAGGTGGGCATACATGGTGAGCACACTGAGTCAGCACTTCGAAAATTATTTGACACCTGCCCCATAGAATTCCCCTAGTCTAGACTTAAAATTGATTAAAAGCAACTTTGAACTCTGGACTCGAAACATGGACATGCCCTCAATTGTCAACTACAAAAAGGATCACTCGGATGTTTTCAAGGTTGTATAGGTTTCTATCTTTCCTTTTCTTTTCTTTTCTTTTTTTTCTAAAGGCTCCATTCACTTTTCATGAGGTTATTTATGTGGGTAAGTGCATTTACTTATATTTTTTTAAAATTTCAGGTAAATAAGATAATGATTGTTTTAATTATAAAAAGTCATTTTTAAAAGAGATAATTTTGTCCTATCCAAGTGTCAATAATTTTCTCTCGGATGGAAAATTTATTTACCTACATAGGAGATGGGTATCACTTACCTAATTAACTGGCACCCAAAGAAAATAAATTTTCCATGGACCCTATATAAATTTGAAAAATAGAACATGGATTTCTTGGTCATTGAGAACCAAGACCTGCTAACCAACTCCCCCCCTCCCAAAATCCAAAAAGCGAAAGGGCCTTAAATCAAATAAATCCTAATGTTTAAACGACGATGGTTATCAAAGAAAATAAAAAATTAATAAAAAAACACTTTCAAATTATCATCATTGACTTTGAGGGCATAATCCATCTTCATAATATTGAAATTCGTGATTTGAGTGAGAATTTTGTTTTTAACTTAGGCTGTGTTTGGTTTAAAGGAAAAAGTAGGGAAGGGAAGGGAAAAGTAGGGAAACTTATACAAACCTTGTATAGGTTTCCTTACTTTTCCCTTCCTTTCCCTCCCTTTTCCTTCAAACCAAGCATAATCTTAATGTCCAAAGATCCAACATTTTCATTAATATATTTTGAATATAAAAATTGTATTTCTGAAACTTACTCTGAAAGGGACTGTCCATCATAATATGCAGGATTTTGTTTTTTAAACCAAGGGCAATTGTCATTTTAGCGAAAGCAAGAGATTAGTGATATGAATTTAAATAATTTGGGTTAACTTATAGGAACTCTTAGGCTCAGTTTGGAAGGAGTACAAATACACATATGTAGAGTGCAAAACCTTGTATTTTGTATTATTTTATATATATTTGCACTGTACATATTTGCATTTGTACTCCTTCCAAACTGAGCATTATGTGTTGACTACTAAAAAATAAATTAAAGAAAATATAAAAACTAAAATGTCTTCATCACGTCATGTTATAGCTTTGGAGTTTGTCACTTTCCTTTTGGACTTTTTGTAAATGTGTCAAAAAGTTCATGGGAGGCGATTGCAATTACCAAACTTCAGGGAGGTTTTTTTGGCAATGGTAAGAAAATTTAGGGGAGGTTTCAGCAATTTTTCCTAAAAATTAATGACGATGAATACACACAAAAGTATAAAAAATATAAAAAAAAAATGTAAAAAAACATTTGGGCGCATCTCTAGTCTCATGTATTCATCATATTAAATAAAAAAAAGTGGATAAATAAAAACAATTTTTATAAACATAGAAATAAAAAAGAAAAAAGAAAACATATTAATTGTCACCAACACTTACTAGTCCATAAAAATGCATGTACCCCAAAGAATACTTCAGCTGCCCTTGGAACGGGGACGCCATTACTGTCCCCAATTATAAATTAATTTGATATTGTGAGGGATAAATCTCCCGTATAAGCAACCACAACCTTTCATTTCGTTCCATTTTTTTGGTCATGAGTTTTAATATAGATGAGAGTGTTTGTTTTGAGTTTAGCTATTTTGTAAGGGATGGGTTTTTCGTCCTAGGTTAAATTAGTTTGTATTCCTTGTATATTCCCTTTTTTCTATCTTTTATTAATCTTCAAAAACAAATTTCAAAAAGAAATCAAAACCATCTGATTTGGGAATGATAGTGTATCCATTCTTCCGTTTGTTTTAATTGTCGGAGTTAAACTTTTATTACGACAATATTTGATAGAAAAGAACAGACTTCAGTACTTCACCATCATCCATGTTGGGTGTACAAACATCTTACCGAATAGTTTACGTTAACGTGACTATATCTCTCACTTAAAAGCTGTCTCACTTTCTTGGATGTTTCTGACTCAAACACTGCTAGCTCGACAACTGGAAGAAACGATGTCGTAAACCCATTTCAGTTGGATTTAACACATGATCAGAATGGCAGGGTTCCGTATACGCCGATCGATATGGCGGTGGACTACTACACCTACGATTACGAGTTTGCAGAGCCACCGCGGGTGACGAGCTTGCAGAACGGGGAGCCATTGCCGACGTTTTCGAACTTCGGAGAGGATCTTTACTTCGTCGCAGATCCCAAAGGTTACGAGACCGTCGTTTACCACATCGCTAAGCAATTCCTAACTACCGATGCCGCCGGCGTCATCACCGACCCTCGTTTCAAGCTTAACAAGGTGACTGACTCGACGACTCATCACTTTTCAAGCATTTGTTGTCTAGCTACTTGTCTTCTTAATTACTACTTATACATGTGAGTCCTGACAAATCATGTATAGAGTTGACTATACATGATTAATTATATCCAAATTAATTAAGAAATAGCACTGATAAATTTATATGGACTGATAAAATTTATTTTAATATAAAACAATAGAACTTTTTGACAAAATTTTAAATTTTACCACAAAAAAAAAATTATTGAATTATTTAAAACTATAAAGCCGTATATATATAGAACACCACCTTCATGTCTTTTTCTACAAAAGTTGGGTGGACCGAATTCGGGTGGTCCTTATTCGAATTGATTATTGTAACCGGGCGGCACAGGATCATTGGAATGTGAAAAATCATTCGTCTCGCAACTCTGTACCAGACACAAAAAGTTTTTAAACTTTGAGCATTTGATATTTAATTGTTTCGCAGGTGGTGACAGAGATACGACAGTCGAGAAGTGGGGTGATTGTAAAGACGGAGGATGGTTCAATCTACAGAGCTGCATACGTAATGGTCTCAGTCAGCATCGGTGTGTTGCAGACCAATCTCATCAACTTTCACCCTGATTTGCCGGTTAGCACTAGTCGTCTACTCCTTTAATTTAATTAATATGTGAGCTGTTACTGTTAGAACTGAATATATAAATGAGGATGGATGAATTAATCTAGCTGAAATTTTATAAATTCGGCACAGCAATGGAAGATCCTGGCCATATACCAATTTGATATGGCAGTTTATACCAAAATATTCATCAAATTCCCTTACAAATTCTGGCCCACCGGAAATGGCACCGAGTTCTTCTTGTATGCTCATGAAAAGCGCGGTTACTACACGGTTTGGCAGGTATATATGTGATTGATCAGTTTGTTACAGACGATGAACGATGTATCTCAGTATCTGAGTTTGTTAAATTGATTATTAATTACTACTTGTGTTAAATAAATATTTGTAGCAATTGGAGAGGACGTACCCAGGATCTAATGCTCTTCTGGTAACTGTTACTGACGATGAATCCAGGAGGATAGAACAGCAACCGGATTCTGATACTAAGAAGGAGATCATGGAGGTGTTGAGAAACATGTTCGGAAAGAACATACCAGAGCCTACACACATATTGGTTCCAAGGTGGTGGTCCAACAGATTCTACAAGGGAGCATTCTCAAATTGGCCAATTGGGGTTAGCCGCTTCGACTACGATCAGATGAGGGTAATTAATTAATTAAGCACTGTTTTCATCGAATATTTTCATCCTTTCTATCAAATGTGTTTTGGGTTCGATCGACTATGATACCACAGGAATCGTCCCTAGCTATGTCTGTCCGCGAGTCTGATCGGAGGAGAAACAAAGATCAATGCTACTTATAAATTCTTTTTTGTGTTGTTCTAAAGGCACCCATCGGAAGAGTCTACTTCACCGGAGAGCACACCAGCCAACAATACAACGGTTACGTGCATGGAGCCTACCTTGCAGGTTAATTAATGAGATTAATTTATCTTTAATTAGGTGTTAATTAATTGTATATATTAATTGTGGGATTAGAGAGCAATGAGTACTACCGGTTCATTGATTGAGAAGTTGGCATGGATTCGGGGTCTATCTAAATTCTAAGTAAGACACTGAATTTGAGAAATTAATGTTTCAGGTGTTGATTCTGCAAAGATAATGATCCGATGCATCAAGAACAAAGATTGCAAGTACCATGCCATGCCCAAAGGCACTTGAAGCTTGGCTTCAAGGTGTTCCATCCCTGTTCCCCCATGGATGAATGAATATGGTGGCAGGAGCAGATCAGGATTCAGGAGAGGGATGATATTTGAAGGTCCGGATGTATAGGCACGTTAGCTGAGCACAATGAGTGAGCAGGGAATAGATGCGTGACACATGTTCCAGCTAATGCGCCTTTCATCCAAACGATTGTGTTATGTTAGACAGAAATTATTCATTATTTTATTATTTTTGTCAAAATAATTAAAAATAAAAACAATAAAAAAGAAAAACCTAAACGTGTTGGGAGTTGGGACTCATTTATGTTTTTTTTAGGTTTTTCTTTTTCATTATTTTTATTTTTAATTATTTTGATAAAGATAATAAAATAATGGATAATTTCTATCTAATGGAGCAAAAACTTTTAGATGAAAGACATATTAGCTGGGACATGTGCCATATAGATATTATATGCTCACTCATTGTGCTTATCTAACATGCCTACTACATCCCAACCTGATATTTGATATGATTCAATCCTTCCTAAGCTAGCTTGAAATACATGAACAATGTAGTCTACTACTACTGGAGTAGTGGGGTGGTAGGTTATAGATCTTTGGGAGCTTTCGAACTTTGGAGAGATTAAGGAAAATGAGAGATCTGGATTCATTGAGAGTTCAAGTGAGCATGATGTACTAGAATGTTTGAATGAGGGTGATGTACCTTTATTGTAGTTGATCTCAGACCTTGTTTCAAAGGAAATTTTCCTTATTAATTTGTTCTTTTTTTTTTGTGGAAGAATTTTCTTATTAAATCATGTTATCAAGTGGTTACCTAACTTGGTACAACCTTACAAGTCAGTATTTTCGAACCGTTCAGATAATTGGACCGTTTAACTTGGAAACTGTCCATGCAACCAATTCCATTTTACCCTTAACTTGTTCGTTGGCTAAAAACTATTGACTTGGTCAATGATTTGTTGAACCAAGTGATCAAACAGTCAACCCATTTGACCTGGAAAGGGGTTTTTGGTCATTTTTTATTTTAATTATATTTTTTTATTTCTTAAATTGAAACAGTTCATCCATTCGAATTGTATGGTCGAACCGCTGACTCCAAAATCTGAGGCCAAAGCAATTCCGATTCTAGATCGATTTTTATAACATTGGTACAAGTTGTGAGGCCAAATTCTAAAAGTATTAACATGCATTTCATACTTGTTTACATACTTTAATTAATATAAAATAACACACACACACACACACAAGGTTTGAAAACAGACCCAGAATCGAAAACGCTTTCGCCACTAGTTTTTGGGTTAGTGGTTCGATCATTCGATTCAATCAGATGACTTGTTTCAACTTAAAAATAAAAAAGTAAAGTTAAAAAACAACAAAAAAAACTGTTGTTTGGGTTGAACAGGTTGACGATTTGACCGCCTGAGTCAGCGGGTCACTGATCAAGTCAACAATTTTTTGTCAAGGACTAGGTTAACAATGGTTCGACTATCCAAGTTAACAATGGTTTGAAAACACTGCACATATACACACACAAATTTCTAGATTGGGTTCGATTAGAAATGATTATTCCTAGTTGAGAGCCTTACAGTAGAGCTGCAACCAAAATGAGTTCTAATCAAATACTTTGGGCTGGAGTTCGATTAGGCTCGACTTGAGTTTGAATATTGAACTAAGCTTAATTAGTTATCAAAACTCAAGCTTGACCAATAAGATGTTTTGCTCAAAAACTAGCTGCTAGCTCAATTAATATATATTATAAAATATAAAAATACATACATACATATTTTACAAAATATAAAAATATAATCTATAATACATATTATAATATATTTTTTGGTATTTTATATATAATATAAGAATATATATTATATATTATAAAAACATATCATATATATTTATAAAATATAAAAATATATTTATTTTTGAAAATTTAAACCGAATTCAAGCTTATCGAATATTTAATTGGATCGAACTGGAACCTAACAACATTTTAATCAAACCAAGCCAAGAAATATAAAAATTCTTGTGAGCTAGGCTCGATTGCAGCCCTACGTCTCAGGGATTTTAGGAGATGAAGTATAGCAGTAGTACATTTATCGTTGAAGAGAGAGAGAGAGAGATGGGGATGTAGCACATGTTGGTCGGAGAAAGAGCTTTTATTTTTTTAAAAGAAATTTTATTAATTAGAGGCCATTCAACCATATTTGCCAAATGCGGTCAGCCACCTGATTGCATTCCGTATGAGGCTAATTCTATTAGCCATGTCTCAGTTAATTAATAAAAGAGTTTTTCTCACCATCTGAGTTGATTGAAAAAGATGGTGTCAGTGAGGGGATCAGATTTAGAAGGCACATCAAAGTAGTACATTACCACATGAACCTTATCTACAACGGCGGCAATAATAAAATCTTTTGGACAATTTTTTTTTTTATTTTTATGGCTATTGTTAGACGATTCTAAATGAGGGAATCTATTTGCAACTGTATCTGAAACTTCAAACGAGGCGACTAAGAGTTTTTAACAGTTTATCAAAATAGATAAATTGGGTCATCTTTACGACTGTGTTTGATTTCGTGCGTGTTTATTAAAAAAATGCCGCTACATCAACACCACATAGATGGTGTTTGGTATCAATGTAGCTTTTGGAAGAAACGGTGCCAGTTCAGCATTGGAGATGTGTTTAACAAGAAAATGCCTAAAAAGTTATTTGGTTGAGCTGTTTTTCTGATAAACGGCTCTCTCAAAAATCGTCTAAACCGTTTATTGAAAAAACATCAATTTTGACATTTTTCATTTTCAAGACCGATTTTTCACTGTTTGGCTTATATGGCACCTAATGGTGTCTAGTGGTGCTTAATGACGCTGAGGTGTAAAAAGAATCATACAAAATGTTTAAAGTAGATTTTGTCTCGTTTTTCAAGACAAAATCGTACAAAGCGTTTATCTTATAGACATTGGCTTTTATTGCATATGAAACAATATGAATCAATTATCTGATTTCACCATTTATCAAATAAATGGAAGAAAACTGAAACACTTTGATTTTTGTGCATGAGGCATTTGGGGAAACGTCAAATTCATCTTTCTCCAAACGCCCCAACGTATCTTGAAACCAAATGCTGATGTAGCGCACTTTAATGGGTATTAATATGAGGTGGAGGCTGGAGAGTAAAAAACGTTTAAAGTGAAGTCCAACCAAACAACAAAAAACAAAAAAGGTTTAAAGTGAAAATATATAAATAAACAGTTTATCCATAAAAACTCATGGAACCAAATACATACTGTATCAAATCAGCACTGTTCATTTTTTATTTCTAAAAAAAATATGAATCATTGAAAAGGTATTATCAAAAATTATATTTAAATAAAGAAAAATAATTAAATCTTGTAAATTAATGAGCATGTACTTGTTCTCACATTATTTATAGAGTACCGGAGAGCATACTAGCCAAAACTACAATGGTTACGTGCATGGAGCTTATCTTGCAGGTTAATTAATTAGGTTTATCTCTACTTTTTGTCTCAATGGATTTAATTAAGTGTTATTTAATGTATATATTAAGACAGTCGGATAAATTATGATTGAAGGCTGGCTTGAAGGATATGGTGGCAGGAGCAGAGGAGAGAATTATCATTGAATAAGTGTTTCTTATTTGCAGTAGTATGATTTTTTCACATGCCTAGAGGTTTTTTTTTTTTTTTTTGATTCATGTATTTAGAATGTTATTCTTTCATATTGTAGTTTAAGTTGTTTAAAGGGATGATGAGGGCTACTTGAATAGTGGGGTGGTAGGTGTTGTAGATTTTCTTATTAAAGAAAGTTATTAAGGGGTTACATAACCCAGTATGGGTAGTCAGTGTTTTCGTTGGGTCGGATTGTCGATAAAACAGCCAAAAACTGTTGTTTGGTCAAGGATTGGGTTAAGGGTGAAATGAAACCTGTTGCCTCCGATGGTTTTTGGGCCGATTGATCCAACTGCCCGTATCAATGACAATTCGAAAACACTACACACACATTTCTAGAGTGGGCTGGGTTAGAAATGATGAAATGATTATCTTTAGTTGAGAGCCTCACAGTAGGGCTACAATAAAATTGAGTTTCTAATCAAATAGTTTTGGTTGGAGTTAGACTAGACTCGATTTGAGTTTGATCCTAATTGAGTTTGAAAACTAGATTAAGCCCAATTAGTTATTCGAATTCGAGCTTGACCAATAAATGGTTTGGCTCAAAAACTTGCAGGCCTAATTCGATTAATATATAAATTATAGAATATAAAAATGCATACATACATTACAAAATATAGAAATATAATCTATAATAAATATTATAAAATATATTTTTATATTCCATATATAATATAAGAACATACTATATATTATAAATAAATATAATACAAAAATATATTTATTTTTGAGCTTTCAAACCAAATTCAAACTTATCGAATATTTAATTGAATCGAGTTCAAACCAGAAAATAAAATTTGAATTGAAGTCGAACTCAAATCCGAACTTAGCAACACTTTAGTTGAACCGAGGCAAGACATAAAAATTCAAGTCAACTTGGCTCGATTGCACCCCATACGTCACATAGATTTTAGGAGATGAAGTATAACAGATGTACATTTTTCGTTGAAGAGAGAGAGAGAGATGGAGACGTAGCACATGTTGGTCGGAGAAAGAGCTGTTTTTTTTTCAAAAGAAATTGTATTCAAAATGACAGAATGTGTCATACATCCAACCATGTCATACAAAGAATTTGCCACCTGATTGTATTCGCTATAAGCATGGCTAATTCTATTGGCAGATTTCCTACTCACTTTTCCTATCCACTTTTACCTGTTGTGAATTGGAGTTCTACATCTCTTAATTCATAATAAAGATGTGTGGCTCCAATTCACAGCCGGTAGAGACTGGATAGGAAAAATGAGTAGGAAATCCCAAGTGGATAGTTCAAGCTGTTTATGAATTTGTCTCCAGTTCATCAAGACTGCATCCAACCCACACCCGGGTTTTTCAACAATTATATTGCATCATGTTGGAAGACACGAAATTGGGACAAACAATATTTTGATCTCCCTCCCTTTCTTTTTGAATTCTTTTATATATGTTTATCTAATTCTGATCATTTTAAAACAAATGACCCCTGTCTTTTGATGCAGTATGAAAACAAATCATGTTTAGAGAAGTTTTGAAGAAAATAATTAAAGCCGAAATAAATATGAAGAACAACTCCTCACTGAATACTTAAGTGAAAATCAACATAAAACTCCTCTATCCTTGCCTTATCTGATCTTTATATAGACTTACACCCTTATGCCTCCCACAAAGAAGTTTCTTAATCTAATAAAACACTCATTATTATAATCATACTAAATCTCTTCAAAAACGAAATTCCTAATTGAATACAATTTTGGAAATCTCGCTATAACGCTAATTTAGTAAATACGAACTAAAATAAAAATCCTGAGATAGCACTAACTTGGTAAAAACGAACCAAGATAGAAATTCCACGATGATTCTATCTCGATAAATACTTACAAAGCTGGGTCATTGTCATCACCTCTACTTCTTGCATGTCTTGTAGTAGTCTCAATTTGCATAAAACTTATTAACTTCCTTCTATGCTGCATCATCTTCCTATTATGCTTACTAAGATGAATCTTCAACAACTTTATAAATATTTATTCAATTGGTCCAAATCCCGTACTACTTCTCTTTCCACCCAATTTCATATTTCAAGGTATCATGGATGGACTTTCAAAGTACTACAAATGCCGATCAATAATTAACTCATGTCTAATAAGAACATGGATGATATGGCTGTCCGCCGGTCCATGATGATTTAATTACATAGTATGCTTATTGAGTTAGATTTGTTGCCTTCAAATATCAAGGCAAAGCTTATGAACCAATTCTTTGTATCCTCATTCTACATTTTCACTTTCTTGTTACTTCTCCCACACCACCATATATAATCCATGCACGTAGCGACTTCGACCGGCTGAGGCACGACCTTAACAAAAAGAAAGTGGTGAACATTACCGCACATCTTTCTAATGGAGATTTTTCTCATCATCTGAGTCGATTGCAAAGATGGTGTTAGTGAGTGGAACATTACCACACATCTCTCTAATGGAGGCAATAATAAAGATCTTAATGCAACCCAAGACTTTGAGTAAGGACTACGGATGAAAGAACTTGAACGCTCGTTAAATATATAACAAATTAAAAAAAGAAACCACAAGACAATCAAAAGCAATACAAGAGCAGAAATAGATAAAAGAGCTCAAAAGCTACTCAAAGAAAGACTTAAACTCAAAATATAATTCCGGATGCAAAACTAAATTGCCTCAATGCTACAACTTGTAGACATTTATGGATGGAGAATTGGAGAGACCCCTCTTTCTTCCCTGTCAAAAAAAAGACCTTAATAACAAGCATGACTTTTAAGTTAAGAAAGTATAGGTTTAATGCTAACATAACCTCCATGTTAATTAACATTTAATATGACTAAAACTAACAAATAAGCCTATAAATGCTCATTAATTACTATTTAATATTCCCTTTTGTTCTAGCATGTTTCATCCTATTGTAGTGCTTAATGCTCCTCAACATGGTTTTCAAAACCAGACCAGAAAAACCGGTAACCGGTCAGGCCTCCGGGACCGGTTACACTAAAAATTGGAAATCTTTAAAAAATGTTGAAAAAGTCAAAAAATCGTTAACTCGGGCGATCGAACCGTTAAACCGTTCGACCTGGGTAGCGGTTCGCGGGTTCTCTTTTTTATTTTCAATGTTTTAAATAAAATAAAATTCCTTTAATATCTCCATCCCAAATCAATTAATCGAATGTAGGGTTAGAACCCCATTTTCATTCTTCACTCCATTCAGCCCTCACACCCAACCGACCACCTACGGCGGCTAGTACCTCCGGCATTTGACGGTGGTACACACCGACCGACGATGATTAACAGCGACCGGTGACGGCGAGTTTGTAGCGGTGGCCAGCATTTTTTGCGATTTGCGGAAAGCGAGTTTGTAGCGGCAGCCATCCCTCACACCCAACTGACCACCTACGACGGCTAGCACCTCCGACGTTCAATGGCGACACACACCAACTGGCAGCGGCTAACAACGACTGGTGACAGCGAGTTTGCAACGGCGGCCAACACCTCTGGCATTTGGCGGCGACAGAAACTGACTGACTGCAATTAACGGCGACCAACGATGGCTAGCATTTTTTATAATTTGCAGCACTTCCAAGTAAAAATTAGTGTAATTTTTTTTATCAATTAGGTAAAGTTAATGTGCATTGAAGTCTTTTACAGATCAATCTTGGTTGCATAGCAATCTAACATTCTAGAGTAAACGCTCATATTTCTCCCCTTTTATTTTGGTGCCAGGGGAATCTATCTTTGTGAATCTTGATTTTAGGTCAAAGATTTTTTCATTTTAGGACTTAGCATTCTAGAGTTTTTTATGTATTTTTTGCATTTTTTTGATTTATTTTTTCTGATTTTTTGTGTTTTTTCTGTATTTTTTAGATTTTTTTGTATTTTATTTTTATACTCTTTATGTATTTTGTATTGTATTATTTTTTATTTAGATAGTTTTATTTTCTGTATTTTTTTTTGTTTTCTATTTAATTTTATACTATTTTTTATTATTTATAAATATTTTTTTAATTTATTTATGACATCACGAGTTGAATTGTTCGACCCGGACGATTGAACCGTTTAACCGAAAATCGGTTCCATGAGCTATTATGTTTCCGGTTTGTTTTTAAAAACCATGCTCCTCAATCAAAGCTCTTTCCTAAAGCAAAAACTATGGTTGCTACATCGCAAACCAAGTTGAAACTTTTGAATAAATTAGTAAGTGTGTACATGATTTGCATATGACAATTTTTTGTGACGATGATGATGATTATACTAAATAAACTAGTAAGTGTGTACCCAAATGTTTTCTACAATTATTTTGTATTTTTTATACGTTTGTGTATTTTCATCTTACTAATCTTTATTATTATTTAGTTATGACAGCAAGAAAAAGAAAGCAACTCCATTTTTGGGGTTGATTTTAAATTTTATTTTATTTTTATCATCAATAAAAATAATTAATCCTTGTCACACCTTTTTTTAATATAGTCAATTAATATAAGATTCAATAAAAAATGAGACTTAATACTTAATGAGAGGTAATTGAATGAGGAGAAATGTAGCAGTTCAAATTATATTTTGTGCCCTCACAATTAGAGAGACAAAATTCATAAATATGTGTATTCAAGTCAAGAATAAGATTCAATGATTTAATGAGAGTTAATGCCTTAAATAAAAGGCTTAATGAATGAGGAGATAAGTGGTTGCTCTAATTACATTCAATGAAAAAATGAGAGTTAATGCCATAAATATAAAACTTAATGAGAGCAAATCGAATGAGTAGAAATGTAGTAGTTCAAATTATGTTGTCTTCACAATTACAGAGAGACCAAACTAAAAAAATATGGGTATTCTAGTCAAGAATAATATTAAATGAATTTAACGGGAGTTAATACCTTAAATATAAGACTTAATGAGAGATATTTGAATTAATAGAAAAGTATTTGTTCAAATTACATTTTTACCCTTATAATTAAAGATAGAAGCAAATACAAAAATTTGTGTATTTTAGTCAAACAAAAATTTCACTCTCATTCATACTTTTAATAATAGTATAGATCTAAAGACAAATGTCTAAAGCTGAATTCAATGCAATAGTAGCAGTAGCTAATCTACAAGTTCCCATCCTCTTTGATGTCAAACCCAAGTTGATCAAAATCTAGTTTCAAAATCACAAGCAAGAACTTGTAGCTAGGGCTGTCAATGGATGAACTTGATGGAAGCAAACTGATTGGACTGGTTCTGGTTCCAGCATATGTACTGAAGGGTTGGTTCCGGTTCAGCGGTTCCTAATCTATTGTCTCAAGTATTGTTGGTTCGGAACCAGTTTTACCCCGTCTCGAAGCAAACCGAACCTGCTAAAATATTATGTAATGTATATTAAATGTATAATATTTCAGCAGGATTATTATAATCGGGTTAGAGATCGGTTCTGGGCTTGAAACTAAGACTCTATAGAACTTGCAACGATTCCGGTTCCTTGACATTTATTGTTGGGCTGGTTCCAAGTCTACCCTGTCCCAACCTACACTCGACCTGTGACAACCCTACTTGTAGTAGAGACTTTTTGCTTTTGTCCATCATTTTTTTATTTGATTAATGCCTTTTGTCTAATGCGCAATTATTTCTTTTGATGAATTTGATTAAATCAATTTATACTTCTACTTATGAGGCATGAAAAAAATGTCCAAATACCCATGCACTTACTTAAAAAAAAATGTTTATTTTTCAAATTTTCAGTTCATATGAATCATTGCCCAAACCCTTTCAATCTCTTTTCTAAAATTGATTTATTTTCAATATTTGCTATTCATATCAATCCCTCAAAGGTAAAGTTGTAACTCTAAATTCTTCTTTTTTTTGTTGTTCATAAAGTTTGTACTATTGTGTTTTCTAGTAACTATATGGATATTTTGAACATTTTTATGCAAGGTTCAAAGTATCGACATGTATCAGCCGATACGTATCATTCCAGGACCCCTCCGTTACACCCCTATAGTGGGTGTATCGGGAGTCTAATCGGTTCAGGGGATGGAAGAGCCTTAAACCGGCCCCCCTGAACCGGTTTAAAAAAAAAATAGTATCGATTCACCCGATACACCCCTACAGGCGTATCGATATTTTGAACCTTATTTTTATGGCTGTTAAACTATTCTAAATGAGGGGTCTACTTATGCAACTTTAAATTATTGTTGTTTATAAAGTTTATATTATTGTATTTTCTATAAACATATACCAGTTTCAGTAATAACTGTAAGGATATTTTAGACATTTTTATGGCTTGTTAGACAATTTTAAATGAGGGGTCTAGTTGCAAATGTATCTGAAAGTTGAGGAGATGACTACAATTCATGGTTTTCAAAACCGGACCCCTTACCGGTTGGGGCACCTGTTCGCTTTTAAAAACCATGCTACAATTAGTTACCAGATAACCTCACGGAATGTTTCAGTAACAATCACAAGGTTGATAGAGTTTTCAGCAATTTAACAAAATAGATAGATTAGGCCATCTTTACATCAAATCAGCACTGTTCACGTAATATTTCTAAAAAAATGAATCATTTAAAGATATCATCAAGAAAAATATTTAAAAAAAGAAAAATAAATCTTGCAAATTAATGAGAATGTACTTGTTCTCCCATTATTTATAGAGGACGCAGTGTAGGAGAGAGGCGCGGAAGCTAGCATGGAGAAATCAATGATGGCGTTACTAATCGTCGTCATTGCAGTGAGAATCCTTTCGCGAGGAGCCACTGCCGTAGAGCCTTCTCCAACTGTGATTGTTGTTGGTGCAGGAATGTCCGGTGAGTATTCCATCCTCTCTCTCTCTCTCTCTCTCTCCATATATATCTATCTCTAACTAATATAAACTTCTCATTTTCAGGGATATCAGCGGCAAAAACGCTGGTCGCTGCCGGATTAAAAAACATAATAATACTGGAGGCAACGAATCGGATCGGTGGTCGCATTTGTAAAACCAACTTTGCGGGGATGTCTGTGGAGATTGGAGCTAATTGGGTAGAAGGAGTTGGTGGTAATGAAGTCAATCCCATCTGGAAGATGGTGAATAAGCTTAAGCTTAGGACTTTCGTCTCTGACTATGATAACCTCACCGCAAGCACATATAAACAAGTGTACGTTCGACTTATTATTACCGTCGACGTCGATACTCTTATTCCTCTCTTCTTCTGCTGCTGCTTCTACGTGCTTATTTTCAGTATTCTTCGTGTAAATTTACAGAGGTGGGCTGTACAAGAAATCCGAAGCTCAGACGGCTTTTGATGCAGCAGACATGCGCTCCGAATTCAGCATTAACATTTCGGTTTCTATGTCTGCTCATAGACAGGAGGACATCTCCATCTTGACGTCCCAACGCCTTACAAACCAGTTAAGAACTTCTTCCCTTACGCTGTGTTTGGTTTGAAGGGAAAAGTAGGGAAACCTATACAATAAGATTCCTTTCCTACCTTTTTCCTTCAAACCAAGCATAGCCTTAAAGTTAATTACAGCCTACAGTAATTATGGTTAGGGTTTGGTACGCATGGTCAATCCAGTATTCCATTTATGGGGTTTGTTTTTTCAGGTACTCAGTTTGGAGCTTGATTATTAAAGAAAAATAGCTATAAATAAAACAAAATAATAATAAAGAGGGAAGAATGTTCTGTGATATCATGCATATATAAGAAGCCGAGATAATCTAATATCTTTATAAAGATGTTCAAGAATTTAGAAATTTCAGACAAATCTGTTATTTATATAAGAGTACTCATGTTTTAGATTAAAACCACCATAAAACCTATTTACAGATCTCAATCATTCATCAATATGTGCATGTACATATATATCATTGGTGTTCATACACACTGTCTATCTGATTCTTACAAGCAAAATTGACCAAATTATGAGCTAATGCATTATACTTCCTATTTATAACATCAAAAAAAGACTTTTATGTATTCATCAGGTAATCCATTAGCTGCTGAAGATACCACTGACTATCTTTGATATCATTTTTTATTCTAGCAACTAGAGCTTGTGCATCAGAAAATATATGTACTCACAGTCAAGGTTGAAAGTATCGATATGCTATACTTATTATTCCGGGACACTTCCGATATACCTGTATAGTGGGTGTATTGGGGGTCTGACCGGTTCAGGGGTGGAGGAGCCTTAAACCGCCCCCCTGAACCAGTTGTGAAAAAAATAAAAAAATAAAAAAATGCATCAAAAACTGTATTGATTTGCCCAATATGCCCATATAGATGTCTCGGATGTATCGGTATTTTGAACTTTACTCATAGTTTTATAGTTCCTACCCACTGCTCCAAGTGTTTGATAATCCCTTGTAAATTATTTATATTAGACATTTAGTTAGGCTTTTAATTTGATGTAAGAGAGTTAATATGTTTTATATAGATAATGACCCCATACTAAGGTGTAACTACGGTATCATTTAATCTGAAATGTATTATTTAACTATAAAAAATTAACATGGGTCTTACATCTTTGTAATTGACAGTCTATTCTAGTCTACATTGTTTGAAAACCACTATTAATCTATGTTGTTTTTAATATGATTTAAGATATTAAATTAGTTCTTATTTGTAAGCAGTAACCCACTTTAATCGGTATTTACTATTTATTTTTAAAAGCTAATTTAGGTTACACTTCCAAAAAAGTTAAATCTAGTTTGCAATACTATTTCATCTAAAAGAATGAAACTCATACCATTTGTATTAATTATTTAGTCATTTTTATGAATTTCATTTATTTTTATTTGGGTAAAATACAGAAACCTCCCCTGAAGATTATAATAATCATAAAAACCTCCCCTTTAGTTTTACTTCAACAAAATCCTCCCCTAGATTTTTAAAGAACTCAACAAAAAACTCCCTTCTATCACAAAATCCTCCCTTAGATTTTCCAAATACCCATTTTACCCGAACAAAGTCGGCAGCAACAAATCCAAAATCGCTATCGTCCATCTCTCACCATTAAATCTAACAATGGTGTTGTTGTCAGCCACTGTTTGATCACACAGTTCACCATTCGAGGACATGGACGACTCTGGTACCGATGGTGACTCATGTTTTGATGCCTTGGGAGACTTAGCAACCTTAAGCATCGATGTTGGAGATGTTGTATGGGATCTCCTCTACAGATTTGACGAAGGTGGTGTCTAGGTTTTCGTGGTTGGATTCGGCACCAAAGCCAACCTTGCCGCCTTTGAGATCGGTGATGTTGATGAAGCGAGAAGAGCTGGGGGTGGATCTAGTGGCTTGGAACATGGTGGAAGTCAAGACCACATTGTAATTTGATGCAACTTCTATGCACCAAAATAATAGAGGAGAACGTGAAGGGATAGGATGTTTTTGATAATTTGATGTTGTAGATGGAGAGGTGCTTGGACAAGAGGTCTGACATGTTGCCATTGTCGACTGCACAAACTGTGATGGTCTCGCATTTCTTGATCTCTACGGTGAGATGAGTGATATAGAGTTAAGTATTGGTTGAAGATCGAGAATTCGGGGTACTTTGTTGGGATGCATATGATATTGTGTGCATCTGTGACCCCGGCTTAAAAGCAAGAGGAGAGAGAGGGCTATTGTTCTAGTGGCCATCGAGAAGAATTGCATTATTTGAATGAAGAAGAAGAAGAAGAAGAGAGCTAGCTCACTTGGGGGAGTGTAGAACTAGGACTGAAAAAGGTTGAGTGGAACGAAGATACAATAGTGATTTTGCGTATGTTGTTGCCAACTTTGTTAGGTTAACATGGGTATTTGGAAAAGTTGATGCATGTTTTCTGCTGGGATTAGTGATGGAACGGATTTTTAAAATTTAAAGTGAAATTAAAGAAGAGGTTTTCATGATTGTCAAAAACTTTACCGGAGGATTTTGCATTTTACCTATTTTATTTTTATTCATTTAATATTTTAAATATTTTTAAGTTACTGAATGGTTACTTTTGAAATGACTGCATTTGAATAAAATTCATTTACTACCATAACATTTTAAGTGGCCACATTTTAAGGATTAGAATATTTACGTATAAATTTTAAGTGGACTTATCACTTTTGTGTGAGTGAATAGACTTTTATTTGTAACTGAAATTATCACTTTATATCTAGAGGGTAGGGGCTATAATAGACATGGGAAGGGTTCTTTTTGCACACAATTTTTTATGTGAAATATAGTTTATTCGTTTCTTCTTTTATTACCAGAATGAATACCAATATTTGTATTTATACTCTTACCAAACTAAGCGAAAAGAAAAAACTTCACCATCATCCATGGAAACAGCTGACGGAATGTTTACGTTAACGTGACCATCTTTCACTTGAAAGCTGTCTCACTTTCTTGCAACAGGAAGAAACGGAGGTGGTGCAGTACTTCGAAGAATGAAGGACTGAAAGTCTGAACCCTTATTGTTCTGTTTGTTGTTTTAATGATAATGGGTGTGCGTGCAGCATCTAACGGTTGGATTTGACATACGAGAATGGCAGGGTTCCGTATACGCCGATCGATATGGCGGTGGACTACTACACCAACGATTACGAGTTTGCCGAGCCACCGCGGGAGACGAGCTTGCAGAACACGGAACCACTGCCGACGTTTTCGAACTTCGGAGAGGATCTCTACTTCGTCGCAGATCCCAAAGGTTACGAGACCGTCGTTTACTACATCGCTAAGCAATTCCTAACTACCGATGCCGCCGGCGTCATCACCGACCCTCGTCTCAAGCTTCACAAGGTGACTGACTCGACGACTCATCACTTTTCAAGCATTAAAGTAGCCAGATGAGATGACAACACGACGGGTAGAGTAGGTCTCGACTCTCGAGTCTTGACACTTGGCTATTAAAGTGTAATCCCATCGTTGTCCAAATTGCATTCACATTTTTTGATAAAGTGGAAATTGTCGTTCACGGTGGTTGTTAAAGCCGAATCCAGATTTTCTACTCACTCTCCCTACCCGCCGTGAATGAGACCGGATCTCCTCCTCACACCTGGCGCCTCACACACTCATCCTAGCATGCATGCATTGAGAACATCTCCCGCACTTATTAATTATTATTCATCGGAGATGTTCCGAATGCAGGATGGATGTGCATGTGAGATCCTCATTTGTGAGTAGCAGATCCCGTCCTGTCATGAATTGCAGCCAGAATGGATAGAAAAAGTGAATAGGAAATCCCGTTCAATTAAAGCCACCTCATGCTCATGCAAAACAACAAAAAAACTTTTTTAAAACAAGAGATTTAATCGTATCATCCACCGTGAAAGACCATTTACTCTTTTTTTTTTCTAAACCTCTTTAAATATTCGGAAATTGATTTACCCATCCCTATTTGTTTAGAAATTGTTTTAAAAATATCACTAAGGCTATGTTTGATTTAAAGGAAAATGTAGAGAAAAAAAGGGAAAGGCAGAAAAACTTTTACAAATCTTGTATTGATTTCCTTGTCTTTCCCTACCTTTTCCTTCAAACCAAACATAGCCTTAAGTGTTATGATAAATAACTAAATCCTTCTTTACCGTTAGAGTTTTGTTAATCTGTTCAAGTATGACACCATTACCCTTTTGTGAAAAATTTTGCCCTTTATTATTCTCCAAAGTTATTTCAAAATAAAGATCAACAGAAGCCAAAATTACTTTCCTTTTTCTAAAATTTAGAAATATATCAAGTGGGAAGTGAGAAGCTTACAAATTTTAAAGCATTTCCACTAAGAGAAACAACTTGAGCGCACATAAACAAAATACCTAAGAGCTTCAATTCTTGTTTTATTAGATTCTATCTAAAACAAGAAATTTAAGAATACCCACAAAAAAATGAACCAGAAATAAAATATAAGAAGACAAATCATTTTTATCGAATTCACATCTGCACCCCACGGGGGCATCCCACAGCATATCCCCACCTTGTATTGGAAACATCTCTCGATGATCTCTTATCACCTCCCGTACTGTTATCGGTAGATGTGGGGTGCCCCAGATGTGAACTCATTTTTATCTGTATTGTGGAATGAAGAGAGATTGAGTCTGAAGAGAACCCCCACACCTTTGTTTTGTAGCCTTGACTAAAACAGCAAAAGCAAGGAACAGCCTCCACAACTGTTGCTTAGACAAACATTCAAAAGCACGGCAACCCTACCTATTTGCAATTTTGCATTATTATTTATAGTTCTCTTCAATATTTAAAATAAGAAACAATTATTAGTAAATTTATAATAGAAAAAAGACTTCAGAAATAATTCAAATTCATCAAGTTGAAATTTTTATTGCTTAGAGGAATATCCATCTTTTTAATTAGTAGTTAGGGGAACCCCAAAATAATTAAGATGAAATAAAAAACTAATCATTAGTTTATTTGAAAACTATATTACTATAATGACAATAAAATGTGTTGTTGTTTGCAAAAAAAGGAATTTGAATCTGATGCTGCCTACTTCATTTACTTCCTCTCTATCTTCCCCAATTGTCGTAATTCAATCAGTAAAAGCCAATTAAAAGTCTTGATATAGAAAATGTTACAAGTTTATTTAAATATTTTATTTTGAAATTTTAAAGAAGAATGATAGATAAAATAGTTGCTTACATCTTTACTATTGACAATTGTTTCGCAGGTGGTGACAGAGATACAACAGTCGCCAAGTGGGGTGATTGTAAAGACGGAGGATGATTCAATCTACAGAGCTGCATACGTAATGGTCTCTGTCAGCATCGGTGTGTTGCAGACCAATCTCATCAACTTTCACCCTGATTTGCCGGTTAGCACTAGTCCTTTAATTTAATTAAGGGAGAATGACTGATCAGTTTAGGTCAGAATTTTTTAGTCTCACCGCACAGAAGATGAATTCTAACCGTGAATTGTTGCCAACTTTACGGTCAGGATGTGGTTTATAGAGGGCTACTAATAGAGTATGGGGGACTGTCATTTAGTGTACTTAACAGCTGTTACTGTTATAACTGAATATATAAATAAGGATGGATGAATTAATCTAGCTGAAATTTTATAAATTCGGCACAGCAATGGAAGATCCTGGCCATATACCAGGTTGATATGGCAGTTTTTACCAAAATATTCATCAAATTCCCTTACAAATTCTGGCTCACTGGAAATGGCACCGAGTTTGAAACATGTTTGGGAAGAATATACCAGAGCCTACAGACATATTGATTCCAAGGTGGTGGTCCAACAGATTCTACAAGGGAACACTCTCAAATTGGCCAATCGGGGTTAACCGCTTCAAGTATGATCAAATAAGGATAAGTATTGTATGTTTGATATATACTAGTAAATATGTACGTGCATTTGCACGTGGCAGTATGTCTAAGACAAAATTTATTAATAGTTTCTGAAGTTATAAATGGACAGTTTCTAGATAGCAATAATTGGTCAGTTTCTAAAATGAGAGTGAAGAGCATATATGCCCTCTTTATGCCCATTATATGTTTAAACAAATAAAATAAAAAATGTCCAATGAAAATTCCATAAAAAAGGAACATTCGCTATTTCATAAATAACATATATATAAATATATAGAAGAACAGTGCCACTTGGATTTATAATTTGGTTTGTGCTCTTTTAAAGGCACCCGTTGGAAGGATCTACTTCACCGGCGAGCACACTAGCCAACACTACAATGGTTACGTGCATGGAGCCTACCTTGCAGGTTTATTAATTAGGTTTTTAATTATGTCTAGTTTTGCCAATGGATTTAAGTGTTAATTAATTGTATATATTAATTGTGGGATTAGAGAGAAATGAGTACTACTGATTCATTGATTGAGAAGCTGGCATGGATTCAGAGTCTATCTAAATTCTAAGTAAGACACTTAATTTGAGAAATTAATATTTCAGGTATTGATGCTGCAAAGATAATGTTCCGATGCATCAAGAAGAAAGATTGCAAGTACAATGTCATGCCCAAAGGCACTTGAAGTTTGGATTGAAGGTGTTCCGTCCCTGTTCCCTGTTTCCCAAGATAATAAAGTACAGTATCTCTATTTCTAGAGCTGTATCATGTATGTATGTTAATGGTGATAACTTACATATAGATCGCCTATATGCCCTAATTTGTACTTTGCATTGTGTTAAGTTCAAATTTTCAATACGATACGCTTCATATCGAATATATCGTATCATATCTTTGGGGGTCTGATACCATACTCTTTTTAAATAAAAAATATGTTTAAATATCTTCCCAAAAAGTAAATTTAAAAAAAAAACAATAAAAAAGGTATTTCCACTTGTATCTAAGTACTGATACATCTCTGTGATATACAGAGGCGTATCAATACTTTGAACCATGCTACACTAATTCATTCATGATGATATCCCCATTCCTTTCTTGTTACAAGTATCATAGTTGACTTACCTAACCTCTTACAACCACAGTTGATCTCCTTTAGGTTGAGTTTGTTTTCATGTAAACTGTCATGAATGGGGTTCAACACCAATGAGTTTAAAATGAGTGAAAATATAGACTAAAAACAAAGGCATGAAAATATAGACTGAAAGTGGAGTTTTATATTGGTCCATATTTATGTTAAAAACAAATGCAGCCTTAGTAGTGTTGTTACAAACAAAGAAATATACAATAGGCTACGTAACCCCTAGTAAGAACGAATACATTAGTTATTCATACAGATACAAATTGAGCAAATCACCGGGTCAGCGTGTCGGATCTTTATTAGGTTGTGTAGCGTTTTTCATTATGAACATTTGTTTTGTAGCAGATCTGGAGCAAGGTTTAAAGTATCAATACATATCAGCCCGTATCGGCCAATACGTATCATTTCGAAACCTCCCTAATACATCCCTACAGTGGATGTATCGGGGTTCTGACTGGTTCAGGGGGTGGAGGAACCTTAAACCAGCCCCCCTGAACCGGTATTGAAAAAAAATTAAAAAAAAAACAATATCGATATCGCCTGATATGCCCCTACCGGCATATTAGGCATATTGATATTTTGAACCTTGATCCGGAGTAGTAAAAATGAGGATTGCCATTAATCCATACCATTCCATTCTAAGGTCCCTCTTGTACATCATACGCATACTATGCTATATAACTCAAAGCCACATAGTTGATCAACTCTTTAGTCCTCGGCTGAGGGCAACTGCCGCTACAAGTTAGCATGGGTCGAGACTAGGGCTCTTTATGGGCCTGGCCAATCCGGGGTTTGAGACTATGAATTTAAATCTAAAATATCAAATGTATATACATGAGAGAGAGAGAGAGAGGCTTAAAAACTTTCAAAGGAGTATCGAAAACTTTCTCCATGGTTTTTAAAACCAAACCGGTGACTGCCGGTGACTAAACCTGTCAGGGGTCTGGTTACCAGTTCAAACGGTCCAATTGTTCGATCCAAACAGCCAGCCCATTCTGACAAAAAATTAAAAAATTAAAAAAAAATTAAAATTTTAAAAAAACGGTCAAAACTGTTCAGACGGTTCAAGTGGTTAACCGGCTGGTTCAGCAGTTTGCTGACCAAAATCAACGGTTTTAGAGAAAAAAGCGGGTTTGGGGAAAAACAGAACCGATCATGTGACCACTTCCCGGTTTTTCCAGTCCAACTGTCCGGTCTGGTCCAGTTGTGAAAACCATGACTTCCTCTAAATAGCCTTCTATGAGGAAAATGAACGAAAAATGATCATAAGTGCATCATGTGACCTATTAGGTTTTTTGAAATATCCAAGCTACCCTTATAGACATATTTGCCCTTAAGAGGAGAAAATGACTTGTTTTCTACCCAACTTGTTTTGCTTCTTCAACAATGAGAAAGCTTTTTGTTCAAAATTAGGCGTTGAAACTTTCAGCAATGAAAGATTTCTCTCTTTATGCAGTAATTTAAGCAGTGTACAAGGTTCTAAGCATATACATGCTCAACATTGAAATTTTCGGTATAAAGTATGGAAAACATACGACACTTGATACTTTTTTTTACCTTGCATTTCAACAATCCAGAGACCCATCAATAAAATGCAAACACACCAACACTCGCAATAAATTCAAAGCATTCCATCAACTGGTTTTTTATTTCAAGCACTGGTGCTGGGAGTGTGTGTGTGTAGCATACATTTCATGTGTATTGTGTACACAATAAGACTATAACTTCGAACCTTGATTGTGTAAAGAGAAGATACCTGTTACGATTGAATCCCACCAACTAAATAGTTCCAATTTCCAAATATATGGATGGACAGCTGCTCCATCCCAAGTTCATGGAGCCAAGTAGTGCTGCGTATTGTTAGGAATTTAGGCCAACAAAGATGTTCAAAGTTAGATACTCTCTCGATTGCTGAAAATGCAAGTGCAATTTTCATTTATTCATTCATGCCATATGTCAAATTTGGCGTTTATCGTATGAGCTCTTGGACATAATTTTACTGTCTCATACCTAGCTCAGACTCAGAGACTGAAAGCATCGGTTCATATAAACCTCTACATTTGACAAAGCATCTAGCAGACTGAAAGCATCGGTTCATATAAGCATTATGAGACCGAGGGATCTCTGAAATTTAATCAAAATCCCCGTTAACATCACATCTAAAATAGTCCATGTCAAAGTACATGGTCATATCGCATCCTTGATCCTTGTATAATGTGAGCATCGCCTCTACCATATATAACATGTACACACATGCCTGTTAATACAACTGACAACAATTTGTAAAGACATTCGATACTTGTGCTTCATCTGCTTCAGACAACGAACCAGCTGGGGGCCTTGGTTTGGACTGAAACAATAATTAATGATGCTTTAAGACCCCATGAAAAAATTGTGGGCTTCATAATACCTGTGTAACACGACATTGAAGAGGGGATGGATGGGCTCCAGCAGGTTGGAATGCGGACCGAGCGCTGCCTTGGTTAAAGGTGGGGAATCGACGTCCTTGCACCAGCTGTATTGACAGACTGCAAGACCGCTAAGACAATAACATGTGTGATAATAATCTCTGTGCTTCCCAGGTTTGTCTCTGAACCCTCCAACATCCTGTACCTGCATTTATCATAAAAAATGAAGTTTATTATCAACAAGTATGAGCTGGCCATCCTTGTCGAATCCAGATTTGCTCCTCACAGAGTGCGCTTCATAGCACTTACAGACGTGCATTAAGAATATCTCCCAAATACTTGCCGTGAAGTTGGTGTGAGGCGCACTCTGTGAAGAACTATAATTTAATATTCCAGATTAATCACGTCAGTAGCAACTAGCACGACCAGAATATTTATCTATATGATAGGGTCTAGTCGTCTAGAAAACATTTATGGTAATTGGCTGAGGTTTCGATTTCTAAGTACAAATTCCTTCCATTATGACTAGGTAAATTTTGATAAAATAGACCAAAACCTGAAACGAAAAATCTTCGAATAAGCTTACTAAAGAGAGATCTTCAAATAAAATCCACTAGTAAGATGTGCCTCTCAGCATGCAAAAAGTACCTGAGAACATAAGAGAATATATTGTTGCAACGCAACGCTGTGAAATAGAGGCCCCAATTCAGCGGGTATCTTGATAAAGTTGAGACCAATATCTGAAAGTTCTGCATCAGATGGCACAAGGAAATTGAAGCCACACCGGAATGTCATCATCATCATCATCATAATTAAGGGAAATTCCAGAGACCCCACTGTGTTTTTGGCGGGTCTGGCATTTACCCCCCTGCAAAACCCTAATTCTTTATCTTTGGCAGATTCCTGCTAAGCGTTCACTCTATGATCTCATAACCCACTCTGCAACCATTCTGCCAAAGGAATGGATGGAATACACCAATGTTCATGTAATCTGCCTTTCTTGATTTATAAGATGCTTTTACCTTTGTTCATTAAATATTACTAAAAAACATTTTTTTGGCATAATCATTCTAACGGAAGTCTCAAAACCATTGTTGACCTGTCTGGTCAGATTGTCAAATGGTCACTAGGATTCTGGGTCCTTCTTACCCCAAAACCCAGAAATAGACAGAAAACCGTTGATTTTGGTCAACTCAGATGGTTAAACCAGGCATTCACAATCGTGGTTCAAATGAACAAATAAATATCAAATTGAAATAATAATAATAATATATGGAAAACTATTTCAAAATAAGAGGGAGACAAAAAGAAGAGAGGAGATGCAGATGCAGATGCAGATGCAAATCAAATAGAGATAGAGCGCGAGGGAGGGGGTACCAGCGACACCGATGGCAGTGGTAGCAAATCCTCTCCACCCCTCCTCTTCCTCTCTTTTTCTTTACAAGGCACAACTTAACCTAATACTCTTATCCAAGGGATGAGAACCAAACTTAAACTGATATCACCATGTAAAAGTAACCCTTACTTAAGTTTAACAGTCTGACTTGACCTCTGTTCAACCCGAATGGTCAAACCAGTGAACAGCCACCTAGACAAAAATCTGGCTTGACCTCTGGATCTGATTCTCAAACATAAGCCCCAACATCAATATCTGTCATTCAAGTAATTCTCCAATGTTTCTAAAAAACATCCAGCACATGTCATGATGTACCAAATCAACCAAAAGATACAGACCATTGAAATGACCTCCTAAGATCAGTGAATCTCAACCATCCATGTGATATCAAGATTTCAACAAATCAGACCATCCAAATAATGTACCAAACAAATACTAAATTCTATGAAATCAAAGTGGTCCATTAACAGCTATGAATTAATCTTTTCCATTCAAATAATGCACCAATATTTCAACTAATCTTAGACATTCAAGTATTGCATAAAATTCAAAAAAAAAAAAATCGAAGCACATATGATGTGATTACCAAATTAGAGTTGCAAGGTGGATACCTGATTTGAAGAATTTACAATGCATTAGGCCAGACCCATCCAAATTTTTAAAAATATAGTAAGCCTAAGTCTGCCCAAGTTGCACCTCTATCTCATCCGATCTAGCCCATTCAAATCATGTAAAAAATCAACCCAAAGTTTTAAACCATCAAAGTGGTTTCTTCCTATCAACCATCTAAATAATGTACTAAAATGTCTACTAGTCTAGGCCATCCAAATAACACCCCAAAAACACTATGATATCAAAATGATCATTTCATCATCATCCCAACTATAAAGGGTCGGTTACATTAATCCTGTTTTGCCAATCCATTCTATTTCCACTGTTTAATTATTAGTGCAGCATAGTGCTTAAATCATTTCTTACTACTTCTACCCGTCTACCCCTATAGCTCTTCTAGCTCCTTCCACTTGTAACCAAGGTTCAAAATATCGATACAAGCCAATACACCAATTGGGGCGTATCGACCTGTATCTTGGCTCTTTTTTTTTGTAGCTTTTTCTCAAACTGGTTCAGAGGGGTCAGTTTAAGACCCGTCTACCCCCTGAACCAGGCCACACCCTTTACAAAGGCGTATCTGGAGGCCATCAATACAATATGTATCGGCCGATATGGCCCAATACGTATCAAAATTTTGAACCTTGCTTGTAACATATCACTTCTAACTGGAGCTATTGGTGATCCTATATGAACGTGACCAAACCATCTTAATCTACTCTCATTTTATCACCTATTGAAGCTACTCCTAGGTTTCTACGGATGGTTTCATTCCTGATCATATCATTTCTAGTTTTTCCACTCATCCATCTTAGTATTCACAGGCCACACCCATTTTCTGACCATGTTTCTTGACTGCCCAACACTCTGCTCCATACAACATAGCTGGCCTTACAACTGTGTCATAGATTCCTTCTAATTTAAGTGGTATTCTAATATCGCACAAAAGTCCAGATGCACCTCTCTATTTTGCCCAACCTGCTCTAATTCTTTGTGTGACATCCTCCTCAATCTCTCCCTTGTTATGAAGTATTGAACCAAGGTACTGGAAATGGTCATATTTAGTCATCTCTTGGGCTCCAATCCTAAGTATATCTTGATTTACACTCTTATTATTACTAAACTTACATGTCATATACTCAGTTTTAGTTCTACTTATTTTAAAACCTCCTGTTTCTAGGGAATTTATCCATAATCTTAATTTTGTCTTGCAATGTCATCCATAAACAACATGCACCATGGATCTTCTTCCTAAATATGTTTAGTCTATTCATCTATGATCAATGCAAATGGACAAGGGCTAAGTGTTGAACCTTGGCGAAGAATCATTGTAACTGTAAAACCTGAAGTCTCTCCCACTGGTGTTCTAAGAGGAAAAAACTAATCTTAACAATACATACATACACACATGTATGTACTATGTATATACATATATATATATAGGTATAAATACATTATATCAATAATCAATGAATAATTATATTCTACATGTAATATATGCATTATTTTATATTTAATTCAGTTTTTAATTTTTCATTTCTAAAATGCTAAAAATTGCAATTTGAGACCAAAAATGGTTTTTTTGTGAAACTAATGAGGCAAGGCGCCTTCAGCTCCTTGGGACACATAGGTCTCAAAAAGTTATCCAAAATTTAAAAAAAAAAAATCACCCCAATCAGACATCCAAGCACAAGGTTATGGCCTCCCAAAGTTTGCACATACATTGATTGTGCAACCTGTGACCTGGTGACCAAGTCAAATGGGTCAACGGTTCAACCACCTGGGTCGGATGTTTTTAACCAAGTCAACGACTTTTGAGCAAATCCCAGGCTTTAGCCTAACTGGACGGAAAATCGTGGTCGGTGACAGTTCAGACAGTTCGACCATTTGGGTCAACAACAGGTTGAAAACACTGCTTCGGTGGTATCTATATTTAGGTGTTATTTGGTACATTGTTTTTTATAGCCTATAACTGTCACTGATCCATACTAAATGGACAATTTTGTAACTTTCCACTTACCATCAACACCAGCAAAGAGTTCAAGAGCTTGGGGGAATCTGCCAAAAAATTAAAAAAAAATGGGGTATCAAGTGCCAAACGCCCCAAACTATGGGAAGTTTTCTGGAGTTTACCCTAATAACAGTAACAACAACAATACCTTTTTGTTTAGCATGGAACCTCTCATCAGTTTGATACGATATAACATCTGAACCACATTCACCTTCAGATAAATTAGAAGCTGCACCAGTACATATGCTCCTCCAAGACAGGCTTCCTCCAACATCCAATGCCCTCAGTTGTTCAACAATGACAGAATTTGACCTTTGAATTAATGCAAATACAGCTCCCTAGTGACATTTTGGCATAACTTCAAAGTTTAGAATGATCCAGGGAGAGACTTAGAGAACCAGATATGTTAGAACATTACCTGCCAAAAGGAATAGCATCCATCAACCAATTTATTTGCTCTTCCCTGAAATCCACACTCCACTCCTTGACGAAATGCAACCCAGTCCTAGCAATAGAACAAAAGAAAATTCACAAGGCAGAATATAAGCCCAAAACAAAACCTAAAAAGGGTATCCTTATAACAGATACATACAGTAAGCACACTATTCATCATATTTGACTAATATTGTTTGCCTTTGGTCCAGACAAGCACAAAGAAAAAAGAAAGATAAAGTGCAAATAATAATAATAATAATAATAATAATAATAATAATAATAATGTATAAATCAACATTTTTTAACAAGTGTTAAAAAAATAGTGTATTACTATAAGGAGGGCAAGACCAAAAAGCTATACATTTATTATGTACGAGTAGTATAGCATGTAAAGTATAAGCACTCAGTTCACCAAAGAATGACAGAAATCTTATCCTCCCTAAAAGCATCCAACTTATCTCCAGAAAAATCATGTTAAACCTTGGCCAACATACGACAATCTGCTTACTTGACCTACACCAGAGCATGGTTTCAAATGTTGCCAAATGTCGCTAACGTCGCACAACATATGTCGATGTCAAGGCTCACCGACATGAAAATGGATGGTAATATAAAAATTACATTATTTCAGTCGACATTTCCTATATTTCGGAAATGTCGACCAAATCGGTCCAAATAACCAAAAAATATTTCCATTAATAATTTCGGTCAACTAATTTCGACAAGATGTCGACTAATGTACATTAATAATATTTCCATTAATAATTTCTATTTAATATTTCAAACAAAACATTTATAAAAAAGAATTAACAAAATATAAAAACAAAAGAATAAATTAATTACTTTATAATACAAAACGTAAAATATTTTTCAAGTAATAAAATATTAACTAGTTAGTATTTTTTAAAATATTTATTAAAATCAGAAAATGTTTATTAAATTTTATAATAAATCATATTCTACATTTAATATAAAAAATCAGAATAAATTTAATAAATTTTATACTAAATCATAATTTATTATAAATTTAGTACTAAAAATCATAATAAATTCATTATATTTTATAAGAAATCAGAATTTATCATAATCTTAATACTACAAAAAGGAGAATCAGTTTATTAAATTTATAATAAAGCATAATGTATTATAACTTTAATATTTAAAAAAATCAGAATAAATGTATTTCTATTTACTAGTGTGAAATGAAATAAATACATTAGAATTTATAATAAATCAGAATTAAAAATAAGAAAAGAAAATATCAGATAATCCTGTAAAAACATCAAAATGCATAATAAATCAGTAAATCATCATTTACTAATTTGTTATTGATCTTAGTTTCTTAGCTTTATGTATTCATGCTTCTTTTATCATTTTACAAAATATCTTTGCATATTTCCACATATTTCATAATATTTCCACAATGTCTCTAATTTTTACAATATTTCCTCAGGACATTTCCGACATATGTCCTATATTTTGGTAAGCGACATTTCCATCGACATCAACATTTTAAACCTTGCACCAGAGTTAGATTGTGATTAGTCCGTATCTGTTGAACAATGTATTGAACAACATAAGGTTGATTTGACAGTGTTAGATTGCATGGCTAGTAACATGGGAGTTGGCATAGTGAACATTTTGTACAGTCTAACTTGGCAGGCATGGAAAACGTGGATTTAGATCATTTCTTTTCTTTCATATGACATACTGAACTTTTCTTAATGAAAATGTATCTATTATCAGTGGA
Organism: Nelumbo lutea; assembly: GCF_056320005.1. Lineage (NCBI taxonomy): Eukaryota > Viridiplantae > Streptophyta > Magnoliopsida > Proteales > Nelumbonaceae > Nelumbo > Nelumbo lutea. The sequence continues at coordinate 11,779,785 of NC_142687.1, forward strand.
AAAATATAGAAAAATAATGGGGAAAAAAATAGAGCAGGGAGAGAAGAGAACGATTGGAATCGAGAAGTATGCTTATTATTATATATAGGGCGACAAAATAAAAGAGTAAAAAGACAATAGTGCCCCAGCGGCACATACTACATAGAATATTAACAGTTCTAACAGTATCTATCAGTTAACAGCATAAAAGATTAAATAAAGGTGCTATGGCATGCAGTTTCACCCTCAAACTTTAGATTCAACAAACCCATAACCCCACCTTGTATTGATATAACATCTCCTTGAAACCAGTTTTATGGTTTATAAGCAACATGTCCAAGTATCCTTCATCACTACTACAGTAAAACAATAAAAAGTATCTTAAATTGTATAATTCACATAACCATAAAAACATAATATCTATAATTCTTATAGAAAAAGTTTAATGTGTATAATGTACTAGATATTAATCTGTGTGATCAAAAAAATGATTAAAAATAAGAAATGAGGCCAGTCAATGATTGTCCAACAAGATAATTTCTATAACTACAAAAAATAAAATATTCATCTGCTAATTAGAACTTCCATGCTCTTCAGCTTAAGATAAACAACTGTTTCTTTTTAAGTACTTGAGAGAAGCAACCATTGATAATTCACAGTTCAAAAAGAGGGTTATCAAAGCAACACATCTTACAATTAGACTACGCAAGTCCAAACGCTGAGATTCATTGATTAGAATCATTGTGGCCAACCCACAAAAGGTGTACCTATTGCAACCATACAAAAGACAAAGCAATTTAAAGATCGCAACAGCAAACAAAATGTCTGACAGGCTCTCCAGCCATGAGCTTCAGAACCATACCCGCCATGAGCTTCAGAACCAGGCTCTCCAGCAATGCCACCCTCATATGTCTGACAGCTTCACAAGACACCATTGAGTAAAATTATTCAGCTCCATGTGCAATGGAAAGAGCATCCTCATACATTAATCCATTTGAGAAGGAAACATTCTACTTGACATCATATTGTAGTAAAATTGGCGATGCAAAGGCCCAATCTAAAGCTTGCTAGTATATTCCTAAAAGTGGTTTGTTCATTACTGCATCTAACCATGGATACCTAGTCAAGTAATTCTGTTGATCCAGGATCTTATTTGTGGTTGGCAATTCACCGCTTGCAAAAGAACCTGTTTCACAAGGGTTAGGCTTCTTTATCACATAGGGTTGCTTTTTTGGTGGTTTGATTTGATTCATGGCTGTACACCAACGCAAGAGAGAAAATAACAAGCATTCTATTTTGATTCTGTATGCTTTAAGTTCAATTTTATTCATCTCAAAATGACTAATTCTAACAAAAATATGAGACAAACCATTATATGGAGATATTATGCCTTAATAAATTCCCTCTTGCAATGTTCTTATCTTCAATCTTTTGGATCAACTGGAAGGTACTTTATAAATAAAGGATCCGCCAATTTAGCTACATGAGTGCTCCAGTTACATAGTAAGAAAAGTCCTTGCAACATGTTTTACTAGTTAGGATTAAGGATGGAAGTTGTTTACCAGTTTCAAATTCTGGTTATGTAAAACCATAAGAAACTTACTGGCAACAAACCCCTTCATAATACCTCAGTGATATAGTTAATTATTGACTAAATAATATCGAACTTATCAGTTTTGTCATCAAACTCTAGTAGATAAAGACTATGGGAAAGATTAGTCCCACAAGGACAAACAAGTGACAGAGGGATAAATCCAGGGTCTTTGGATTGGGACGATAAAAAATCCTCTTTCAAAATCAGACACAAAATAATCCATCTTATCTCTCTGTAAATAATGATTTTATAAACATTATAAGGTTGTAGGAAAAAAATTCCTGTATATGATTATATTTATTTATCTAAAATCCAAGAAAGACGCATTAAATTTTGACTTAACTACCAAGTCAATAATATTAACAATTTTATATATTTTGCATAGGCAAGCTCCCTAGTTGGCCCTATTAGGAAACCTCTTTCCACAGTGATATAAAATATATCCTGGGATTTAGATTTATTTCACCAAAAGAAATAACAATTTATTATGGTCAATGAGTCCCAAAGTAGCACAGCCAGTCACTGATCTACAGAAAGGTTATCCGAACTAATGCACATCTCATGGAGATGAGATATGCAACATGACGAAGCAAGTCTTCAAATGCAATCAAGATTAATTGAACCAATGCATGTCTCTTGCAGATTAACTGTTTCTATGAAGAAATCCTGCAGAATAAAGCATTCACAGGAAGAGCTACTATTAGTAACAGTGGCTTCTTAACTAGAGAAAATTTGCTAAGTTTTTATACAAATGATAATCAGACAGAAATCATATATTAATCTATGAGTAGGAAAAATGGTTTAGCTCAGGAATATTTTGGAGTATTACTCATAACTCAATTCTTATGTAACCGAATAGAGTGGAATTTTGTAACAGGATTCATGTTGCCAAGCCCATATAGTTGGTGCAAGGCTTAGTTGGGCTAAGTTGAGTCTAATTCTCATGTTTTCTTTTCCACATAGCATCAATTTGATTGGACCAAATGAAGATTTTCTTTAACATTTTCACTAAGTTGTAGTTCCCCCTTCCCCATCATTATAACTTTTGTCAGTGATTGACAGAACCATTTAACTGATTTAGTCTTTAATAGAATGAGCAGTTCAGCCGAGTGCTCATCTGTTTGCAACTCAGAATATGACCAGAGAAACATCATGAACAACCATTGATGGACATCATGGGTGCTTTTATCCTCGTGAATGAACAATATGTATGAATCAGTACCTTCTGTTTATACATCTAGAAATCAAAGAAAAACCAATAGAAGAAGCATGAATTAACCTCTTGAATGCTAACAATATGCTTTAACATTGAATTAAAACAATGAGACATAGTACTCAACCTAATTTAAAGAATTGCATATTTGCATCATATCAGGCATTCAGGCCTGAATCTAAAAGAAACGAGTGAACCAATAGAAGAAGCATGAATTAACCTCTTGAATGCTAATAATATGTTTTAACATTGAAGTAAAACACTTGAGACATAGTACTCAACTTAATTTAAAGAAATGCATATTTGCATCATAACAGGCATTCAGGCATGAATCTAAAAGAAATGAGTCACAATACCACTCCCTAGAGATTGGTGAGAGAATATGGATGCATGCACTTACTATATTTTAAATGGCCAAAAAGAGCTAATCAAGTAGGCAGTCAAGCACATGGCTAGCTAGACCCAACAAAGCTACTAAACCAATAAAAGATATCCTACCGAAAAATCAAGAATACAGGCAACAAATGCAGCTTGAACACCAATTGAAGTGCAAAGAGAAACTATTTGTTAATTGTTACAAACCTTAGGATATAATTTCCAACATTTTCTACCAGTTCAGGATCTAAAATGTTCAGAACACTGGCAACCTGGTAGTGAAGAGAAAATAGTCATCTTTAAGCTTGGATAATAAAGAAAAATATCTGAGAAGGATATTGTAATATATTTTGTGAACTAAAATGCATGAGGAAGTAGGCAGAACACTTAATCTGATTTCTGTTCAATGCAATTCCCTTTATAAGGTATTTTGATGGACACAATAATCAAAAGTACAACATGCAATATTCTCCAGCAGTCCTGCCCAAGTTCATCAAAATGAGTAAATGATGAAAGTAAGGCCAGGCAAGTTTTATCATGCTTCCAAACAGCCCTTAAAGCTAGACTGCATGGAGCCTAAGAAGAGGGTCATATCCAAACCAGCCATAATCATTCTGCAGAGCTTCTAATAATTATAATCTAATTATCAAAGAAGATACAATTTATGAATTTCCGGATACCATTGTTTAGCTTCTTTCAGTACCACAACCTGGCTCATAGACCATCTCAATCATCTACCTACTAAACTACTAAACACCATATGCTTGTCCATCAATGCATCAAAGATTATATGTTTCTCCATGTTGCATATATTTGTTTTGTAGTTTCCCTTTCATCACTTTTTTATAGATAGTTTCCTTTTCATCACTTAATCATGCATACCATAAACAGAGTCATATAAACCAACACTTGTTCACATTAAATATGAGATTGAGCATGTAAGGGAAAATCTTATAATTGAATCTACTGAAATAATAATTTGAAAGTACATATATAACAATTAAAAGGGGCCATTGATTGATGTAATGGAAAAAAACTCAGGCTGAAAAACATGAGAATGTGGGTTCAAGTCTGAGAGCAACCACTTTGTGCACATGTTAAGGGACAGCTAAACATAATGTCTCTCTCAATTCCCACATTTTCCAAATTGTCAACTTTCATAACCAGTGCTGTAAGTCACACACACATTCATAAACAGCATTCAAACCCTAGTTTATTTTGTTATATCAATCAATCTCCAGGGGTACATTTTCTGTTTCCCCAGTCTAACACCTCAAACAATATATTCCAGTAATCATTACTGACCAACTTGTTTATGTCCATGCAAGACTGAGAAAGCAGATATCTGACTTACAGAAATGGCAGTGTAGCAAGCCCGGACATCCATTTCACCTCCATCATGCATTCTGATGGGAAAATAAAGAGGAAAAAGATCTTGGTCACATCAAGTAAAGACAGTTTCAAGATAAAGAAGTTAAATATTCTAAATATCATGTGCACACACCAAGCAAATTGTCATATAGAATCTCATATGAATCTGAACCAAATAAAACTGGGGGAAAAGGGGGGTATTCATTATAAAGTTGACAATAAAAATATAAAATCACTAACATTTAGATAATGATCAAAGAAATCATTACAATTTGCTAAATTTATATCTGAAGTCAACTGATAGCAATGAATTAAGTTTAAACTTTTAATAGGTACAATATTTTTTGACAATTAATCAAGAGATCCATTACCTTTGATTGTAATTGCATGCTCACTGGATTAAAATTGAATTCAGATGGAGATACAAAACAAAGATAAGGATCTAAATTTGTTGTATATGCTTCCCCCTGTGCATGTGCCTATGCATGTAAGCCATTCTTAATTAATTGTTTGCATAATAATATAGAATCATAGATTCCATGTGTTAATATTAGTTAAGACACACGCACTATAACTGACCTTTGTATGGTGAAAGTAGCATATTAAGTGATGACAAATCAAAGGAGTTTCTGCAAGAATGGCCCGCGGTGGACACTTTTCTCATCAAAGATGGGTTCCACTTGTGTCTGCCGGAAGCTGGATGGATTAAACTGAATTTTGGCAGTGGCTCTCTTAGCAACTGAGGACAGTCAGGTATGGGGATGTCTTAAGAGATCATGCAGGAAGATTATTGATGAGCTTTTCAAGTCCAGCTAGAGTTGGGAAATTCTTTAAGAGATGAACTACTTGCAGTTCTCCACTGGTTGAAATTAGCTTTTGATGTAGATTGGTTACCGTGAGGACTGGAAAGACCATGGATCCTAACATTCCTGATTAGGGAAGCTAACATACTACTGGTTCAACCGGATTCAACTGTCAATCAAGTTATTCCTTCTCTTCCAATTTCCAGAAGTCTCATTGTTGAGCACAAAGCAAAACAAAACAACCAATGTAGGCCACCAAATATCAAGAGAACACTACCTAACCCATGCTGCCTTACATTATCCTTAAAGTTAACTCATTTTAAGCCACTAGGCCCTTCTTAGTTTGTTAGTTTGTCCACTTTCTTATTCATCAACTTTCTGCGTCAAATCAGTCCCTAGCCTTTTTTATAAGCATAATCGTATTTAGAAAAAACAAATAGAAGTTATAACCCTCATTAGAAGAACTATACATGTTTAAATAAAATAAACCACGGAACATATGCATAAAGGATGGTATACATCAAAAGAAGCACCAGCAAGGCCCTCATTACAAGAGTTTATACATGGTCAATGGACTATCCAGGGACAACATATACATGTAATGCCACTATAGTCTAGACTCCTCAAGCTCTTTTTCTTGTAGACTTGTACATCATTCAGCCCTCTCTAGTAACCCAAACCAAAACCTGAACTTCCCTGTTAAAGTCAACTGGAAAGGTCCTGTTCCTCCTAAAATCAGGGCTTTTTTGTTGGGAGGCCTACCATGATAAAATTAATTTGTGTGAAAATCTACTGATGAAAAAAAAAAAACATTCTGGTATTTGTCTCCATACATTTGTGTTATCTGCAAAGAAAATGGGAAAAGTACATCTCACTTACTAATCTCCTGCCAAGACTGCTATTTGGAACTATTTTCTCACAGAGTTTGGGTGAAGGTGGGGTAGACAGCCCCCACAAACCTCAGGAGCCTTCTGTCTAAAGACATTTCAACCCAACCAAGACATCGGGAAAATTTTTATGGATATGTATGAGGACAGCTGTACTATGGGTGGTTTGAGAAGAGAGAAGTGAATGCTTTTTCGGCAACTAGGTGAGGTTGGAGGAGGAAATCATATTAGTCAAAGTTGTACATTGGGTTTAAAACATTGGAGATTTTCTCTCCCTTCTCATCGGATTTTATAGTATGAAACTGGGAGATTGTTGCTGAGTCATCAACATCTAAAGCATATTCCCTTTCTGGTTGGAACCCCCCTAGGACAGGCCATGTGAAACTGAAGTTTAGATACATGGACAATTCTTTATGGAATTAGAGATTGGAGAACCACTCAAGGCAGATACATGGACAACTCTTTAGGCTCAGTTTGAAAGCAGTACAAATTCAAATATGTACAGCGTAAATACATAGATAATACAAAATATAAGGTTTTGCACTCTACATATTTGCATTTGTACTCCATCCAAACTCAACCTTATGGAATTAGACAGACAAAATCCATTGCAGAGAACACTGATGTGGGCCCCACATCTACAGTCCCACTGTGTTCGTAGGGTAGAAGGTGTTCTAGTCTTCCTAGGGTTAGCTATTAGTCATTTAGTTGTTTCAGTTGTTATTTATTTCAGTCTTTTTTTGCTCTATTTGTTATGTAAAGACTAAGGGCAGATTTGTCCTTTCCATGTAATGAGCATAACCTATAAATATTAATTAAAGTGGCGGCGGCAAATGATTAAGCTTCTGCTCCTCTTTTTTCAACTCTTGTGTTCTACTGCTTCTCCCTCTTCCTCCTCTTTCCTCTTTACTTTTTTTTCTTATTTTCGAACCTGAAATCCATTAGGGTTCAAGACTGATAACAGTCCTGAACTTCTACTTGGTATCAAACTAGGGTTTCTCATGTGAGTCTAGCCCAGCCGACCACATGAGAACCATCTAAGGCTAGAAGCTGAGAAAGTAGAGTTCGTTGATTGGTTCTTGGAGATCTCCAGAGGATTAGCAGCTTTTTGAAGAATTGCCACAGTTGCAGCGAGTTGGTGATCAGAAAGAATCAGAGAAGGCTAGGGTTCGGGTAACCTTGGGAGGCAGTGAACAACATCCTTTTGTAATTTTTTTATTTTCTGAGAGAAGTACTATCAGAGAAGATAGGTTGGACCTATCTAGCAAGGGCGGCCGAACCACTCTAGGGTTTTATCTTTCTATTCTCTAGGGTTTTGTCTTAATACTGAGGCAAACCCTAATAGTTCTCTCCTCAACATTGATCAATTTTAGGGTTTCATATTAATCCTACTACAAGCATTATCCGTACGGTACTGTCTGGAGTGTACAGCTGAGAATTTGCTTTCAGGACTGATTAAAACCCCAATTCGGCTTCAGCATATCAGATTGTTCTTCAAACTGTTTTTCAGTTTGCTTTTGGAGTTTTCGAACTCTTCTAAGGGGGTGAAAACGGTTCGGATTGTTGCTGTTGTGTGTGGTTACTGATTTCATATCAGTTTTATACCTGTTTCATGTACATCTACTGTGAGTACAGACTGGTTCTATACTGATTTTGCGATTGTGGTTGATAGTCCAAGTGCTGTTTTGACTGTAGTAACCCTAATTTTGAGACTTCTGGTTCTTGACCGAAATGGAGTTTAAGAATCAGGCAGAAGGCAGTATTGGGAACAGCAGTTATGTGGTATGTGGGCATTGTAAGAAACCCAAACACACAAAAGAAACATGTTGTAAGCTACATCCTTATTTGGTCCCGGCACAGTTAAGAAGCAAGAAGGGTAACATTCATGTGGCAGTGCATACTAATTCAGCATCCTCGTCTGGCACAAGAGGCACATTCTTAGAGACCTTAGCTGCAGTTCGAGCTGCTCTTATACAGTTAGAAGGGGAAGTTGGGAACTCAGCTCAGCCGCCGCAGTCACCATTAGCCCCTGCCACATTTGCTTCCGCACATTCAGGTACTCGAGCCTCAGCCTGCCATGCCTCAGCTCCAGATACCACTAAACCCTGTTGGGTAATAGATTCAGGTGCGTCCGACCATATGACTAGCTTGCCTTCATTGTTTACCACTTATCATTTATCTTCTGGTAGGGATAAAGTATCTATTGATGATGGCTCTCTTGTCCCCATTTCTGGCAAGGGTGACATCAAGCTATCGGATATCATCTCCTTGCCTTCTGTCTTACATGTCCCTAAGCTTGATACTAACCTTCTTTCAGTCAGTAGTATTACCAAACACATGAACTGCTCAGTAACCTTCTTCCCTAACCGGTGTGTTTTTCAGGACCTGAAGACGAAGAAGGTGATTGGGACTGGCCATGAGACGAATGGGATCTATCTGCTCGGGGAGAGTTCTCGTCGGAAAGAGTCAGGGGATAAGAAGTCACTTGTTTCCCAGAGTGTGAGTTCGGTTATGCCAAAGCATAACCGATTGGGTCATTTGTCTTTTCGGTCCTTAAGGAGTCTGTTTCCTAATTTGTTTGAGTCTGTTGAGTTGTCCCAGTTGCAATGTGAAAGCTGTGAGTTTGCTAAACATTGTAGACACTCTTATTCGTTGAGCAATAAAAGGAGCAATCGTCATTTTGATTTTGTGCATACGGATGTTTGGGGGCCATATCACATTCCTTTCACAGGTGGGTACAGATATTTTCTGTTATTTGTTGATGACCATACCCGGTTTTCTTGGGTTTATCTTATGCGTTCACGAGATGAGGTTCCCGCCCTGACCCAAAACTTTCACCAAATGATCCTAACCCAGTTTGATGACAAGATCAAAGTTCTTAAATCTGATAATGCAAAGGAATACTATGCTAAGCCATTGGCATCTTACCTTCTTACTCATGGGGTTATTCACCAAAGCACTTGCCCTCATACACCTTAGCAGAATGGGGTTGCAAAAAGGAAGAATAGGCACGTCTTGGAGGTGGCTAGAAGCATTATGTTTACCTCCAATGTCCCTATTCGCTTCTGGGGTGACGCTATCCTCACGGCAGTATATCTTATTAATCAGGTTCCTTCCTGGGTTCTTGATTTGTCATCTCCTTTTTCCTTTCTATACCCAGATGAGGAGTTGTTCACTGTTCCCCTCAAGACATTTGGTTGTACCTGTTTTGTTCAGCTTCTTGGTCCACATAACTCCAAGTTCGAACTCAAGGCCCCCATATGCATCTTTCTTGGTTATGCACAACTCAAAAGGGTTATTGTTGCTATGATCCTGTCTCAGGGAAGAAGTTTGTATCCATGGATGTCACTTTCTTTGAAGAGACACCCTACTATTCTCGGGTCTCTCTTCAGGGGAGAGTAGTGAGCGTGGAGATTTGGGTCATTTTCTTTAGGGGGAGTGCAGTGAGGGCAGGGTTAATACTTTTGGGGCTGTTCCCTTACCTATTCCAGTGGGTGATGAGGGTTGCAGTAGCGAGGGTGATCAGGGGGATCGGGAGTTGAGAGTCTATCACAGGCGATGCAGGCAGGTTGATCCCGGTCATCAGCAGTCCCGACCAGCTCCGACCTCTTCTGCGGCTCCAAATCCAGATATTACAGTCCCAGGGCCCACAGAGACTCCTTCCATTGTTGCTACCTCACCCCCTGTAGTTGATCTTGACCTTCCCATTGCCATCCGTAAAGGAAAACAACATTGCACCACATCTACAGCCCATTGCATCTCCCAGTTTTTGTCTTATGATCACCTATCTCCCTCCTACAGGTCCTATCTCACTTCCGTTGCTAATGTCCCTATTCCAAGAACAGTGCAAGAAGCCCTATCAGTCCTAGAGTGGAAAGGTGCAATGCAAGTTGAAATGGATGCCCTGTTGAAAAATAATACCTAGGAGCTAGTTAACTTGCCCAAAGGAAAGAAACCAGTTAGATGCAGATGGGTATTTACTGTGAAGCACAATGCGGATGGTTCCATTGAGAGGTACAAAGCTCGGCTAGTTGCAAAAGGGTTCACTCAGACTTATGGTATAGATTACTTGGAGACATTTGCCCCGATAGCCAAGATGACCACCATTCGGGTTCTATTATCTCTTGCAGCAAGCTACACTTGGCCTTTGTACCAAATGGATGTTAAAAATGCCTTCCTGAATGGGGACTTGCAAGAAGAGGTTTATATGCAATTGTCTCTTGGATTCTATGATACAGAGGTAGGTAAGAAGGTCTATCGGCTCAATAAGGCATTATATGGTTTGAAGCAGTCACCTAGAGCTTGGTTCGATAGATTCAAACTAGCCCTTGGGAAGTTCAGTTATGTACATGTCCAGTCAGATCATACACTGTTCATCAAGAGGGTGGAGTCCTCACTGACACTACTTGCAGTATATGTTGATGATATTGTGGTGACAGGAAACGACAGCCATGAGATTGAGTCCCTCAAACAGCTCCTTCATCAAGAGTTTGAGGTGAAAGATCTAGGTACACTATGGTATTTTTTGGGTATTGAGGTTGCTAGATCTAAACAGGGGATCTTTGTCTCTCAGAGGAAATATGTTCTAGATCTGTTGGCTGAAACTGGAAAGCTGGGTGTCAAACCTGCAAATACACCCATTGAACAGAACCACAGGATTAGTGCAAAGAGTGGGGAGCTGCTTGAAGGCAAAGTTATGTTCCAGCGGTTAGTGGGAAAGCTCCTATATCTATGCCTCACTCAGCCAGATATCAGTTATGCAGTTAGCGTTGTCAGTCAGTACATGCATTCTCCTAGAACCACACACCTTCTAGCAGCAGAAAAAATACTAGCATACTTGAAGAGATGCCCGGGTAGAGGTATACTGTTCAAGAACAATGACCACATGAAGGTGGAAGTCTATACGGATGCCGATTGGGCTGGGAGTGTTGATGACAGAAGGTCTACCTCTGGATATTGTGCTCTTGTGGGAAGTAACCTGGTCCCTTGGAGGAGTAAGAAACAGAGTGTTGTCTCCCGATCTAGTGCTGAAGCTGAGTACAGGTCAATGGCTAACGAAGTGGCTGAGATTACTACTTGAGGAGTTGGGTATTGAGTATGAGAAGCCCCTGATGTTGTATTGTGATTCTCAAGTGGCTATTAATATAGCACACAACCCGGTGCAGCATGACAAAACTAAACATATTGAAGTTGATCGACACTGATGTGGGCCCCACAGCTACAGTCCCACTGTGTTCGTAGGGTAGAAGGCATTCTAGTCTTCCTAGGGTTAGCTATCGGTCATTTAGTTGTTTCAGTTGTTATTTATTTCAGTCTTTTTTTGCTCTATTTGTTATGTAAAGACTAAGGGCATATCTGTCATTTCCATGTAATGAGCATAACCTATAAATATTAATTAAAGTGGCGGTGGCAGATGATTAAGCTTCTGCTCCTCCTTTTTCAACTCTTGTGTTCTACTGCTTCTCCTCCCTCTTCCTCCTCTTTCCTCTTTACCTTTTTTTCTTATTTTCGAACCTGAAATCCATTAGGGTTCAAGATTGATAACAGTCCTGAACTTCTACTTTCATGAATATCAGACACTTGACTGTTGAAGGGGATTCTAAAGGAGTAATTGGATGGATAAATGGAAGTAAGGAGATTCCTTGGAATTTTAGATTCACTGTTCAAGAGATCAAAAACATCATTCTGATTTGGAAGCATAGTAATATGGATATCAAGATCTGCAAATGGGTTGGCAAAACAAGGGGTTCACAAGGGAAAGCACATACTGAGGTCAAGTGATGTACTTGTTGTGATCTGTGTTTCTTTTCTGCTCCTTTCTTGCTGGTGGGTTTAGCTGAGGCTAACTTTCCACTGGGTGTTTGGTAAATCCTGTACTCTTAAATTTTAAATATTAATAAAATTCTTTCAGTTACCTATGAAAAAAAAGGCGGTCATATGAATAGAACTGATAACAGCCTTGCTATTCTGCAGCCAGTAAAGCAAATGCTTCTAATACATCATTTTGATATCAAACAGGCCCCTAATTTGGCTAGATGTGAGTAGGATAGAAAGTGAAGAAACATCCATGTTTTTTTTTTTTTTTTGAAAAGTAAAGTAAGAATTTTATTCATTCAGAAAAGACTCGATAAAACAGGAGAGCTAACCAAACATCTATGTTATTTCCTATTATTACTTATTTAATTAAAGTTACTTACAAAAAAATAAAGAAAAAGAGCAAAAAAGGTAGACAGCCAAAATTTTATAATCATGAAGACTCACCCAAATAAAATAAAATAAAATAAGAAAAGAAAAGAAAAGAAGGCTGTCTTTCAACACATTGGCAGATATACATGTGAAATAGATGTGGAAAGTCCATGACATCAATGTGAAATTGGTGATGTCGTACCTAAAACCTCCTGATGGATCTTTCATTCGCAACAAGAACGTACGCATTTCATCTCTGAAACATTTAAGACAATATCATGTCAAATCACTTCGGGGTAACAATGGCCAAATATCATTAAAAAGTGGGCCAAGATGAAAATAAAACTGACCACCTATTAATTGATGACAAAGCTTTCTGGCCGCCTAATGTCATAAGTGCATTGACCGCAGCATAAGTTGTTGCAAGATGAGGTAACTGGGGATAATGCATGTCCAAAATGATTCAAAAGGAGAAAAGATGAGGAAGAGTAATGAAGCTAATACTTGTTAAACCATATACCAATCTGTTTATAACACTTGACAGAAAATAGCAATACCATATATAAGCATAGAACAAAAGTCAGAATAAGCTAAAAATATCACCCCAGCATGCCAGCTTACCCAGCATAGAGAGAAGGAATGAACTAGGAAGTCATTCAAGAGCGTACCAGTGTAATAGGAAAAAACATAAGTACAAAGATCAGCAAAAGGACTGTCCCGGGAAAAAAAATACAGGCATACATCTTGAACAAGGGAGTTCAATAAGTAATTTACAACAAAACCCCAAACAAGATGATGGTCCAACCCTAACTCGATAACTTGATGACATTCACAGAACATCATGGATACTCAAACCCAACATTCAATTCTGCCTCATTGAGAATCTGCCAAGCCACTTTGAAAAGCAACAGCTCTGAAAGTCCTTTTTGAAAATTTACAGGTTCCAATAAGAGCCACCAAGGTCAACTCAACAAGTATGATCCCCATAAGGCCAGAAAATGGTTGGGTAACTTTTTCATCTCTTTGGCTACACCCAATAAAATTGGAATAAGAAAGAAGACTAACATGAACCATATGGAAGGACAACATGCACAAATCAAGAAAACCTTGGGTAACATTTTCCCATTAATCTGGAAAACATCACCTATTATAGAAGGAACAAAGGACCCAGAGAACCATCATCAGACTTTAATCTGGCATATGCCTGCTAATTTCCAGTGACATTTGCTCCATAGAATTTGCTTCAATTATGAAAATATCCATCCAATATACACAAAGCTCGTTATTTTTCATCTAGACTTCATTTAGCATGAGGAATTGAGAAACATATATACCATCATTAACCTCCAAAACATGAAGCTTGCCAGCTTCAATGGAACCATGGTTGTCAAGGCTACGCTTAGGTGCCTGCCTAGGTGACAAGGCACCATTGATGGTTGCATCACTTAATTGCCCATCTATTTTGTATGTGCTGCTATGAAACACTTATGTTCTTTGTTTTTTGATATCATAATAATTAAATAGATGCTATTAAACTATAATGTTCATTTTGTGGATTTTCATACTAGTTTCTTTTTTATTTTCTTATTTGTTAGCGCTCAACCAACACACGTGTTGGTACATGCTGTCTTGAAACCAAAGACTTAAACCTAAACCAATAAGCCAGGAAAAACTTAAAATTGTCTGATCAGCACATTATTTATCATCATCATCATCATCTCCTCCTCCTCCTCTTTTTTCCTTTTCCTAAACAAAAATAGAGATTCAGCCCTTATATGTTCAGAATTTTCTCTATTTCTTCTTATAAATATGTTGATTTTCTATGTCTTAATATGAAACTTATACTTTTTTATTAAGTTCAAAAATAATTATCAATGAAAGATGGTTGCCGGTTGCTAACAAAACCTAGGGAGTTACCCTAAGATTCATGGTTTCTATGTAAAAAATTCCAGCGCCTAGACAACTAGGCCCCCCCACCACCAAGCTTTGTCTTGAGACCTTGAAAAACTATGAATGGGACTGAGTGTTCTATATATTTTTCTTCAAAAGTCCTATATTGATCGTTCATGAAACTCAGCACAAAGAAAGGACAATGAACATAAGAACCATGAATACAGAATTCCATTACATTTACCAACCATAAGATTCCTTATGCAACAATACGTGGGCAATCTCCTTCTGGGGGAAGGGGAAGGGAGAGAGTATCAGTCAGTCCATTATAATATCGAAGGGGGTGAAAGCAATAGAGGTTTTACTTATCCCAATAATAATGATAATAATAATAATAACAACAACAACAACAAAGGGAATCTTTCTTTAGGCAATGCCTGATCAGCCACTTAGACAATGCCACCCCATCTTTTCATAAGTTGCAAAATAGATTGCTACTTCATTGCAGACAGATGGTCTAGTTCAGGTTATAAGTTTGGTGTTTTACCACACATTTAGAAGGGGGCAAACAACCAAATCCTTAAGAATTGTACGAACCTAATGGAGGCACAGTCCTAAAGACCTAAAGAGTGTTTTAAAAGGCATGGGAGGCATACACCTGGAGACATGCCTCCAGGCAACATGCTGCCAAAACGCCCTGAGGCATATACCAGAGGTATCAATGCCTCAGGTGCAAGAAGCATATGCCCCATACACCTCATACGCCTCATGCATAGTGCACACCTCATACTATAAGACAGAATGAAAGGGACAAAAGAAGGGGAAGGGAAAGAAAAAAGAGAAAAAAAAAATAAAAGAAGAAAAGGAAAGGAAAGGGGAGTGGAGTGGAGTGGAGAAAAGAGAAGGGGAAAGAAAGTTCACCCCTAGACCCCATTAGCCCCCAACCCCCCCAACCCCTAAAGCTAGTGTTACTTATGCATTTTTCATTCTTGATGAAATCCTCCTTCCTCTTTTTCTTCCTCATCTTCCTCTTTGTTCTTGAGAGGCTAACGCCTCATGCCTCTTTTTTTTTTTTTTTTTTGCAAAACTTCAATTAAGAAAACTAGCGCACTCAACAAAAATCTGTTCAAATACTTGAAGAAAATTAGAATTCCATATTACACAATAAAGTTGTCACATGAAGCCAGCAACTTCCCAATAAATATGCTGCTGGGAAATAAAATCAGAAGTGGGCCATTTTGCAGAAGAGACTATTTGCACTTGCCTGTCCAGGTCCACCACCATAACCACCATCTGGGTCCTACATGAATGCAATGAGAAACAAACAGAGCTTAGAGATTACATGAACGATTCATGGTCCATCAAAATACCTAACCTCATACAATTCAACAAGGTAGTTAGCTAGTTAGCCATTCAAAAGAAAATTCATGAAGCATATATGATGTAAGATAGAGCCATTCATAATCATATCATGTTGCTGAAATGTGGGAGAACAACCAACCCTGAATGCACAAGTTTTTTTGCAACTACCTAGAAAATGAAATAACAAGGCATTTCCATGTCATGATGATCAACAAAATATATATCCATATCATCTCATTTATTAAAAACAAAAGTTCTACTTATACTCGCCTAAAGGGTAGCTCAGATGTCAGAACCCGTGGCCAAAACAGTCACCCAAATGATATCCATTTATCACCTATTTATTAGAAAGAAAGATAGAAAGAAGGAAGGAAAACAAAAGAAAGAAAGTTTTATACAAATTCCCGTAGATGGACTCTGCTTGACCTAGGCAGTTGACCAAACCAGTGTTTTGAAGGGGATTATAAGGCATGACACCAAAAATGCTCCTAGAAATGTGTCCATATAGACTTGATAGAGGTGGTCAAGGATCCATATACCTATATGCTCCTATAAAATAAAATTTTGGGCTGACCTCTAGTGGGGCAACAAACCCCTACCCATCTCTTTCCCTTCCATGTTCTCCTTAGTTAGTGATAAAAATGCCCTGGTCTCCTCAACCATCCAATTGGCCAACCACCAAGTTTCATGCAATTTTAACTTCCGTAAAGCCTTAAGAGATTCTGAAATCTCAGACATTTCCCGTCTTCTCTCCACAATCTCAGAAGCCTTCCTTTCCCCTCATCTCAAGACAAGCTAATTTGGTCCCGTCCCCCCCAACCTACATAGACAAAAGGATTTGGCTCTCCTTTGTTCCCCCAAAAGTTGCTTTCTTCGTTTGGGAGGCAGCATGTGGCAAGCTGAATGCTTGTGACATTTTAGAGAAGAAATTCTTGGGAAAGAGATATATTTCCCCCCATTTTTTGCTTCATGTGTTTTGAGAATGGAGAGTCTATTGGCCACTTATTAATTAACTGCAGCTTTGCCAAAAATCTTTAGCAATTTATTTCTGGATGCATCTCTTGGTGGAAGCTACAGTTGGACTCCTCCAAGTTCAGTCACTGATTTTGTTGCCCAGTGGGTCAAACCAAAGATGGGAAAAAAAGGAAAGCTCCTTTGGAAAGTTGTAATTCATGCTGTGATGTAAGGAATCTGGGAAGAAAGGAACAAAATAATTTTTTAAGATAGTTTCTCCTCCTTGGATAGTATTCGTGAGAAGATTTTATCCCAAATCTTTTCTTGGATGCTGGTCCACCAGCTCTTTGAAAGAAAGGGTGAGCAGAGGGGAGTTACAAAGAAACTGGGTGCATTCGTCTCCAACTGTACCAACTCCTTCTCCTGCAGTAGGAATGTGAATACCTGTTGCTTCCTCCCTCAGCAGCTGGAATAGGGGGGGCATTGTTAGAAACTCTACTGGAGACCTTGTGGACCTTTAGTGGCCCGGTTCAAGCTGCAGATGCCTTTGAAGCAGAAGTCCGCTCTCTTCTAGAAGGCTTAAGGGTTGCTAAGAGGCTCCTTTTCAGTCCTTTAGCACTAGAAGAGACTCAAGGATTACCATTAAGTGGGCAAAAGAATCAGATGAGGGACCGTGGAGGCTAGCTCACCTCCTTGCTAAAATTCATGAGCTGACTTCTCTGCTGAACTGCACCTTTAGATGGATTCCCTGGGAGATCAATAGTACAGCAGATGTTTTAGCAAAGCAAGGCTTGGGAAGGGATATTTTGTATAGTGCTAACTCTTTGCCATCTTAGTTTGATCCAGGCCCTTCTTTTTGTGTTTCTCTGGCCTGTTTGTACATCTCTTATGTACATTCCTCCCCCTTTTTTGAATATAAGTTATCTTTCTCTTCAAAAAAAATGGGCTTGAAATTATTATTACTGCAAGTCTAAGAAATAAAGGCAAGAGAACCCAAGCATTCATTGTTAAATGTCATCACCTATTGCCAATTTCACAATGGACTATGAACATGAAAATAGAAGTGGATGAGATTTACCTAAGCTATGGTCAAAACTAAAAGACAAATAAATATCATAAGGGCATTAGTGAAAGATTATTTAGGGGCTATTTTGGAGGGCTCAACTTAGCAGCCAGGCAGCAGCAGCTTTGCATCTGCTCAGCATATCGTCAATGTTGAAGAAATGGTGTTGGGATGCCAGGGCATCTTTCTGTGTTTTCATCAAATGCATTGTTCAGCTTTCTATACTTTGAAATTCATGAAAGCCAAAAGGCAACTGCAAGAAATCACTCCCAACGAACTATCCTAACTCAGTAATCCATGACCTGTAAAAGAATATTTTGTATGCCTGCAATTATATCCAGATCTCATTAAATAGCCGCAACCAACTCAACATATTACACCATAATTGATTTGGGAAACACTATACTCATAAAATTCCATAGATCCTCGGCATTGTTGCAGTTCCACCAACCATTTTAGTACCGTGAAAAGTAAAGCATTGTTCCCTAGCAATATAGCACACTACCTAAAAAAGCAATATAGCTTAGGTCAGTGCACCCTACAAGTAGAGTTATGCACTTGCTGCGCTGCACAGACTTAAGAAATCTCTTGTTCCATTAGGATACCCATTTGCAGTTTCTTCAGTCACAAAAAACACCAACAAAAACCAGAAAGATACTGATGCTGACGATAATTATGACTTTATCGGCCCAAAAGCAGAGAGAAAAAAACAAGAAAATTTTCAGAACAAAAAGAAGTGAAAGGAGCACTTAAAACTCCTACCTGACAGCGGTTGAGAAAGTCAATTGAATTATTCTCCAGGTCGGAGTCAATGGATTCTCCCAATAAAGCAATTGAGTGAAGGATCCAGTAGCAGAGCCAAGGACGACTATAACAAAATGGTATTGGATACAAAGAAATGAAAATTAGTAGAACATACGTTGCAAACTTGCAATCTTGCATTAATGGCGTTTCTACAACGTAAATACATATGAGGGGAAAATCAGAGGTAGCAACTCTTGGCTAACAAGATTGAAGAACAATTTACTAATCAATTAAGAAAAAAAAAATAAAGAGGAGCAATTACTGAGAGAAAACCAAACTAACTAAGAAGATATCCGTGCTGAACAAAGTAAACCTAAACTATAACTATTGTACAACCAAACCCAATCCGTAAAACAAAAGAGAGAAAGAGAGAGAGAGAGACAGAGAGACAGAGAGAGACAGAGAGAGACAGAGACAGAGACAGAGAGGCATACTTGGCGTCCAACAAGCGGAAGCTAGGACCAAGTTGTCTGAGACCCCTGATCAGAAACTCGATGTGCTGGTCACGGCGAAGTTCCAACCTGTCTTGCCAATGGGATCAGGAATTTAAAAAATAAAAATAAAAATAAAGTAGCCATTGTAAATAAGAACAATACGAAACAAATAGCTCAAATCGAGAAATTGATACTAAAACCCTAAATTGTAACCGTTGCACTACAAACGTTAAATTGTGCTGCAAGTAAGCTCCTTACATTATCGTCTGGGCATGGTGAGGAACACTGCTGAAGAGCTGATAAATCTGAGAGACCATCTCCTCAACCATCCACTGCTCGCGCTGGGTAACGGTGGGTATCGAGCTACTTGGGTCCATTTCTGCAACACTTCTGCAAGTTTTGAGTACCCTCTCCTGCTTCCTGTGATATATACAAAGATCACCAGAGCACCAAAAAAAGCGGCGCGAATCATTTTTTGTGGTTACGTTTCATCTCGGCGAGTCCGAATTTGCACGTTACAATGACGCTCCTCACACTAACCTCACAATTATTCATGGGAGATGCTGTCGATGGGGATGTACTCCAATGTAGTGTACTGTGATCCTGAGCTTGGTTTGAGATTTGAGAAGCGGACTGTTGGGAGCAAATATCGACTCGTAAAAACTCTGTACACACTGCAAATATGGAAATCCAACGAGTAACGTGACGGATCCGGATACACTCAGTTTCGAAGGTCGGTAGCCGGGTCATCCAACGGTGGTCCAAAATCCGGACTAAACTCTACGATCAGATTTATGCTTGAACTAATAGACGGTCTGGATCTGCCTGAAAACTTTACTGCAAAATAGTTTCACTGTACAGCTGCAGTGGTGATTATGCATTCCATCCAAATTTTTATTAGTATGTATCGGGTCAGATCGGGCCATGTTTTTCTTCATTGGGATACTTTGAGGGATCAATCCAACACGGTTCATGGCATGAGCCCGTGCAGGACCGTATTGGGCCGGTTGGGCAATGGGCCAATGCTGGGTGGGCTGCAAGCCGTGTAGTAGGCCTGGCCCATATCATGCTGGGCTACAGGTTGGGCCTTGGGCTTAGGCCGATCCGGGCCAAACTGTTTTTTTTTTTTTACATCTTGATTTTTTTGCTAAAATGCTTCACTTTACTTAATTTAATAATTACTTTTAGCTTTGGGAACAAATTCGAAAAATAAAAAAACTAACAAAGAAATTAAAAAAAAAAAAACTTAAATACTTAACAAAATACAAAATGGACAATAAATTGGAAAAATACATGAATTTTATTTCTTGAATTTGAACAATACAATGGTCAATGGACAATGGATGAATGAAATATAAAAAATATATAATACAATTATAAAATAAAAATAAAAAATTACGTTGTTGAGAAAATAAGAACTAATATAAATAAAATTAGAAAACTACAATAATTTAAAATTTTGAAACAAAATTACAATAATTGAAATAATGAAATATTGAGTACACAAGAGAATAAAAAACGTTGACTTCATCATTTTTCTTCAAGTTCCACCTCTACTTGCATCATCATCTAATCATCTCCTTGTTTGCTACCATCTACTTCAGGTGAAACATCAAATGCAATGCAATGCCTTCTTTGTATTGTAATCTATCTTCAGCATCCAGCCAATATTTAAGGCAGACGCATATCACCAAACTTTCATCATTCATATAGCTTCTCTTGCAGTTCAACACCCTATACCTACACTAAGACAAGAATTGAATAGTTTTTTCATATTCATTCTACTAAGATAAAATATCAAAATTATCTCATCCCTCGTTGTCGCAATAAACAATTAAAGTATAAACACTTGCTTGTAAATAAAAATTAAGTTAAATAAATGAACTTGCTGATGAACTAGTAGTAGACTTTTGTCTCTTATATAGTAAATACCGGATTTTGTCTCCATTATTGAAAATGAACAAAGTTGTTTTAGAAGTGGAACTTGCACATGTACAAGATTTCTTATGCCCACCCACTTAATTCATATAAGCTATGCATTTCAAATAATAAATTATTAATCTCTTATATTTTATTTCCAACTTCAATATTCATATTTTTCACAATATGATTCAAGTAAAATTTCCAAACCATCTCTCGTAATCCTATGATCTAATATCACAACTAAGCAATAAATTTGAGAAATTTTCTCTCAATATTTTTTAAATTTATTTTCCATTATTTCAACAATACTTTGAAATTGTGGGTTTTTCCTATATTTTGCAAACCATTCACTAATTATAAATAATTGATTAACTAAAAGATAACTAGTTGAGTAATAAACACAAAAAATTTCATTTTTTGCATCATACAAAATTATGAAAAATCTTTTATACAAATTGTCATTTTCCAATCTTCATCAAATATACGATTGTATGGAATTTTTGCATTATAAAAATCAGTAAGAATTTATTTGTATACAATACAACTTTGTAGCATAAAAATAGGTAGAATTCCATCTATGTTGAACATCTAATACAAAATGTTTATATTTTAAACCATAATTTTTACATAAATATTTAAATTATTGTTTCTTGCTCCAAAATTTTTCAATATATATTATACAAATTTTAATTTTATAAATATGATGATAAATAATTTTTAAAGCATCTTGAATACATAAATTTAAAATATGACATGCACGTCTAATATGAAATAATTTACCATCTAAAAATGGTTTTAATTAAGATTTTAAAATATTTATTGTTGAATCGTTGTTATTATCATTATCAAAACTAATAGAAAAATGTTTATTTTCAATTCCATAAATATGTAAAGCATTTAAAATACTTGCAGCAATAATTAGGCTAGTATGTGGCAATTCAAGCATAGTAAAACTTAAAATTCGTTTATGTAAAACCCATTTTTCATCAATGACCAGTAATACAAATATAACTTATGCTAAATCTAGATGTCAAAATATTAGAAGTAATTGCAATTCTATAATTAAGATTTGATAAAATATAAATTAAAATTTGTTTATATGAATACAAAAATTTTAAAGCATATGTTCTAATAGTATTTCAATAAACTTTTTTAAATTGTGAATTTATAGATTTATGTACAAAATTTTCAATTTTATTATCTTCTGCTAATAAAAATTGATGTTCAGTATGCACAATATATTTTGCTAATTCTTGCCTCATTTTTTTATTGTAAATATTTAAAAGTACCAAAAATCTCAATTCCTATTTGTGCTTGTGATGTTTCTTTCCCCTCTTCTTCTTTCATCATACGGTGTTTAAAATGTCTACCCAAGTGGCCAGTATACTACTATAGCTATAACCACTCATACATTTTGACAAATGACTCTCTTTCCCTTCCCCTAAATCTCCTCTATTTTAAATATTATCCAAACTGGGTTAATCATCATAGTATTATCTTTTTTCTTTCCCCTACCTCTATTAGCAATACTAGGGGTGGGAACGTCAATAATATTAGCAGAATCATCCATATCAGCACTAACACTATCATATTGTGACCAAAAGACATTGTCAACATTGATTACATTGGGGAATTGGCATTGAGAGCGAGAGGAGCCTACCATTTTTCTAATAATTAAAAACAATAAAAATCAATTTAATTGCACTTACCTGTATTGTCAGTTTGGAATTTCAACAATTGAAGCCTCCAAGCTCCCAAATTGCTAATTTGCGATACCCGAAGAAATCGTCTTTTTGTTGAAACTTTAATCAAGTTGAGAATTGGAGAGTATAGACAGTATGAGAGTATTATGTATGAGACTAAGAGACTAAGAGAATATCAGAATTTGTGTGATGAGAATGGTGGAGAATATAGCTATTTATAGGAATTGAAAACAATTTAATTCCAAAAAATATCATAAAATATTTGTTTTTTTGTTGTTGGGAGGGTTATTTTGGTTAGTATAAAGTCATTTATCACTTTACTTAAATACCCCTCTAAAGTAGTTGTTATATAGTTTTTTGGGAGCATTATTGTCATTTTATCTCCCCCGAAACCGAGATACATAAATACCCCCCTATATAGTTGTTTATAATTATTGGAGCCCCCACCCCCCCCCCCCCCAAAAAAAAAAAGTTGAAACTAGCGGGGGGGTCTCTAATGGCTAGTTCTTTGGATAGGCTGAGCATGGCCCGCTGTGGGCTTGCAGGTCGGGCCGTGCTCGTCGGCTTTACATGTGATAATTATAGATGATGATAATGATAGGCATAATGTATCCATTTTTTAATGAAATTTATGTAATTTTTTATTTTTTATACTTTTGTTTTTCATTATTAATCAGATGCATATTGCAAAATTTGAATCTAATTGTGTAAGTACCTCATAATGGGCTACAGAGTTTTGGGTATCAATGATAGGCCTACTTATTTGGCTAGACTCTTATTTTTGTGATGTTTTATCTTCTTAGTGTATATATATATATATATATATATATATATTTGTTTATTTATCAAAAGAAATGTAAGATTTAAAGAGAGGGAATTGAATGAGGTGAAAATTGTAATTCAAACTACATTTTAAACCCCACAATTAAATATGGATTAAATTAAAAAATGGGTATTTTAGTTAAAAGAAAGTTTCACAATTTTTTTTCATATTTTTAATAATAGTTTAAATTTGAAGTTATAGATGTGTTTAATTTTTTCTATATTTTTCTTTTATTTCTACGTGCATAAAAATAATACTATTATTTACACATTTTTTTTGTTTGATATGTTAAATATATGATATTATACATGTGTCCAAATGTTTTTTTTGTAAAATTTATGTACTTTTTATTTTATTAATTCTTATTATTTAATCATGACATTAAAGGTTGATAGATTTAACCCAAAAGGTGAACTATTGACTCCGCTAAATATGAAAATGATTTCATTTTTGGTTAGTTCTAGATTATATATTTTATTTTCATCATCAATCAAAATATTTATTGTTTATTACACTTGCTTTTTATTTGATTAATAAAAATATCATTAATGTGTCTATTTTTTCTATATATTTTTTAATTTTATATATTATTTTTATTTAAAAATTTTATTATCTAACTATGACTTCATGAGTTAGCCAATTTAATTTGGAAAGTTGAATTGCTTAGTCATCACTTTAATAAATAATGATATTGTTTTTGAGTGAGTTTTAAAATATATGGGTTTATATTATTGAAAGTATTGGACATATATCTAATTAGTAGCATTTACTAGTGAAAATTTAATTTAAATATGGGATTTAATAAGAGATAATGTGTGTTAATACCTTAAATACAATAGTTAATGAGAGGGGATTAAATGAGGTGAAAAGCATTAATTGAAATTACATTTTCAACCTTCATAATTAGAGATTGACTAAATAACAAATGTGGGCATTTTAGTTAAAAAAATTCCACACCCTCATTCGTACTTTTTATAATAACATAATATAAATTAGGGAAATAGAAACTTTTACTTTGTTCTACCTTACAAAATTTTATTTGTTTTTTTAACTTATATTTCAAAATCTCCACCTTTGGTATAGTATTTATCCCCTTGTATTATGTCAAACTCCCTCACATGTTATTATTCTCAACTTATAAAGAGATGAAAATTTGTGACATGGGAAAATTTGAAAATTCCCCTTAGGCTGCATTTGGAAGAGATGTAAAATGTCTTCAATGTAAAAGTTTATGCCAATTTGGTTTTATCAGCTTTTGGATGGAGTGTAAATCAAACTCGATTTAAAACTCCACTCTGGTTTAAATTTGCTGGCGTTTGGATGGAGTGGAGTTTTACTTTGTAAATCGATGTAAAACATCATCAAAAGTAAAATTTTACATAGATTATTAATGTAAATACTACACTGATAAAATTGATGTAAAAAATCAATGCATTTCTCCATGCTTTTCGAAGTTCAACGGCAACTTTTTTAATGTTCGATGTAAAACCACATTGATGTACTTTTACATTTGTCCATTTTACACTGCTTCTGAGCACAACCTTAGAGAAATTGTTATAAATCCCAACAATCTTATCATATATAGACCATATACTTGTCTTGGTTTTGGTGCAAGTTATACATTTTAGATTTGATTATATAATGTTAACTTATATTTTAAGCATTTAATTGCACATGTGCATATCACATGCCCATACATTAGTACATTATAAACACTAAATTTAATATTGAAATAACCAAAAGTAGTTATAAATACATGAGAAGTGTAAATTTAATGGTACATATGAATAAATACATTACAATTTAATACAACAAGACACATATGTTTCATACAATTTTGTTGATAAATACATCAAATTCTCAAAAAAGAAAGTTATAAATATTATATTTTATATTTGTTGTAAAGCATAAATACATTATTGTTTAATGTAAATTAAAGCATTAATGAATCATTTATAAAAAATAACTTTAACTTAAATGTGAATATTAATTAAAAGTATTTTTGCTTTATTTGTGGATTAACCATATTCTAACTCTTCTTTTATGTAAAGATATCTTATTGCATTTTCTATTATGTGACTTACTTTAACATCATACTACCAAACCCAGGGGCAATAATGGATAGCAAGCAGTTGTTATCTCAGTTTGGTGATGTTTCTTTTTGCCATGTTCATAGAAATTTAAACTATTCGCTTGTATTTTGGCCTCTAAAGTTATATCTTTTGTTAGGGTAAAGGAGCAGTTATCTATTCCCCTTTTGGAATGAGTTCAGCTTCAGTCCAGGCATGCTGCGTATGGGCAACGTTCACGCATTCGGATGACACACCACGTGTCGGCAATTAGAAACCGTTATCCTCTGGAATCCCATAACAAGTCTTAAAGTGTCAAATAAAACATATTACAGAAGGTAATGAAACCAAAGCCAATCAAAGACTATATGGAGGAATATGGTTGCTATCAGACCTGTTTTCCATTGGAGAAGGGATCAGAAAAAGTCTGCCTCCGAGAGCTCATCGACCCAATACGCCATGACATCGATCCATCGGACCTCTGTGATAGCTGGTGCCATCGACAATGCCTTCCGGTGCAAGAACTCCTACTTTGCCGCCATTTTCCTCTACGACCCCCCTCTCCTCTTGCTCGTCGACCCAATATATTTCGTTTCCTTCTTCGGCATGCACATAAATTGATTACCCATCTTAAACAAATTGAATTATTAAGGCAAAGAATACCCACGAATGGCTCTGCCGATTTCGTTGGAAAATGGACGGAATCACAAGAGTCCCTGGCTCAGGGGAAGAAATGTGCTCTTAAAGAAAACCCAGATGGAACTTCCCATTCTATTATCTTAATGGAGAGAATTTAGGTGAGATTGGTCGAACAAAAAAGAGATTGGACAAAGAGAAATATAGGTAAAACACGATCCAAAAAAAGTTCAAACTGAAACGGTAGACATTAAAAGCTTCATTTATTTATATATTTTTGTTTTATACTTTCTCTCTCTCTCTCTCTCTCTGAGTTACAACCTCAGTGGGTGGGAAACAATTAACGCTGGTTCGGTTTATCTTTTGTCTGAAATGGAAAATTTTATGCTAGCCTGTGCAGGTAGATTACAAGTGTAGAGACTAGAGAGAGCTGAAGATTTCAGTCAACGAGCAGTGCGTGCGGTTAAAAATTGTAGTCGGTGAACTCTTCACTACTTGTGAATGAAGAAGAATAGATGCAAAAGATACAATACCTGAGGTTGATCCCGCCGTCGGTGATGGTTGTGCAATCAACCGGGCGGATGGGGAGAGAGAGCGTGAGATTCATTTGCGAAAAGAGAGGAGAGGAGCTGAAGGCTGAAGACTTCTCGCACGCTTCAGCCCTTCACATGATTCAGAACACATGATACGTCCTCCGAATGCGCAAAGGTTGCCTAGACGCAACATGCCTAGATTGAAGCCGAACTCTTTTTGAACCTTGTTTGTTCCTCCTTTTTCTTAATATAAGTGTTTTGTTATTAAAAAATAGGAAATTTCTGATGGGTGCAAGTTCTGATTTACTTATGGTAGGTAATGTTGAAATTTTTTATTTTTATGGGTTGTGAATGTGCTATACAAGGAAGCATATGTAACTTAATTCAAAGTTTAGTCTGGAGAGTAATAATGGGGGGGGGGGGGCAAAACTTTTGAAGTGAGGAGAAGAATTAATTTGGAGATGACTTACTCAAGGCCAAAGTTGTGTCGATACACCATATTCACACAAAATATGCATTAAAGATTCATCCCTAAATTACACATTAGGCAAAGGGTATCTAAGTTCATCCCAAGATTAACCAACTAGTTTTTGTAAGGATCTTCTACATGACAAGGAACCACAAAAAGAGCTTGACCCTCGATTGCACCTTGAGGGTTTGAATGAAGTTTTTTGCCATGATGACCCACTCACTATCACTCTCAGGTTGTAAGTATGGATAGGTGGCAGAGTTAATTGTGAAATTCCCATTTGTGCTAGGGCCCCATCACATACGATCTTTCATATTGGACTCAAGCAAATAAATCCCTTCTATTTTTTTTTTTAAATTGTGGGGTTATTTTGGTCATTAACTTTGTTAGGCCCAAATAGTTTGATTGAGGATTTAAGTAATCACTGACCTTGCTATTAAGATCAGTGCGAACTACATCCCTTGTGTTGAAAGTTATCATTTGTCAATCCAAAACAAGGGTTTCTCTCAATTCTCAATACTCCAATTTATTCATTTTAGAAATGTCCCATTATTTAGAATTCATTTCCAATTTAAGGACATGTTCCTATTTGGCATCGCTTCAAGGAAGTTCGGTTTTTTTAGTTACTTGCTTCAAATCGCTTTCACCCATAGGTGGGTTGTGTTTGGTATAATGTAGTTGCATTGATGTTGTATTTTCGGTAAATCATTACAAACTTGTGTGAAATGCTGAATTTGACATTTTAAATGAAAAAATTAGTAGTTTGTTTTGATCAACTCATTTAAAACATTTCATGTAAAAAAACCTCTCACACCGTAAATTTGTATTGAATGCAGCAGCAACAACACAATACCATTGTACCAAACACCTCCTAAGTATTCAATAATCCAAGTATAATTTATTATTAAAACCCCCATTACAAAAATTTGTAGGTCAGTCGGGCTCCTCCGTATTGATTATGAATTGTCAATTGTTTCAAGATTGTGCATCGTACCCTATGCGTTTCCAATTCTATAAAGGCCTTAGAGTTTTTGTTTTTGTTGTAGTAACGCAACACACACCACCCTACATTTTTGTTTTGAGATTGGAGGCAAAACAAATACAAAGGCATATAAGGTTTGATTAACTTTTCAATTTTCATGAGAACCATTCACAAAATTGGCTATACACATTTATAGTTTCTAGCATGCCACATGCCAATTCATTGGCATTGATAGACATTGATGGGGCGCCCCACAATGCTCCACAATACATCCTGACCTTGTATTAGGTACATCTCCCGATGATGGACATTATGGGGCACAGATGTGAACTCCCGAATATATAGGTAATTAGATGTTGAGATTTACAGTCAATAGGTGCGAAGGGAGCTGACCATCTGGGCTCTCCTTCCCCTTCCCCCTTCTAGTTTCTCCCCCTCTTTCCCTCTCTCTTTTTGTTTTGAAAGAGCCTTCCTCTCGAGTTTTTCTCGAGGCATTTTCTTAAGTTTTTTCTCAAGGTTTTGTTCTCTGTTCATGATTTGAATCTGTTCGCGGTTCTCCAACAGATGCTATTCAAGGTGAGTTTCATTCATAGTTTCTCCATCGGTGGTAGTCATTTGGAATTCTATTGGCAGATTCACTCGTCGTATGTGGTTGATTGGAGATGTGCTTTTCTACTTCTGTTGGTGACATTTATTCACATTTATTTGATTGCAAAAGTTCTTTATGTTCTCCTTCATCCAGTTATATATTTTGTTATCTTGAGAAGTTGTTTCTGGATTTTTTTTATTGGGCTTTTCATCATTTTTTGTATCAATTTCTTGATTGAATGACATATGATGCCTATGGGCGGTTACAAAAAAATACGGTCAACAGGTGCACAACAAGTTCAGTTTAAACAAAGTGTAACACATTTCAATTCCTTTTACTTGGATGGTATTATTTTTCCCATTAATTTTATTATCTATTATGATTTTATTGCTCCATGTAAGACCTCATACATTTTTTAGGGAGAATGACGGTTCAGCCCAAGGCCATTATTTGTAGGCCCAAAGTACTGTTGGGGTAGGTGCCAGTTCGGGATTAATGCCAATTCATAGGCAGGTATTGGTGCATAGGTTGTGGGTTGTTGACATTTTGAATGTTTGTAACTGTGAAATGAAAATAAAAAATCTGCATTGGGCTTGTTCGTACATTTCTTTATTTAATGACTTATAACACATAAATGATTTAGGCATAGTACATTTAGGCAATTTAATTTGATATGGGCACACATTGGGTGATTTAATTTGATATAATTTGAATCCCTAATCCCATTCGGGTATTGATGGAAATATGAAAAAGAATTTATCATTTGGGATGGAGTTGCAAACAGATGATAGGTAGACCCAAATTTGATTCATTGTAGTAGTTGTCTCTATATTAAAAAAACTAATTTCAAATGATGTAAGTTCCATAAAACAAGTTATTGTTTACAAATAAAATTTGATATTGTAAGTAAATTCAGTTTATTATCACCAGGATTATGATGAAGATGCATAAGGAAAACCATATGGAGGAATCTTGATTGGGATACCCCTGCAATGGTACAAAAACACTATTAAAATGATAAAAAACTCATACACTTGCGGTAAGCACACAAAGCCACTCGGGACGTGCAATGGGTATAAAATGCCTCCCGAGATCTACGATAAGAACAAAGGGCCATCCAAGACCCACAATGAGCATAAAACACCTCCTGGAACCTGCAATGACTATAAAACACCTATTGGTACCTGTAAATATCACCCAAGGCTTGTGATGGATACACAATTAACACCTTGCGATGGACACAAAATGATGGTCCATGACTGTAATGAAATGGTGGACAAACCCGAGGCCGATGACACCCACCTACGGGAGATAAACATTCATTACAGTCATAGTGAGTTATGACAAGACATTTCGAGGATAACTAATGAAACACTCGAACACGTTAGTCGGATCAAGATCTTATCATCGACATGTGTCCATAGAGGAACCGTAAGGGAATGTAGCCTACATATGCCACGTGATAATCCTTAGGAGAAATGAAACATTGTCCTTTAAATATCTCATTAGACACGTGACGAAACCCTAATGGTGCTTGACATAAAAATAAAGATCAATTTTCTTAGTATGAAATGTCTCATTTTATATCATTCTCCTTATAGCCTTGGGTTTATATCTATAAAAGAGATGACAAATTCCCCTCAAGAGGACGACCACATAGCTCTAAACCCAAAGGTTTCTCAGGGAGATCTCTCCCTTCTCTCTCCCTTCTCTCTTATCTTCCCCATCATCTCTCTGAACCTTTGGAGACTTGACCAAGAGAGTACAATATTTACCTAAATTTAAAATAATGGGTGTCCAACAAATTAATAAAAAATAGCATTTGATTATTCTATAGTATATTAAAATATTAAGGGTTTATTTTCCAGAACTTTCCTCCACATTTCCCACTTTCTCTACATACACAATACACTTTTTAAAAGTATCTATGTGTTTGGGTCCATTTACGTTTATTGAGTATATGTTTGGCATCGATGCTGCAACACTGAAGGTTGTTTCTTGGAGCACTGTTTTTTTCTACATGGTGTTGATGTGACACCGTTTTTTGGAGAAACAACAACCATTCCAAATAGATAATGAGTAGATGGTGCCACATATGCGCTTCATCAGCAAAAGCCTCATTAATTGTTTCCGTACATATCGATGTTTGCAAAAGAAAACATCA
The DNA here is from genome assembly GCF_056320005.1 of Nelumbo lutea. Classification (NCBI taxonomy): domain Eukaryota; kingdom Viridiplantae; phylum Streptophyta; class Magnoliopsida; order Proteales; family Nelumbonaceae; genus Nelumbo; species Nelumbo lutea. The sequence continues at coordinate 11,810,591 of NC_142687.1, forward strand.
ATTTTTGTGCGCCTCTCCCGTTTTATGAAGCTTTATTTTGGAGCTTATTGAAATAAGTAGATGTTTATTGGCACTTTGCTGATTCGGTACCTAATGACACCTATGTGTCATAAAACGCCCACATTAATAGCTTTTCTCAGTTTTATAGCCACACAAATACAAAACGTTTATTCAATAAAAGTAAACGGAACCAAACACCTTTTGTGAAATTTATCGGGTGCGGGTATAGCGTAGACTCAGGAGTCAGGAGAGGTAAGGCCCAAGGGCATTTAGTCTATTGATCATCACTGACCAGTGACCACACCAAGCTCGGAAAGCGGCAAAGAACACTTTATGGACTAGTCTGCAACAATGTCCACATGTACGATGGAGATTAGTTCGCCAGTGGTCGTGAATCGACGGCCAGAACTGCATTAACCTTCATTCTAAAGGTAAGTTCAATGGTGGGCTTCCCAATCAACAGCACAATCCAAGCTAGATCCCTCTCAATCGTTCGCTCGTTCGCCTGCATTTTGTTGCCACTGCAGTTAAGGGGATTCCAAACTTTAGCTCTTCACTTTTTTTTTTTCTTTGTTTTATTTATCAGTTTTTCTTTTAAATAAGAGAACTATGTTCCAATCACTCCCTCCTTTTTGATCTGAAAATTAGGGTTTTGATATTCTCACATTTTGCAACAATAAGCTACAGATCAGATACTGATACTCCTCACTGATTCCTGTCTTTTTCCTTTTATTTGGTTTGGGATCTTTCGACCAATTTAATGTGAAATTTGTTGCTTTTTTTTCCTAAGCGGAATTAGGGTTTTGATTTGGTGTCTAGGGTTTATTTTGCACATTGTGGTTTTAACTGGTTCGCACCAATTCCTTACTTTTCATCACATTGAGAACTTGATTGATCAGCAAAAGATCAACGGGAGTGAAGTTTGTGCCCCCCCACCCCTCCCCCCTCCCCCCAAAAAAAAAAAAAAAGAAAGAAAGAAAAGGTAAATTGATAATGCTCTTTAGAATGGATCTCGTCGAGGACATATCGTCGAATCACGGATTGCTTTACACGTTTTTATTATTTCTTTTTTGATCCGGAAATTTATATTTTACAAATCCAAATTATCACGTCTAACTATTCAAATTTCGTTATGTTTTACATTTTTAAATTTTTGATTCCGAAATCTGTTTTCATTTCCCCCTTGATGTTGCAAGTGCTCTGGTTCTAATTTTATTATGTTTCTAGAATTTTGAGGCTGGTTAAAAATGGCTGAGGCAAAGCCCGGAATGAGAAAACCGGTTTTCACCAAGGTTGATCAGCTTCGTCCAGGAACTAGTGGACACACCCTTACTGTGAAGGTGGTGAGCTCAAAAATGGTGTTGCAGAAGGGTCGTCCTGATGGGCCTCAAGTACGCCAGATGAGGATTGCTGAGTGCCTGGTCGGTGATGAGACTGGAATGATTGTATTTACAGCCAGAAATGACCAAGGTATTGTTTTCCAGAACTGATTAGAACCCCTCCTCACGGTCCAATCGTAATTGTCGTATTTTAGTTCCTTTGCTGGTCTTGCAACCCATATAAGCATACACTTCATGCATCAGATATATACTCATTGTAGATTTATTTTTCTAATTCTAGTTTGTAATTGTTGCTATATTACATTCTTATGCCAAATTGGAAATATAGATGTAGACATTTGTCTTGCACTTTTGCTTTAGGAGTCACATTTTACTTTGGTAATTTGTAACACTAATTGATCTACATTCTTCCAGGAAAAGGTCATCATGGGTACAGATGAATTGGGTTTGGGTTGGATTAGGGTAGATCTGGAACCAGTCTAGTGCTCAATGCACTTGAATGGATGGAATGCAGACCCAATTTGACATTGCATCAAATCTGATTTGGTTGGGTTGGTTCTCTTGCAGTTGCTATTTGGTAGCGGGATGGCTACTAAGAATCATCTCTGCTATGCATTCCACCATTGGAAAAAAATGTCTTCGCTAGGAATTTAAATCTATAAGTTGTATATTTAGAATAACACCAATTTTTTATACCAATCTCTAAATAATTTCTTCATTAGTATGTTAGATCAGATTGGGGCTGATCCAGAACTGATTAACCATACAAGGTCCACAACACTGATGCTGTGTTGCATTTTCTTCAGAACGAGCTGGTTAGAATCACTGGATTGTTGACATTTGTACCTCTGGTTATATTCAATTTGGGGCTTCTCAGTCTATAAATGGAAAATGTTTTACTTGATATTAGGAAAATCAGTTTCCCCATGCACAACAGCTTCAATGCTTCAATAAAGTCATGTACCTTTAATAGTGTATGCAAGATATACTATGTATTCTAGTGAAATAAATTTTCTAATTTTCTTTTATTTTTTTCCTCTTCTTAACTTGGTGCCAAAGTTATTGTGCCATTTTATCTTAATTGTATCAAGATCAACATATCAAATGAGGTTGTTGGCATGGCTGGATGACTATTGGGCATTTGCTGGCTTATCTTGATGCTAGTGATGAGTTTTCAATGAAAAATATTGTCTTTGTTGCTTAGATATGGAATGATGAAACAGGATTAGTGTAGCCAACCCCATATAGTTGGGACAAGGCTTGGATGATGATGATGATGAGTCTGAGAGTTCAGGGGCTCTCAAGTTTTCCTAGGTACTGAGAGAAAGAAAGAGATATTAGAAACTTAAAAAAAAGAAAGAAAGAGATATTAGAAACTTAAAAAAAAGAAAGAAAGAAAGAGATAGTTGAGATGCTAAACATAAAAAAAAGTGTTTCACTCCCATTGTGATGTTTTTACCACAACCAAAAAATGGGAAGACAAAATGTTGTCAAGTTGTTGTGTGCGTTTCAGCTCCTTCTCCAATCCAAAGCATGAGTGGCATGAAGTGCCGATCTGGAAATCTGCCCCACTTCTTTATAAGTTTGGAAAATAATGCCTCCATTTGCAGAATGAACTATTTTATCTCATTATTATTCAGTTTGGAAACATATACTGTGTTTGGCATGCTTACATAGAATTAATTGTGTAACTCTAAGAACTATTTTTAAGTTTGGATGTATGGAAATCACTGGAGCAATTCCTTTTTTGGGCTTAAAACTCACTCTAAGACTTGATTCTTTGTAGCTAAGAAGTTAACTTAAAAAAAGAATCACTTTTGGCTCAAAACTCATTCTTCAAATATTGATTCTTTGGATCAGAATTTTAACCAAACACAACATATTTAACATTTAGCATGTCTTGTGACCTATTTATATGTAACGAATGCCTATTATACTGACTGTATGCGATTCCATACTTTCTTGTTTGTCCCAACCGTGAGTTCTGTAGTGAAAAAAAAGCATGAGTTCTGTATGGTTTGAGGTTTGTAACCAGGAGCAACTCAGGGGTGTTGAGGATGATTTAAGTCTAAACCTGAAGATCTAATATTTTGAATCTGTATTCAACATGGGATTAATTGCTTAGCCTGGACTGGAGTTGCCTTGGATTTTCATGTTGCATGGTGATACTGACATGATCATACAAACACCAAACACCCAACTGTGATTAGGTATTGACTGCACATGGTGATAATGGTTCATTAGTGTGTTTTTGATTCTCTTTGCATCTTCTTTAGTATCATTCATTGGCATGTTTCAGAACTTTTTTGCTTCACTGCTTCCAGGTACTTAATACTTTTTGTAACTCATGCCAGTGGGTTTTTCAAGATGTATTTTTTTTGCTCTATTTTTGCTTCTAACTTGCTGTTGCTGCAATCTCTTATCCTTTTTTGTCACAAGGTACCTGGGCCATTTTAAAGGATAATGTCATAACGTCTGTATGGTAAACCTTGAGGATTGAGATATTTGCCATATTGAAATTCTGAATATGTGAAACCTCTTTTCTCGTAGAATGAATTAACTCATGGATACTTCATCCCTGGGTTAAAACTCTAAGAGAGATGGCTATACTTTTCCAAGGAAAATATGCATGTAGGGTACCAATTGAAGAATGGAAATTTAGAACTCTATTAGAATGAGTTATCTCATCATGTTTTTTCCTCTTTTGGCTATGTGTAAATTGGGATGTTCTTTTAAGGAGGGGACACCTTTTCCCTTTTCTTTTCCATTATTTAGTAGGTCTTTTACCTAGGTAATTTTTGTGGCCATTGCATATTAGGTTACGGTTCTAATAGGAGGCATGTGTTTGGATCCATCTGTCTAGAGCTAATGATTGTATATTTGTGTGGGGAATCGGGCTTCTTCATCACTAATATTTGTCTATTACTAACTTTTTAGGTTAATGTACATCTATCCACTGATAGTTTTTTTCCTCTTGTAGGTGTACCATGCCTAGCTCTTTGTATATATTTTTTTGGTAAACTAGCTTCTGTAATTTTTTTTTTTTGATAATTACTAGCTCTGTAATATTTTACTCCATTATTTGTAGTTGTATGCTTTTATAGGGACTTCATTACATGCTAGGCATGCATGGTTATGTCACTTTTTGCATACGTTTTAAATATCATTGAGTGATGAATGTTTCTTGTTTATTCCAAAAAAAAAAACAACATTGCACATAAACTTTACTTGTTTGTGGATGCTTCCAAGAGGCAGTTGCCAGATTCATACAAGGTCCTCCGTTAATTCTAATAGTTGTGCTTGTTTTTATTCTTGTTACAACTACAACTGCAATATTCTTGTTATTGTAATTATTAACGTCATCATTACTGCTACCACTGTTATTGTTGTTGCTGTTCTAATTTATATAATTATATTATTATTCACAATGAGACAATGTCTTATGTCCAGTGGACTTGATGAAGCCTGACACTACTGTAATCCTGCGGAATGCAAAAATTGATATGTTCAAGGGTTCAATGAGGCTTGCTGTGGACAAATGGGGTCGTGTTGAGGTGACTGAACCTGCCAATTTCACGGTGAAGGAAGATAACAACCTTTCACTGGTGGAATATGAACTGGTGAATGTTGTCGAAGAGTGAATCGATGGAAAGTGATATGCTCCTCACTACCCCCAAGAGGAAGTTGAGTGAAACAAGATGTGGGTTTTGTGGTTTTTTGGTTGGAAAAGTGGTATTTCTGTTGTTTTCCTGGGCATCCGGGTCCAAGTTATCCATGAAAATTCTCTTTTTAGGACAAAAAATCTTGAAGCTACTACTAAGGAAGTCAGGTCATACCTAATCAGCAGCTGAGGCAGCCGGTGGACCTTCCAAGGAAGACCTCGATGCAGATGGTGATTGCACCCGACAGATGTGATAAAAACAGCTGCATAGAACTTGTTTATGGTTGTTTCTTATTTTAGGACAGGAATTCCTCTTCGGCTACGAGACAATTTATAAATGATATGACAAATATGGCCCTTCCTTTTTTTTTTTTTTTTGTTTCATGTACGATTCTTGCATGCTTTGGTTCTCGATGTCTCTGCTCTACTCGTGACTCAAACATGATTCTATATGTGCAAGTTCATATTTTATATTTATATATATGTGATGCAGCGTGCTTTGAAATTCGAATGTAGAAAAAATGGAGATCAAAGCTACTATATATCCTAATATGGCTGGAGCCTTGGATGTGTAGACCAAAGATCAGCTTCAACATTAATCTTTACAATGGCCCAGTTAAGTAGAGTTACAAGTTGTAACCTGAGCCCAGAAAGTTAGCCTGGTCCTTTGTATAGAATTGCATGATTGCCGGCTCTGTATTGGGTCTGGATTCAGAATCACCGATCACAATTGACCCATGAATTAAAAGGAATAGGGTGGGAAATTGGTCTGTTGGTGTGAAATTTATGGGATTGCAGTAGTGAAAAATGTGGGTGGCTTACCCAAATAATAAAATTATAAAAAAGGTGTGTTCAGGGAGGTTGGCGGTCTTGGCTGGATTCACTTGTTGGGCACATTGGTCACGGGTTGTATTGAATCGCTTGTTCTGCCGTCCCGTGGAATTAAATGTTTGAATGTATGAATGAACAGATAATGAAGTTTTTTTTCCTGAAGCTCTAGTGTCTTGATTCACCAACTTTTAGGCCATAGCCATGCCAGCAGCTTTTGTTGGGAGGAGTTCCCAAACTCGTTTGTGTAATACTGCACACAGTTATAAGGAACATCTTAAAGAACAAGATGAGATAGACTATCCATTTCATGGATTCGCAGTGAAGGCTTTTTTGAGAATAGGAAGTTAGCCACCAACTTGTGAAGCAATCGATGGTCGATGGGGCACTGCTCTCTCGACTCTCATCCAGAGCTAGCAAAACATTAACTCTGTTATTAATTATTATAGTATGTGTTTGTCAATGCCGGTGCGTCTAGGGCAAAGCAGCAAGCCTAATTGTGGCTTGAGATATTACTAATCACATTCTTCTGCCCTTCCTACTAATCTAATATAGTCACAGCTGCCCTATCATTTCCCTTTGCCCTCTCTCTCTCTCTCTCCTTCAACTTTTGTTGATACTCTAAATATGCTACAAACCCCATCGTCTCTTAAACCAAATGGAATCATTGTTGAAAAACTTCGTAAGCAAATCCTTTTTTCTTTTCTTTTCTGAAAATATTGTACTCTCTGGATATCACGTTGAGGTAGAGGCTGTGTCTAGAATCCTCCAACACAATTGGCTTTACCTTTAGCCCCAACAAGCTTTAACCATTATGCCAATGAGACTTTCTGTTTTTGATTTGGCTCTTAACATTCTAGTAATAATTTTGGTCACTAGTTGAATGCCAAAAACTTATTATTCATATTTATGAGGAAAAACCATTTTATTAACAGAAGCTCCCAAAAGAAGATGTCTTTTTTCTCATTTAACACTTTTTTTTTGACGCCCCATTTAACACTGTTTGAATCAACCAACTCTTTCATATTTAATTAAATTTCTAGATCAGAATTGCCTTTATTTGCAAGATACGAATAAAGCTAGAATTTAAAAGATACAACTAAATCAGAATGGTAGAGCAATGGAAGATATGATTTATCAACTGAAAGCATCCTTAATAGTAGGAATTGAGAATAATTTCCTTGACGGTGTGGCTTCAATAGCGCTAGATAGGAGAGAAGGAGAGAGACATCTGGCATCTGGCATAAATATTGCTAAACGTAGTATTGATATCACACACGAAGTTGGGATAGCTGTCAGCATATCAGGGCAGCAGAACGCGGCTAGTAATCGATCCCGACTGTACTGTTACCAGATGTATCATCGCATCAACCAAGGGTTTCTAGCAAATCCGGAGTCCCATGCATGAACTGCACGTTGAAACCCATTGCGTTATGGTTATACCTGGCAAAAAGTCGATCCAATCCGTAAACCCGATCCGACCCATAAATGAAGTAAACATTTTCTAGTGGTAATGAAAAATCAAATTAAAAAGAGGCATTTTGAAAACTTGGAAAAGTAGCTTTCTATTATTTTACAAGGTGCTGATGCAGCACCAATATTTGTATAAGATTGGAGTCTGAAATGCTGCCATAGTTTTAAGGTTGTATTTGGTTCCGATTTCAATAGTTTGGTTGGGTAGAATCAGAATCCCATTCTTATTTCTCATCGAGTGGCATTTCCACATTTCCCTCCCTGATCTTTAATGAAATTTGGTTCCAACTAATTTTAATTCACATTCTGATTTTTGTCTGAACCAAAAAGATAATGATAATAGACCATTCTAATTCTGATTCTGAAAGATTTCAATTCCAATTTCGATTCCAACTGAATGAGAGGTGCAATATCCAATTTTTTCAAAAGCGCCACTCTTAAAATAAACCTACTAACTTGTTCAACCCCCCCCCCCCCTCAAAATTGGCCACATAAACTCCATTGGTGGAATCCATATTGTAGTGGTGGGGGTATGTTTTCTCCAAAATAACCAACATTATCTTATTAATGAATAAAGCATCTACAACATCAGCTTTCTTTTTAAAGCAAAGGAAAAAAACATAAGTAGAGAAACACTTTTGGGGGGTGCCCAATTGCCCATCATCCACACGTGCGCCCATACGTGTGCAAACAAAAAGGTTTAACTATTCATCTCTTTTGAGCTGTGAGTTGCAACTCTTTGCGAGTCAACTAATAGTAAGTGTTCAATGATTAATTCTTTGTCGTAGTCATAGTCCACATTTGCACTGCAGACAAAGCCAAAAGGCCCAAGACAAGAGCCAGATGTAAGAGAGAGAGAGAGAGCTTCATCTGTTGTCCATATCAACCACCTACCATGTGCTGCATGGAGATGAAAGGATAAGAGATACCGACTCGTGCAAGCTTAGTAACTTGCTTACATTTTCTTTCCCATGTTTATCACAAGTAGTATAAATCCCTGATCTTTTGGGACAATAATGGAGTTGGAGGATCCACTGTACAGTTGTACTCCTGAGGTGGACAGCTCAACAGATAACCCCTAGACTATTGGGCCTGATGTTGGGCTCAAGTGGGCTTTTGGGCCCAACTACTTTTCATCCAAAGGGTGGAAGAAAAGAATCACTCTCCTTTTGGGTTGGTGAACGCTTTTCCATTTGAAATAATATTAATTAATACTGAAGAATCACTCTCATGCGTCCAATGAAACTCACTTTCAGGCATGGACGCTTGAAATGTAGTAATTAAGTATTCATTTCAAGCATTATATATTGAAAGCTGAAGCTATACTGAGATTCTGCAGCAAAACAACCCATAAAGAACTCCAATAATCTGGTTATAAAATTACGATTAATGAGGTGGCCGGCTCTAGGCAGATGCATGCCATGCACTACTAGTGGTGGACTGAGTCTGCATGACAGAGCCCACGATTTAACAAGAATCAATCACAACGAGCCAACAACTCTCACTCTCTTCAGTCGCTAGCTCCACTATATATATCACTACAGACTGCAGTACTCTACACACGTGGAGGTTAACTTCAGTTCTATATGCCAAGTGAACTTACACAGGTGAACGGAATCCCACAGGACCCACAGTGAGAGTTGGTTGGTTTATGGTCTGAGAGAGAGCTGTGGAGAGACGTATTTATGATGCATATAAAAACAGTGAGGTGGTGACGGGCGAGTGACTAAATATATTGTATATATAGCATACTGTTCTTACTTCTTAGTTGCAAAGAGTAAAGAGTCTTCCCTGAAATGGATATTGCCCATGTCGTAAGTTGCTTCGAGTCAAACAAGAAGCCTCTTTTTTTTGCATAAAGAATCAAGAGGAACTCTGGGAAGTAGCAAATATTATGAATTTTTTGTGGTCTTCGCAGCATAGGAATCCATTCTTTCCAAACAGTGGTCCAGCGCTAAAATAAGCAATACCACTAATAAAATACACAAGGGCCGGTCTTTGATAGTTTTGATTTTTGAAGCCTGTGTATGTGAAACTGTGACCCTCTCTCTCTCTCTCTGGCACTAAAATTGGTGGTCTGAGTTATTAGAGAAAGAGAAGTGTTGTTTTTATTTTATAGGGTGAAGAAAAAAGGAGAGGAGTTCCTTTCAACGCGGTTTCACGAGTCTTTTAAAAGAGTAAAAACAAAACAAAAACGCGGGGAGCAATAGTACCGAAATGGTGGCCAAAGCACCCGTGCCCCTACACTACACACAACCACAAGTTGCAATCCAAGGCCACAACACAACAATTTCTTTATTTGTTTTTGTTTTTGTTTTACTACAATATATATATATATATATATATATGGTGTCCAAGTTATTTTTTTCTTTTACCTTAGTAACTGTAATTCTCTTGTGGGAGTGGGACAGCCCATAGGCCATAATCCATAAGCCATTCTTCTTTTTTTTTTTTTTTTTTTTTTTTCAGTTTTTGAAGAAGGAAGAGGAAATGTATAATGCTGAGCTTGTTTTCGTCAAGGATTGGAAGTTTGGAACTGAACAAACGAGCTCTACGACTGCAAAAAACATTCACTGTCACCATGCTCTTCATCAAGAGTTTGAAGAATCCTATGCGGCTAAAAAGCTTTTCCCTTTTTTCCCTTTTGCAGTCAGTGACTCGAGAAGAATTTGCATCATTCCTTCATGTGGCCTCTCCAGATTGAAAAGATGGGCAAAGCAACCAGATTGCTAATGGTGCCTGCAACTGCATGCCTCTGCATTTACCAGAAAATAGCCTTATCTTTTGTGGAGGCATGCCAAACAGGACCCAGGACAGGGCGCTTTTCGTTGAGGAGTGCTGCTAACTCCTCAGTCTTGGCTAGGGCTGCAACTGCAAGACGCAAGATGAACAACCAAGCAACTCTGTTTCATAATAATTGTAAGGATGGAAGGAGATTGCAAAAGGAAATCAAGATGGACGATGGGCCCAGGAGCCCAGATAGGGGTGGGTGGTAGATAAGCCTAGGTAGGCTCTATCCTCTAGGTCCAATAAGCTTAACTACTCTCACAGGAATCAGGAATCAGGATCTTTTGGGTCTTGATTTTAAAACGAAGGAACAAACCAATAAAACAAACAATTAGGAGGGATGGAGTTGGAGGGTGTCTGTGAATTGTGACATTGATTCTGGGGTGGGATGTCGGTTTTTATGATAACGGGATTAGGTGATCCTTCTGGAAAGGGATTGGGGAGAATCGCAACTCTCCCTAATAAATACTCGTATTTTCATTTATATTTGTCAAAACCTAGACTCCCTCTCCCTTCGAGGTTCACAGCTGCAGTTGTCCGGTTGTCCCTGTACTTCTCCCTTCATTATTCAAAAATAGCAGCTTTCCACTTCTACAGTTCTACGTATTTATTCACTTATAAGCAAAACATGATCTGTATATGAAATGGTTTCCAGTTTTAGGGATTTGGTGGTGGGGGTGGGCACTCAATACTTTTGCTTTCGTCTCAAGCAACTTACCAACCATAGGCCACCACCGCTGTCCACTCTCCGCTATTAATAATTTGCCCAAATCCTGTCTCTCAGTCTCTCCTGAGTTTGACTCGATTTCAGACCCGGTCGGTTCAGTTGCCGGGTCATCCACACCTACCTGTAGGCTGTAGCCCTGGCAGTATCACTATGTACTGCCCCCTTGCCGTGCATTCAATCAATCAAACAAACAAACGATGACCTCATTAAGTAGAAAAAGCCTCAAACTTACCCCCACTCACTCACTCACTCCTCTCACCTCAGAACCAGAATCGGAACCTCTCTCATCCTCTTCCTCTTCTCAAATCTCAACCCTTCCTTCTAATTAAACAATCCCGGCTTTCTCTTTTATTTATTTTTTTCTGTTTCTAATTGCAGAGCTTACCCTTTCTAAAACTAAATCAATCACCTACCATAATCATTCTGAGGAAGTGGAGGAAAAGGAAAGCGGAGTTTCTCTCAACTTTACATCACCTATTTATATCTCAAGCTCCACCCAACCTACCGGCATTCTCGACTCTTTCTCTCTCTCCTTCTCCTTTCTCCATTACAAAGAAGCCTGAGAGAAAAAGTGGGGGAAACATGCTTGGACAGCTCAGGCTCATTACTACTCTCTTCTTCATCGTCCTCTCCTTGTTCCTCTCATCTTTCAATGTGAGAATCCATTCTTCATCTTGCATTCTCAATCGATTGCTCTTTTTATTTTTTATTTTTTCCTTTGTGTTTTATGTATAATGTGTCTCCTTTCTTACCAAATTTTGTTTTGTATCAATGCAGGTTTGTTTCGCCGAAATCGGCCAAAGTTTCGCCAAATACTCGCCTGGGGAAAACCCATTTACGGCGAAAGCATTCGTGATCCGTTACTGGAACAAACAGATCTCCAACAATCTGCCCAAACCATCTTTCCTTCTTTCCAAAGCCTCCCCGTTAAGCACCGTCGACTCGGTGGTTCTCACCAAACTCGCCGACCAAAATGCTCTTTCTTCTCGCCTTCCGTCCTTCTGCTCGTCTGCCAATTTGTTCTGTTTCTCCGATTTAACCTCGAGCTTGGAGAAGCATGACAAAGATTCCAACTTTGCTTCCTATTCGAACAGAAACTTCACCAACTACGGAACGTCTCAACTCGGAGGGGTGGACTCCTTCAAGAACTACTCGGATAACATCAATGTCCCCGTCGATTCGTTCAGGCGGTACAGCCGTGGTTCTACCGGCCACAATGACAAGTTCTCAAATTACGCCCCTAACGGCAACGTCGTAGACCAGAGTTTCAACACCTACGGCTCCAGCGCCACCGGCGGTTCGGGTGACTTTACCAACTACAACCAATTAGTTAACATTCCTAACCTCCGGTTCACCAGTTATGAGTCGGACGCTAACGGCCGGAAACAGTCCTTCACCAGCTATACCGACGAGACGAACTCAGGGGATGAGTCATTCACCAGCTACGGGCGCAACGGCAACGGTGTTCCAGTTGGGTTCTCGAGCTACGGCAAGGAGTCGAACGTTGTCGGTTCTACCTTCACCGCCTATGGCGAGACGGCTAACGGCGCTAATGATTCATTCACGTCTTACGGCTTCGACAGCAACAATCCTAAGAACAATTTCAAGAGCTACGGCGACGGAGGAAACGCGGCGATGGATAGCTTCTCCAGCTACAGAGACCGATCGAATGTGGGTGACGATTCTTTCTTATCTTACGCCAAGGACTCGAACTCAGCCAAGGTAAACTTTGCTAATTACGGGAAGTCCTTCAATGAGGGAACCGACACATTCAAGGGCTACGGGAAGGGAGCACTGGGTCAGGCGATCGGATTCAAGACCTACGGCGTCAACAACACATTCAAGGACTACGGGAACAAAAAGAGCGTCAGCTTCGCCGGTTACACCAACCCGAGCTCCGCAAAAACCACATCTTCTTCCTCGGTGAGCAGCGGCAAGAGCCCGAACAGGTGGTTGGTGGAGCCGGGGAAATTCTTCCGGGAGGCGATGCTGAAGGAAGGAACCGTAATGCCGATGCCGGACATAAGAGACAAGATGCCCCCAAGGTCGTTCTTGCCTCGATCGATTACATCGAAATTGCCATTCTCGAGCTCACGAATTTCAGAGCTGAAACAGATCTTCCACGCCACCGAGAATTCGACTATGGAGAGCATCCTTCGGAACACGCTGGAGGAGTGCGAGAGGGCTCCGAGCCGGGGCGAGACCAAGAAGTGCGTGTGTTCCATCGAGGACATGATCGACTTCGCAGTATCGGTTCTGGGTCACAATGTGGTGGTGAGGACTACCGAGAGCGTGGAGGGGTCAAAGCAAAACGTGATGATCGGTGCCGTCAAAGGGATCAACGGTGGAAAAATCACCAAGTCAGTATCGTGTCATCAAAGCTTGTTTCCTTATCTGGTCTACTACTGCCACGCCGTTCCTAAGGTTAGGGTTTACGAGGTCGACATTCTAGAGCCGAAGAGCAAGGTCAAGATCAACCACGGCGTAGCCATATGTCACGTTGACACGTCAGCCTGGAGCCCCGGACATGGAGCCTTTGTCGCCTTGGGGTCGAGCCCTGGTAAGATTGAGGTGTGTCATTGGATCTTCGAGAACGACATGACCTGGGCGGTTGCTGATGCTGCTGATTAATAAGTTAATTTTAAAAATTCTTTTTTTTTTCAAATTTTCTTTTTGGTTAGTATATAGATGATGAGTATATATATGAAGAAATATATTGGCTATTGGCTATTGGGCCGGGGGTCGAACCCATGATCTCATTAATCGAGCCGCGGGGTCGACCCAGGGCTACCCAATTTCAGTTAGCTTTGTTTGGATTTTCTTTCTTAATACCTCAGTTAAGTGATCTTCAACTTGAAATGAATTTTAATGAAATGGTTGGTTGTTCAATTCGGAATTCTCTTTTATTTGACAATAGAAATGGTTTAATAAATAAAATAATGGATTTTGGGTTGGGTTGCATGAATGAATCGTCATCTCTGCTCATAAACTAGGCATGTGATAAATAAGACAAGAGCGCTTATCAAAATCAAAAAGGATAAAAGAAGACAAGAGGCAAGCTTCAACTTTACAGCTACATTCCGCGTGAGGGGAACCACGCAGAGGGATAAACTAACGCCATTTGGATTCTTGGACGTGACCAAACTGACCATCCAATGTTATGGTGTGGCAGTGAATGAATGAATGGTGCACTAATAATAATATCATATTAAGCTCCTCCCGCCGATCATCTTGGGCCGCTCAACCCTCCCTTGTTTCTGTCCGCATTTCCGTCTCTTTTTTCGTTTTTTCAGAAAACAGAGAGATAGAGAGAGACAGCGACAGAGAGAGAATCAGTTTTTCTCTCCCATCAGCTCAAGTTTACGGACCAGCAATGGCAATTTGTCTGGTCTTGAGTGTACATATGCATCACGGTTTCTCGTTTTCATGCATAGAAAACAGGGTATATTTTCTGTTTTTTTTTTTTTTTTTCTAACACTTGGAATTTGGATTTGGTAGTGGGTGTGGAGGAATTTCTTGTTCTTAATATTTTTCAGGTGATCGATCAAGGAGCTTATTGCAGGGTGGCACGGGCATAATGAAAAGAGTGAGAAGTGAGAAAAGAATAAAGCTCCCCCAAGTGATGAAATGGTCGGAATTTTGTCTTCGACCTAGAGTGCTCTAAGAGGACCAACTCAGTGGGGGTTGCATCCGTTGCGCATAGTGCACCATACGATAATGATTAAAGTGTACTTAAAGCCGATCTGTATTGCTCCACTTTCTCTGTTCCCTTGTGCTTCAATTCTGACGCGGTCGATAATGATAATGAACACAGAACACCCTCATCCAGCGATGAATGTCCTTTCCTTACTTTGGTTTAGACAAGGCTCCCGATGCACGCGCTCATCCTTTTCCTCTGTAAAAGTTTTGATGGTGTCTGAGGATGTCTTTTGTTTTCAATACACTACTTGAAACCCTGTCCTACAGAGCCTTATACATATACTGGTGAAATCTTATAGTGCTTCACCACCCTGTAAAGCTACTGGGTTGCATCACCAGACACCAGTCCAGACTCCAGACGGAGGCGCTCACGATTGGATCGGCCAATTGATGGGTCTAATGGCACAGGGGGTCCAACCATTCTGCTTTCCACTGGAACTTATTACAACTAGAGAGTGGACTAATGAGCCTAGCACTAAAATCAATTCATAATCTAAACTCCTCTAATGTCTGAGAAATTGGGTGCTAGATGGGCCAATGTAACGCTGGCACCACGTTCTATGTACTGTTTTACCTGTCATGTGTAGTCTAGACTCCAAGTAAAGATAAAAGAAATTGCACTGTATTTGTCAGCACTCAGCAGAGCTCAAAAAGGGCTGACAGATTTCATATTGTTTGGGAAGAAAATAGATAATTGAGATTATAAGCTTAGGAAATCGAAGACCAACTCAATGCGATTCTAAATTCTAATAGCTAGCATCTGACTAGTAATTACAATTTGTTAGTGGTTTCTTAGTAAAAAAGATTTTGGCCTTGTGGGAACAACAGTGGGACATATAAGGCAGTAATCCAGGACAGTGGGGGTGCAGTGGAAGAAGGTTCTGTAAGTGGGCTGGGCATAACGAATGGCGTAATTATCGGTAGTCTGTAGTCCGTGGTCAGGTACCTCTCAAGAGTCAAGAGTACAGTTTTTTTTTTTTTCTTCTTCTTCTTCACTTTGTTTTTACTGCTTGGGTCACTGTGAAGCTGATAAGAGTGGGAAACAACCCGTAGACATGAATCCAATCAAAGTATCATGACGAAGTCTGTGTGCCCTTCTTCACCACTCACTCTCCTATACCCGTACCACTTGTGCTCTGTTTTTACATGACTAGAGTGACATTCCTGATTAGGCGTGCGGTCAAAGTAAGAAAGGAAGTGAGAGAGAGAGAGAGAGAGAGAGAGAGAGAGAGAGAGAGAGAGAGAGGAAGGGAGAAGAGAGGAGAAACTAGAAAGTGAGAAACAGGCTGCGTATCGGTTGGAACACCCCAATTTCGGTGGCAGCATACTGCACAGATATTCTCTGGAAAAAAGTTGCTTTGGAGTGCAAACCAAGCAACAGGGCGCCGGAAATTCGATTACCTTCACTCTTCACTCGGGGTGGGGGGTTTGGCGGTTGGCGCCACAAATGACGTAGACATAGTTGAGTGTTTTGTTCCCAAGCGGCCCTGCAGCTGAAGAAGCAGACTCAGGACTCTTACATTCATGCTTCCTCTTTTTGGTTGAGCCTCCAGCGCAATCCGCAAGAGTGAGAGTCGGACTGGGTCCAGCCCGACGCCTAGGACAAGATGGTTACTGGTTAGCCGAGAAATGGAGCTGGGCTCAGGTTAAGATTAAAAAGTGAAAAACGCTAAACGATAAAGAGCAGAGGAGACAAGGACAAAACCCACTCCGAGTACAAGAGTTGGCCGTTACTCCATTTCAGAGAAGCACTCCTTCAAATATTTTTAGTTGTGAAAATGCTATTAACGGTTTATAATTCCCAATTTGTCAAGCACCGTGCAATTGATTACTCGCACTTAATTCAACATCTGTTTTGATCATTTAATCAAACATCATCCATGCAATCGTTAGAAACTCGTACTACGGCAACATATTTGCCATAAATCTGTAATAACTTTGATCTGATAGAATGCACAAGGACGTCAGACGCGTTACTTCTCCTTTAGTATGGTCGGTGTGAACTCTTGCGCCAAATAGAGAGTATTTCATCGGTTTGAAGGGAACAGAGGAGTGAAGCTCTCGAGGGCAGTCTCAACTCTGAAATGGATTTAATTTGGGAACCCTGTAGGCCCAATATAAATAACTTTCCACTTGCTCGATCCAAAACTTACCTACCTCCCCAGTCCCCACCAAAACCAGCAAGGTCACGTCACATTTACTGTTTTTTACCGTCTCATCCGCTCCAAACATTGTAACAGGTTTCGGTCAGCTTCAATGGAGCTTCTGAATTCTGAAATGCGTACACACATACAAGTAAAATGAATGTAAAAGCATGAAAACTGAACTCAACGTATAAATTACAAACCAATAAAGCACCAGATTGGCCATGGAGAGGTGTTGATAGCCATTGGAAATTGCGTTATTGGGTTGGTGGCATCTGATTCGATTCTTGATAGCAGATTCAAGAATCATTTATGGAGTCATGTTCAGGGTTGAATGTAAGTATGATCTACGAATACACTACCGCTTTTAGATTGGTTTTTGCATTTTCAGGTGGATTTCGTCATATATTTTGTCCTAAAGTCTAGTTTTTTTTGGGTACAAAGTCTATACAAGTAAATAATATAATATGGTTACAATAAATAAAATAAAATGGTAAAAATATATATTTCTAAAGTTTTGATGTTTTAAGGGTTTGAAGTGGACAAAGGTTAATTCTGAAATGAAGAGTATTGAGTAGGACCATAAGCCTAATAGGCTAATACCTCAGTTTTTACTGTTTAGTTTGGCTCAGTATATATTTGCATTTATACTCTTTCCAAACTGAGCCTTTAGAATATTATTTGCAGCCAATCCTGATTAGATGCTAGAGTTCTAATTGTGGAGACATTTCACACAGCTAGTCATTTGATCAGCTTGAGCTGGGGCTTTGGTCTTGGTGTTGTGGACCATATTGACATAAAAGGGGTGGGTCTGGGTGTTGTTTGGATTGAATAGTTAATGATATTGGGATGAATAATTACAACGTATCATTCTCTCCCATAAGATCATCATCTAATTTGGCCAATAATATGGGATCGGCTACATGAATGCCATGAAACATGTCCTTCATTCCATTGACCATAAAACAAAGAGCAAGGCTGCTCTCATTATTGCAATCAATTTCATCTGTGCAAGTACTTACTTTTTGCAACAAAAAACACTATTAGTTAATGCCAAACATGAAGAAATACCAAGATAAAACTAAAGTCACAATGGTGTACCAAAGATCAGTTTTGTTGCAGCTTCAGAAAAAAGGGTTTCATCAGGTTTCAGCTCATGCCTATAAATAATAGACCCGAGCACAGATCAATTGAGGCTGAAGGATGTGATTGGACAAGGGAGCATCTGGTTCAATAAACCCAGTTGATCTTTATTACCAAAAGCAAAAAGTTATTGAACATGGCTTATTTGATATGTTTTAGGTGGAAATTAAGGCCATAAATCCAGCATTAGGTCTCCTTGGAATTTGGAAATAGTAAGACAGACAATAGAAAGAAAGGACACACAGAAGATGTTTGATGCTTTGAATTTTGAAGCACCAGAAAAGTAAATAAAGAACAACTATATCATACCAGCTTATTTAGATCTAATAACTATGGAAGGTGTAGCCAGACTCACAACCCACCAAAACTATTAATTGGGCATTTAAGTCCCAAGGACCATTGTTGTAACTAGTAATAATTCTGGTGTGCCTTCGGGCAACCTACCATTTTAAAGCAGGAACTGAGCATGTACTAACAAGGTCGTCCTGCACAGTTTATGAGCCCCTCATGGCTCTCCACCACCTGCTGCAAAATAAAGAAATAGCAGCTCATTTTAGGCCTTTCCTACTTACCTATAGTTAGCTGCTCCAGTGACCCAATTAAGTATCAGACTTGTCTGATCGAATTACTACTCTCCTCAAGCTCAAAATTTAATGCTCTCTATTATGCACATAGTACCAAACAGCAGTTACAGCACACAGGCGTTGCATTAGTGTTTGGGTCTGGCCTAGCAGCTCACGTCACCTGGATGGTAAAAGCGAGAAAATTACATAACCCTGATAAAAGCTATTTATTATAAAGTGAGATATGCATAGTTGAGCTGAAATGACATCACCCAGAAGAACTAATGCATTGGTGCAGATGACCCAGTAGTCGAGATTGGTCGCTCGATGCAATTGGAGAGCATACTGGCCATCACATATATTGTTGAGCCGTTCCATTGCCTTATTGTGGGATTGCATTTGATCTTGAGCTGGGTTTTCATGACGTGTACGTGATACTGTGAAAGTGGAAGTTGACGGTGTTCAGATTGTTGATCTTCAGTTGTTGGTGGAAACCAGTGATCTACCGACTACCATCCATGGTGCATTGTTATCATCATCATTGATACTATTCACAATGCCTTGAGAATCAGACAAGAGCAACGGATTTGATCTATCTTCAGTGAACGAGCTTTTCCGAGGCCGTGAATTACTTCCCACCATTCAGCTAGGTTGCTTGATCATGAGGCTTTGATTCTTCGATCTTCTGTAGAAACGCACAATTTGTTCCTGTTGCACCAGTTACTGGATCATACGATCCATCAACATAAATGTAAACTCTTAGGGTTTTGTTGAGGGAAGCTCTTCGGGATTGATCCCTATTTGAGCTGTTAGCCATGTGGCTTTGCCAAGTGGCATTGAAAAAACAGAGTGGGCAAAATTTTTATTTGCTTTATTAAGGTTCAGTTTGAAAGACTTCAAATACAAATATGTACACTATGCGTTGGTGTTCGGGTTGGCTGAGAACAATAAAGTAATTTTGCTAATAGACTCCGAAGGCTGGTCGAATACTTTGAGGATTTGGAGAGCTTGCTGTTGAGGGCCGAGGTGTGCTGGCTGAGGCGAAGAGGGTTCCGAATACTGTAGAAGCCGAAGTTAGGTGGCTGAGGTGCTGCAAGGCAGAATACGTTAGAGACCTCGGGTGAGAATTCGAGGCAAAGTCTCCAACAGTCAAGTTAGTACGGGGTACAAAGAGGGGAACTAGGATATAGTTTGTGAGTCCAATTCCAAATTTAGACTGAAGATTGTATTCGATCCCTTTACCTGGAGGGGGGCACCCCTATTTATACTTGAACGGCCTGGAGGTAGGTGTAGATGAATGCCTAAGATGGGTGCCATACGAGGGCAGTCAGAGAGCTCTGCGGGGACACATGGACACCCCTCGATTGGCTCTATACGAGGGAAGCAGGGCAACCCCTGCTGTAGTGGATCTTGTTCCCGAATCTGGCGCGCTGGGCCTCCCAACCTCAAATGGGATGAGTTGGGTCACCCCACATCACATATAAAATAATACAAAATGCAAGATTTTGCACTTTACATATTGAATTTAAGGCTAAATTTGATTGTAGTATAATTTTACTTGCACTAGTATAACTATAAATGCATGGGAGTGCAAATGAGAATAATGCCAATTTTATTTTGGATTTTAATTCATTCTGCTCCAGATGTTATTTTATTTTATTTGTGCTGCAATTAAAGAAAATAAGATAAATTTTGAAATAAAAAAATCAGAATTTACACACAAATCATTTGCATTACCATAGTTTTGGATCAGTACAAATTTATTTGCACTGCAATCACAGCCTAAGGAAATGGAGTGTATCCCTACTTTTCATTCCATTGCACCATTCCTTACACATTAAAATTTGAACCTGAATGGCACTTTGGTCTTCCAAATGGGATTCCGGTTCTCATTTGAGCCCGAAGAGAATGGTAGAAGGTCCATGAAGAATTTCTTTCTTGTTTGAATACAGTAGGTGAATTCGTTCACGACAGTTTGTCTGAGTGAATAGACAAAGATCTATTCAATAGGAGAATATGGTTAATGATTTCTTCCTCAAACAACTGTCTTAATAAAGGAAGATTCCAATATTGTTCGTCTGGATTCCAAGGATCAAGAAGGTGGACTGAGTTCTCATCTTTTAGCTGTGAGAAAAAAAAAATCCCTTTCAATTGATCCAGAAGACCAACTACTTGCTTCCACCACCAAGATTCATTTGATTTCTTTATTAATTTGAAAATAGAGTGGGACTTGATGTCCCATTGTGAATTGTGATTAGGTAGGTGTGCATATTGGGCAGGCTCTGGTTGGGATTTTTTTTAAAGTTTAAATGGGTCCATCCAAGAAGTCCAGGCCTGTTGGAGATTAAGGATCAGTTTGGATCACAGTCAGAATTAGAATCTAAATCCTTTAGAATTGAAATTGGAATGCTCTATTCCCATAATCTGTTTGGTTCAGACTGGAATGGGAATGAAAATTGGAATCAACAAGACTGGAATTTCATTCCCAAGGGAGGGGCAGGGTACGACCCTTACCTCAAATGGGGGAATGCCATTCTAGAAAGAATGAGAATGGGACTCTGATTCCACCCAACCAAACAGTTGGAGTCGGAATAGCTCATTTCGATTCTGATTCTATACCCATATTCCTACAAACCAAGCAGGACCTAAAATCTTTGAATAGTATACCCCAACTCTGATATTTTGCATTGAGACTAGTGATACTTAATGCATTTTGCATTAAAAAAAAGGAAATTGTCTGAAACTCACAATGACTTTCGACATTTCTTTTAAACTCACCATAACTTTTCAAAATGTCCACGGAACCCCATTTCAGTGACTTCTTTTTTTTCAAAACTCAACATCCATTAGAACACCAGTGCTCATTGACAAAAATTGTCCATGTCAGTATAAATGCAATTTTTATGACAAATATGCCCCTGAATGTGTCCTCTTCTTAACCATAGATCTTTTACTGATCTCATTACTTGTTGCATTTGAAATTAAAAAGGATGAGGTGTGGTTGAGTTGTACAAGTAGATATGGAGCGTCAAATGAGTTTGATGTGATCAAAAGCGTTCTTTTTTTTTAAGCTCCATTTTTACTTAAATATATAAATGGGCAGAAATTTTTTAGACTGAACTATTTGAGAAATATTTTTATTGTTCTTTTTTATCAAATTTACCGACATGGGACTCCTTGGACGTTTTGAAAATTTATGATAAGATTAAGAGAAATGGTGAAAAGTCATGATGAATTTTAGACAATTTCCTAAAAAAAAGCTCACTTGATGTCACGGAGGCATGGGATCAACCATATGGAACCACACACTTTCTATGATAAAGTCAATGAACCTCATCTAGCATTTTACACTGCTTCGAGCTGAGCCTATTCAAATATGATGACCCACTAGATAAGATGGTCACTTGGTACCCTTCCAAATAAATCAAACCTGCAGTGCTGCATTCTCTTCGTGGTATATCAGGTGGAATTAATTATAATATGAAGTATGTGATATCAAAAAACGAAAAAGTTAGAGTATGCTTGTGCGAGAATAAAAAACAAAAAATAAAATAGTTAACTTTCTAAAATTCGTAATGTGACATTTGCTCATGACTTATGGTAGAGATTCTCTACGAGACTATCATTCAACATTACTGCAAAAACCTAGAAGTGGGATCGAACCCCATGAAACTGCCGAATGTTCATGGTATGGCTAATAGGCCTCACATGCACCCAACTTATTATTATATCGAATGAATCCATTTAATTCTAATTATATCCCCTCCCTACCATAAGAATGAAGAAATTGCATAATTGTATGGATAATGATAAAGCATTAGTTCTGTGCAGGTGGAGTGCCTACTTATTTATTTAAAAGCATAAAATGATAACAAAATAATTAATTGGGTTGAGCAATCGGATAACTTTTGCCTTGTGAAGCTTGAAACCAGCAGCTATTCCTGTTTCCTCAATCCTGACAAAGCAACTGCGTGCTGGCTTGATTTGATTCTCATAATTATTTATTTTGTATGTGCGATTGCAGGTGACACGAATCATTTGCTCCCTAATTCGACATCACGTGAATAATAAAAATAAATTAAAAAAAATAAGCGTCAGCCATGTAGGTAATTAAGAACCTCACCTTCTACACTTTTTTTTTTTTTTTGATTCACAAATGATGGGGACTCATTACAAGACATAGTATTGGTCCATACCGACTGCGTGGATGATTTGAGCTTTCTAGGCTCATTGGGATGCATGGGCCTATAGGTCTTCTTTGATACACTAAAGGCCCATCCCCATCTTGTCTTTTGTTAAAGAATCGAAACAAAGATGGGCCACATTGGGTAATATGGGCTTATAGCTCTTCTTTGATGGACTATATAGTCCATCATGGGGTTGTACTTTTATGCGTCTCGGATCTTGCTCCATCGAATAACTGAAAATATTGCGTTCATTAAGGTAAACTGTTGCATTGGAGTTTCTCAGCAATGGAATAGATAAGTTGTGCCAAGCTACAAAACCGGTATAATAAATTTCTAGGCACAATGTACAGTTGGGTAGGTGGCAGATCAGAATTGATGTCAATTTACGAGCGGGTCTTGATGTATAGGTGGGGTTTTTTGACATTTTGAATGTTTATAATTCTACAGTAAAATTCAGAAATCTGCATTGGGCCTATGCATACTTTTCTATAAATTTTTTAAACACAAACACAGTTGCTGGATGCTTACCAGACTGAACCGAGCCAAATTGTTCGCTTAACATTATAAATTTATAATATGAAAGAACCTTATAAGAATTCAGGCAAGTGGAAACATGAGAAGCAGTGATATCAGAATGCTAGGGTTCTCCGATGATATCCTTGGTCAACTCTCTCCAATATAAGAGGTGTTCTCCCCTCTAACCCATCGGGTTGGATGCAATTCAGGGTGGCACGATTTAGTATTTTACACTGTTTCGGGTTTGGGCCTCCGGGCTGGGCCCATTCAAATTTTGACAAAACCCCAAATCTGATCCGCCCAAGTTTGCACCCCCTAGTTCGGGTTGGTCCAAAAACTCTACTGCCATTTGTCAGATGTTTTTTCCCATACAATCAGGGGTTGAGGTCAAATTTAATTTTAACATTATTAATATTCAATATAACATAATTATCATGCATCAGAAAAATTTTCCTAACTTATAATTGTTGACATATTTATAAAACAATCATACATAACAGATGCATATATACGTATATACTTACATTTCTACCAAAAACATAAAAATCATGTGTACTGATGGACCGCAATCCAACCGGTTCTAGCTGTCAATGATCTTGCCTCTGGCTGGAGCAGAAGGTGCATGAAACGAGGAAGAAAGTGAGTATCTCTGGGGAGGGACCCAGTGAGAGACCCGGTGAGAATGCTTCAAAGCTCAAGTTAGTATCCTCAAAGACAAGGTGATAAACCATATGGCGCAAAGTTCACATACCTCATTCTTAGGGGGTACAGAGCCTTTTATAACCACTTCGCGCACTCACTCCTAAGCTTTTGTCAGGTCGGGTATGATTACCTGCGCTTCTGCCAGTTCAGGTATGATTACCTGCGCTTTTGCCAGTTCGGGTGTCCTCACCTTTGCTAGGGCAGAACCGCCACTGCTCTCTTTGTTGGAGCCGTCTTTGTAACTGGAGATGGCGGTGGCAGGTGGCAGTGGTAGGTGGCCGTTGAAGTGTGGCTCTCAAGCGTCAGGTCCCAAGTCAATCAGGTGTGCCGCCTCTAGATACGGACTCCTTCGGTGTTAGGTACGGTGCAGTTGTTCAGTTCGGCATCCCGGAGGTGAAGTGCTGGAGTGGTGTGTGAGGTGAAGTCTTGAGTTTGGATAGAGATATGGCCCGAACTGCCATGGAGCGGGCCAGTTCGGGTTGTTGCCTTTTGTAAGGCTCGGGGGCCAAGGGGGGGCTCGTGCTCCTTGTGGGGAGTTCGGACCGTGGGTTCCTCTTTTCGGAGTCCGCGCCTTGGGCGTACTGTTGTGCCAAGTTGTTGCCTTTCCACGTGTTGAGTGGTTAAGAGGTCGGGCCAAATCTTCCTTCATCAATTGCTACCCACTCCTTACGCTAAGGGACGTACTCCAAACTGGTTGACTGCAAGCGCGAAGTGCGCATTCATCAGGATTTTTTTGGGTTTCTCGCGCACCAAAAAGACGGGAAACGCGCCAATCTGTCTACAAATGCTGACAGACGTGATAGCGTGCGTTTATTTAAAAAGTTCAAAAAGCGCGCCATGGGGGACGTGACAGCGGGCATCTTTTAAAATTCAAAAAATGCGCCGCTGCCGCCTTTAATGCGAGGAGACGTGCGTTGGCGCCTTTTTCAGTTCCAAGAGACGTGCGCGTCTTGGCCTCAGGAGACGTGCGCTCAGCGCGACTGCGGGTCGTTGGATTTGCTTTGATCAAAACCATTGATTCTAGGTTATTGTGGGTATAAATAGTGGGGGACCCCAGTCGCTGTCATTATCCCGCGCTTTGCTTCTTGAGCTCGCGTCCAAGTTTTCAGCTTGCGTTCAAACCTTCTGCTCACATTCAAGCCTTTAGCTCGCGTTCACGTTCCCGTAGTCCGTTTGCTTTTTTTTCGGGTGAGTACTTTCCTGGGATTCTTCTCCTTCCGATGTCTAGCTTGGATAGCTCAGACAATTCCTCAAGGGGGTCAAATGCATGTTCTACGAATCAAGTTGCATCCCTCGACAATCCTAGTGAACCAGAGGTAGAACTCGAGGAAGGGTTGGAACCAATAGACCGAGTCACCTCGGGTGGTTTGGCATCCCAGAGATGCGGTTAATCGGTTGCATCGGTTAACCATCCCACCGGTTAACCAGTTGCATCGGTTCAGTTTCGGTTTGGATATTTAAAAAACCGATCGGATTGGTTTGGTTTGAAAAAATACCCCACTATTCATTTAACCAAACCATGAGCACCCCTAGTCTACATGTAGAGTCTAGGCTGGTGGGACTTCGACTGGATTCTATGTTGAAAATGCATGGGATTTGATGGTGGGTTGAGGTGCATAGTCGATGTCGAACTCGCTCAGTTCTACGCTCCATATGATCAGGCGTCTGATGTCTTCAGCCTATGCAAGACCTGCTTAAGTGGCTAGTCGGTGAATACTCGGACGCTATGTGCTTGAAAGTACGGCCTGGCCTTCCTCGCCAAGGTAACAAGGGCCAAGGCAACCTTCTCTAGGTTCGAGTATCGTGTCTCTACACCCATGAGGACCTTATTGATGTAGTAGATTGACCTTTGGGTCTAACCTTCCTCCTTTACTAAAACAGTGTTCACTACTTCATCACTAGCAGACAGGTAGAGTAGGAGCTGGTCTCCTAGGCTTAGTTTTGTGAGCAAGGGTGGCGAGCTCATGTAACGCTTCAATTCTTGGAAGGACCATTCGCACTCCTCAATCCACTAGAAGTCCTTCACCTTTTTTAATGCTTTGAAAAAGGGTAGGCACCAATCCGCAAATTTTGACATGAATCTGCTTAGTGCGGTTACCCGTCTAGTGAGGTGTTGCATTTCTTTGTATGTTCACGGTGACTACATGTGTAGGATGGTTTGAATCTTTTCTTGATTTGCCTCAATTCCCCTTTATGTAACAATAAAGCCTTGGAACTTTCCAAAATCGGCGCTCAAGGTGCACTTCATTGGGTTCAGCTTCATTTGTTATTTCTTGAGGGTGTCGAAGACTTCCTTTAGATCAGCCAGGTGTTGCTCAACTTTCTTGCTCTTCACCAGTATGTCACCCACATAAACTTCCATTTTTCAATCGAGTTGTTCTTTGAAAATGGGATTCACTAGTCTCTAGTAAGTGGTACCAACATTCTTCAACCCGAAGGGCATCACCTTGTAGTAGTACAATCCTCGATTAGTGATGAAGGTGGTATTCTCCTAGTCATCTAGGTGCATCTGGATCTAATTATAACCGGAGAAGTTGCCAATGAAACTTTTGTGCTCAGACCCTATTGTTGTGTCGACAAGATGGTCAATCTTTAATAAGGGAAACTGTCCTTGGGGGTAGGCCTTGTTTAGGTCAGTGAATTCTATACAGATCCTCCACTTTCTGTTAGCATTTTTTACCATCACCACATTCGCCAGCCAATATAGGTATGCCACTTCTCGGACAAAGCTGACATCGAGCAGTTTCTAAACTTCTTCCTCTTCTTCTGCCTCATGGGTTGGTAGCGTGAATCGATATTTAAATGGTAAGTGATAACCTTGGGGTCAATCCCTAGCATGTTAGGTGAACACATTGGCGTTGTCTCTGAGTAGTTGCACAATGTCATCTCAGAGGCAGCCTTCTAAGAGAGATCCTACTTGGACTATTTTCTCGAGGTTATCGTTGAAGAGGGGCACTTGGATGAGGTCTTCCATGGGCTGGCTGCGCTATGTTTGCAACTGGTTTCTCATGTCCATGCTTTCTGTGGTGAGTTCTTCAATGGCGTGTGGTGTCCCTCTACAGGCCGTCAGGTAACACTACCTCACAATTAGTTCTTTTGTTTTCACGGGTTACGCCCACTTCGTATGGGGTCAAGAACTTCATGGTCAGGTGGTACGTGCAAATTGAGGCTCGTAGAGAGTTCAACGTAGGTCAGCCGAGGATGGTGTTGTAGTGGGACAAGATGCGAACGACAATGAAGTCTATCGTCATTGTGGTGGTGATGAGATCGTCGCCTATTAGTAGTGCCAGAGTGATTTTCCCTTGGGGTATCAATGAGTCCCTGGAGAATCCCACCAGGGGATGTTGATTGGTGTCAAACGGCCCTTCCCGATGCCGAGCTATTCGAAGGTTTCTTCAAAGATGATGCCGGTTGAGCTCCCTATGTCCACCAGTATGCACCGGACTATCACGAGGGCGTCGTCGTGCAGTGTTTGAACTCCCCTAAGATCATCTACAGAGAATGTGATGGGGGCATCCTGCCTCTATCTCTTTGGTTCCTTGTCTTCAACTTGATGTAGTCTAGCATAGGCCTTGCGGGCCGAGCTACTCTCTCATTCGAAGGCCATCCTGCCTGAGATGACAGCGATGACTCTGAATGGGGGAGATCGGGCTGGTTATGTGTCAGTGTGGCACTCTTCTCCCTTTGGCTTGTGCTCCTTGATGTCTATGAACTCACCAAGGTACTGGTGTCGGACGAGGTCCTCCAAGTGGTGGCATACATCATGGCAGCTCTCAGTCTCATGGTCATGGTCTTGATGGAAATTGCAGTACTTGTCTCGATTCCTTTTGTTCTAGTACTTCATCTTTCTAGGCCACCTAATAGAGCTATGGTTGTGGATCTGCATCAATATTTTGGCCTATGGCGCGTTCAAGGGAGTAAAGTTTTTGTACGTTGACGATGGGGCCCTCGGCCAGCAGTCAGGTTGGTGCCCTGTCTCTATCCGATTTGCGCTCATCATGGTCCTTTTGCTTCCGATCATGTTGGTCTTCTTCGCTCCTTTGTAGCGCCTGGGCTTTCTCGTCGTTCATGTACTTCTGTGCATGTTTCATGAGCGCGATCAAGTTGGGTGGAGGGTTCTTTTGTAGCGAGAAGTTGAACATTAAGGAGCACAATCCACTTATGATGGCTTCCATAGCTACTGTTTGGTCTAGAGTTCGGACTTGAAGGGCCTCGATGTTGAACATTGCCAAGTATTCCTTCAAGGTCTCTCCTTTCCTCTCTCAAACTTGCATTAGGCTGGTTGACATTTTCTAGTGCCTTTGGTTGACAATGAACTGCACCAAGAGGATATGGATCGCGACGAAAGGGGGGCGTACTAGGTTCTGGTGACTCCGTTGAGGGTGGCAACGAAGACCTTGCACATGAGGCCCTCGAAGGAGATGTGTAGAATCAATATCGCCTTGAACCCCTCAATGTGATCATTGGGGCCCAAGGCTCCATTGTACTTCTCAAACTGTAGGGGTCTTCAGTTGGCTAGGGGAAGCTTTTCAACGATCTCCTAGATGAAGACGGGTTCCTTTGTAGG
Organism: Nelumbo lutea; assembly: GCF_056320005.1. Taxonomy (NCBI): domain Eukaryota; kingdom Viridiplantae; phylum Streptophyta; class Magnoliopsida; order Proteales; family Nelumbonaceae; genus Nelumbo; species Nelumbo lutea. The sequence continues at coordinate 11,838,928 of NC_142687.1, forward strand.
CTAGTTGTAGTAGGGGTGAGCATTCGCTTTATTCAGTTAAAAAACGAATTGAATAAATAAAATTTTTTAAAACTGAAATAAAAAATGAAAACCGAACCAAAATTTTCGGTTCAACTTTTGGTTATTTCAATTAAAAACCGAATTTAATTAATATATATAATATTATATATTATAACCTATAATATATATTATGAAATTTAATTTCATTATAATACATTATATATAATAAATTAATATATAAATATATAACATATTATATATTATATAATGAATTTTAGTTAATTCGACTTTTTTGATTAACCAAATTTCTAAATCTGAAAACCGAATTACCCAAAAACCGAAACCAAAATTTCCAGTTCGGTAATTCAGTTTTAATCGAATAATGCTCACCCCTAAGTTGTAGTGTTGCTCTGATGGTCAGGCCATCGGAGGAGCTTCACTTCTATCCACTTGGTTGCATTCCAGTTCATCCAACCGCTCTCTTAGTTCTCTGATTTCAGTGTCTCTATCGGTTGGGACCACGTTTGCAGATTTTTCCCCTTTCAGGATCGTAGTCCAATCTCGGACTGAGCTGTATTTGGTTATCGAGATCGGAGATTGTTGCAAACGTAGGCCGAGCCGTTCTTTCGACAGTACCCAAGTGGATCTATTGCAGTCATCATGCATGCAAGGTTGGGCTAGGAGTCAGACCTTCTGGATGGTTGCATTCGTTCACGGTAAAATTGGGCACTATGCTTGTCTGCATGGTGCCTTTTGGGGTCCTCGATACGAAGATCGACTATAGTAGGCTCTTACGCGGCAGGGAGAGTAGATTGAGGCATGCGCCAATTGCCCCAACGTATGGCTAGGATATGGTCGACCTTCTACTACATGGCTTGGAACTGTGCAAGGTCAACTACTCCTGATGCAGGGGCTCTCGAGGTGGGGATCTGTGGAGGAGCAGGACCCCCGAGATGGGGAACGAGCTCCGGAGTGGTTGGATGTGTTCTTAGGCATGATTGCTTTTAGTGTATAGAGAGGGGTTTGGGAAATGACTTTTTGTACATTCCCACGAACAACGCCAATCTAATGCTATCCAATCTGAGTTGTTCCAAACTGAAGGCACAATCAAATAGTCTTGCCAATTGGACGAGGTCGAGGTGAAAGGACGAAGCCCCACACCAAGATCTGCAACTAGGAGAAAGGTCAAAGGCCCGAGGAGTTATTCCCCGGGTAGGTACTTTGGCGCTCAAGCCAGTAGGTCCGAGAAGGATGTGGTTGGGCCGAGCAGGTTGAAATACGTTGGTTCGACTGAAGAGGTAGTGCAAAGAGGTATTCAAAGAGTGTAGTTGTTCTCAAAAGTCTCTTACCTTGAGCGGGGAATACCTATTTATATTTGGGCGTTCATGTCCTAGATATATAGGGCTTTCGGGGTTGTCAAGATGATGGCATCCACCGAGGTCTTTAGGAGGTTTTCTCTTCCCTGTCGCTTCCTTGCCTGTATAGGACACTCTTTCTTAGTCATGCTCTTCCGTTATGTGTGGCGTCGACGTGGCTTGAGAGGGGGGCTGGCCGTGGAGATTGCCACACAGCATCCTTGGCCAGCTCAACTATCACCCAAGCATATCCCTATCTTGTATTGTGAGAAGTGCATACTGCAATGTATTGTAGATAGGGTGCGGTTAGAGAAAATGAATAGAACATTTGATTACTAGAGGTAGGATTCAATTTGCGATTGAATCTACCTCTATAAACATTAATATCGATTCCAATTCCTTAAAAAAACAAATGCAAGAAAGGATTCAATTTGCGATTTTAATTCTTAAAAAAAATTGAATGTCCAAACTTGAAAACAAAGGAATGGCAGCCCAAATCAAATTAAGAAAATGTTGATGTTGAAGTAGATAGGAGATAAAAAAAAAGGTTGGAAAAATGGTCTTTTGTGATGATTATCATTACAGAGAGAAAAAGTATGGGATCAGGATTCCCCCAACAGTAGGCACTTACATAAACCAAAATCTATTCTTGCAAGTCCTTATAATGAGGAAATGCTGAAGTGGCGCTTATGTAACAACATTTATTCAATAACCGCTCATGATTCCAAACGAACACTTCATAAAAGATTGAATGTGATTCAAATTAATCCTCTTTTTTACTATTAAAATTAGTTAAAAATATAAAGCATAGAATCGCCTTAGACGCAGGTTGAAATGTTGAATAGCAATAATTTAGTTTACACGACGATGGGCCGGAAAAGGCCTGGGCCTTAACATTTGCTCAACCCAAGCCCGCCCAAATTAGGAAAACTGTACGTTCACGGTATTTTTAGTAAGATACATACGTTCACGGTCTAGCATCATTTAAATGACGAATTCGCCCTTCAAGAATGAAGACGGTATTAATGTCCGATGGATATGTTCGTCATTAGGTAAAAAGAGTCCAGTGTTTCGGTCCTTCCATCGATTCAAAGTCATCATGAGTCACGCCGAGGGTCCAGGCGTCCAGCGGCCAGCGAAATATTACCGTTGCCCTAACGTTCCAAAGTCCAAATTTTAAAAGTTAGCTCTCAAGACTCCTTACTGACCGTTAACAGGCTATAGGGTGGGAGAACCGGAGAAGAAGATAACTCGTCTTTCTCCATCACCCGACCTGAGACTGCTTCCTCTTTGCCATGCGCGCATTCCCGTCTAAGATCGAGAATTGAGAGATTTCGACAATCTTGAGGTGTGTGAATCATACGAGTTGAGAGAATACGGTTCCAATCTCTTCTTGCTTATTCCTTGCGCCAGAGGGCAGAGGTGGATTGGAAAAAGAGACAGAATTTCTTGATCGTTTCTGGCGAATTTCCTATTTGGATTCCTCTCAATGTTGTATTGATTGGAAATTGCAGCATCAAGAAATCTCTGGGCCTTTTTCTTTTACTCTTAAGTGATTCTGGATTGGTTTGTCTTTTACCGAGAGAATCTGTTCCACTATTACGAGTTTCCCTGTTCTTAATTTCTTTCAGTTGATACTCAAAATGCATTCACCTTCTCTTTTTCCGATTAGTAATCTTTATTGATTCTTATTTCCTTCCTAGCTATCCCGTGGTTCAGTTCGAATCTTGACAATTACCCACTTCGATGGCCCAAAATTTGGTCTTTTGTTTCCGACCTTTCATGCTGTGAATTTTCTGCTTATTTGATTCCAGCTCTGTTTGGTACTTTTGTGACTGATAAACTTCCAAGCACCTTAAATCTGTTTGTGCAGAACTCGAAGTTCATGGCCACGTTGGCACCAGGAATTCTATTGAAGCTACTTAATGGCATGAATACAGGGACCAAAGCCACCAGTGAGCACAGAAGCTCACTTCTGCAGGTGACAGACATCGTACCTGCAGATCTCGATGAAAAAAACCTCTTGCCCAAACACGGTTTCTATATAAAGGTATCTGATTCTTCCCATTCGATCTATGTCAGCCTGCCCTTTGAACAAGATGATCTTGTCCTCAGCAATAAAATGCAGCTTGGGCAGTTCATATATGTGGATAAATTAGAGCCAGGGTCGCCTGTTCCTATAATCAAAGGCGCAAAGCTTCTTCCTGGTCGACACCCATTAGTGGGAACACCTGAACCACTAATTGGTCTCAAAGACAGCAGAGAGAGAACTTCATGTTCGCAGAAGCTTCCTGCTCACAGAAGAGGTTCTTGGGGAGTAGAGCCGAATGGAACAGATGTTGTTTCTTCCCCTTTGCCAGTGAAGCCAATTCCTTTAGATTTAGATCAGAATACACCACTAAAAGAGAGGCCTAGTTCAACGAAGAAGAGTACTAACATTTTGATTTCTCCATTAATCAAAGGGAGAATGGAGAAAGAAGGAAACTCAGGAGTTGTTTTCAGATCTTCTGTGGGTGGGCTTTTGTCTAAAATGGTGGATTCAAAGGGGGAAAGCCCTGCCAGAGTTAGGAAGAGCTGTATTGCCCCTTCCTCTGCATCAAAACTTCCAAGGAGCAAGAGCATTTGTGAACTGGAGCCGAAGATCCCCAGAAGTCCCTTTAATTCAACTGTAGGTACATCTTTCCTCTTCTCCATCTCTTTACTTCTTGCAAAACTACCTGAATATTGTTTACAGGAACACTTCTGTTCCTGCCACAGTACCTGATGGATTATATAAAAGTTTGCATTTTCTCAGCTTGTTTTGAAGGAAAGCTGAATATATTTTCTACTTGATTTTATTGTAGGAAAAGAGGAGTTCAACTCCACCACCCAGATTAAGAAACATTAGAATAGGGACCTCAAATCAGTCTGGGGATGTACAGAACTCTTCAAGTTACAATGCAATTTTTCAACCAAAATTTCAGTGCGACAATCCGGACTCAAAGAACAATATCAGTCCACCCATGTCTCTACCCGGGAAGCTTAGTATGCTTGGGAAGGTAAATGATAGTAATAGTATGAAACATTCTTTATTTCCATTAATTACAATATTTATTTTATCAAGTTCCATAACTTCACATTTGCCGGTAACAGGAAGCTGTACAACAAAGGGAAACAGCTCAGAAAATAGCTCTTCAAGCATTAAGAGATGCTTCTGCAATTGAAACTGTAGTTCGATCTCTCAGGTACAAAGACCCCCCCCCCCCCGGTCTGCATGTTGTGTTTTTCCTTTTTTGTAAATGATTAGTGGTCAGTTGGATTTACCAAGCAAATTGAGATCGTTAGTTTGGTTTTGGTTCTGCAGGACATTTTCAGACTTGATTAAATCAGCAAAACCAGATGAGCCTGCTTCCTGTTTTGATCAGTTTCTGGAGTTCCATCAGCAGATTACACAAGCAGTAAGCGATATGGAAACCATTCAAGCAGCTACAACAAGTAGCGAATTGGCACAAACTCCAAACCATGACAAGAGAGATGCATTAAAGAAGCAAGCTGAAGAAAATTCCGTCTTACATGAAATTGAACACAACTCAACAGACCAGAAGTCATCCAAGAGAAGATTGGCATTATACAAATCAGTTGCAGCCATCCCAGATAGGGATGATTTGAAGGACATGGGAAAGCAGCTTAGATTGAATCTAAGCCAAAAACCTTCTTCTGAAAGAAAAGGGGTTTTCAACCTCAACGGCAGAGCACCCATTGAAACTGCCACTGACAACGATGAAAACAAGAAGCCGAGCTCTAACACCATCAACAATACAATCAAAATGGGTAAGAAGATTGAGAATGAAGCTGGAAACTGGTTTATGGACTTCTTAGAAAAAGCCTTGGAGACAGGTATGAAGAAACCAAGAGGAAGAATGACAGAGGGTGATAGTCGGAAAGTCCCACAATCTCTCATACTCAAGGTTATCAACTGGGTGGAGGTGGAACAGTGTGATAGATCTAAGAGACCAGTTCATCCTAGGGCAGCACAAATAGCCAGGAAATTAAGGATCAAGGTGAAGAATCCTTGAGGGAAGTTATGTTTAGGATCTAAACGGAGTGATGTAAACATGTATTTCTTCCTGAAAATGAAGTTTGATTCCTATTGACCAAAAAGCCCATGTTTTTTCTTTCAGATTTATGTGGGGACAAGGGAAGATTTTTCCTGGGTATCGGGTAGGTGGTGGATAAATTATTTTTCCACTCGTGTTCTTTTTTCAGATTAGTGTGGATGAAATGCAGTTAGACATTTTATAAACCGCCCATATCCCAGTGAGAAGAAAAAAAAAAATACATGGAGAATAACATGTATATAAAGATAAAAATTGATTCATACGGGTGTTTCTGATCATATTGGAGGGCATGCAAATTCTCCCAAACCTTCCAGCAACCTATTGCAGCATCTCTTGATGATGGCATTTGCAAGAGAAATGCAGCTGATGAGTCTTTGAATTTGACATATGGTACATTTATACTTACCTGTATAAATGTGTAAGTGCATTTACCCATGTAAATAAGACAATGACCATTTTAGCCATAAAAATCCATTATTAAAAGGGACATGTTTGTGTCCCATTCAAGTGTTGACAACTTTCCCCCTAGGTGGGATAGTTATTTACCCACCTAGGAAATCAGTATCACTTACATAAATCTGAAAAAAAGAACATGGGTTTCTTAGAATCCCATTGACCAACTTTCCTCCCTCTCAAAATCCGAAAAAAAGAACGCCCAATGGTTTAGGGTTAATTACTCAAGTCCCACCTCCACTAACATAGCTTCAATTAAACAGAATGCTAAAAATGACATTTGAAGCTTTTCAAAAGTTCGTTTTACCCTTCTTTTGACACCTTGTATATATGGAAAAATACCTTAATATATTTATGTACAGATTGTGGGAATAAATGAATGAACTTCATAATTTCAAAACATATATTTCATGGTCCAAGCCTGGAAAAATATGGTATAAGTATTTAGTCGGAAAGTAATTCACTACCTTCATATTTATGTACAGACTGTGTGCCTTGAAAAATCGGAATGGTGTCTCTCTTTACTTTTGGTGTTGAGACAAAGAGGGAATTACAGTAGTACATTGAATCAAAGCTCCAGATACATTTCGCCACTCTCAATCCATTTGCACATAAAAAGTGCAGTGGACTTACACTAATACACTCTACCTTAGCTAAAAACAACCCTGGAATGGTGTTCAACTAATAGGAGATTTACTATTAATTGCTACTTAATGGGTACAAGAAGATTACCAACAACTTGTATGACTTTTTTTCAGGATTAACAAGCCAAAAGTGGTTTACTTTACAAGATACAAAAAAGAGAAAGGGATCAACTTCTAGTGTCCTTGTTCTGTTTCAAGAATTGGAGGTCCTTCATTTGTAGTTCCACAGCTTGTTTTGATAATGTCTTTGGCTCTGGAAAATATTCATTTTCACCACCTTCAGCTACTTTCTTTGCCTTAGCTTTGACAATCCTATCTAACTCAGATTTCCCAACAGAGGGGAAAACTGCATTTAGCATGATGGAAAGTAATCTCTCATCTTCTTCTTCTATGGGGTCCCTACCAAAGCAACAGACATAAATAGCTTCAAGAGCTTTTTCCACTCGAATCTCCATAGGGATAACAGGAGCTCCAGCCTTCAGCTTTGCTCGTTTCTGCATTTAAACATTGCTTTTATCAAGTATGTAGTGCAAAATAAAGGCAAAATGCACCGAAATGAAAAAAAAGGCAAAACAAGTATCAAATACCAAGTTCTATTTATTTATTTGTTTATTTTTGGGGCGGGGGAGGGGTACAACTATTATCAGGCAAAGTCCTATACCAAGGGTACACTCTTCTTTATTCCTTCATCAAGATGGAATTGTTTGTCATCTCAACTGATTTAGAGTTTAAGCATCATTTATCTACTACCAATTTTAGAACAAAAACATTCACAATGTTGCATTCATGACTCAAAGGCCGGGTGAAGGACATTCATGGAAGATGTAGATTTTACTAAAATAATCTTTTTTAACCAAGGACTCCCCATTATATGAATTTTGTGCATGTTGCACACAGTATCAGATATTATAGCACTTACAGAGAACATAACTGATGATACATTTTATGTTGTCAAGTATTAATTGTATGCTATTCATATACCACTTTGTAAAGATCAGCTTATTATAAGTGCTTTTTTTTCATATTGCAAATTGTATCATTGTATGCACTAATTGCCCTGGAATATTTGCCGTAATATATGAAGAAACTGCATATTTTCCAAATTCAACAAGCCAAGGATCTCATTCAACAATGGACAATTCACATATTTGCAACCTTGTTAAAGTCATTATCAGAGGGTAAGCTGTTTTGTACTGTCTTTTATTGCATTTAGTGGAATAACCTGGACTTCCCTTTGACTCTTTGCCAGTGAAACATGGAAAAATGGAAATTATGCAAGGTTCTCTTCAAATTTTTGTTGTATTTGTATATTTACATTGGCTTGGTTCTCATATATGGTAATACATGATACTCATGTTTTTCCCACTATTTCTAGTTAATTTGAACCTTTTATGAAAAACAGAGGGCACGTGCACATATATGCTTACATACAAGCTTGATGCCCTTCCATAAGCATGAAAGTTTTGTGGACAATATCCTTCTGTTAGTTAATTTAAATACTTTACAAAAAAAAAACAGAAAGCACACAGAAATATGCTTACGTACATGTTTGATGTCCTTCCATGAGCATGAAAGTTTTGCGGACAACCTTCTTCTGTTAGATATTCTAATGACAGGTTGCCAATAACTAAAATTATCAGAATGGGTATCTTCCCTCACACACAATCATTTGGGGATTATGGGAGGAAAGGAATCACAGTCATCTTCTTCAGCAGGAATATTTCTACCTACCCCCCCCCCCCCCCCCCCCCGCGCTAAGCTCTGTTAGAATACTGCCAGCTATTGACTGGTTCTCAGATTTGATGGCAATGCAATGGTAAATCCTGGACCTGCTGGCATCGGCAGTGTCTTCTTATCGAACCTGGGTGAGTTTATATGGGCCTTTAGTGGTCTGTTAGGGGTTGATTCTTCATTCAAAGCAGAGCTTCTTGCACTACTATGGGTTTCATTCATTCTCTGTTCAAGAAGACTCCATTAACTCTATCAGGTGGCTGAATTCAATGGAGGGGAGGGCGGTTCTTGGAGGCTGAGTCTTAGTTGAGACAAGAGACCTGATTTCCTCACTGTGAGCTTCACTTAGTTGGATCCCCAGAGAATTCAATACAGTCGCACTCCCTAGCAAAATCAGGTGTCCATAGATAGAATTTATACGGCAGCAAACTTGGTTGAATCCCCAGAGGGCTTTCATTTTTTTTATACATCCTCCTTTTGGAAAGCCCCAAACTTGAAGCTACGGAATTCCTGTTGAATAAGCTGCAAAAAACTTCTAATTTATATTCTCATTATCAATTCAGGTATCAAGAAGTGAACTTCAGAAAGATCATTGCATCAATTTAATTTTATCATTTTTTGGTGTGGACTATCAACATAAAATTAGGTCTCCATATAATTTAAGCAACTAAAAGTAGGGCAATCATAACAAAATCTTTCTTGCTTTCTACCAGAGAAACAAATACAAGTCCTCCCTATCAGAATAAATTTGTACTTGTTCAATCACATACATAAAGCGACAACGCCAACTTCCAATGAATTTACATATCAAAACACTATAAATTGGAAATAGTAATCTTTACATAGAAAATGATGAGAGCCACCAACCTCTTTTGCTTCTCTCATAATAGCAAGAAAGTTTTCCTCTTCAAATTCAATATCATTCGAAATGCGAAGCCTTGCAACCCCCTGCAGAATTTCCTCTGATTTTAGCAACCCTGCACCTACTGCAGCCAACCAACAGCATAATAGAACGTACAAAGGATCCCCTGCCTACCAATAAAAACAATAACTGAATTTAGACATAACAAAATTCCTTTTTTTTTTTTTTTGGGGGGGGGGTTGGTCCTACAATTATTTAAATGAGGAAACTAATTTAGGGAGACTCGTAGAACTTAGATGCAGATAAATTCATAAATATATCTTTTTTTTTTCTTTTTGCGAGTACAATTCATAATATAAATCTTGAAGAAGCCAATAGAAATGACATAATAACGGAACCACAAAAACTAAATAAAATAAAAATTCCATAAATTCCAAATAATTTATTCGCTATAACTAAGAAAATATAATCACAAATACTCAAAAAAGAAATATGAACTTTCCCACACAATTTAATCACCCGAAACCATGAAAATTGGAATAGAATCTAATTTCTGTTACCCGGCCTCGCCGATCTTGAAAGTCATAGAAAGCTCTTGAATCCGTTATTCCACATTTCTTCCCCACCCTCCGTCGGAATTCGGCGAAATCGATAATATCTCCCCCGACGCCTCCTTCATCGCTTAAAATCCTCGCAACGAGGCCAATAACAGGAAGAGCACCAATAACCTTGTTAGCGAAGTTAGACACAGAGTTTCTATTTTCCATGTAAGCCCTAACAGATAAGACTCCATTGCCATTTGCTACTCCGTAAGATCTGTTGGATTCCGTCGGGTTCTTATAAATGTGCCGGAAATGTAAAAAAGGGGTCCACGAGAATTTAGAGTTGACGGTGGAGTGATGGCGTAGGTTAGCATGGATCTGGGTGTGAGGATTGGCGTGGAGAGAAGATGTAGTAGCAGTAGCAGCGGATGTCACACCCGCCATGGCTGTGAGAAGGAGAGCTGGAAATCTAATCCGGTTCCCGTTAAATCCTGACCTCTCCTTTATATATGTGTAATCTTTGTACAATGTACAATGTATATCATGTGTGTGCTCCACTCTGAAATGTGATCGGGATAGAGATATACAGCAACAAACAATTCCTACCGTCTGATCTTTTGAACGGTTTTAGAAAGTTGATCGAATGGTATGCGGCTTCACTTTACAAGATGGAGGATTCAGATGAATCAGAAATGATCTCATGTCCCCATCATAAGATTTTGCTTTGAACTATGGGCCCATTAGATCCAATGGTTCAGATCCCATATGTTGTAAGTGGGCCAGCACAGTTTGACGGATGAACGTGATGTTCCTCTCCTTCCATCCATCATCTCCATAGATCGTGATTACTAAAGTAGTTTACTGCCAGCTGCAAGTGGAGAGGAGATAGTGTCATACAGATTTTAGATAGTCAGATACATACAATACAATACTCATGTTGGACAGAGGAAAATAAATGGAGCAAAGTTTTCGATGGTGGTCCGGACGTGAGGCCAAGGCAGGTATCGGCGTGGGCGTCGTAAAATAAACCTCCGAGTCCGAGGCGGTTACTTCTGTTTATCAAAAACAAAATCATACGTGGGGGGCAGTAATCAGTAGCCGCGATTCTGGATGTCAAAAGCTGTGCGCCCGAGCCCAAACATCATTGAGCCAACAAACCCTAACGTCTACTGCGGGCCTGCGGCCATCCTCACCTCCGATGAACAGTTGTCCGTAAGCTCTCTCTCTCTCTCTCTCTCTCTCTCTCCCTCTCCCTCTCCGCGGATGGGTGTATGATGTGTTGGCTGCTGGGTTTTTAATGTTGATTTAGGTATTTGGTTTGATGGACAAAGTAGGGCTTTAAGTTAATTTTCAAGTAAAGAAACTTGAATTTTTTCATTTTTTTTCTTCATCCTTTCTCTCTCCCTCTCTCTTCACGGCTCCTTGGGTTTCTGTTAATTCTCTCTGATTAATTCAATAGGAATTTTTTTTCCCGTCATTGTGCTGCGGGGGAATCTGGAATTAACTGCTTGTGTCTTCTTTTGGTGCACTATGCTCCTTTCAGCTATTGAAAACAGAAAGTAAACTGGATAGACGTATCTAGGTTCTTTATCTACATCCTTCTGGCATGGATTTTTCATTTGCATTAACTACTGGTTGATTTTGATAGACACAATATCTGTAAAGCTGAAAATTGGTTTTTTTTTTTTTTTGTCAAGCATTCGTTAGCTATATTTGTATTGTATCTTTTATCTTTTGAGCAAACCTAACGCTTGATATTGGTATTATCTTTCAGCTCATATGGAATAAGAATCAATCCTAGTTCACCTGTTACACAGAGTAACTTAAGGGGGCTTCTCTCTCCTTAACCTGTAATTTACCCTTTGAAGCATCCATGGATCTACTGCAAAGCTACACAGATAAGAGTGATGGTGAAGACGAAGAACAGAAGCCTACTTCAACATCCTCCACTCCTTCCTCCCCAGATTCATCTCCTCCTCGAATACCTCTACCATCAAAAAGCTCAGCTCCAAAGGTTGATGACACCATGCTTGCCCTAACTGTTGCTGACAGAAATAGAGCCCTTCACAAACCAATTGATCCTGCACAGCATGCTGTAGCCTTCAACCCTACATACGACCAACTCTGGGCACCAATCTATGGCCCTGCACACCCCTATGCAAAGGATGGTATCGCTCAGGGCATGCGGAATCACAAGCTAGGGTTTGTGGAAAATGCAGCAATAGAGCCTTTTATTTTTGATGAGCAATACAATACCTTCCACAAGTATGGTTATGCTGCTGATCCCTCTGCTTCAGCTGGGAATAATTATATTGGTGATTTGGATGCATTGCAGAAGAATAACGGTGTTTCTGTTTACAATATTCCACAACATGAGCAGAAAAAGCGAAAGCTTGAGAAAAAGAAAGAAGTAACGGAGCATGAGGAGAATGATCCTTCGAGTGATGATGTGGATGTGTCTGAGGTAGAAAATCCAGCATCAGAAGAGTGGCTGAGAAAAAACAGGAAGAGCCCATGGGCAGGGAAGAAGGAAGGGTTGCAGACAGAATTGACAGAAGAGCAGAAGAAGTATGCAGAGGAGTATGCTGAGAAAAAGGCTGAGAAAGAGAGAGGTGGTGGTGGAGATAAAACTGAAGTAGTAACAGATAAAAGCACTTTTCATGGGAAAGAAGAACGGGATTATCAGGGTAGGTCATGGATTGCCCCTCCAAAAGACGTTAAGGCAACAAATGATCATTGTTATATACCAAAAAGGTGGGTTCACACATGGAGTGGTCACACTAAGGGTGTATCAGCAATTCGGTTCTTTCCAAAGCATGGGAATCTGCTCCTTTCTGCAGGAATGGACACAAAAGTCAAGATCTGGGATGTTTTCAATTCAGGCAAGTGTATGCGGACTTACATGGGTCATTCAAAAGCTGTTCGAGACATCTCATTTTCTAATGATGGGACCAAGTTTTTGAGTGCTGGATATGATAAGAATATCAAGTACTGGGATACGGAGACTGGGAAGGTAATATCAGCATTCTCTACTGGGAAGATCCCTTATGTTGTTAAGCTCAACCCAGATGATGATAAGCAGAACATCCTACTTGCGGGAATGAGTGATAAGAAGATTGTTCAGTGGGATATGAACACTGGACAAATCACACAAGAGTATGATCAGCATTTGGGTGCAGTAAATACCATCACATTTGTAGACAACAATAGAAGGTTTGTCACATCGAGTGATGACAAGTCCCTTCGTGTGTGGGAATTTGGGATTCCTGTTGTTATAAAGTACATCAGTGAGCCTCACATGCATTCTATGCCATCAATTGCACTCCATCCCAATTCAAATTGGCTTGCAGCCCAGAGTTTGGACAATCAAATTCTTATTTACAGTACAAGGGAGAGGTTTCAGCTCAACAAGAAGAAGAGATTTGCAGGGCATATAGTTGCAGGATATGCTTGCCAGGTCAATTTTTCACCAGATGGAAGGTTTGTTATGTCAGGAGATGGTGAGGGAAAGTGCTGGTTTTGGGACTGGAAAAGCTGCAAAGTTTTTAGAACCCTGAAGTGTCATGAGGGTGTATGCATTGGGTGCGAGTGGCATCCACTGGAACAGAGCAAAGTCGCAACTTGTGGCTGGGATGGCATGATTAAGTATTGGTAATACTATCTTCTTCAAATTGATATAAAATCTTCGTACAGTTTAGATGAGTTAATTTCTTTCTTTTTTATTATCTTCATAGTAACTTGTACACTTAGTATTCAAATGATTGTATCTATCCTGCATCTATGGAATTTGAGCAGAAATTTGATGTGCTAAACTCTTAACCATTTCAAAGTTATGGTTTCAAATTTCAAGCTCATTTTCAGCAACTATGTCTTCTCAAGTTGATTTCTATATAGGATCTGATCTGAAGTACAATGAGTGAAACATACTAGTATTTGAACATTTTTATATGTTGGGTCAGCACTTTTTTATGTTCCGAAAGAAGTTTGATATAAATTAATCTAGAACTTTTTGAGACATTTTCCAGTAATATTTCAACTGGCATAGATCAGGTGCCTTTTTTCACCATATCCACCAGCTACTCTTTTACTGTCTTGATTAGAATTTGATATTGAAATAGTATTTAATATCAAATGCAGTGTAGTTAAAGCATCACATAGCAGTTCAACTTGCCCAGCTAAGACACTAACCCTTGCTTTAAATTCTAGGCAGTTGGTGCCTATATGCCAGTTAAACAGCAATATTTTAAGTGTATAATTTGTGCATAAAATCCTTCTTTGTTTATATCTTAGTTATGCTATAACCTTATTTAGCACTAATAATATAATAAAATACTTATATGGGAAGCGATAATTTAGTCCAGCAGGGAAGAGGGAATGGAGATGAGAAACACATATATGACAAGTAAAAACATCTTCAGGTCTCAAATATACTTGCCTGTGTTACAATTTAAATATGCAACAATTTAGTAGACCAACAGCTTTGTTGATTTGAATTAAAATATATGTTAGTTCTGGTAACAGAACAAGTCTTTGCATACACTTGCCTTGAGAAGCCAAAGTGCCTATAAGTTTCTTGGAACATCTTTCCCACACTGATAAATAATAACAATAATAATACAAATACATTGAGATTAGTTATCTAGGACATTTTGAGTTGGTTACTGTCCTGTCTTTGTGGCATTCTCTAATTGATGTTTCTAAGAATGTCTCATATAATTATATAATCTTCCTGTTTTGTTAATTCCAAGGGATGTCTAGTGACTGTTAGATATTGCTTATCCTGAATGAACTTCCAGTTGATTTTAGCATATGGAACACTGAGGAACAAGTATGTATTTATGATGGGTCCTAAAGTTGATCGGTTAATGCTCAATGCTACAAATCTACCATGGGAATATTTGTACACCATTGCTTATCATCCCACCACATTTGGCTGTCTCTATTTCTTCTTTCTTCCTTAGTCTTGAAGGATATTTAGGATGTTCTAGTAAAAGAATAACATTAGTTCATCCTATCTATATTTAGGTGATAGCCATAAGCTCTAAAGAAGTCAAGGATGGACTTAGAATCAAAAGGCAAGTTGGAGATTGTGACCCCCACAGAGGTGGGAAAACTTTGATTCTAGTCTTCCACTCTCATTTTCCCCTTGCCAGCCTTGAAGGAAGTGGGAATGTTTCAGAACATGACAACTGAATATCTGTAAATACGTGTTAGTTTGTGTCCAATTCTAAATTTCGTATCTTCTGGTGAGAAATCATAATGTGCATGGACTTTACTCTGATAGCAAGTTTGGCATTTCTAGAGCTAATGTAATAAATAGCAGATGACATGAGTCTCCGCACAATCCTATGTCCTTGTTATGTAGTGTTTATGATTATTGCTACCCACTTTTTCACTTTATTATTTGCTACAAAATTATCCTGGGGTTTAGATATTGCTTTTGGCAGCAATTGAAGTAGTAAGATCCTGCAGGTGAGAGTTTATTCCTCAGGACTGATTTTCTTGCATTGCTCCAATGCCTGAAGTTAGCACAATCTATGTGTTGGCATGACCTCATTGTGGAAGATGACTGTCAAGTTGTGTTAAGTTGGTTCAAATCAAGACTGGAAGGACCCTGATCTTTAAGATTACTAATTGGAGAGGCCAAACATCTAGTAAATAGCCTGAATTTCCCAGTTGGATGGATATCCAGATTTGCAAGATTAACGGGGTTGGGTTGTTATGGAGAATCCCAGGTCCAGGGGCTAACGTGTAATGCTGTATTTTTTCTGAATAGAGATGGGACTAACGGATGGATATCCAGATCTGCAAGATGGAATTAACGGGGTTGGGTTGTTATGGAGAATCCCAGGTCCAGGGGATAACATGTAATGCTGTATTTTTTCTGAATAGAGTAGTCCCATCGGGTGAACACGGCAGATAAAGAATGGGGAATGCACCTTCAGAGATAAAGAGGTTAAAAAGAGAGAAAGAAGGAGATTACACACTTACATGTAGGTAACTTCAAAAGAAGCTTTCCACTTGACCATTTCAACCCTAAAATTCCAATTACAATGAATCTATTCATAGATCCAACATAAGGGCTCAGATCTCCCTTTGCATATTCCAATTTAGACTAAAAGACTTACCCAAAACAATTTCTAACTGCTTCATAACTAAGACAAACCCATTGGTAAATCCATAAGGACACTCAAATACAGACTCTAACTCCTAAGGTCACTTTAATGATATGTCACTAATCTTATTTTGGATTAAACAAATCAGACAATTCTAAAATTGACCCAGAGAAATTGAAAGGCCCAAATTCTGTCAGAGACACTTTATTGGTAAGATAGTTATAACTTTAACACGTCTGATTTACAATATCTTGGTCTGGTTGGATGGATAGCTCAATCACCTATAGAATGATACTAAAATCATGCAAATATTTTTTACTTTTTTCAAAAAAGAAAGAAAAAAGAAAAGCAGCTAAAAGAAAAAAAAAAGGTATGATTTCATCTGAACTTCAAAAAAAAAATTTAAATCCCTGTTAGGACTCTTTTAAATTAATTTGAATCTATATGATGACTCCCTCTATTCTAAGATGCCAAAAGGCCAGAAATAACTATTAAAAGGCATAAATGAACCACAGGCCAACTATATTGGAAGAAGACTGATTTCTTTCTCCATGGTATCTTTGCTTTATTTGTGCATGGCCTCAAGTTATACTTTCTGGAGTTTATGTTTCACCAATCCCTTCTGTTTAATGCCATATCCATTGTTAATTTATGTCTTTTGATATGTTTAAATAAAATTCTCTTTACTATTGCCACAGATTATGTTAAATATAATTTACCTAGAATAGTTGTACACTTGTACCCAACCATTTCATCATTTTCAAAGCTCTCACTACAACCTTCTTAGCAGCAGAGAGGACCACGATTTGTAAGTGTTGTCTACCCATGGCTTTGCTTATAACCCATTAACAGTAAGTAAACTGATGCTATTCACCACCTACCTTAATGATATCCAAACTAGAGAGGATTTGGCTTCTCCATTTTTTCTTTGCTTTGCTTTTATGCCCTCCCATGTGAGAGTAAATATGTCCTTGTTGATTGTTGAAGGTGTTATTTTGTTTCTGCATGTGGAATCTGTATGGTTCTTCTTTGATTATCATTGGATACTAATTCCTTTTTTCAATCCGACTTACAGGGATTAGCATTTCTTGCGCTGTGCACTTTGAAATCCTGGAAATCTGGTGCAGTTCTCCGCTTGGGGATAGGGGAACAAGAAAGACGTGGATTTGGAACCATTGCTCCTATGTACTTGCTTCTTGTAACATGATTTATAACTATCTCTTCCAAGTTTTTATAGTCCATTATTACTTGATCATCTGCAATTTTCCATCTGTCTTTTTTGTGTGGACAGCATTCCAGCATAAATCAATGAAATTCACCAGTGTCCAGTGTAAGCCGTTAGGAGTACTTAAAGATTGGTTGTTTGATGACCATGAAAGGGTTGGTGGATGCCTATTTTAGCAATATAAACATCTACATAGCCCAGGACAAGATTGCCGGTCATATAATGGGGGGAATACTCCCTGAAAAAGGTTCCAAACCGGTGTTCAATTCCTGTGGTCATGCCAGAGCGGAGGAGTATTGCGGACAAAACAAAAAAAATTCATGTTTTTTTAACAGCAGAATGCTTGACAACAAAATAGAAGGATATATGGGGTTTAACTTTTGACTATCAACCACGTTCAGGTCATTACTTTGCTTGGTGACAGCAAAATGCTGGGCCAACGAGCACGAGATACAGGGTAGGAAGGCCATTGCGTGCAAGAAATGCTGGAGTTTTGCTGCCATTTGTAGGCAATTTGCCTGTTAACGGAGAGAAAAATTATGTCGTTGGGATTTTCAGGGTGAAGGTTTTTACTTTTTAGTTTTTACAATCATTATTTATGAAGCCTGAAGGGTGTTTATTTTTATTTTATTATTATTATTATTATTTTTTTTTGCCTTTTGTTTTCGTAAACGGTAAAACCACTGAGAGATTGGAGGAAGAATTGAAATTATTAATACCACAAGTTCAGGTGCATTTTTCAATGCCGGAGGATTCCTCAAAACATGGAGAATTAAGATGTCGGGGCAAATGGAAATCGAGCCCAAAAAACATGCCGGGTGACAACTCAATCCCATAAATACAGCAATATAAGTTTGATCTTTGATCCCAATAGATCGGATTTAGAAAAGAAGCTGATCTATCGTGATTAGGGGTGTCAATGGACCGATTTTGGATTCGAATCTATCCAAACCATAATTAATTTGGGCAGATTGGACGGACCAATAAGATAAATTGAATTTGACTAATTCAAACTTAATGATTCAAAGTATTTATTGAATAGGATTGGACCTGGTCCATCCGTAATGAATTTATATTGGATTGGGAGAAGATAGCGCATCATCAGGTTGGATTAAGTTAATATTCTGTTCATTGATAGAAAATAGAAATATAGGTGTCAATGCATCAGGTCTGGATTAGAATTAATCTAAATTGAAATAAATTTGAACAGATTGTTATATCTAGATATTGAATTGGACTGGTTAAAAATATTTATTGAATTGGATTGGACCTCGTCCATTTGAAATGGATTCACATTGGACTGGATTGGGTTGGGCCAAATTCAGTCCAATTGACACCCCTACATGACCTGCTTTTGCTAGCCAATTTGCCACTTGCTTTCCCTCTCTCCAGATGTGCACATATTAGGCTCTGTTTGGAAAGAGTAGAGATACAAATATGTAGGGTGCAAAATCTTATATTCTGTATTATTTTTATGTATTTGCACGGTACGTGTTTGCATTTGTACTCTTTCCTAACTGAGCTTAAGAAACGAACAATCTCTTTTTGTTCCAGTTAGTTTATCAAGCAAGATTTAAAGTATCAGTAAACTTGAATCTGAATACAGATAAGGATATGTTTGAAAATACATTGATATAGTGGAAGTGTATGGATACAATTGCATACATAAGGGAAACTCTTATAAATCCCGCAAATACATTAATAAACATTGAATCTAAAAGTTGAAATAGCCACAAATGAAGTGTATGCATTAATTAAGAATTCAAGACAGAATTACTACATGCATTAAATTATTATTATGTTATTACTTATTTAAGTTATGTTGTCAATTAATAACTACAAAAATATATAATCAACCTAAAACAAACATTAGACTTGTAAGAATGTGGAAGACCCAATATCTAAATCATATGCAGCTATTATACTTTAATTACTAAATTAATTATTGTCTATTTAGTTTTACATTTTTATACTAACAAAAAGGTTGAATTAATATTAAATTCTCAAATGTTTGCTAAGTAATATTTTTATTTTTGTAAATAATAAATATGTTGGTATTTAATATTAATTAATAATTTATAAAAATATATTATCTTAACTTAAAAATACCTTATATGTTAAAATTTCTAAGATACACATCATATGTAGATTCATAAATTGAAATTATTAAAATAATTATTCTATTATTAGTGTTTTATTTCTATAAATCAGTTGAAAGTAAAAAACATTTTTCGATGTAAATGTGAATTGGTTGATTTGATAGAATAATCATTTCATTAACCTTTTATAAAATACTAATTTTGAATATTATTGTTTTTTATTATAGTTGAACATAATATCTTAATATATATTATTGTTTATTTGGATTACATGTGGGTGCTATTTTAGATAAACTAAGGGTAAAAGACTTAAAATACCTTGTGACTCTTTTACATTTCATTCTTTTTTTTTCAAATTTTCAAAATCTACCCTAAAATTTTCAAACTCATATGGATGGTGCTCTCTCTCTCTCTCTCTCTCAAAGTAGTTGAGATAGCTTTTAATGGATTATACCCTGTTTTAATTCAGATTAAAAGAAATAATGTTTCTTTTTCTTTTTGTCAATTTAATGAAAGAATATCAATTATTTATATGTTTAGATAATAAACTCTTTTGCTTTTTGATGGTGCATGACTTGGTGCTCCCTGCTGGCTGACATCTCGGATGTCGGATTGAGTAGGTTGCCAGGTCGAGCCGCAAGAAAGTGATAATCAGAGCATCTAGGTTGCTTTACCCAAGGGTGGGCACTTCGGTGCTTAAGTCAACGAAGAGCTTTGGGAGAGGTAAAAACGAATGAACTAGAGAGCTAGTGAACTGTGAAAGCTAAATTGCACATACCTTTTTTGTGAATGGGGATGCTTTTGTATAGGCTAACTATCATGAGGCTCATGAAATCCGTCTGAGATCTTCGGTCCGTCTGGTTTGGATGTGGTTTCATGCCCAAAGATGGACTCCACATAAGCAGGTAGTGTCTATCCAGTCCCGTTCGAAGTGGGTGGGGTGATAACCGGCTCTTTCAATGTGGCATCGTGATCCCAAGGAAGTCAGAGATGATAATCTATTGAACAAGGAGGTCGCCTAGAACGTCAAGCAGGTCACTAGCTAAACTCAGGCAAAGTTGGCGAAAGCAGGTCGCCTCTTATGCCGACCTGAAGTCTTATCGGGTCGTTTGCAGTTCAGTTTGTCGAAGTGGTGCCGAGGTCATCAGGGTAGGTGAGAGGTCTCCAAGGCGCTCCCGAGGTCTTCTTACGTGGTGTTGAGATGTCGTCTAACTGTAAACCCCAAAATACTTTTGTGGATGTGAAAATTTGAATCTAAGCACTTATAGTTACAAAGTCCATGATCTCACTTGACCATTGAGTTACTTAAGTGATTTGATTATTTGTTTCTGACGAAGGATGATTTGGCCCGACGTCATAGTTATGCGACACGTGGCAAAAGCAACAGCTCGGCACAAAAGCAAGCCTAAGGCGTTTTCACCAAGAGGAGAAACCAACGGACCGAGCTCCCTACTAGGGGCCCAAACTCACCCTTGGCCCCAAACCGAAAAGAAATCCACTGGCCTACCTTGCAATAGTTCAGAACATACGTCGCCGAACTGACCTGCCTTGCCACAGTTTGGGGCATACCTCGTCGAACTGACCTACCTGGTAACAGCTCGGGATACACCTCACCGAACTGACCTACCTGGTAACAGCTCAGGATACACCTCGCTGAACTGACCTGCCTTGCAACAGTTCGGGACATACCTCACCGAACCGACCTACCTGGTAACAGCTCGGGATACACCTCGCCGAACTGACCTACCCTATACATACCTCCGAACTCAAGACTTCGCCTCGCTCACCACTCCACACCTTCAGGGCACCAAAACCAAACAAACTGTACTATTCCTGACACTGAGAAAGTCCGTTCCCAAGGGCGCCGCACCTGACTGGCTTGGGATCTGACGCTTGACGGCCACACTCTAAACGGCCACTTGCCACCGCCACCTGACACTGCCATCTCCAGTTAGAGAGACGGTTAGGCAGTGACGGTTTTGTCCCAGCAGAAAGGACAACGGCCGAATTGACAGACGTAAGGGTAATCATACCCGACCTGACAAGGGCCTCAGAGCAACTGCGCGAAGTGATTATAAGAGCCCCTTGCCCCCAACAAACAAGGTATGTGAACTTTGTGTCATCTGGTCTACACTTTGCCTTTGAGAGATTACTGACTTAAGCTTCGAAGTTATCACACCGGGTTCCCCCCGGAGTTCTCTCAGTTTTCCCGTTTCAGGCTCCCTGACGCTCCAGCTCAGAGGCGAGTTCGTTGACAGCTAAGACCGACCGAATTGCTCTCCATCAATTGGCGCCGTCTGTGGGAACGCTTCTAAAAGCCTCCCTCTAAATCTCTTCTACCTACCCTTCTTTCAAAAGCTCCAACACCCACTCCAACACTGAAATGGCCTCCTCCAGCAGTGCCGGACGTGGAACCGAAATAGCCACTACCGGAGAGCAACTTCATGCTCCTGCGGTGTGCATTGGGCAGTTCACCATCCCCCTTTCAGTGGATGGGATCCCAAGCTTGAATGTGCCACACGCGGTGGCACCTCTCCCACTCCCCGTCGAAACGAACTTCGCGGAACCAACTGCTGTCCCACTGGCAGCCTGCCAAAACCAGATAGATGGTCTGATGCAATGCATGCGGGCAATGCAAGCCCAAATGCAGCAATTCCAGCAGCACAGCCTCCAGCAACACCATGTGTTGCACCACCTCTCCCAACACCATTATCAACAACAATTCCCTCAGCTACCCTTGAACCAGCCGCTCCCCCCTTGGCACCCTGTTTCAAAGCCGGTCAAGGCCTCCCCCCAAGGTGGACGACCTCACCAAGGAGAGGCTTCCCGACCACAGAACCCCCCTAACAGTCAGGCCTCTTCCCCGGGCCGAAAGCCAAGAAAGATCACACCAACCTCGCAGCCCGCGGGTGGGTCAAGAACCTCGCCAACAAAGTCACATCGGCGCTCCAAGCCCGAGTTCCCACTCACGGAGAACCGTTTCAACGCCTTAGCAGCAGGCCAGCAATCCGAGCCCATCGAGCTCGGCAACACAGAGGCAAGCAGCGCCAGCACCAGGCCCAATCAAAGAAGGCGCCAGAGAAGTCACCGAACTGCAACCCGCATGCTACCCGAGCTCAGAGGCAAGGAAGAAACAAGCTTGGGCGAGGTAAAAACCGTCCCCATTCTCTCAGTTCCTTCCCCCCTTTCAGCAGAACTTTTGGCAGTCCCCTTGCCTAGAGATTTCAAACTCCCTTCTTTGGACAAGTACAGTGGGTCCTTTGACCCCAACGACCACGTCGATGCGTTTTAGTCGCAAATGCACCTCGCTAGGGCAAGTGAGTCATTCATGTGCATGGCCTTCACCACCACCTTTAGAGGGGTGGTCCGCACCTGGTACCGGAACCTAGCTTCCGGGTCAATAAAAAGTTGGCCCCAATTCGTGCAGATCTTCGCTG
Source organism: Nelumbo lutea (assembly GCF_056320005.1). Taxonomy (NCBI): domain Eukaryota; kingdom Viridiplantae; phylum Streptophyta; class Magnoliopsida; order Proteales; family Nelumbonaceae; genus Nelumbo; species Nelumbo lutea. The sequence goes on from NC_142687.1 coordinate 11,861,489, forward strand.
CGCACTTTGTTACTAGCAAAAGGTGTCCGAAAACCGAGGAAAGTATCTTCGGGGTGATCCAAAGAGAGGGAGAACCCATCAAAAGCTACATCAAATTGTTCAATGAAGCATGTTTGCAGATCCCTCGGTTAGACCCCGCGGTACAGCTCGCCGCGGCCAAAAGAGGAGTGACTCATAAAGAATTCAAATGGCACATGGTAGCCAGCCAGCCAGCAACCATGGCCGACTTCCTCAAACTCGCGGACAAGTTTATGAGAACAGAAGAAAAGATCAACCGGAGAAACGAAGGCGGGGTTGAAAAAAGAAAAAGAAAAGGCGAGCCCTCCAACCCCGGTGACAGAAGAGGCCACAATCGAGAGGCGAAGCCGAGCCAGCCGCCCTGAGCTCCCTTAGCAGTTCGGACGGATTACACGCCATTGAACACAAGGCGGACCGAGATCATGAAGACGATCAAGGACGCCCCTTACGTAAAGTGGCCACCTCGCCTGAAGAGCAATCCCAACGAGAGGAACAAAAATTTATATTGTAGTTTTCATAAAGATCACAGTCATAGCACCGAGCAATGTAATAATCTCCGCGACGAGATAGAAGAACTCATCCGTCACGGGTACTTAAGAAATTTTGTACATTATGACAATAGTAATAAAGCAGGTCGGCAAGGGGAAGACGGGAAGGATGTCCCCGAGCCGAGCAACAGACCGGCCGAAACCTTGCAGTGACCTCCCCCAAAAGAAAGGCCAGTCCGGGGAACCATCCACGTGATAGTGGGCGGTTCGGTGGTGGCAGGATGCACTTCGGCGGCAGCAAGGACGTCAATTCGCGAAGCAGCCCAAGAGGAGTAGAACCCTCCCAAGAGGCCAAAGAAGGAAGAACCGATCTTTTTTACAGAAGACGACGCGCGAGGTGTTCATTACCCCCACGACAACGCACTCGTCATAAAGCTAAGGATCAGCGACTTCGAAGTCCGGCGCATACTGGTAGACTCAGCCAACTCGGCGGACATACTATTCAAATTGGCATTCGACCAGTTGCAGTTGCAGAAAAGCGATTTGAAACCCGCTCACACTCCTTTGGTAGGCTTCAGCGGAGAGGAAGTCAGGCTCTTGGGAAAAATAATAGTACCTGTGGAAGTTGGCACACGGCCGTGCACGGTAAGACTCGACCACGATTTCCTAGTGGTCGCGACCCCCTCTCCATACAACGCCATAATAGGGCGACCAATTACGCATATTCTGCATGCAGTGGTCTCCACCTATTATCTGGCAATGAAGTTCCCCACGGACTTCGGTGTGGGGGTAGTGCGGGGTGACCAACTTGAGTCCTGCAAATGCTATGTTGCCACCCTGAAGGGAAAAACCAAGGCAGTCGATGATCTCGATCTAAAGCAACTTGCGGAGCAGGGTGAGGAACGAGCTTCGCCCACTGAGGAAACAGTCGCCGTCCCGGCCTCGGCTACAAATCCGGCGCAAACACTACAGATTGGTGCCTCCGTCAATGAACCTCGCCAGCCCGTGGCCCTTTGCACAATGGGGCATCGACCTCCTGGGGCCATTCCCGCCAGTAACAGGCATAAGAAAATTCTTAGTTGTTGCAGTGGATTACTTCACGAAGTGGATAGAAGTTGAACCTCTGGTAACTGTTACGGCCCGAAACATACAGAACTTCTTTTGAAGAACATAATATGTCATTTCGGGTTACCTTGGATACTAATTTCCGACAACGGCAAGCAGTTCGAGGATATCAAGTTCCAAGAGTGGTGCCAGAACATGGGGATTCGGCAAAACTTCACATCAGTCGCGCACCCGCAGGCAAATGGTCAGACGGAAGTAATGAACAGAGCCATCCTGCACGGATTGAAAGCACGTCTGGATCGTGCTAAGGGACTATGGGCCAAAGAGATACCAAGTGTCTTGTGGGCTCACCGAACTACAGAAAAAACCGCCACGGGAGAAACCCCCTTCAACCTCACCTACGGCACTGAAGTAGTTATCCCGGCGGAAATCGAAGTACCAACATTGCGACTAGAAACATACGACGATCGGACAAACGGAGATGAGTTACGTACTAACCTTGACCTACTGGACGAGGTAAGGGACCTCGCGCACATCCAGACAGCGGCCTACCAGCAGTAGGTAGCTTCCGAGTCGGCGACCTGGTCCTTCGTAAGATTATGGTGCCCGAGCCCAGCGTGGGCAAACTTGGACCAAACTGGGAAGGGCCCTATAAAGTAAAGAGAGCCCTCGGGGGGGCATACGAGCTCGAAACCTTGGAAGGCAAACTAGTACCTCGAGCGTGGAACATCTTGAACTTAAGGCGATACTACCTATAAACCGCCAAGCGAAGTGGACGAAATCGCTATAAGGTCCTATGGGCCACGATGCGGAGCCAAGAGGAACCTCGGCGTAAACAAGCAAAGAAAAGTCGGGCATATTATCAGCTCGACAAAAAATCAGTTCGCTACAAAAGCCTTCGCGGCAAAACAGGTCGCAGAAGTACAATAATCCGGACAAGTGGCATATTATCAATTCGACAAAGAATCAGTTCGGGAAAAAGGAACATGGGCAATAAGATTTATCTATTCCGTTGCAAGAAACAATAGTACATTGGCCATCAGAAGATACTTGAAAAAAAAAGATTATCTTCACATGCCCGGAGCTACTTCTTCGCCATCATAAGGCACTTCAACAACACCCGAAGGCCCAGCCTCTCCTTCAGAGTCTGGCTCGCCATCGGCAGCATTGGCCATTTCCTGAGTTATATGTGAAGTAGATATGGCACTAACATCGAGGTTGGGGTACGTGTTCCGGATCATCCACCAGCTCAGCTTGAACCCCCTTCTGTAAGAATCCACCATCAGATCGTCAAAACGTGGAGAGGCAATGTTCTTCAACGGCCTTCTTTTTGGCATCTTCAATGCCTTGGGAAAAAATCTGCATTTTCTCCCTGATGTCCTCCTGAAGATATTCGACTTGGTGCTGCAAATCCAACTTCAAGTTTGCCATGTGCTTGACAACGACCCCCATGGCCTCGACATCACGCTGAGACCTCGCCTGCCTGGCCATTGTGACGCGAGCAGCCTCTTCGGTAGCATAAGTGGCCGCCTCAGCAGCTCGGGTATTCGCCTTTGCAGCACGGAAAGCCTCTTCAGCAGCATGGGCGGCAGTCTCAGTAGCTCGCGCCTGTCGCAAGCTCCTCTCCACTTGGGCTGCTAAGGCATGAATTGAAGAATTCACCTACCAAAAGAAACAAATGAGCAATGGCAGCAAAAGCGACAGAAAATGAAAAAGGCAGACGAAATCTGACTTACCACCATAGCATGTGTTACGGCGCGACAGGTGACCTAGTTCAAAGGAAGATCGGTCCATGCCGCGATCTCCTCGGGGAAAGTAGCCTCCCTACTCTTCTGAAGAGCATAGTTCAGCGTCAACACGCTCCTGAACTCCCCTTGAGCTCCCGAGCCCGAGGGCCCAGCTCGCGTATGAACGGACCTAGAGTGAGCAAGAGCACTAAAGTATGCAGGAGCGCTCGTATGAGTAGTCTCAGCGTAAGGCCCCCCGGTAGTTTCATACATCGACAGAGTCACCTCGGGCTCCCTCAGCAGATCCTCCGGCGTGTGGCCTGGAACTTGAGGCTCCTCATCTAGGGGCAGCTCGGTACGAGTTCGCTTGGCGACCCGCTTCCTCCTCTTCATGCCCTGGAACAGGTGCCCCCCACGAGTTCTCTCCGCATCCATCACAACTGTAGAAACGAGTTCGACATAAAAAAAAATGAAGGAAAAAAGCAAGCAAGAAATCGCAGAACTAGAAACCTACCCAAACTCAAACCGGCCACAATAAGCTTGGCCTCCGTCAAGTACTCATGACACTTTAAACCTTGTCGTGCCCATTGCCGGAGGCCCTTTACCGTCTCTTTGTCGAGAGTGACACCAGAATCAGGAGCGACCTCACCCCACCCTGTCTGAAAAGGGCCATCCTTGCGCACTTCGCACGCCAAAGTAGTCCTGCTTCCATGCCGGGACCTTTATTAGGAAGATCGTGCAGAAGCTTAAAGCCCGGGCGAGGAGAAAGGTAATACGCCCGTCTTCCCCCAGGAAGAGAACTTGCTTGTCTCTTAAGCATCAAGATGGAGGAGAATATCTCCAAGTCTAAAGGAAATTCTACTCACAGAAAAGGGAGATTGTCCCCACTAGGTTCCGAATAGAGTTCAGGTGAAGCTGGCCAATGGTAACGCCAAAGTGGTTTATGACTTCGACTAAAAGGGGGTGGAAAGGCAGTCGCAGCCCCGCGGCGAGCTGCTCTCGAAAAATCATGATCTCGTCAGGACCGTGTTCCCAAGGAAAACTACCCGAGGGAATGAAATATGTATACCCCCTAGGCATATTGTAAGACATGAGTATAGATTGGAGCCCCTCGGGCGTCATGGTTGAAGGACCAAACTTATCTAGCATCCGACCTTGGCGAGAGGTAGACGCCAAACTGCTCGAATCTGCTCGGCCTACGGGTTCATAGTCATCCTCAAGTTCCACCTCGGGATCACTAAGGCAGTTGGGGGATACGACTCGGTTTGTAGAACCTACATCAGTCCTACTTGAAGAGTCGTCTGAGCTATCAAAGCTAGACATCGAGGAAAATAGGTGGATTCAGGAAGGTACTCACCGTAAGAAAGTTTTGAAGGCTCCAGAGACAAGAACAAGCAAAAAAACCTTGGAGGCAAAGTAACCAGCCTAGACGCGAGCTGAAAAGTTGACCCGAGCTCAATAGGCAAACCGCAGAAGTGACAAATCGACTGGGGTCCCCCACTATTTATAGCTATAGTAACCAAGAATGAACCGTGCAGATCAAAGACGATCCGGTAGCCCACATTCGCGCTGATAGCACGTCCCCTGAAGTCGAGGCGTGATTGGCGCACGTCTTTCCGAAAAGAGCAAAACGTCAGCACACATCTTTTGAAACCGACGTCGCACCGGCACACGTCTTTCCGAAATTAACCGCGCCGCACGTCCCCCTACAACTGACAAAAACTGCTAGCGCACGTCCCTTCAGAACGATAAAGGCGCGCTTTCTTCAAATTTAAATGACCCACTGTCACGTCCCAGCGGCACAGATTTTTGAAATTTAAAACGCATGCTGTCACGACCATCAACATTCATGAGCAGTAGGCACGTTTCCCACCTCCTCGGAACCGAAGAACCCTGGCAAATGCAACTCGCGCAGTCAAGATTTGAAGGACGGGACAAATCCACTTACCACCTTGCAAAACCCCCCGCACCAGGGCAAGACCCTTGGCGCGAGGAGTGGGGGGGCAATTGATGAAGGATGATTTAGCCCGACCTCATAGTTATGTGACATGTGGCAAAAGCAACAGCTCGGCACAAAAGCAAGCCTAAGGCATTTTCACCAAGAGGAGAAACCAGCGGACCGAGCTCCCTACTAGGGGCCCGTACTCACCCTTGGCCCGAAACCGGAAAGAAATCCATTGGCCTGCCTTGCAACAGTTCGAGACATACATCGCCGAACTGACCTGCCTTGCCACAGTTCAGGACATACCTCGCCAAACTAACCTACCTAGTAACAACTTGAGATACACCTCACCGAACTGACCTGCCTTGCAACAGTTCAGGACATACCTCGCCGAACCGACCTACCTGGTAACAGCTCGGGATACACCTCGTCGAACTAAGCTACCCTATACATACCTCCGAACTCAAGACTTTGCCTCGCTCACCACTCCACACCTTCAGTGCACCAAAACCAAACAAACCGTACTATGCCTGACACTAAGGAAGTCCATTCCCAAGGGCGTCGCACCTGACTGGCTTGGGATCTAACGCTTGACGGCCGCACTCTAAGCGGCCACCTGACACCGCCATCTCCAGTTAGAGAGACGGTTAGGCAGTGATGGTTCTGTCCTAGTAGAAAGGACGACAGCCGAATTGACAAACGTAAGGGTAATCATACCCGACCTGACAAGGGGCCTCGGAGCGAGTGCGCGAAGTGATTATAAGAGCCCCTTGCCCCCAGCGAACAAGGTATGTGAACTTTGCGCCATCTGGTCTACACTTTGCCTTTGAGAGATTACTAACTTAAGATTCGGAGTTATCACATCGGGTTCCCCCCGAGTTCTCTCATTTTTCCCGTTTCAGACTCCCCGATGCTCCAGCTCAGAGGCGAGTTCGTTGACAGCTAAGACCGACCGGATTGCGCTCCATCAGTTTCTATTTTGATATTTGAATGTGTATGAAAAATAATGCAAAGGTAATATTTACAAAATTTAATTTATAATTATAAGTTTAAACTATATATTAATATGTTATTGATAATATTCATATTAAATTACTCAATTTAATCAATAAACATTATAAAGTTTTAAACTCTATATTATCTTTATTGAAAATCAAGTTTGAAAAGAACATGCTTCATTTTTCTTTAAGGGGGGGAGTAAAGAAAGAACAAGTTTTGCGGGTATACCTTGGAACCGCCAAGGCCAGAGCTAACCCTAGAACAGGGATGCAAACGGATCAAATCGAGTTTGAATTAGATAAATAAAATTCGACACTATTAAGAGTCAATCCGAAGATCAAATCAAATCTCATATGTATGGATTCAAATTTGAATTTGATGAAGAAGTCAAATTTCAAATATAATCCAATTCGATTTAAAATTCTTAAAAGTTAATAGATTATTAAAAGAAAAATAAATATATAATAATTAATAAAATAAAACAAAAATTACAAGTATCTTTTCAACTATTTTCATCATCATATATATATACATGTTTTCTATAAAAAATGAATATAACAAATTTACAAAAATACAATATAAGTAAAATATTTATAAATAGACAAATAACATGTATGTGTTATATATATTTATATAAGTAAATAAATAACATATATATCAGATCAAATATTCTCGGATTAGATAGGGGGTGGGGGTGAGGGATCCAAATCCGATATGATCTGAAGATCCAAATAGGAGGGAGATTTGGATCCAACAAAATATGATAGGATCAAAACCTGATCCATTTGCACCCCTACATTGAAACCAATCTTCACGAGGTAGGTTTTGGTTCCAAAAACATAGAAGCGACTAGGGGTGGCAACAAGCCGAGCTTTTCACAAGCTGCTCAAGATCGGCTCGGCTCGATTTCAATCGAACTTGAACTCGAGCCCAATTTAGTGGCTCAATTATTAAATGAGCCGAGCTCGAGCCTACTAGAGCTTAGATCACGATCCGACTCATATATATATATTTGATATTTAATATATATATATATATAATAAAATTATAGAAAAATAATATATATATAATATAAATATTATAGTTATTAATTATTATAATTCTTAACTTTTTAAATATAAACTATTTTTTATATATTTTTTCTCAAAATCGAACTTGAATCGAACCAAGCTCGAGCCTTGTAAAACAGTCTCAAGCCGAGCTCGAGCCTGGAACTATTTGGCTTTGCTCGGCTGGAATCCACCCCTATGAGAGACTCATACTAAGTAGGTTTTAGGTTTTTGCATGAAACGAAATTGAACCTACTCATACTCCCCCTTATTACATTGCCAAGAGCGTAATTCAGTATCCCAATGTGAGATTATAGGTAATTCTCCCCAATACTCAGCTTGATCTATTTATATTTATATGGTTGATCGGGTTGATTATTTGATTAGGTTGTTTTTGTTAATGCTCTGGTTTTCCACCAAGCTTTCTCAATGTATAAGAAAGAAAGAATTTGACAGTGTCTTATTCTTTGCAAAGAATTAGTTCTGATTTATGTTACTACTTACTAAAGGTACTATTGTGCTTCACGTGCTTATTTTTCTCTCGTTTTTGGAAAGAGTACAACAAATTTGTATAATGTAAATATAGATTTAGAGATGCAAAATATCAGGTTTTGCATTTGCATATTCTTGTACCTATACTCTCTCCAAACTAATAACGTGCTTGGCTATTTTCGTCATTTAGAAATATTGTCTTCAGCCAATATAAATCCTAGAAGGGTATTTTGATAAATTAATTTTCTCCATAAATTAGCAGAGAGAGGGGGCAAATGTTAGAACCTGAACGTTCAGGGGGTAATATTAGTGCCACTACCTCAAAGTAAGGGTGGTAAACTGGTAATCTCTTATTTACCCAAAAAAAATGCAGCGAATTACATATTTGCGATGTGCTGCGTTTTTATCCAAATTCTAAAATTTGACTTATCTAATATCCAAATCCAATTGCTGCTCTAAAAGCATTCGGTGCAAATGGAGACCAAAAAACTTGGCACGGGAATGACCAGAAACCCTAGATTGAGTTGAGTTTTGAGTGTCTAACTGTCTACGTTCTAGACCGTAACTCCGCAACCCATGGAGATGGGTTGTATCTGGATGAGGCGAGCGGGGGGAACCAACTGCTTGGTGGTCATGAAACCTGCCATATCCTCGATAACACCGATTGCGTCCTTCCCAGTGCCCCCTTCAGAACCACCACGACGTCTAATTTCTCTATTTTCTTCATCTTGCCGTTTGTTTTCGAAGATCGCTTGTTCTTCTCCCACGGCGGCTCTTTCGATAGACGACTACGAAACTGGTAATATCTTTCTTCTTTCTTTCTTTCCTTTTTTTTTTTTTTTTTTTTTTTTTTATCTTTTACGTTCATTCTGCATTCTGCAACACACAAGGGATTCTGAAGTTTAATTTGTGTCTGATCTTCCTAGCACTCTAAGTAGTTTATAACTCGAATATTTCAAATTAAGTTGTTCTATTTTGAGTTATGCTTTTGGATTTCTTTTGACATGTCTTTTGGTGCTCTTCTTTACTAGGTACCGTGAACGGTAGCATAAGCTCCAAGAGCTCAAAGGTGCTCCTGAAGGGAATGAGATATTCTGAACTTGAAGTATGCCTTCAATTCCCTTTTTGGTCTCCCAGTCTTAATTTTTACTGATAAAAATTTAGTCATTTTCATCAACTTGGTGCTTGAATGTACATCATTTAGCATTTTTATCGGTAGTGGATCACAATTGTGAGAATCTCTATTTGAACAGAAATGGGTGCAGTCACATGGATACAGGCCAGGGCAGGCTTTAATGCTGTGGAAGCGTCTGTATGGAAACAATATTTGGGCACATTGTATAGATGAATTGGAAGGTTCATCACCCCCATCATTGTCTCTTTTGTTTGTGCTTTTGCGGTTGTGTATATTATATGACATTACTTGTGCTCTGAATTTCAATTGCCTTTACCAATTTCAGGTCTGAATAAAGACTTCAGAAAAATGTTGAGCGAATTTGCTGAATTTAAGGCATTGTCTTTAAAAGATATTCATACAGCAACGGATGGAACTCGAAAGGTGAGCTTAATCTTTTCTAGTTGTCTTTAATTCGGTATATCAGGGTATCTTTTTGAGCCAACACCAACCATGATTGTACATGCATTGTTTCTTGTTGGTTTCAGTTCCATAAGAATATTCTCATTGATTGTGTACTCACAGGAGGCTGCAGATTTTGTTCACTTTGGAAGATGGATTGGGTATAGAAACAGTTGTAATTCCTTGTAAAGGAGGGAGGACTACTGTTTGTGTCTCAAGTCAAGTAGGTTGTGCCATGAATTGTCAATTCTGCTACACTGGCAGGCAAGCTTTTAAACCTTCTCCTTTTTAGTTTCAGCTTTGCAGTTTGGTATCTACAGTTATCAGTTATAGTGATCTAGTATGGTCGGCAAGTTGCATGACGAATGCATACATTTTGTAGGATGGGCTTAAGAAGACACCTAACAGCCGCTGAGATAGTGGAGCAGGCTGTTTTTGCTCGACGTCTGCTCTCAAGTGAAGTTGGTTCTATAACAAATGTTGTATTTATGGTGAGTATAACAGTTTTGCCAAATGTTTAATAAAAATATTGATGGATGAAAAAAAAAAGGGAAAACTGATTACAGAATCTTCTGAATGCTTATCAAGTATTAACTTCAAAAACTCCTTGGACCAGCCATTCTTCCTTGTTTCTGTTATATTTGTATTTCATATTGTTGCCCATCATTCACAGCCCACCGGAAAATTATGGGCAAACCACACTAGATTCTAGTGGTTGGGGTTGCCTTGCCTACACTTGGCCTCAAAGCAGATCCTGGGGGCTTACCCCCAGATACTCTGAAAAGGCTGCTGACCAATGTATCTATATGAGATGGAGTGGGTTTTTAATGTTTACCTTTTTGGTTTTTTTATTTTACCAATATTTTATTTTTGGGGTAGGATTTTTTGCTTCTTTTCTTACATTCAAGTTTGTGTAGATGTTAATGTTATCATCACTCTATCAATTTCTCATTAGTAGTTGATAGTTTAAAACTAAATGAATTTGTAGGGAATGGGGGAACCACTCCACAACATTGAAAATGTCATTAAAGCTGCCGACATAATGGTGGATGAACATGGCCTTCATTTCAGTCCTCGAAAGGTTACTGTTTCAACCAGTGGACTTGTGCCTCAGCTGAAACGTTTCCTCCATGAATCCAACTGTGCGTTGGCAGTCAGTTTGAATGCAACAACAGATGAGGTAACCACCTTTTCCACACTGGTGGCATGTTTATGTGTACATGCATGCACACTTGCTGGGATAAAGAATTCATTCTTCCATTACAAAACATTTCAGGTCAGAAACTGGATCATGCCAATTAACAGGAAGTATAACTTGGGTGTGCTTCTTGAGACTCTTAGGGAGGAACTGCGCTTCAAACATAATTATAAAGTGCTATTTGAATATGTGATGCTTGCAGGAGTAAATGACAGGTTAGAGAAATACCCCTTTCCTCTGCTTTGCTAAGGCCTTTTTATTCTGGTCAATAATTTTCAAATAGACAGTGCTGGTTCATTTTTGCTACATAGCATTGGAAGTTCATGCTTTCTTTGCCTTTCCTTCATGTACATGTACTCAAGATAGGGATGGCAACGGCGTGGGTTCGGGAGGGTTTTGTATAAATTCTAGACCTACACGTCTCTCTGAACCTCCCAACCCGTACCCTCCCCAAAATCCATAGTGGCTTTGATTTCTAGAATCCAAACTCTCCACTCACATGAAAATGCAAAACCCTCCCCACATTTGAGGGTGGGGTGAGTTGGGGGGGAGGGGGAAGTTGGTTCTAGAACCCATATCTAATTTCCTTTTATTTCCTGTTATGTTTGTGCAATAAAGTGATAAGCAAGTAAAATAAGATGAACAAACATCATAATTTCGAATTATTTGATTAAAACATGTAGGAAATAAGGAAACAAATATACTATTAATTATCCTTTGTATAAAATTCAAAATATTATTAAATTTGACACCTAATATATATATGTTCATATGCCTTCCAACAATATGCAGGTTGGGGAGGGTCAGGTTTAGCCTAATACTGTACCCTACCTATACCTGTATGAGTTGTAAAATCCCCAAACCCTTCCCCGCTCCTAAATCTGATTTTTAAGAAAAAATTCCACTCCGACTGAGCAGGTAGGGACGGGTACCCACCAGGTAGGGTAGAAATTGCCATCCCTACTCAAGCTTGTGTCTAGGCTAATGCGCCGTCCTAGCAAATTGAAATAATATTTTTCAGTTAATGGATGCCGTTAAAAGTGTATCATATATGCATTTTCTGCAACAAAAAGGTTAAAATTATCCATCTGTATTTTTTTACTAGCAGATTATGTAATTAAGGTCCATTTATCTCTTAGGTTTCTACCTTCATGAAATTCTACTTCAAGTTTTATGCTACATCTTGCAATTAATTGGTAGCTTCCCACCTTTATGAATTCTACATCTCATTTACTTTGCCTTCTGGAATCATTTGGCTAAATATCATTAAATATGTTAGGACTTATTTTTCTATTTACCATTTATTAAAGTAGTGAAAAAAAAAATCTCTTACAAGAAAAATTATTGGCTAATGCACAAGGTGGGCAACAAGAATAACAACAGAGGGAGTCGCAAATACCAATATTTTAAAACCCAACCCGGAAACAGAACTGCTTTTCTGTCCAGGTGGTGGGTCAACGGTTTAACGCTTAGGGTAAAAAAGGCAAGCCATGACATCATAAATAAAATAAAAATGGATAGAATATCTATGCAAATAAGTTTCTTGGATTGATGGGGAGCACCAGGCTAGTATTTGGTATGGAAACTATGAAAATCTGTAAATGGCTATCCTTGATGACCATTCCAGATTGGTAAGACTTCTTCTATATACTTTCATTGTGTTCATGACTGTTCCATATTTGTGCTTGATTTTGGTCTAGAGGATGTGCAAGATGGGATCTCATCCATGATCATCAAAAAAGCTGTCAACTTTGAGTTTACCAAGCTATGTCTGAGTCTGTCTTCTACGTTTAGGAGTTACTGCTGCATTTTTTTGTCTTTGACTCTTCGCCCATGTAAATTGTGATCCGTTCTTTATGTGATATTGTTGTCTCAAACCTTTGAGATTCCCATCTCTGACTTGTTTCGTAAGCAGCAGTTTCATTTACCTGGTACGCTTTTGTATGCAGCATTGAGGATGCAAGGAGGTTAATTGATCTTGTTCAAGGTATACCTTGCAAGATAAATCTCATCTCCTTTAATGCTCATAGCGGGTCTGAGTTTCGACCCACCAGTGAAGAGAAGATGATGGAGTTCCGGAATGTTCTGGCAGAAGCAGGATGTGTTGTTTTCCTGCGGTTGAGTAGGGGGGATGATAAGATGGCTGCTTGCGGTCAGCTTGGCAAGCCCGGGGATATCCAGCCTCCTCGACTCCGTGCTCCACCTCGATTCCAAATGGCTTTATGAATATCAGGATTCAGGAAGGTGACTTGGGGATATGGTATTACCGTTGGGCTCTTCATGATTAAAACTAAAGGTGAAAAGGGTGCACCTACCGGTTTTAAGTCCAATCCCCAAAGCCAAGGGGATATGGTATTACCGTTGGAATACTTTAGATTGTAATTTGTAAACCATTAACCATACCATTATGATTGATGCTATATATTTTTTATATTTATTGATAGAGACGAGGGTTGATGTGAACTCGAAGGTTTCTTCTCATCGACCTTGTTGCTAGTTAGTAGTTACAACTCCCAAGGAATTTTCTTCAAATTGGCTTTCTACATGCCGTCCTGTTGTGTGTTTAGAATTAAGAAGATTATTGGGATATCCTCCACCATGTGCCTGCCATCATCTCAACTGCAACGGGTATGCCCTACGTACCTACCATGTGCCCCCCTCCCCCATGTGATAGAGATCTCGATTCTCGACTCTCTACCCGGCTGCAACAACTCGATACTCACCTTCAAGATCACTCATCTCACAGATCATCGCAGTTAAAGAGGGACACCTCATTGCCTCGGAATATCTTCCCCACCATCCATTCGAAACCATACAGTGCTGATTAGGTGGACATCAACTGAACCACCATAATTCAGTCAGTGTTCAACCAAAGATTAGGCAGGCAGTAGGCCCAAATGGCGGAAACAGAGACAGCTTTCACACGTGGCGAGATCATGAAGGGAACCACCTCTCCCC